>NC_135037.1:5625000-6250000 GCF_051020975.1 Osmia lignaria lignaria | reverse complement strand
GACCGTCCGTAGAAACCCGCGGGAATCGTTTCGATCGTCGATCAAATCTGCTCGTCTCTTTCAACAAACGTGTCGAGTAGAGGCTGGATCGCGTGCAGCTTAGTCCTGGCAGGGAAAACTCGTCATGATCGTCACGAGAAGGTAACCAAGGCGAACTCGTGGCCGTTCGATTTGTTTCATTTCTCGGTAGACGCTGATGTAGCCACGGGGTGAGGTAGCAAGAAGCGAAATGAGGGTACGACATCGAAACGAGGGGAGTGTACGCAGCCACCAACTAGGTACCACTATTATCTCTACGAGAATGCCAAGGTCAACCTCATTCCGATCCTACGGTGGCTACTATTCGAGTACTTACCCGCTGGTTGATATCGTTCCACCGTGAAACTACCTGTACCATCGATTTCCTGCACTTTTTCAAATCGCTCTTAAGACATTCGATCAGCTATTTCATCAATCTCCACGTACATAGCAAAGAACGTGTGGTGTCATTTTGCATGTATATTTTATCTGAAATTGTTGTAGTAAAAAGATAATTTGTCTTTACATTGCTAGAGTATCAAAATATAGAACTAAGTATAGACTGTCTTTATTTTTTTTTTCAAACCCTGATTTTTAGAAATTCTAATATATGCTTAAACTTAAATTTGATGTATATATGTTATCTCATTAGTGAAAAGTGAAGAATATAATTATATTTTTAATTATACATATATGCATTGTATTATAATTTATTCCTACCTATTTATACAAGATAATTTTTCACTTTGAATTAATTTAAAGTTAGAGTTGATCTTAGAGATTGCGAGGCCCAGAACAAAAGTCGAAATTATTGGAAATAATAAAGATATAGTAGACTCTCGTTATATTGCCACATGAGTGATTTGACTATCACAAGATTTTCACTAGTGCCATTCTTTTACCATTTAGTTTACGAAGATTTTCTCCCCCTACAGATGAGAACTTGGAAACTTAGAAAATTATAGTCCCATTCGTAACAATATAACGAGAGTCCATTGTATAAAAGAATTCGTGTTTCACTATAAAATTTGATAATTTGAAAGTATTTCAACGCGGGGCCCTGGATAAGTACCAGTTTATTCACTATTAGAGACAGCCCTGTTCAAAGTTACAAGAAATTTTTCGTTCTGATTAAAATGAATAGATTGTTCTCTTGGCGAGATATCGCGCTGCACAAAAACAATGGGTTATCTTATCATTTCTTCTCTTCGCGATTACAGAAGATTTTCAACATACCCTTCCCTTATTTCCAAACACGTTCGACAACCGTGTATTACATATCAAAGAATTGCGTATACTTTTAAAAATTCTTGCTTGCATCATAATTATTTCATTAATATCTCATACTTTTATCAGTGTCTGCATATTTCAACGACTAATCAATAATTAACATTGAAAAAAATCACAAATGTAGATTTTATTGAAATAACACTTACTAACGAATCCCGTTTATTCTCTCGGAGTTATTGCAATTCATTTCAACCCTATCGCCTGAAATACGAGGTACAGAGAAAGTTTCGTGCGATTGAATAACGGTTGATTGATATTTCCTCGTACGTTATGCAATTTATCATAGTGAAATAAAAAAATGATGAATACGTATTGTGTACAAGCGTGACAATAAACGTGACGAATTTCCTTTCCTATTCTTGCATTCGGATAACACGAAGTTAAATATCAAACTTAATGGACCTCGATTTATCTTTCGGATTTATTTATCAGAAATGTTGTTTCACTTACAACGATTAATATTATACAGCGAAGTGGATCGAATAGGAAACGAACAGGGGAACGAAACAGGTGGTTCTTTATTCAACTTTCGCACGCGATTCGCCAGGACGGATAAAAGTTCTGATAAAAAGCAACTGCCTGTACAGGTGCAGGTCGTTGGTATTTGATGTCGCAGTCATTGGTAAGCGACCGGTATGAAAGCTTACAGAAGATTACACCGTTATCATCGCGTACCTTTGACATTGAGCAAAACCACAAAAACCGCAGCACTATCTCCTATCGTGGAACACGGAAGGCATTTAATACGCGGAAGAAACTTCTGTTACGTTTCACTGCGACAGAAGAAGAAATTTCAGCAAATTATTTGTTACGTTCTTCGTATCTCAACGTTAACGCATATTAAAGCCTTTCGTTCGAGGATTAAATTCAACTGAATTATGCCTTTCATCGTGTATTACATCCAAGGATATTTAATTGCGTTTCATGCATTCATTTGGATGTTAATTACATCTTTTTTGATCGAATACCATTAACTTTTTATTCGATTACCGATTTACTTCGGAGATCAATCTTTCTGACATCCTTTCTTATTTAATTACATATATTTTGTGTTAATTGCAGGGATCATTGAGAAGGAGATAGTTAAAATAAAATTTGAAATATTTTTCGTTACAAAATTATAAAGATAAGATATTTCCTTGTTATATCATTTTATTTTGACACGAAAAAATAAATGGGTTAATAAAGGGTTAATAAGGTTCTTTCTTGTCGAAGCTTTCTAACAAGGAACTATAAAACTTATTACAGTTTTATTACTTTTAGAATAAATTATATACTTGTTTATTATTTTAGTGAATATAGAAGAGAATCTTTAAAATAGCGACTAGCCACAGGCACAAATATTTCGTTCGACTGCTATGCCAGCTGCTTTGCACGTCAAAGATTTCTTTTTTCGCTCTGAAAAATGGGAGAACAATCCAGCGTGACGACTGTTAGTCGTCAGTGAATGCATGAGAAATCGTATTAGCTACCGTGCCTGAGAGAGAAATAAACCTCAACTATTTTAGTCCTTACACGAGAATAAAAGGAAGAAAAGCAAGGGCGACACTGATTCACAGCACTCGCGAGAGAATTTTAATCCAGGGCTTTGTTACCAAGAAATATGAAATTTTTAAATAAATTTAAATAATAAAAGAGTTCAAAATAATTCTTCCTCCTTTTAAGGCTTCAGTGTGATATTATTTATTGAAATTGTTTATAGTTATGGCAAAATTTTGTAGAATTTCGAATTTTTCCAAATAAAGAGCAAACTTAGAGCAAGCTTCTCTAGGAAAAATGGTGATATAGGGGAAGCAGGACTTCTATAAATGTTAATTTTCAATATTATATTAAAAGTAATTCAGGAACAAAATAATATTATTTTTAATTATTAAGTATTATAAAATTTATTATATAACTGCAAAATATGGGATCCTCTTTTCTACATTTTTATTCTTCTCCGGGCCATCTAGGGGGAAAAGGGTTAAAACCCTATGACCTCCCCATTTTTCTCAAGGAAGCCTGATTTGATCGCGAGTGTACCGTTCCAAAATATTTCCCAATAAAGTAGAATTTTTAACATATTTCTAAAATAGTGCCCACTAAATTCTCTCTAATTACCTTTCTACCGAAACAACGTTACATCGTTCGTATTCACCGATGGAATCGTAGAAAATAAACGGCTGTGATAATTTATTATCCGTCGCGGAAGGTTAATTAGACAGCCTTGTCTCCAGTTTAGATTCGGTTAATGTTCGAAATAGAAATTCTGGAACGATCGGAATACTGTGCGAGAGCATTGCTGTCAATGTGTCATACGATAAGAGTTGTCAGAGTGGTTCCGAGCGATCAGTTGTACCCGAAGACGGTCCACTTGACGACTCGCTCGAGAGACTTCCTCTCTCGAAGGCTGCCGAGTAAATAAAAGGTTCAATGGGCCGCATGGTCGTTTCGGGATGACAAGAAAATACCTCGAATTCCATCTCGACGTTCTTTCTTCATCGCTACTTCCATCGTCTCTCTTCACTTACGGCCTTGTTTCGCTTTTTCCTCTTTCGTTCCGAGCCTCTGCTGCAGAAGCAACAACAAACGTGGAAGACAGTTCGTGGAGCCGATCGTTCATGTCGTATCCGGAGGTTGAATAACGTCTTCAGATTGGATAGAACGTATTGTGCCAGGGACCAAATGAACGGGCTAAGTGTTCAACGGACGTTGGATTCAATTTGAAAATGGTTGCCGAAATTCGTTTCAAAATTCACGGAAAAATTGAATTCTAATTTGAGGAAACGATCCTTCCAGCTAGTAATTTATTAAATGAAAATCAAAGTATAATTATCATCATCTCATTTAACATATGGAATTTTTATTTCAAAAACCAATGCTATAATTTATAATTAAAGAAATGGGAAGTATAATAAAGAGTAAAAAGAATATACGGTCTGCAGCAAAGTGAATACGGCAAGGTATTTTTCAAGGTAAGTAAATCAAACCTCACTTCAACATTTGGACAAAAGGTCCGCTTAATGAAGTGCTGGAATTTAAAAGTCGCAACCTTATTCCAAATAAAGAAAATAATGTATCTCGCTCGGTGTACAGTTATCCCTGACAGGAAGTTATATTCTTCTTTTCATAACAGCCCAGCAAATCACGCTGTGGGGAGTATGTTAAGAACGGGGCTGGCGTGTACCGTGATTTTAATCGTAATGATTTTTAATCACAAAAAATAAAATACGTTACTCTATCCTGACCACATGCAATCACTGGCCTGTATTTACTGTAGATTAAAAAATGTTTGCATGTTGCATGCTTTTTTCAGAAGCGATTATTGTTAGCGGCTTTCCGGGAGAAGTAAGATATTGCTAATTGTGCGTGCATGGAAAAAATTCATCATTTGAAATGTGCTTTCTGCATGTAACATTCAAAATAGCTGCAGCATATGTAATAATTCACTGCAGTTAAAATAGTTTTAAGAACTTTTTTCCTAAAAAAGTAGGAAATATAACATAGTACGTTTCTTAACTTTCGGATGGCGGACCATAAAGAGAGCCATAATTATAATTTAATTTTGTACTACACGAAACTCTTTTGCTTAAAAATTATACACTAACTTTAAGTTAATATTCTACATATTTTGTAAACGTGGGTGAAGTTGTCCCAAGAATAATAAAATATAATTATCCTTCGTAAGCCGAGTACTTTTTGTCCCGATTAGAATTATAGTTTATTATATAAGAAACTCATCATATTATATTTTCCACATTTTTAGGGAAAGGATCAATAGCTGTATACATTATCCCCAATTATTTTGAAATTTGAAATCAGGACAATACAATAATAATTATATATATTTCAAGAAACGTCACAAGAGTCTTTACCTCGTACGAAACAAATGCCACAACAAATGTCTTCGATTGTTAACTTCCTCTCTGACTTTCTTTCTCGAACCACTACGATACGAATAACGATTATAAGCCTACTTGCACGGCATTCCAATTACACGAACAATCGTATTCGCGGAACATTCCCTATTAACCGGCAACGCTGGTATATGTACATGCTAATGGAGGCGAAAATGGTACTTGGTATCGTTAACAATAACAGTATCCAGGTTATAATCTATGCGGCGGAACGTTATCGTTTGGCAAGGATCAGGGAAAGCCGGAGTTGGAGCGGGCGCGCAAATTGGCGAACTCGTGCCGAGCGTCGAGACGCCCTTGAATCCAACGTTAAGACCTTCCGATTAATTCGTTCCCGACGTTTGTCCTTTCCCAGGATCCCAGGAGAAACGTCGCTGCTCTTACACGGCTGCCGCTCGCCACTCGCGAGTTTCACGAACGACGGGGTCCTTAATTCACCGGAAGGTGTTTAAAGTTTAATCCGAAGAGTGCCATTAGGATTGACTAAACGCCTGGCGCAGACCAAGCGTAAAGTTCCAAGTGCAAAGTCTACTATCCCTCCCACGACACTCGAGGCTTTCGTCCAACCGAGTTGTTTCTGCCATTCTTACTAACTCCCCCCAAGAAAAAGGAGTCTTCGTCTCTTTTCCTATCAACGGGCATCGAAGCCTTAGGCAGACGGTAGAATCTTTCAGATAACAGGAAGACGCTTTTAGGACATGCCTCGAAGCATCGACGAGACGGAAGCTGTGCACGTTCGTATCGAGATCGAATGCGCATCAACGATTGTGTATGTGTACGTATACGTACATATAAAGTGTACAGCCTCGAGTATCGTAGGCTTTCTTAGAGAAAGTGGAGATGTAGAGGAAGGAGTTCTCTACCTATTTCTTAAAAATTGAAATGATACAATTTGTGTAATAGTATCTTGGTGAATGTTTATGTATCTAAAATTAATGGGTTCATTTTGGATATTTTGTATCAGTAGAAAATAAAAAAGAGCAAGTCAAATAATAATAGTTTGCCTAAACCGGAGGTAATTCTAATCCTAAATCGTAATCCTAAACCTGAGATAGAATTAAAATAATACAATTTGGATATTGGTACCTTGGTAAATGTTTATAATAAAAAATTAATGGATCCATCTTGGATATTTTGTATCAGTAAAAAAGAAAAAAGGGCAAATCAAATAATAATAGTTTGTCTAAACCTGATGTAATTCTAATCCTAAATAGTAATTCTAATAATAAACCTAAATCTGAGGTAGAATCAAAATAATAGAATTTGGGTACTAGTATCTTGGTAAATGTTTATAATAAAAAATTAATGGGTCCTATTTTGGATATTTTGTATCAGTAAAAAAGAAAAAAAAGCAAGTGAAATAATAATAATTTGCCTAATCCTAATTTCAAATAGTAATTCTAATAGTAATCCTAAATTTGAGGTGGAATAAAAACATTGCATATCTACAATAACCTCCAGTCCTTAATTTACAGCCAAAAATTTTATGAAATTACTAAACCAACTTACAAAATAAATATTTGTACATTTTCGGTCAGCCTGTTTTCTATTATCGGACACTCGGCGCGCAAGGCGTATTTATTAAAAGAAATAAAGTGGACGAGCAGGTGAACAGGAAGAGTTTCTTTCTACTATAAGGGGAAAAGAGTAAAGAACATACGCACGTGTATTCGAGCGAAGGTAAACGGGTTACGAACGCTGTTCAAGCCGAACTTATAACTTTAAAACGTCGTTGAATTATTCAGGGGAACAGTGAACTGAATAATTGATACATGGAAAGTCAATGGGAGCATATACATATGTACTTGCGAGTCACTTCTTGACTTTGACTGATCTAAAATAAATAATACTATAACATCACAAGTATACTTTATCGGTTGTATCATATAACTGAAGAAACTACGATTCTGTATGAAAACATAAGACAAAATTAAAGAATTATATATTTTTTTTAAATTTAAATTTATTCCCTCTGTCCTATCTCTTTGTATGTGTTTAACTATTAAAATTTAACAAACTTGAGTACATCACAGACATTTCTAAAACTTGAACTATGTGGTTATTATCGTCTATTAATGAACTGTAATAACGAAGAATGCTTTCTGAATTCGTATAATGTCATCTGTAATACCTGAAAGCTTTGCTGCTGTTATACCTAAATACCAGTAGACTGAAATTAGAGGACACGCGATCCTGAGGTTGCCAGGACATAGCTGATTCTGTGGTTCCATGGAATCTCAATATCGAACGTCATTAATTGTACTGATGAATCCTTGCGGTACAGTTAAATCGCATGCTATTCACAGAGCTTGTTCTTCAAAAGCATATGAAATTTTTTCCTATCCAGGGTGATCAAAATAAAGAATAAACTCAGCCGGTGTTAATAATCATGGGTTAATATTAATTTACAAATACCCGTAGCGAGTAATTTCGATACCCGGTTATTTAAATTACATTATTCAAGTTAACATACATAATTCATTTCACGTTTCTCCTACCCGCTGGGTATGGCATACATTATGCGAAAATTTTGTATCAGTCATTGATCATTTCAAACATATCACGCAATTGACCCTTTTGTTCGTGGTACATGTTTATACGAAGCTTCGTTCCACCGGGGGAGAAACATCAGAAAATCAACCAACGATGAACTGTAATTAAACAACGATACCGGGAGTAATGATTTGCTGTTTCCTCATTCGCAAATAATGGCGAATACATAAATGCGTGCCGAATACAGGGGTATTTATGCGTGACCAAAGTCGATTTTCAAATCGGATCATTCATGAAACACGATAATTTTATGGTAATATATCTCGAACACTTTTTTCTTGCGTATAATTTCAAATTGAGATTAATCGCTTGTTATTACCGTATTAAGATCTACCCATGACCGTTGAGCTATTTAAGGTAATAATTTACTCGCCTTACGTGGAATTTTAAGAAGCACAGTCTACTGAAATTGCGAAAAGCGAACGAGACGCAAGAAACGTTTCGCCAGAAATATTGCCTTACGTTTTAACCGGAATTTTAACTAACGTTTTCGAGCGTGAAAGAGTGGTTAAAGTTGTCAAGGATGAGGCAAACGAGGCATCAGCTTTAAGCGACAACAGAAGTTCTAGTTTCAAGCTGAAACCTGCGGCAGTTGTTCGCCAGAAGCAGAAAGGGCCGGTCACGTACAATACCTCGAACCAGATCCCTAGTGAACCGGCACTTTCGTCGATCTATTAGTCGCTCAATTACCCAAAATACTCGGGATACGCGTATTGGATGCAAAGTCCTCGGGCGGTGTTCAATACACTTCCGGCATCGAACTTGATAGCAGAGATCCATCTATTCTCTGTTCCTCAACATCAACCCTATTTTAACGCTTCAATATCGTAAAACGTCTAAATTTTCACTTAAAAAATGAAAATAACATGAAATACAAGATTGCATTAAAATTGGGGCTCTCTCCATGGTCCGCCATTCGAGGGTTCAGAATCAAACCAAATGACAAACATAATTCCTATCTAATATCAATTTGAAACTTAAATTTTGCTTAAATTTAAACATTTTCTCATGTTATTAACACAAAGTCGATAATTATTTTTGCTTGAAACAAGCAATTAATAAACTTCACTTAACTTTTACTTTGTGTCATATTCTTTATGACGAGCGATTATGAATTTCGCTTGATGTGAAAGAGACAAGTATGTATAATTGATCTTAATGTTCACGGTAGTAACGATATAATTTAATCATTCCTCATTTTTAATTCTTGAAAGTTGCTTTATCTTGGAATCAAGTTTGACTAGTTTATTTTAAACAAAAACATAGTATTTTGCATATTGTTTATCCTTTGAAAGCATCTAAATTGCATATGAAACTTTTTCATATTTTTCAAAGAAAATAATCAACTATCCTGTTTTACACGATGCACCTAGTGCAACGTAATGTGGATAAAAAATGATATCACCTACGGAATGACACGATATAAACTGGTCGAGTTCTATAAACTAGCTAGTTTAATAACTTGCATTATATCGGCACCCCTTAATTAATCCATATAACAAGATTCATCCTGGTAAGAGGATTTTTCAAATCGACGAAAAACGTAAAAAGACAGTGTAGATAATTAGTCGAGCGTGTCATGTCGATTTTCTGCTGCATCATTACCGCTAGGAGATCAGATTAATTTATCCAAGGCAGCGTCATCTGCCGTGAAATAGGGTGCCCGCTAATCTGATAAGAGCGTATCGAAGGAGGACCATTTAGATACCAGAAAGCTGTTCTCCACGTTGGAGGACCGTGTTCTCGTTGCTCATCGGGGGAAAGACTTCCATAAAGTTGTTCCCCAGCTTCTCGGATGTAACAGCTGAAGCACCGGTAAGATTTTTGCAGAAGCTACAGAGACGTGTCAACGACCGGACGATTGCAGTCGGTCCAATCCCTCACGGTATAACAGGTCTCCGACTGGCAGCTTTTGCTTTTGTTCTTCCTGCTTCTTTCGTTGCGTGCTTGAGAAACTTGTGTCTGCTACATTGATTCTGTACTGCCCAATTAACGGCTCCAATTCATTATAATATAGCCTTCCCTTTACAATTTCTGCGTTGGCTCGCATTTTTGGAAATCAATAGCGTGACAGACTTGCCTCGTCTCTTCTCACTGTCAGTTATTATTCAGCTCTACTGATTATACCGCACCACTTGCCTTGCCTAGATTACGTGCTATTCTTTTATAAATATTCTGTATTTCTAAGAATTTCAAAAGGAAACTATTATAGTTTTTACGATTTAATCATAGAATCAGGATTTCATGGACGCAAAGTATATGTACTGTATATCAGAGAAGATGTTAGGATGGAAATCAAGGTTGGACTAGATAATAGAGGATGTAACGAAGGTTGACGACCTGATAGCAGATAATGACTGAAGCATTTTGCGCGTTGAGATATTAGGTGCAAGGGTGTAATATCAAAAGGAAATATAAGATCATCATCCAGGAGATAAGCATTGTGGATAGAGATTAAAACTGTTCTAGAAATAACCTGTTGAAGAGCATTATACAGGAGGTATCATAATATGTGGGCCTAATTTCAATAGAGAATTCAATTCGTATAAAAAATAAAAAATATTTATATAAACTATAGATTAGTTTAAACAAAATTCAATTCAGCTTTGGACAATTTGTTTAGAAAATCAAATTTATTAATTTAACACTAGAACTACCGACGTTTAATGCACATTTATTTCTAAGTTGAAAATAGTGAAGAAAATTAAATAAATAAAGAATGAAACACAATTTAATATAGCTGAAAAATAGCCAATATACATTTTAACAAAAATAGCTCGATAAAATTTATAATTAAAAATTAAAAATCATAATTTAAAATAAGAAACTGGAAACCAGTCATTTCGACTCTTTGGTAGTTCTAATGTTAAATTTCTAAAAGTACCTTCGCTGAATTTTGACATAATTATTTTGTAAGTAGATGAGTTATAAATATGAAACAGAATGTAATTATTAATTTTTCTCACAAAAAGACGCGTGCAGAAAAATTGGTGAAATAAAAAGAGTCGTGTTTGATGCACAATTCACTTTTCAAGTTTTCACGAGAGAACACGGTGAAAGGTAATTTGTTCGTGGCACATGAATGAAGTGAAATTAGAAGAATGTTCTGTAAGAAGGCAGTAGACAATGAAATGGCACAGTGGATAGGTTTTGTTATGCTCTGTTCGTTCTAATTGCCAACGCGTGTGAATCGCGCTGAAAATATCTTACCCCCTGACGAGCAGAGAAATACCCAAAGACATCTAATTAGCTCGAACCGTTTGTTACACTTTCGAAAAGTTTTAACGAGCATCCTCCTCCAAGATGAACTGCTACTTTTGCAACTTGTAAAGATCACAATATTTTTATGTACTTTCGCGACAGTCCGTTGACATTCTTTGGACGCATTCGGCGGGAATCTTTTTTCTTTGTTCATCGAAAGAATCTAACAGAATTTCCAAGCCCAGTAAGTTCGTTTATTTATCCAGACGGGAAAGCAGTTCGCCGTTGCTAATTAATTAACCAATTAAAATTCAGGGAAAGAGCATTCGTATCTCCTTGAAAAAACCTTCCACAGAGGAATATTAATCCCTATACCTTCGCGGATCGAATAAAGCTGAGAAAGAATTAATTATCGACACTTCGATATTAATTTTCTAATTAAGAATATCTTACACCGCTGACGGATACTTATTTTTCCTCGTCATTATACAAAGTTTTCTTTATTAAGAAAATATTTCTCTCATTGGATATTAGGTGTTTTTATTTAAATTTCTCCTAGGAAACTATACTAAAATTTTTTCTAAAATTATCACACCTAGTATGAGAAAGAGATTTATAAGAAAATGAATGCTATCGCGATGCAAATGACAAAATTGTAAAGCGTCTGTCGAGATTAAGCCCTCGAATGATTGATCCGAAGATCACCGAAATCACAGTTAGCTGGCAACCATTTCCGACCGGTACTCCTGTTTAATCGACAGTAGCGACGCTTATGGGAGCCCCTTGTTTTGCATAATTGCCGCTTATGCACGCTCAACGACCAGGGGAAGTGGCGTCCTCCGCTGTTGGATGGGGTTGCTGGATGGTTGCTTCGTATTTGTGCTGTTCCTCCGATGTGTCGAGTACTTACCACGTACTTGTACTTCAGAATGGTAACATTAATGGCATCCGACAATACAGAAAGTTTTAAACCGGAGTCCTGCTCTTGTGGGGTAGTCCTAGGTAGACCTTTCTTCCTTTCTCTTTTCTTATTTGTAATTTGTTATATACATCTGAACTTAAATACCTGAGTACTTGATCGTCATTTTTTCTGCAGAAAGTGTGACATGACAAATTGTAACAAAATAACAAAAAATAAATAAAAATGCATTTTTCAAAGCACCATATGAAATAAGTGCCTTAATTATTTATTTTTGAATGATTTTTAGCAAATTAAAGAATCTGTTTCTTTTCTTTTTTTTTTAGGTATAAACTTCTGAAATTCATCTCCCCTTTTTGCTGTTTCCTAACACTGATTGCACACCTAACTGTACAATGTTATCTCGAAAGGATATCTATATCGTAAAACGCTTTTGGTATCCCACAATATGCGATTCTTAGGACTGGGAGAAGCGTACCCCTCGCAACGATAATTATTGTTGATCTTAGAAACTGTCCAATGTAATAACCACCTGCATCGCCCTAAGATTTATGTACTATGCTGTTAGCAGTAATGCAAGAAATACAGCATATCCCTTCAAAACGGTACATAAATTTATGAAGCTTATTGTTACATCAACTACATCTCATAAAATGACATTTTTTATTGACAATCTTGGAAACCCTTGACATTATCATTAAAATTTACCGCTTATCTATTTTAACTTACTGTTATATTATTAAATTTTATTTTTCTTTCAGCAACTTCACCGAAAAATGGTGTCAGAAACGGACCTTTGATGGTGTCTAATTTGAAACAGATTTTCCTGAATTTTACAGTATACATTGAAACATTACGACGTTCACGGACAATTTATTCGCCAAGCGAGTTCAAATAGCGAGTAATATTCCGCACGCGCATATACATTCCGTGTGCCGGTGCAATTTGTCCTGGATGATGGCGATACACTATTGCAATATCACCAAGGACACCTTATGACTTGCTTTTTTCTAGCTCTTTTTATTCTCTCATCCGGTACGCGTTATGGAAGGTTGTGTCGGTCAAAGGCATAAAGCGGATATGAAAGAATTTTTTACTCTCTCACGACAACTGTCGCACGAGATGGTCTGTAATGTTTAAATAATTGCACCATTTAACCCCCTGCACGACAGTGTTTTTCCGACCTTGTCTGCGAATGATTTCCCCGTATACAAGAATGATCGAAATAAGTGTACCCTCAATTATTTCTGAATTTTTTGTACCCAAGATCATGTCAAGACCAGCGATGATTATTTCATGTTAAAATGCTATTGTTTTTAATATTATAGAATTATAGAAGGTTCAGGTGTATTCACCTATTTAATATTCTATGGTATTGAAAAATCGTTCACAGATGCATTATTGCGATTGAGAGCTTTGTTATATGGAAGGTGAGAAAGTAGAAGAATGCACTGACCTGTTCTGCAGATTCGGTGATGAAAGAGTGGCAATATTGTATGCTGAAGTGGGCTCTAGGCTCTCGGGCGAGGAAGCTGAATTGAGCGTGTTGAGGTTCACAGGTTGCGTATGAGATGCGCCTCAACGCGTGCGCCATTTGCACGCACTGAAAAATAAAAACACTTATTACTGTATCACTGCCGACAAAATAAAAATAAAATGTATGTAAAGAAATATTAAAAGAAATTAACTGTGGCACTCCCTCGGATGGCGGACCATGGAGAAAGTCCCAATTTTAATTTAATTCCTTATTTCAAAGGTACTCCGCTCTTCAAGGATTAACGCGTCAATGTGTTAGTTAAAAGAATCCTGTCACAATGTTCGTATAAAAAAATAAACAGGTATTTGATCGATGTTCGAAGTAATTCAACACGACTAATCTCATCTGGAGATACCCATCGTAAATCCAACAATTTACCGGGTACTGGCTTTCTCTATTCGCAAAACGGATGGTAATTGCAAGTTTTCCTTCCCTCAGGAATACTAAATAAAAATGTCTACCGAATAATGATACGGCACACCGAAGGCACGGAAGGTCAAAAGATCAAAGCAGCTTGTTACGTTTCAGTCTGCAGGTACCGGGAACGTTTCTCAAGCATAAAGTAGCGACGTCTCTTGCGACACCGTTCTCGCGCGTTATCTTGTGTTATATATTGCGGAGCTCGTTGAATTTCTCTTTACGATTTTATGCGTTCTTACTAGTTTTCACCGTGTGCTTTCCTCCCCCCAATAGGATCGTATACCCATACCCTTTTTCCTGTGTATTCAAAAAGTTTCGCGTCCCTTTGAAGCACCTCGTACCGCGACGTTCCTCAAACGCGAGTTTATCTGGCGGTCGCAGCTACCGGTAATACGAAAAAGCGTACCTTTGATTCGAAAAATAAATTAGTAAGTTATTCGACGGGGACGAATCAAATTGATCGTTAGATAAGTTGCGAATTATCGTTAAAATCGTTATTTATTAAAGCGCATCTTTATTAAGTGCATCCTTATTAAGTCGAATAACTCATAAATATCACTTAGATGCATCTGTCGGAGATATCGCAGCTCGTTACTAAGGACAGTATATAAATCTTCGGTAAATCCGAGGTGATGAGTGTGGGATGAGGTTCAACTATGAAGAATCAAACTGCAGTGCTAATAAAAAATATTTGGCAGAGTTTTAAATAATATAAAAGTGTCTTTCCTGTTATTTGTATAATAATATTGCATTCATTAAATTATTGGATTATGAGTTCGATTATTGGTTTAAGTTTTGAAATAAATTGAAAATCATCTACAAAAATTGGTACGTTAATAAAAATATTTCTAAAAAAGCAGAATTCGAGAGAAAATGTTAAAATTTTATAGAATTACAGCGATGATTGCCTGTGATACCGACACGTTGCAGTTCAGATAAATGCGCCTTAAATCGCTTAGTTCCAATGATCCTCGGCAGAGTACGCTATCTCTTAGGAACAACTTCCTTTATTTCAAATATTTGATTTTAATAATAATGTAATTTTAACGCGTAAAAGACAAATATTTCTTGAATTACATTTTTCTAATTTTAACGCTGCAAATCCGTACTAATTAATAGTAATAGATTTGAACAAATAGAACCGATGGTACCAAAATACAAAGGAACTATAGCAACTTTTTTAAATTAATGGACTCTAAATATAATATTTAAAAATTTTAAATACGACTGTCAAATTTAGTCATTTAGAATTTTCGATAATATTAAATTTTCACCCTTAAAGCGATCAAACGAGAAATGTTGTTTTGGTAATTAACCATTATTCGAATATTTTTTGCTTGATTCATATTGAACGACCGTTTGTTTGCTTTGAATCGCCATCGAACTAAAATTTTCTCACGATTCCTCGCAACACAGATGGCCTCGGCGTTTCTTGTTCGCGGAGGCGGTTCGATAATTAGGCAATTAATTCAACGGCGAAGGTGAAGCATTGTTGTACCGCTGCCTCGATTAACGCGGCGGCACGTCACGACGGAAAGGAACGAATAAATCGCGGTTATTGGCCACTTCGGCCCCTTTCGAGCCGGCCGTTCCGAGATGAAGTTTCGTTCATCGAATTCGTTCAGTAACATAGAACTTTTAATGGCTCACAGCCGTGGCTCTGTTCGCGAAAAAATCCGCCGGAAAGTTGGTCGCTCCTGTTGCGTGAAGTCTGCTGCCAAAGTTTCAAGCGATTTTGAGATATTGTTCGACTTCGCTACGATTCACAATCCTAATTACCGTCCTTATCGCAATCTATTATCGTAAAACATCGTTAACGGTTTCGAACGATAAAGAATATCGGATCGAAAGATAATCTTTTTCATTATTTAACAGGTTAAACTTTACTTTAGGGGACATGAAATTACTGACCTTTTTATTTACCATTTAATAGTTTCTGATGTGCAGAATCCAAAAATATAATTCCTAATTTTAGGAATTCAGTAGTTTAAAAGTTATACGTATTTAAAATCGACTGTTTTTAGTATATTTTGCAGGTTAGTATGACGCCATATTGCTTCTATCTGTAATCTGATTGGTCCGTGAAGACGAGAAAGCAAACCTAACTTAACCCAACCTAATTTAGGCCGCGGAAAGTTCAGCCATTGAACCTAAACTAACCCCTCATTTTAGAATTTCTTCGTCAGTCAAATTTGAGGAAGTAGATCGAATTCTTTTGATTGATTCACCATAGAAATTAATAAAGATTGAATTTATAGCTTAAAAATTGTTCATTCATAGACTTATTTTGAAGAAAGCACTAAAGAAGTGTTTCATTTAATAAACTCTGCCCTAAATTTGTATAAAAATTCTTCTTGCAATCACCCTGTTTCGCAAAGATAGAAGAATTATGTTCTCTCAACCGCATTATTTTTAAGGAAAGTTACGATTACGGTATTGTACCACCGCCGACGAAACATATTCTCACCTGAAGCTCAGGGAAGATGTGAGATCACGTATGCTTTATATAGCCACCCTTACATGCATACGTATCCACGTGGCCACTTCAGTATGCATAATGTTTATAAGCTGGCGTATCCGCATCATAGCGGGATCTGTGGTGACATAAAATATTTTTATATCGAAGAGTACTCCTCGAAAATATTTGTACAACCACCACTATTGCTAGTGCACTGTAAATAACTCGTTGCAGCTGCGTTATTCGATGGCCTACCAACATTCGCACTTCCATCGATTTTTCATCGGTTTCTTTTCCGTCTATTTCCCCCCTTTTCTCATCCCGAGGCCATATTCTGGTCCCGAGAAAAATAATTGAAGAGACGACTGTCAGAGTTGAAAAAATTTCAGCTGAAAAATATTTTTCCACGTTGAATTTTTCATACTTCGCGCTGGCTGCATTCAAAACACCGAATTTCTCGGTGAAAAAATATAAATGAAGATACGCGAAGTTGAAATTTTGTACAATACCGTTGATAATAAAATGATTGTTTATTTAATTTTATTACTTCGAACGATTAAAGCACTTTTGGTCGAGACAGGAGAGGAAAATCCGGAAGAAGAATCGACCTTCGTTCCTCCACAAGTGGGCAATTTTTGTCCCCGCATTGTCGCATGGAGAACGAAAGAAAATAGAAGGAAGATGATGGATGCGAAGGAACAAATATGGAGCTGGTTGCTGAGAATCTCTTACGAGAGAACCACGATCTGTGTATTCACTTCAAGTGGTGACTGTACGTGCGGAAGATATAAACGATGCCACAGAGCAGAGACCATCAATAACTTCTCCTTCCTCTGTTCTCAGCATTTTCCCTTTGTACAGGAAGTACCGTCTCTACCTAGGTAAACCGTTGTCCTTCGTTCTCCTATCTCTCGACACTGCCTGTTACCATATGGTTTTTCAGCCCTCGTCCTTCGTCCTTATCGTCTTCATGCATTCACCATTGCGCATGGAATTTTGATGGGACGTCATTAAAATTCATTAACCGCTAACGTAATATCAAACCGGGGTCCACGTTCAAATGAACGTTCGATGATGCATTTACCATGGTTGCTTCGAAATAATTGTGTCCAAGGGATACTAGTCACATTTAGTTTCTATTAAAAAAAGATTTATTCGAATTTATTCCATGCAGTTTTTAGCCATTCGTAACGAGCGACTTTAAAGTGTATTAAAATCACGTAAGGCAGTGAACTAGGAAGATTGAAGTTCTTTGAAAAATGTAACGACCTTTGTTATTTCGTATAAAATTTATGTAAAGAATATCATCTTATCAAAGGGTTTGCAAGAATGAAAGGAAAAATAAAATGGGGGCTGCCCATTACCGTCTTCTAAAAGAGGTGTCGATGCAGCAAACTCGCGTAAAGGGAGCAATGGGATTCCTTCGGGATTTCTGGATCCCCTGGAATTCTGTAGTACTTCGACGCGGTCCATTTCCGTCCTGGAACTTCCTAACGAGCTCTAAGAAAAAGATCCTTCGTCCTGCGTGCTCCTTGATCGAGCTTACCATTGTGAATATGCCTCAAATTATCATCTATACTTTTCGTTGTTATGACCAAAGTTTATTATTATTAAAAACTTTTTCGTATAGATAGAATTTTATTATTTATTATAACAACACAGTGATTATTATTCTGAATATTCGTGGTATGCAAAAGTTTCCATTATTTTAGAGGTAATTTTCTTTAATAACATTTTACCATTTTTCAACCGGAAGATGAATAAATCATAATTGTAATAGAAAAATCTTTTGCCTCGAAGTTACGCGAGTGCATGGAGAGTTAGCTTCTGCGTTAATTGATCCAATTTCCGCGATTGGTGAATTTAATTTATGAGAAACACGCCACGATACACGGGGTGCGTTAAGTAGTGCAGGTAAGTATCGCATTCTGGTACGACATAATCGGGAAACTGTCGTTGCGAGCTCGCGTTTCAATAAACAGTGAATTATTACGTATGCCGATATTTGCATAATGTGTGCGCAGTATGCCGCCATTACAGCAAAATCGATAAACGTAGCCCTAGGCAGGCACCGATCGCGACAACTACGACTTACTCGTCTGACATTCTTGCACATTGCGCTGCTCTTCCCCGCGTGTACTTCCGTTTACATATAAAGGTACGTATCCACCAAAAGAGCATTCAGATACACGGAGAACATTTTTCGTATCAACTGTTGCTTGAAGAAAAAGGAACATACGGAAATTAGTATAAAGAATTTATTTATCGACAAAATTATATCTATTCATTTTGAGGAACATTTTAGTTTTTGTCGGAATTTCGACAAATTATAAAATGTTTAAGAGGGTAGATTTATGTCGCCAGGATCTACGATTCAGTTTACAGAGAGTGAATCTACGGTATTTGGTTGTAACGAGTTTATACCAGAGCATTCATGACAAATGTAGCGCCATTTCGAAGCGGAAACTCGTAATATGCACGCCTTAACGGGGCCAATTAATCTATGAATTTGTTATAATTCGATTGAGCCACTATGGCGAACCTTTAATGACTATTACTGCAACAATAATCGACCGGCGTATTAATTAAGCCGTGAAATCGAATGGTTTAATGCTCGCGTTACGATTATTATCACGGACCTAATACCGATTAGAGGCTTGATACTATTGTTTGTACCTCTTGCATGAAACATGCGATTTGCATTCTGAAATTAATTATAACAAGATTAAATAACATATTATATCGTGAAAATACATCTAATTGTATATTGATATTTGTATTGTTTTATTGTAATGCTGTAAACAAAACGTCTAGGTTATTGTCATTTAAATCCCCATCTGCACGGCTTCCAAGCTGCTAATCTTATTTTTCAACATGATTATACACTAGTAGGTATTACACAGTAGTACAGTACCGAGCATGATAGGCTTCCCTAGGGAAAATGTAGTTACCCCCTCTCCAAGGCTTCCCGGATTTGAAGATTCCTAGATAAGAAGAAAATGATAATGTAGGGAAGACCCCCCTATATAGGTCTGTGATCCCCACCACTTGCGTACAAACGTTTACGCAGGAAAATTTGAATTAATATTCCCTCTGTTATTCCTACTTTTCAGTTGTATACTAAATTTTACAATACTTAATAATTAAAAATTAGCCTATTTATTTTCTACGTCATTTTTAATATTATTACCGATAAAATTAAGCTTATGAGAATTCCTTTTCTCTCCAATATCGTTATTTTTCCTAAGGAAGCCTATTGTGCTCTATGTTGTACATAGATCAAACCGAGAGTATATACACAAGTTATTATACTTCACTGGCCAGTAGTCCCTCTGGACTTAAATCCTATCGAAAACTTGTGGGGCATCCTAGTCCGTGATGTTTATAGAGAACGAGGACAGTTTACAACTATTGAATTAGAGAAGGCGATTAAAACAGTTTGGAACAGCATCAATATTGTAGGACAATACCTAATCTTTTGTCGACCTGATCAGAAAGGGAGTGTTTGTGCAATGTAATTGAACGGTGGAAAATGTAATTAATTGACTGATTAATGAATCTAATTAACCGATGTAATTTCCTGACTGCAGTGTCGCTATCTGATCTGAATGTAATTAATTGATTGCTGACCTGTAATTGACTAAAGGTCGGTTCATATGCGGAGCAGTTCTATTCAGAGACATTTGATGTTTATATTTCTAGCACCATTTTCGATCATTCAGAGAATTATTAAAAATAGATAATTAATTACATAATTTCAATTTTCTGTGATCTAATTTTTCAACAAAATCTTCAATTTTTTGCAGTGCTAAATATGTTAATTCTCAAAATACCTAAAGCATAAATTTATAAAGGTATTGATAAACTTCTATTAAAAGTTCCTCTTCAAAAATAGTGCTGTAACTATCCTGTCAAACAATTTCGAAAGCAGTCGTACGTGCCACTTCGTTTAGAATTTCCTTAACACTACGCATAGTTACGAGCTCGTGTAAACTTCCAACAAGCTGTTAGTCCTTAAGCGAGCATGAGGGTTCTTAACGGTGTCCGGTAGTTGGGAAAAGGACCAACTATGCTGTGGCAACTACTTACGCGCGATACCAATCGTTCCTGGCGTGCGATAAACGACCCTCTCAAGAAAACCGTTTCCAAGCTTTTGGCATCTTCTTAACTGCATCCGGAGATCGTTACCATTTCCCTATTGTCGCTCAAGACAGGTAGTTTATTCGTTTATTAAGGGTTTCCCGCGGGTGTTTGCCTTTTTTCAAGAAATTTCTCTACTTCTCGACTCTACAGTCATTTCATTCGCTTACTTTTAACTCCGTTTCTTACTCTCTGCTACTGTCCGCGCACCAAAAGAAGACTGAGCTTTATCGAGCTAAAAAGTCACAGAGGCAAGGGGGGGGCTTTTCTAATGGGTCCGCTGCTTGAAGAAATACGCGAACGAAACTAAATGCAATAAGATAAGATATGGATATCGAATATCACTGTGTCTCATTTTGTCGTATTTTTAGAAAAGAATTAGGCGGTGCGAACGCACGATTCTTCTTGCCATAGTGACTTCTTAGCTTGAGGGAGCTGGGCCTTCTTTTGGTGCCCCGACAGTACTTTTACACCCACACATCACGTGACATACTCCTTTTACATCAGTTATACCCCCTTACATTACGTCCCCCCTTTTAGTCGCTCTTACGACAGGCAGGGGTTACCATGGCCGTATTCTGATCCCCGAGCCACAGGGATTAGACAGGTAGTTCATTTTTATTGTTATATTTTCGCTCAACAATTGGTCGCTATAGTATTTGATTAATGCCTAGAAACTAGTTTAGAAAAAAGTTTTGCTCTTCTCTATACATTTGTAAAAATATTAATTTTCAAACGATAGGATGTAATATTGAAACCCTGTGTTTGAATATTCTTCTTAAAACTGAAGCGTGCATAATTTTCCACAGGGTTTACCCGCTATTTGACAGGTTTCGTTCGTCGAACTGGGAAAGTTTACCGATGCTTTCTGAAGCGTGAAGTCGGGCTTCAACGAACACGCTCGGAGTATTTGGAAAATGCATTGTCTCGATGCGAAGCCCAATTTGACATAAACTACGATCAGGACGAGATGAAGAGAAACAGGAAGTACCGAAATCGAGGATCATCAAACATACGTTTATCAATAAATTATGAAAAGGACATTGTAAACGAGAAGCATGAAAATTCAGCTGACAAAATCTTTAGCTAACAAGACTGGTTGCAAATTTTAACGACGTTGTTCCTGACTCAAGAAGAACGGTTCTGCTGCAGGGGTATATCGCAGAGAAGGGTGGCTCTGCGTGTATACAACCATAAACACCCTTTTCTTACGAACACCTGTGTCGCATTACAGCATGTTTGTACGTTATCCTGGATCTCATCGAGTGTAAGATAGCAAGATAAACAGTCGTAGACGAGGATGAAATTTGCGTTAAAATCACTGCTTACATCAGAGTTCTCATTTTATTAAAACTTTTTAGAAACTCACAGTTGCTATTTCTTTTTATTTTTTATTAATTAAAAAATATTCCTTTCTATTAAACTTTCATCAATATCCTGCCACCTATAAACAAGTGCTACTTTTATTTTCTGAATTATTGAATATTTTTTTCACCATTTTCCAGATGCATTGACGGTTTCCCACACTACTATTGCCTCCATCAAAAGAACATTTTTTTTTCTTTATATTCAATTTGGAGCAACAGTTCTCTCCGATATTTTTCATAGAAAAGGTATAGCTATATCGTGTGGTGTAATTAAATTTTCACCCAGAGTTTTACTTTTTCGAGCGAATCGAAAACTATTCGCAGATATTGGTGCGTTTCGAGTGTCATTTAATAAAATAAATAAATATAAATTCTACCATTTTATTTCCTGATATTTGCTTCCAAATAAATTCACAGTCGAAATTTAATTTAACGTTGCAGCGACTGAATTGGAGAATAAGTGGATAAAAAAAGAATATGTCAACAAAAAATCCTTTCTTTTTCCCCAACATTTTTCTCCCTTTGTCGTAGGATTTTGAATATGCACTGCTGTAGCAGCGAGAGCTAATTTCCCTCTAGTCCGTGTGACAGAGATAATATCTGGCGTAGAAAAGAACGGCGTGGCGCGTGAAATTATTTATTGTCGCTGAATACCGACGGTGTTTACACCGTGATCATTCTTCCAAAGCCCGAGTGCCTTTGGGTACCATGGATCCCTTTCAAGGGGTGCAACTCGTGTGCAGCGTACCGCTTGATCTTTTCACATTTCGGAAGCAACAAAACCTGAGCGACCGCGCGAGCCTGGCAGCCTTGTTTTCAAGGGTAATCCAATGTTTCATGACTTTACTTTTTCACGGTGGATAACCGGAAGAAGATTCACGAGCAATTTAAAGTTCAAGTTTTCGTTGTTAAATCTATGGGGTACGTCGAGTGCAATTTTTTATTAAAATTTGTATAGTTTATTGGTAAAATATATTTTAGTACATTGGAAACATATTGATACTTTCTTTAAAGCAATAATATTTTGAAAATAATTTTTTAAAACAGTAATATCTATCCAAGCTATTATTTTTGTTTATTAGGAAGATTTATAAGAATAATTGTTTTAGGAGTGATGTAAATTCTAACGCATAGCGCACGTTGCTGTATGAAATGTACATTTACCTGTCTGTTGATCATTTGACAAATACCATACAGACAGAGTAGATGGACAGTAGTTGAGGACAACAAGGGCGGGAACAGGATGCAGAAGAGATATGCGTTTTCAGCGTGAGTGCTGTTTCGTGTATGCACGAGTAAATCTGCAGGTGGAGGGTAAATATATTCTACGATCGCGAGTGAGGTACAGGCACAAAGGTTATATAGCCGTCTGTTTTTCGTTATTGCACGGCATTCGTGCTCTTCTTTACGGTGTATCGGAAACGTCAATACGTTTTCAGTCTCGATATATTTGAAGAAATTTGAAAGAAATTATTTCTATTCGAACGATTCTCAATTAATTGTAAAGATCATTGAATGATCAAGTTCACGAGGACATTCTTTCATGGCGCATGATAATAAAATAAAATTACCCCATGGAGAAATGAATTTTCTCACCGGCGACCACTCAGCCATTCGGGTATCGCGGTGGCCTATTTCAAAATTGCATGAAGTCGCTTTGAGCGAAGGAAAGAAAAGGGTCCATAGAGAACCTTTTTCGACCTACAAAAAAGGGTAAAGGCCTTTTAATGATGCTAAAATAATGGAGTATCGTCGGCGCGGTAGCTGGCATAGAATCCACGAATGGACACTGTTCGACGTTGCTGGATGCTCGAGAGATGCGTTTTACCCCGGAGTGCTGTTCCGTGTATGCAAGAGTAAATCCGCAGGTGGAGGGTAAACATCGCCCTCGGTGATCGCGGCTGGGAAGGTCTGCTCGGGACCCAGGCATCCCTTATTCCGTTGCCGTTTTCAAAGGTTGGCGCCCTTTTTTCGTCGTCTCGTCTGTTTGCACGGCTCTACCAGCCTCTTTCCTTTCCTCGTGTGCGTGCATTCACGTGTGCTTCATTGATACTCTATCTACCCTATCGCCAGCCTCCTCTGTTTTCCATTCAGTCTGACGCGTCCTTGTCTCGGGATTATCGCTCTGTTCTCCAGCCCCATCGGGTGGTATAATCTCACTCGATCTGGACTAAGACTTTTTTCTGCCGTTCTGCTGCTTGACATTTGTCCTCCTCTTTTACCATCATCCGCAGGGAATTGCGGTTACGTATTCCACCGGCCCAAAGGCACGGAAAGGAAACACAGTCAAGGCCACTGAGTTTATCGATTATAGATGTTCTTTATTTTCAAGTTATTAGGTGGAGATTTTTCATAGTTAAATAAAATTTAAATACCATAGCAATTCTAATAAATAGTGATTAATCGGGTTCCACCGACGCTTATGTGAAATAAATATAATAATTTTCTAGTACCCTTAATTATTGTTTTCATATTACGTACATTCGAGATTAAATTAGACTTCCCTAGAAAAAATTGCGATGTCCCGGACTTCTGTCCTTCCCCCTCGGAGGTCCGGGGAAGAATGACAATGTAAAGGAGAGGACCCCATATATATAGGTCTGTGACCTCCCACCACTTGTGTATAAATATTTACGCGGGAAAATTAAAAATTGATATTTCTTCATTCAATACTTAATTTTATAATTTTTCATGATTAAAAATTATATTATTTCTTTTCTAAATTACTTCTAATATTAATATTGTCAAAATTAAGATTTTGAGAACTCCTGCTTAGCGAGTATACGTGACGTGCCTTACCGCGTACGTCCATTTTCACTGCCGCAGTAGAAATATCAATGCTTAGTGCGACGGCGGTGATATGGATTAGTAAAAGAATATTAAGAACTGCTTTCCTAATATAATGCTTCAAATTAATATATCATATTCGTATAAAATTTAATATTATTCAAAATCTTTTTTCATTTTTTCATTGATAAATTAAATTAAATTCTCTGCTCTATTGTAATCAAGGTGTTAATACTAATTACTACTTATGATTCACAATTTCATATATCTATTGCAATTATTATAATTTATAAAGAGAAATAAAATTTATACAGTGAAATTGGTAAATTATACCCTGTTTTATATGCAATTACCAGAATTATCCCAACGAAAATCGAGAAAGAAAAGGAAAAAGGTTCTGTTGTCAGTGCTGATATCGCTGTCTCAAATGCCAGCACGTTCGGTTTTATTTTAGGTCGCGTGTTTACGTATCGATATCTTTTCTTGCTACTTTCTGAATGTGTTGCCCTTGGAAACGAAAAATAAAAGGGACGGAAAGCAAAGATCCAATGGCTTCTATTATGAACGTTAATGCCGACGTTGTTGGATGGGCTTTTGATGTAAACGTGCGTGCTCAAAGAATCACCAAGAGGATCTTCAACCATCAGCTTTCCACCGTGGAAATGCCCTTCGAGTTCTTGTATCGAATATCTGGGATTCGATCGCTGAAGAACTGAGCTTGCAATTTTAAGAGGGTTGTCGAGTCTTTGAGTATGACAGTACACTAGACGAACATAATGCAGCTTTCGTACTGGGGCTTTGTTTGTTTGATCTCGGAAAAGACTATCAATGGATTACATTTATTTCTATTAAACAATTTCCATTTACTTTGTGACATTGGCTGATTTTGTTGAATTAACCAAAGTTTTAATGAAATAATTAAAATTGAATATTAAGAACTGTTTTCCTAATATAATGCTTTAAATTAATATATCATATTCTTATAATTTTAATACTATTCAAAATCTTTTTTCATTTTTTTCATTGATAAATTAAACTAATTTCTCTGCTTCATTGTAATCAGTATGTTAATACTAAATACTACTTATGATTCACAATTTCACACATCTATTGAAATTATTATAATTTAGGAAGAGAATAAAAATTATACACTATTAATTAGGAAGATATACTCTATCTTATATGTAATTACGAAAATTCCAACGAAAATTGAGAAAGAAGAAGAAAAAGGTTCTATTGATAGTCCTGATATCACTGTCTAATTAAATAATTAAAATTGAAAGTCTGAAACAATTTGATGATTTAAAAGTATTGTAAAATAACAAATTTGTCAAAACTAGTACATATGTTTTTCACATATCCCTTAAATAAACAGCAGGGAAATAGAAGATTAGGGAGACATCGTAGGGGTAGAACCTCGAAGGGAGTGTAATAACAGAGTGTCAGAACCAGAAGAGAAACAATGCAGTGGATGTAATCTATTATTTGACAACGCGTTGACAATTTTCTATTCAAATGTTTTTGACTAGTTCACTATTTACATTTCACAGTTTTCTCTACTATTACCTCGTTTCAAATTTTCGTTGCAGGTACATAATTAAAATTTCACTTTCGTCAACGTTTAATCCCACGCACATCGGTTTGGAAGTTATCCAGTGTTCAGAACCGATACTCAATGGGTTCTGGCAAGTAACACCCATCTATTTAGGGTTGCACAATGTTCCTCGTCCGCTCCATTAATTTTCACAACGCGCCTAACACCCTTCGTCATTTCTATGTTACACGTCTGCCACATCAGTTGTTCTGATTATACAGCGGAGCGATTGTCTGTACGTACAGTAACTCGTATTAATATTTAGACATAGACGTTTTGACTATTCTGAAGATAAATTTATCATTTCTATTATGATATAAAAATTTACAAAATTTGTTTTCATCTTTTAAATCTGGTTACATACTTAAATATACTTGATATAGAAGAACTTTTCATTATTATAAGTGGAGACACTGTATATCTTTGAATTAATCTTTTTCTCAGGGTATTACGTGTACTTTTTATCATTGCAAATATCGTTTAGCTAACTCGAGTCCTTTAACACAAGGAATCTCTGGCTAAGTGTTATCACCAGAAAAATTCTCGTTCCTTCTGTAAGGACGCTCGTTTGATCCCCCATTCCATTTCCCTTTGTAACTTTATTTGCCTTAAAATGTTTGACGGTTATAAAGAGGACGTTCATACCGGTGTCTATGTAGAAATCTGGTCGCTTGTTACGATTGTTACTGCTTTATCCCTTTGCCCCGATGTTTCTGATTCTTCACGGTTTACTCTGTAAAACATTCCCTTTATCTTATTCCTTGTTAGCTGAACGGTACATTATACATACAATGTTCCGAACAACAGAGGTGACAAAAGTATTTTTATTTCAATACCCATCGAATATTTTTCTCATTTTTCTATTATTTTCACTGATATTCATATTTTTCTTAAGAATCTGATTTTAGATTCATTTTATAGCAACTTTTATGTTCCATTTCTTAATTAATGCAAAAGTGAATGTGTAAATTAACAAATCTGTGTGTCTTCGAATGACAACAGGTCCATTTCCAAATTACTTTGAAAGTTCATGGCACTTGCAAAGCACTTTGCAAAGACTCGCTAGTTGCATACTAAGATTCAAGTCAACAAGTTCACCGTTCAATCTCCGAACAGCATTTCCTAACCGGAGCTCAACCACAGTCAGTTCAATTTCATTCAAGTGGACTTGGTGAGATCCACGATCCAACCAGCTTGTATAAAATTAATTCGACTACACGATACACGTTTAACGCTAGATTTTGACTCATTTACGATTTTATTGCTATATATATATAGAAAAACTTAAATAATTTTCTTTAAAACATATGTTGGTTTTTAATAGAATTATGAAATGTATACAAATACTAATTCCTTCCTCTCCCACTCCTTAGTTCCAAAAATCCATATGTTCTATACCTATTTTGACGGATCTATTTGTCCGGCAATCTAGCGTTAAATTCAAAATATAATAGTTACATTCAATATTTGAGAAAAATTTATATATTTCGTAGACTTAATTAATCATTTTGTATATGCAAATAAGATAGGTATAATAACGATGGAAATACTCTCACCGATTCAAATCTCCTCACTTTCTTTCTTCAATGTAAAAGCTTGAACAAGATATCTGATAATTGAATGTAGGGCCGAGGGAGTAGGGTTGATGACAGAATGAGATTGAAGAGCACTAACAGCCGGTAATTTTCGTTTCCCTCATAGGATATACTGCACCGATGGGACAGCCTCTCGGAGTAACATGATATATTGCAAGCCAAACAAACCAGAACCCTGATGAGACATGTCGCTTTAAACCGACGTCACACGTATGCAAATGTTTATAGCCTCTTTTCAATTTTTATATTCCGTAATCTGTGTATTTTATATATCCTCTTTTATTCTGTTTCTGTACCCGAGCCTCGGGTCGGGTCGAAGAGGGTCGTGTCGGACGAGCACATTTTGTTCGGGTACCCGTAATTTCGGCACCAAAATATCAACTCGGAACTCGAACTCAAACTCGCCTTGGGATCCTAAATTCGGTACTCGACATTGCATTCGAGAAACGATTTTTCAAATTTACCTTAAATTTTTAAGTTTGAAAGCGTTTTCATATATGTAATTGAGATTCGAGTTTTGAATCGAGTTCGGGTCTCAAAGCGAATCCGAGTCCCGAAATAAGGGGCACCGTCTCAACCCCATAAAAATTCCCAATCCTCTCCTGACCCGAATTTTCGGATACCCGCACACCCCTAGCAATTAGCGCAGCATGACGGTATGACTTAATTAGAATATTTCCAATAGGGAACAATCTCAATCTATGTAATTGTAAATTGCTTCGTTTCAACTTCAACAAACCGAAACTACTTTTTGAAGTCTGATGAAGCATCGTACCGAGAAGTTAGCTAACCTTTGTTACATTTGATCATCGAATTACAAGAAGAGTATAATTGATCCGCGATTGAACACAGTTCGGTGTAAAAGCTCGGATGTTGTTCCTGTTCGTCGAACCGTGCTAGCCTCGCATGATTAACTCGAGTGTAACTGGTGGCACGAACTTTAGCACGAAGACCTACTGCAACAAGTTTCCATTTGCTTTAATCATCTTACGCGAGCACGTTCACTCGGTAATGCTCAGCAAACTTTCCCCCGTATATTTCAGCCGGTTATATTAAGGACGACGATTATTTCTCCGGGAGGGAAACTCTTCGGCCAGCTCCGATAGGGCTTTGTTAAAGCATTCAAGCAGATGCTGCACGCGGTGAAAGATTAAACATTTCAAGCCGTTAAATAATACCGCGTTATAATTTCATAACTGTTATTAATAGCTAGCATCAACGTTCACGAGTTAAATAAAATATCTGGAATTTTATTAAAGATGAACAATTCAAATGCAATTATTTGCATTTTGTTTAAATAAATTTGCAAATTTTGGGAAACAAAACTTTGATTGTTATTTTCAAAGTTTTATTATTCCTGAGAAGTATCGAATGAAAGGAATTAATAATTAATTTTTTGAATAAATTTTCATTAATTTCTTATACGATTTTTTCCTTTTCCACGAAAACGGTTCTTCAATATCAATTATAGGAAACTAGAGTCAATTCATGGAAATTCATGGTTTTTGAGCAACAGTTATCCGCGCTCGTGTTCATCGTTATCGTCATCGATGGCTGCATACCCATCCGTCGTGTCATTAATCAACGCCGTTTGAAATTGCATACGATGCAAATTGTAATTGAAGGGTAATTTCAGCTTTCTGTATAAATCACGGTCACAATAATCTATGGTAATTACTATCAATCGACGATGGTTTCGCTGCACAGAGAGTAATATAGGATACTTTCGGCTACGTTTTACGTCCAATTGTATTTATATCCTCGCGTTTCTACGTCAAACTCCTGTGTTATTATTCATTACCGCTTGTTTACGTTTCTATTATCAATTAAAGTAATTTGTGCCGGATTTATGAAGCGAAATGTCTCGTTAATTTATATTCTCTGAAATCGAAACTTAGAGTTACAAACACTGAATTTTTTTAAAAAGACGTATTAAGACACACTGTGTACGTATAAATAAAGTAAATCAGTAACATTATTTCATACAATTAACCGCGTCGTTATAATTAGTTTAACGTTCTGCATATTCAATCAGATGTAGTAATAGCGTTTCGCCGTAAAGTAAAAGGAAAACGATGAAATTAGTGCCGGCATGAATATTAAGTTCATTATAATGAAGGTTCGCATTTTGTCTAGCGTAAAAAAATCGTTCAACCGAGTTATTCCGTCGGCGGTGCTCGCATCAAGAAGAGATCGCGAGGGTCCGTGAAAGTAAGGATTTTTTCAGGTAGAAAATTAAAGCGAGAGCTTAGGAGAAGCCCTCGAAATAAAACACTAATTCGGCGGATCGATGCGTTCTCTAGAGTTCGTAAACGGAAGACCGAGAGAACGACGAGGGTAACTTTCAGGGGGAAAGATGTACGAGTGGGAGTGATGCGTGTCGAACTAACTTGAAAATATTGGAGACAAAGATGCGGCAAGGATTATGATCTTCTCTTCTAATTAAAATTTTGAGAATTATAGAGATAACTCGTGGAAAAGTTAGTTTCCTTATGTTCTGCTTCATTACTCGAGTGGAATTACTTAGACTAAATATGGGGCTTAGTGCTTGTATAACGACTAAGAATTTGATCAAATGTTATTGGTAAAATTATGTAGTAAATTAGCTGCATAGTGCAATGGAGGGTTAATTATTCGATTACAATAGATTTGGGACGTCGCGACGTATTGGTCACTAATGATTGACAGCATTGGCGTAATTAGTACCTTCTTCTGGGGAACGTTAGAATCTAAGGATATTAGAATATTAGTATTACCATCTGTATAATTTTGAAATATTACAATTTTAGAATTTTAGAATTTTAGAATTTTAGAATTTTAGAATTTTAGAATTTTAGAATTTTAGAATTTTAGAATTTTAGAATTTTAGAATTTTAGAATTTTAGAATTTTAGAATTTTAGAATTTTAGAATTTAAAAATCTTAGAATCTTAGAATTTTAGAACCTTAGAGTCTTATAATCGTAGAATCTTAGAATCTTAAAATTGCGAGTAGGTCAGACCACATTTGGAAGGAGAAGGGCAGGCCCATCCCGGCCTCTATCTACTTACTCCTATCATCGACAGGGCAGGTAACATATTAATACAATTTCAAAATTGATTTGAGGTGATTCTCGGATAGAAAACGAAAGAATTCGCAAAGTGAAAGCAGCGTTTAATCGCTATCGTCGACATCAAAAGGGGTAGCTTCACCGAACAGGGCTTTAAGATCGGCTTAAGAGAGTGGAAATCGCACAAAGTGTCGTAAGAATTATCGAACTCGAGGTTCAAGAACGCGGAAAATTTGGCTTCTCGCTGCACCACTGTGATTTCATCTTAGTTTCCAACCCTTGGGACTTTTTCTTTCTCTCTATTCTCACGGCATCCGTTTCTCTCGCATTCTATTTCACCGTGTTCCTTTAATCCTTTACTCGTTCAACCCTTTTGACAGCCACTCTTCTAAGAAGTTCTTGCGTTTCCAAACGAACAGACTACAGGCACGCGGCATCTATGTGTTAACGTCTACCTGTACCTTTAACAGCAAACCCTTCTCTTGAAACATATACGCCTTTCACCTCCTCGTACCAACCCCTTCTAGCTCGTTTCTTTCTCGATCACCCCTTAATGTACACTCCAGTCGTGTCTACTTCAATCCCTAATGCTTGTGGCTCTTGCCACATTCGGACCAACAAATTCTTTCCTCTTTTCCCTGACGTATGATATTTACTCAGTGGATGGATGTCATCTAACATTAGAACATTAGACCGAACGTATACACGTTAAATATTTCCCTACCTAATATTTTAAATTTGAATATTTTCCTTTTTTGTCCTGTTAATAAATTTGAGATGTTCCCAAAAAATAAATTTTCAATTAACCCTTTGAGGTGGAGCATTCTTAAGCTTGCTCGTAGTATTATTAATTTACAGCAAAAGAGGTAATAATTCCATCCTTCAAAGCATGTATTATAAATTTTTAATGTCTAATAAATTTTCATTTTAATGTTATGGAATTATAAATTGTGAAATAATGTGTCGAAAGTGGTTTGTCATTTAGGGGTTGGAAATTTTAAGAACTTCTTAAATACTTGCAACAGTGTAAATAAATATTTGAATTAATATTTGAATATTCCAGTTTCAAGAGTGGCTTTTAATTTTATACAATCGCAATTTCGTGACCCTAGAGGTCCAATATTGACCAATCAATAATATGACAATAACTTCGATTGCGGTGAAACCGTGGGTACAGCTCAGAAGAGAGAATAACCGGCGATAAAAAGGCTGAGACAGGCCTCTTAGATAGGACAGAAAAGTGTGCTCTATGTCAGGTAGGATTTTCCTGCCGGTATTCGCGAGGGATAACTAGGAAAGTGAGCGGGTTATGGTCCGAAGATCCCTATCGGTTTCCAGCTCCTTCGAAGACGAGTTAAGGGTCGAAAAGTTTCACGAGAAGGAAAGCAAAGGGGTTGAAGAAGGAAAGTGGCGGGTAGATAGAAATTGCGAGGCGAAGGTGGAAAAGGATAGCGTAGAAAATCGGAGAGTGCCTGCGGCTGAACACTCACTTATAGCTTCTCCAGACCCCTGGGTGCCGTATCTTTGTCAGTGGTGTCTCTGATACTACATCACCCTGTTTTATGGTGTCTAAAGTCCCGAAAAAGGACACTGCGATCCGCGATTAAGATATTGCTGGCCAGTGTCGCGACGTGTCCTCTCGCCAAATTGCTAATGTATCGAGCTGATCCTTGGATCTTCCTAAGCTTCTAGCTACAATTTTATACATTTGAAATACTCCTATAGTATATATCAGATGGTTTGGCGAAACCTTATCTACTTCTTTTATTTTTATTTTTACTTTTGCTTGTTTATAAAAATAATTTGAATATTTTCTGCAAAGTGTAATAATGGACTGCTGAACAGTAACACCTATTCATTATTATTAATTAATTTTAATGATTTCTAAAAACAGTAATATTTGTAGAAAATAGAAAAAAATCTCATCGAGTCATTTTTCATTCTGAATATTAATTTTTTAAAAATGTATTATTCTATAAATTCACAAAAATTCATTGAAATCGGTGAATTTACTACTATTAATTAGAAATTAATGTTTTTTGAAAATTGTAGTATTTGTAGAAAATACAAAAAGTTGCATCGAGCTATTTGCTTATTTTTCATTTTAATTTCAATAAAATGCATTGATCTTATAGATGACTATAAATTCACAAAAATTCATAAAAATCGATGATTTTACCCTGTTTCGTTATAAGAATCTCGCGAATGCGTTCAACGACTCAAGTGACCCGCAATGAATTTTCGCGAAACGTGTGTTCCTGATGGTCGAGACATTTCCAAGCAGACAGGCGACTGCGACAAACGTAACAAAGTTCTACGAAAATTTAATATCGTCGAGCGAACTTGTTTTTTACCGGATGCGAATTTCAGCAGTTTCAGAAAGCTAAATGCATAGACGTGGATAATTGCAACCAGAAACCGGCCTTCTGCACTTTGAATAGGTTAATCGCGTAAGCTCGCTTGATATCGCATGATGAGCGGCGGGAGTGTCGACAGCTGGTAAGCATTGTTAATTCCAGCTCGCATGTCGGACACATTAAACCCGTCCAGATTCTGCATAAGAAATAAAATTTGTATTTCTATTTATACAGTTTCTCATTTTTTTATTCACTTGGATTGTGTTATTTAATTTAACTTTTCATTCGAACCGTTCATTTGCCAAATTGATTAACTCCAAAGAAAAGTGAAGAAATTGATAAAATATAAAAAGTTAAGCATCAATTAACACTTTGACTGCCATTTTGTTTTCACAAATCTTATGTATATTATCTTTAAAATATTTCATTATATTTTTATCCGCAATTTCAAGTAGGTATCTAATACAAGTATTTACAATTAAGTAAATCAAAGAATTCCTAATAATATGAGTGATAGGTTCCTATTGAAATTCAAGCGTCACCCATGGGTGACGTTGCGCTCAAAGTGTTAAGTGTTTGGCATCAATGGCACTAAAATTTTAATAAATCCAAAAAGTGGAGTTAATTATCTGGGCCTGCTAACGTTTAATTTCTAATCCTGATTGCAAATGATTCTTTTGTGTCAATAAATTTGCAAATAGAGCACGTATTTCAATCTTTTTGAATTTTAATAATTCGAATTTATGAATCTTAATAAATCTAGCAAATCTAAGGTTGTCTTTTCTATGCATAGTACAGAGTACCAAAATGGCTGCCTCGTACCCCGGTCATAATACTAAAACCGCAATTGATCATGAATGGACAAGCAGAGGTTTCGTCTAAAAGCAGTTCGTTGTCTCGTTACAGAAAAAAATGTTCGTCGCTCGTTTCGCGTCTCATATTTTTTAGCGGTCGTTAACTCCATTTGTCCCTGTGACGTGGTACTCGAAAGTTCGTCTGTGATGTCCGTCAGAGAAATACGTACACGAACGGGAGGAGAAGAGCAATGGTAACGGTAGGGAAGGCAAATGGCTAGGAAGAGGAAAAGGAGAGTGAGAATGTCGCATTATTAAAGCACCGTGCCCTACGTTCCTTTCGTTTCGGCTCGCAATTAATTGAAGCTGCTGCAGGGACCACGTGAAATAATTACGAAACACGTGGGAGTGCAGGTAGAGTAAAGCCTCGTCCGTTGTCGCTTGATGAAGGAGACGAGTTGCGCTCCTCGCGCTATTACCAGCCAAACTCTTCTCGTTACGATCTAACAACACTGACTACGAGTTCTCCCCTGATCCTCGAGCTTATACTCGCTTGATAGACGACTGATAACATTTTCCAAATCCTCCCTTACCGCAATGTTCAACGGCCATTTAATCTTTTGGCTGGAAATGTCGAGTCAACCCTCGAGTGGCGGACCATGGAGAGAGCCACAATTTTAATTTAATTTTATATTCCAAATTACTTTCATTTTTTAAATACACTGTTCCTTTTAAAATTATTCTTTCAATATTGTATTATGAAACTCTTTCGTTTGGTGAGTTACCTTTCCAGTCAAAAGTTTAAATAAATAACCAAATATAAATTTTAATAACTTCGTTTGTACTTGATCTATTCGCCATCCAACATAATAAACAATTTTGTGTTTAAATGATTGTAATTGAAACAGATATTTTCAATAAATACTACATCTCTACATATTTAAGAATTTATTATCAAAATACATTTAGTAAGTTTATGCTGTTGGAATTCGCCTAAAGGAAACGCGTCAAAGAGTAAACTTTGTTGCTTGACGTTCTACGTAAAATAGTTTGCTTTGGCTTAAACGAGATGAAGCTTCGTAACTTTACAGTGTTTCACCCAGACGTGCTGGAAATTAATTAAAACCCTAAGGGAGATTAATAACAAAAAATATCAAATTTTAATTAATCTTTTAGATTACATGACACTTATTCAAATCAATATGCGAATTTTGAGAAATAATTTGTAAGAAAGATCGAAACGCTTTTTTATATTTCTAATACAATAGAAATATAATTAGTGTCAGTTCAAAACGAAGGTGAGGTGTTTATGATGGGATGAGTATTAGGTTTCAAGTACTAGTATCAAAGTACTACGAACCTGTGCAAACAGAGTATTCCCCATTTGCAGAGAAAATGTTTGTATTATGAAACTCGCTTGCGTGACAACACTGCACTTGAGGGAAACAAATATTACATTATTCAAGAGTAAAACGACACCAAAGCCATATTACCAACAATCTGCTATTTCTCTTTTCTTATACCGTTGCTCTTACCAAATATTTAATTGTTTTGGATTAAATGATCAATTTCATGAAATTAAAATATTCTAAATTGAAATTTAAGTTTATAAAAATGGTAGCTGTTATTAAAATTATGACTGTACAAGGGAGATCATTGCCAACACCTATACTTATAATGAATTCTTCAATTATTTCTTTTTCTTATACATGAAATTCATAATACGTTTTTAATAAAGTACAATGAATGATAAACGCAACAAGCTTAACTAAAGCAGCTTGTACAAGAACAATTGAAATAATTGTTTCGCTGTAACAGCGTTTCTCATAAATAGCCTTTAGTCGTTGACGTTAAATAAGAGCAGGGGAGGAAGAAGACAAAGAAGAAGAAGAGCATAGTAAGGCTTACACAAGAAAAATTCAAACAAAAGCATCTTTGCCATGAAGTAATTTCTACTGTTGCATTATTATTTATATGATATGGAATTGGAATTTTATTTAATAATAAAAGAACTCTTTTTGAATAACTCTACATTTTAAACTCTGATATAAAACTTTTGACAATGTAAGGGTGGCTTCATTAATAAAAGGTGACCACTATCGTCGAAGTTTTCATCGAACACATTCACTCGCATAAATTTGACTTAGAAATTTTTTCTCTTCAGAATATTAAAGAAATGTTCTTGAAACTACTCGACAAGCCGAAGTCCGTTCACTTTTGTTAACTTTTTTTTAAATTCTCATTTAAGGAACCTTCTACGGTTTTTTGAAACTTCGAACTTTTGGAATAATGAAACGGCCAACGAGGTATTACTTGAAAATTATATTTTTTGCAAATTTTTAGGTCATGGCATACGTAATGGTGATATCACTCAAAATGGAACTAGCTAAATTTATTTGAAATAACGTATTAAGTCAAGAAATGAATTTGAAAATTCGGGTTAATGCAAATATTCGTTAATTAGATAATCAAGCGTCGGCGCTAAATTTATCTATAATATTTTGACGAGGATCAGACTTCCGCAACTTTCGACGGAACAAATAGAGGATCAAAGGAAGCATCCCTTGGCAGACGTCTTGGTCCTCTGTCTTCTTTTCTCGGGAGAGTATGAAATGCAGACTGTTTACAGACAATCTTTTAAAAAGTTTTACATGCAAACAGGGGCATTCAGAAGGGCTTCCCTCTGCTGATTGCTCAAGAATACAACTTTACCTCCAGGCGAGGAACATTCTTCTCAAAACTTTCCGCGTTTATGGATATACCTAACAATTATGCAATGATAACTGTACATATACATATCGCAGACGTATTTCAAAAATGAATACTATTAAATAAATAATAGTAGATCAAGCGGAAAAAAGGTACATAAATATTTCTAAAAATATTTAAATGAATTACAAACATACGATAATCTAAAAGAAATATTAGATTTTCATTTCTTGTGATAACATTTTTTAATGTCTGTATCGCCAATTCTCGCTGCTCAAGTCTTCAGCAATCTTCTCGGGGTATCTTTTAAAAAGTTTTAGATTCAAACGGGAGATGAATTACAGGGGATTCTTTTCGTCGCCGAGCGGAAACGTAGGCGGAAAGGTTGGTAACCGAGCTGGTGAATGGAGATGAGTAGCGTACATTGCTCAAAACTTACGACTATTACGAGGCGGCTGCTCGCGCAAAAGGTGGAACGAGAGATTTCATGTTCCGTCTCTACCAGCCTTGATACGTCCCTGAACGGCCACGTTGTCCTTGGAACTTTCTTTGGTCCCGGGAGAGGAAAGCTTCCGAGGGAAATCCGGACTTCCCTTTTGCGACTACAAACGAACCAACTTCTTCATAGCACGTAACGTTTCAGAGCTTATATCCTACGAGGGAAAGACTATAGTTCACAGAAAAAGAAAAAGGTAAATCTTGAAGAAACTTAACATGGCCCGTCGTGCATACACTAATGGTATCCTATTACATTTTCAATATAAATAAATATATTATGATAATTTATTCTGAAGATCAATGGTAAGTGTTCAATTAGAATGGTAAGTATATTTATGTAATTCTGTGATTGTGTAATTAACTGTACACTCGTGATTGAATCAGCTTTTAATATCAAAAGCAATTTAGAAAAAAATAATATTAATATCAAGTATGATAATTTATGTACAGCATCGAGTACAGTAGGCTTTCTTCGAGAAAATGGCATTGCAGGAGAAGTAGAAATTTTCAAATCTTAATTTTGTTGATATTAATCCAAGTGATTTAGAAAAAAAAATTACACAATTTTTAATTATTATATATTATAAAATTTAGTACATAATTGAAAAGTACGAATAATAAAGTAAATATCAATTCAAATTTTGTTCCATTGTCATTTTTTCTGGAGAAGCCCAAGGGAAAGGGTGGGACCCCGAGTCGTCACTATTTTTCCCAAGAACCCTGATTTGACTGTGACTGTACATATTCATTTAATGAGATTTTAATCTTTCTTGATGAAAAAGATATAATTGCAAAAGTTTCAATTGATAACCATCAAACATCAAGTTAACGGAAATGTAGTGAATCAAAGAGTCGATTAACCAGGAAAAGCAATCGAGAGGGTGAAACGAAAGCCTAGCTAGGATTCGGAAGATCTTTTATGAGAATGACACGCACGACCTCCTGCTGGGTTTCATGTCACGTAAGTTGCGTAACAGGTGGCACAGAGTGACAGAAGGTACGGTGCTTTCCTTCGAAAAACGAAACTCTCATTCACTTATATTAGAAAAGTTATCGTCACGTGTATTGAAGGAAATTGAATCAGTCGATGATGGAATGTCACCTGAATGGGAAAATGCGACAGGAAAGAAACTTTCTCGTTTCTTGAACGCTCTATGTCAGAATGGTTGGCGAATGTCGAAAAATATTTACTTTCTTATCTGAAGTGTGATTGTGAATAATAAAAAATGATTCGAAAATAATGAAACACGAAACATCAATTAGAGTTTATTAAGGAGAGGAAAATTTGCTTTGAAAAATTTTATCAGGGATGAAATTTGTATTCCCTTTTGTTACTTTGAAACTATCAAAATAAGGTTTCCGGACATGTCTACCCTACTTTTTTCAAGAAATTTTTTCTTCGACGTTCGACACGAAAAGACTTCTTAAAAGTTTCGCGTGCCACGACATCCCGGATGGCTGAAAATAGGGCGGCCTCGGAAAATCAGAAGTTTGGGGACGAGAAAAAGCAGAAACATAAAACGATGGCAGACGGCTGAGAGACAAACAAGGATTATCAATCAGAATGACAGCGATATAGAAAAGAGCTAAGCCACATTAGTCTCCGCCTGGTAGATTCATTCGCAGTGTCAATCACGGTATCACTGCAACCCCTAGGGAATCTAGGGGAACCGTTTCGCTCGTTGTTTTCATTCGTGGAACAACAGAATCGAAAATGTTGTTTAAATGTACGTGAGATTGATCATTCTTGACCCGAAAAAGTACTTAAAATAAGTGACAACTTCCTTTAACCATCAGACAGCGGACCAGGAAGAGAGCTACGATTTTAATTTAATTTTTTGAATTTTTTAAATAACTAGATTCACAAGTTTATTGCAAAATTTAAACGGTTTAATTATCTAATTAAATCTGTGCATTTTTTGGAAATTTAGCTCATAAAAATCACTGTTTAAATTATCACCTCTCGCTCTATTTAATTTCACGTACGGGTACGTGGAATGATTTGAGTTATGATGCATTCATAAATCCATGATATCGGATAAACATATAATAAATTGCGCAGTGAGAAATATAAATAAACATATTTCAATTCGAAATCACTTCGAATAATAAATAAGGATATTTATGTTATGTTTATTTAACGTATATCCGTGTCTACGTTTCGTATTTGAACAAGATACCCTGGTAAATGAAATTAAACTGTCTGGATGCCAATATCGTCAAAATATAACGTTCATGTTATCGTCCAATGTATGAAAAGCTCTAGTGGGGATGGACTAATTAATTGCCGAACATTTCAACCGGTCGAATTCGTGAAAACGAATTCCCGTAGGTTCCGTCAAAATTCTCTACGAGAGAAGCCATAAGGCCGAGCAATTTATTTTTTCATCCTTTCCTACATTCGCTATCGATAATTGCTTTTTGATGAAGCGGTTTTTTGAAAATTGATTAATTAACTGTGAACGACATTCCATTACGAACATCCTCATTCTACTGCTACTTTTGTTCAGAAAATCTTTTAATATATAAATTTTTACAAATTTTTAATTTTATAAAATTCTATAGAACCATAATTGCAATTCGGTATTTTGATCGAAAATCTAAATTAATTTTGAACAACAGAGACAGTAGCTATATTTCAAAAAAAGACATTTGATTATACTACCTTTGTACGATATAGACAATTTAATTTCATTTGTTTCATTAATTAGATTAAATTAAGTACGAGTATCTGTCGAGCGTTTGACCATAAAACAATACCTTGTCGATGTACAGTAATGGGCATGGTGGGCTTCCCTAGGGAAAATGGCGATGACCTGAGCACTCCGCCATAGGTTTCCCCGAATTTCCGGGTTCTCGACCTCCCCCGAAGACTTTCTTGGGTGCCCGGCATTCGGGGCCCTTCCCGTGGACCACCCCTTCACTCGGCTCCCATCTTTCCCCTTAGGCGCTCGCGACGAGACTGATGATGTAGGAGAGGAGGCCCCGTATATATAGGTTCCCCCACCACTAGCGTATAAACGTTTACGCGGGAGAATTCGAGTTGATATTTATGTTATTTTTCATATTTCTTAATGAAATTTAATAATTGCAAATTATATTATTCTGTTTCTAAATCACTTTTAATATTAATATCGTCAAAATTAAGATTCTGAAAATTCCTACTTTCTCTCTAACATCATTTTCCCAAGGGAAGCTTACTTTGCTCGATACTGTACATACACATATTTAATAATAAAGCTTTTCTAATGGATCGATTTGTGTAACCGTAGTTAATTGCAAACTTTGAACGAAATTTATCATTGATGTCGCATCAGTGTTCATTTTTGGTATCAAAAAGGATTATTGCACCCTTGTTGAGCGAAAGAGAAATTTATAATTATTTCAGAATTTTCTTATGTTTCATTTCTTTGTATCTTAACTTTCCAGTGGCATTATTTCAATGAAATTTATAAAAAATTTTTTATTTAGTACGATGACTTGAATTGTAGAAATTGTTTCAAGTGGAGCATTTCTGTAATGACTGAAAGCTTTTAGAACAGCGTTTTCGGATAAGATTTGACGCAAGAAATTGTTTGGTCTCGCTTCCGTGAGAGTAATTTGATGAACTTCATCTGATAAAAGACTTGGCTTTTAATACGTGTAACGCGCGACATCCTCATCGCGAAAGAAGTCAGAGGCACAAAGGATTCGTACCGAAATAGTCTGCGAACTAAAAGCTATCGTAAAAAAAAGCGTCACTCGAGTCAATGTACATACGGTGCGGATGTAGGTGTACCATCATCAGTGAGCATCATTTTCAGGGCACGTTGGCCGAGTTTCTTTGTGGGTCGCACTTTGGGGACACACGAAAAAAGGCAGACAATGTTAATTTTTTCTTTTTCCTTCGACACGCAAACGCAAAAGCTTCTGCCTCTTCTCTATTTTTTTTTCCCGTTTTTTTTTCTTGCTTACCGCATTCTTTTTTCATTTCTCTTTTTTCTTACGAGCGAAACTGTGTCTACATGCATCGATTATACTCACTTTTCCATCTGGGCTGCATACTTTGATACCCGCGAGCGACACTATCAGGAGAACGGGCGTAGACCGATCACTGTACTGAAAAGAAACAGATGTTTTCATATAGCAACTGAAGAATTCTGAATTTTTAATCACTTATTTACTATAAAACTTGTTTAGTATAAATTTAGATGTCGAATCAATTTGTTCAGTTTATTTCTAAATGACAAAAACATTTTGAAAAATAATTTTCTCTTGTTCGTGCATTGATATCAAGGATCATTATTGCATATTGTGGTTAGAAATTAATTCATTATTAATGCTGAACAGTGCACTTGTTAAATACATTCATTACGTTTATTGATTCTATGTATCATCTCATGTAATTAACTTCATTTTGTTTCCATAGGTTTTCGTAGCATTTTATTATGTTGAAAATTTTCAATATTATACAATTTTTCTTTAAATAAATTACTGAGAAATTATATTTCTTTTCATAATCAAAAGGAATATCATGCAACGAGGAGTTAATTAAGGAGAGTCTACTCGCGATAAGAGCAGCAGTTCGTTTAGTTTATTCGAATTCAAAGGGTATTCTGAAACCCTGAAGTTTCCGCTAATTTTGAAATTAGAAAGTTGGCAAAGCGAGCGGCGCGATTGAAAATGGTACTGGCAACGAAAAGAGTGTTCTCTATTTCTCGTCGGAGACACAGCTCATTGTCTTAAAAACCCACTGAGATTGATAGACGTAGCTCGAGTAGGAAAGGGAATTGCCGGTATAATTACAGTAAAGCAAGGGGTGGTTTTCGATAAAGGACGCCAGTGTTCTCTTTTTTCTACGGGGTGATCCGCGAAGTCTTTTCTTCATTTCCTTTCTGCTGTCATCGCGTTACACGCTGCTACGAAATGAACGAGGAAAGATCAGCGTTTTGACGGATTAAAAAAATCTTTCATTTCTTGATGATAGGGGTTCGTATGCGTGATCTTACTTAATACTTTTCAATTTCAAAATTAACGTTTTGCAGTATATATACACACTATTCATTCATCCATATCATTTTTTAATACTCATCCAGTTCATTTGTGATTTTAATGATTAGATTTAAAAAAAAAGTTTTAATTAGAAACACAAATAAAATTTTATATTAACCCTTGATCAACGAAGCCAAATAATTTTTAAAGGAGCAATTTGAAATATTTGAAATAAGAAATTAAATTGAAATTGAGGCTCTCTCCACGGTCCGCCATTCGAGGGTTAATAAAAATAAATCTCAGTCCAAACGCAACATGTAATACAACCAAAAACGAAACGTACGATAAGATACTTGACGTTTCTAGTAAAACTGGAGGATCTAGCTAGATTCTAGCTCATCTAAAAATAAATCTTCCTCGCTCCAACGATTATAACACCAACGTAATACTGACCCAGTATTTCGCTCCCGTTTCCCTCGCACGCTGACGAATGACCGCGCAGAACAAGGCATATTAAAGCGCGCTTCCGATGGAAACACCCCGATATAGGGGACAAAGTGAACGAAGAAGCCCCGCGACATTTATTCCAGGACACCCGTTGGTTCGGCCACCTTTGTTCGACGGGGGTGATTAAAAAGTTGCTGAGTGAGTCGCGCCGACAGGACACGGACCGAGGCAGATGTGGAGAGACGGTGAGAGTGAAAGACAGAGAGGAGAAGAAGAGAGAGGAGAATGAATTACAGAGAAAATGGGAGATGGAGGTAACGAAAGAGGGAAACGAAGCTAGGAGATTTGGTAAGGCGAAGTGAGACACGGAACGATAGACGAAAAGGGACGATAGTTGAGACAAGCAGCGTGGGAGACAAATCAAAAGGATAAAGATGCGAGAGCAGGAAACGGAGAAGGATGGATAGAGGGGTGGCTGGAAGAAAGGGTAAAAAGCGCGGGATAACTCCTATTCGGTGTGTACAACCATTAAGCGCATCGGGTACAACCCTGAATGGGCTCTTGGCGTGATCACCTAACGTTTTCTTCCTGTTTCAATCTCCCTGTGTCTTCCTGTTGTGCCAACAACCCACCGTGTGCAACACGGTTACCCTCCGTTTTTTTCCCTTTTTTTTCTGTATTTCTGTACTTGTCGTTTCTTCCCTTCTTTCCTTGGAAATATCCCTCCCATTTGTCATTGCTCACCCACCTCTGCATAAATTGACACTCACTCGATTTATCTCACGCCAATGTTCTCCCCTTTACTAGATGTTTGCTGGTCTTTTAAATCGCGACGACGAACAAACTGGTGATTAAATAGTAGAATACCAGATCCAATTTTAGGTTCGCTATTACTTATTTATCTTATTTTTGGTTTTGAAATCTTGTCAGTTTTCTAACTTTCAGAATCATTTATAAAGGAGATGATTGCACGTGTTCGGATTGGGAGATACGGAAGCGGATCTGCGCTAGCCTCTTGAACGAGACGGAATTGGAAATTAATTGGTTTGTCGTCTGCAGGCTCGGTGCTTCTCATTTTGCAGCAAAGTTCAGACCTCTGTAATAGGCGCAGAAATTAGCTTGATAGATTAGAAACGGTTAAATGGCAATAAGTATTCGATGAATCTTCAAATTCTTTAGTTAATGCCGATAGAACCTTCGGTATTCAAAGTATGTTATCTGAACAGCACGGAGACGAATAGCTTTAAAACTATTAGAGACACTAATAAATTTTTCAAACAAAAGTTAAATAGCTTCGAGAGTGGCATAATTTCGTGTCAGAGTTAGGCATTATTTGAAATAATCTTCTGACGGAAACTTTGGTTAAACCGAAGATATTGAAAAATAAGAAATAAATTATTTACTTGAATAAATTTTGATCTCGAATAAAACCTCATTCGGATAATTAAAAATTGAATCATAACAAGAAAAATTAAATTCTATTTGAAATAAAAATGCCTGAAAATTATTTGCTTTCTTGTTTTATTCAAGATATTTATTGAACTATAAATAAATCTATAAATAAATAAATTTTCATTCAAAGAAACAATTGTTTCTGATTTTAAATTATTTTCATTTATTGAAAATATATACCAGAAGATTATTGTCTCATGTCAAAAGTACAAATGCATTAAAAAATGTATGATTTTATTTGCTACAAAAAATTATGATAATTCAAAATATATTTGAATTGTTCAAAAAACTAAATATTATAAAAAAAGAGAGAAATATAATGGCCTTTTTTACAAGGCACTCATCACAATAGCTCATCTGCTTTCTTTTATGACTAACAATTTGAATTATAAAGCAAGCAGTCTAATTACTTTCATAATAAATCCTCTTGGTATGACATATAACACCGGTATCTTAACTATAGAACAAAGCCTATCCATCCTTCGTATAATGTCGCCCATCGAATCTGTCACGGGTAATAAAGGAAATGGTTATGACGAGCGTGATTATCAGTGACTCACGACATGACTCAAAGTATCAATGGACGTAAGGGATGAAACAGCGGAGGGTTTCCCCGCGTATCTTGTCTTGCCGCAACCAGTGCTCAGGAATTTACGAATTTATCAGCCGGGAAATCGTTTCTACGAATGCGGTCCGCGTATCGTATGGGGGTGCATATCAAGTATCATCCCTTGGTGATCGCGAGACTGGAGTAAGGAGAGCACTCGAGGCCTCCGAGCATGAAAAACGAAGGGTGAATATGCCTGATGAGAACGAGAGTACTGATTTGAACTCTCGTGCTTCTTTTACTCACGTCGTGTCTTTCCCTTTTTTAGAACCATTAACAGGTTTCAGAGAGCGAGCCGCATGAGCAACGATTATCAGCAGCTTTACGACTCGACGCGACTTTTTTCTCCTATATTCCTGATGAACAAGCTATTTAATTGGTTCAGCTTTAATCTGTTAGTAATTTCTGTCATTCGTTCATTTCTTAATACCCCGAATACGTATTACTTCATTAATTCATATAATTATCCAGCACCATTTCTCACAATTAGTGACATTCAATTTTATGGAACCAGATAAGTTAATTTACATACACGATTTATGCAAAATATTTGAAAATATCAAACACCTTCTCAAGAAGTTGTTCTGCTTCAACAGAAATTTAATAAAGTCAAAATTTATTTAGTTATAATTTGTAAATTTCATATCTGATCGTCATAGTTATTATAAATGTCGGTGTAAATACATCATTTAAACAATTGAACTTGATTCGAAATAACTATAACCCGGAAATGGTACGAGAAACCATTTTATTTATCTCCGAATGAATTTATCGTAGGTGAAAAGAGATTCTCCGTACGAGATTGGTCGTTCTTCCACTTCGGAAGGTGTATAAACGTTTTATCGTGCAACGATAACAGAGAATGCACCGTGAAACCCAACGACTTTCGTCTTATTACGTGAATAGAACTTGCACCGATTCTCTTTCTTAAAATGTCTGCGTTCACTTTTATACTACTTCGTTCCTCCTCGTTGATTATATTCCGGCTGCATATTAAACGCACCACGCATACAAGTGTCTCCGGATCTTGCTGATATATTATACAACGTATAAATCCGTCGTAGGAAGCTTCACTGCATCCACGTGACATATTGAAACACGTTTCTTTTCTTTAGAAATCTTTCATCACTGCATGATTTCTTACATTAAACGAGAAACATACTTCCCTGTTATTTTTTATCACATTATGTTTTTTTAAATTTAATTTTGTAAAAATATTAATGAAAGTTCAGATTTTTTGCTGAATTAATTTAATAAATATTTGCTTTTGATATGATTCGAAATTAATAATTAATTCAATGTTTCATTGTACAAAAATCTCTGTGAAATCAAAATGGTTAGAGTTAGTTAACAATTTATAAAGAAGCAATTTTGAGCGAATTGAAAAAAAAAAAGGTGGAATTATTTAAACGCAGTGCGCCTGGTCGGGCATTAAATTGTACACGAACAGGCTGAACAAGCGTAAAGAAGAAAAAAACATCTCGAAAAAATGCAACAGAACTGCAGTGGTGCATCCGGCTCGAAATAAAAGCAAAACGTTGTAACAGAGAGAACGAATGACGAAAAGCTCTCCGTAGGTCTGTCGGGGACTGGTTTTAATCCACTATTATGAAATGTACTGACGTCTGACAGAACTGGCCAGATATCGGAAGCATTGGACGGAAATTAAACCGATTCTACTCCTCGTGTACTTCGATTTCGACCATCTCCGTTTTTCTATCTCCTCCTCTTCCTCTGAATGTTTGAGTATCAAATACGTATGAAAACTACGCGTTTATTTTCATGTTGATATTGCACGATTTTTTATTATTTCACGGTAGAGTAGACTTTTGATAACTTTCCTCTCGTTAACTTTCTGCCCTCGAACTTCCGTTAATATTATTTACGTTAATTTTTTTAGCATTCAATTAATTTGGAAATAATTTTGTTATGCTAGTCTTTATCTCTTGCCTCTACCTGCTAACTTTTGTCTATCTCTGAGTTGTTTCCTTAATCATCTGGAGGTGGCATTCGTTAAGTGTTCGTTTCCTTGATTTCCTTTACAACAGCCCCGAATACGGACAGTTATCTAGAGTCTACTATATCCTGGATCCCTCCACATAGATTTCCTTCACAAATTGCAATTTCCAATTCGAATAAACGAACAATCTTTTGCCATATTTGCTTCAAATTTTTTATTTCCTTCCATCAAATTGGACAAGTTATTAAGCAACTTACGAAGCCTGTTTCTCTATGTTTCATTGTTGTCGTAAAACTGTTTCTCGCAACAGTATGGTGATTTCTCCAGAGACACGAAAAGAGAGAGAGAGAAAATAATAGAAAGAGGACGGAAGAAGAAGGTAAGGGAAACGTTTCCTACGAAAAAATAATTTTCTACCCGAGTCGCGATGTTATTCTCCGGCTGTGCTGCATCGAATTTCAGTTAGCCAGCTTCACCGTGGAAATAGACAACAAGTGACAACGGTACAGCGGAATTTAATTTCGTTTCGAGATGCACGAATGCCGGACTTCGTACGGACACTCGTACGCACTGCATATATGTACATCGTCGACGTTGTGCTTTGATTGCGCGAGCTTTCAAATGAAATCAATTATCGTGCACTCGCGAATAATTATTTTGAGGAACGAAGGAGACGAGTCGGGGCAACGAAGAAATAATTTTAATACCAGCCGCGACTGCTTGATTGTTACTCTTTCGCTTGTTATCTTGTCCGAGACAGTGAAAAAACGCGGGCTACTGATTCTAATTGGGAAACACGGGGAAATATTACGACTTTGATACGCGATAGTGGGAAAAGAATTTCTCTTCATTATAATTTTGAGGATTTAATTATGCTACATGCGCGATATCAAAAACTGCTGCAACATTTCGTTCTCATAATCAACTTACTGCTTGTAATGTCATAAAGGGAAATGTTTATTAAATTTGCAGTTCTAAATATGCTTAACAAAATTAACAAATCCAGTTAACTGTTGGTTTCCAATGGAATATAAATCAACGTTAATAAAATCGTTATTTTGTACGTATTTAGACAATTATTTCATATTCACGTAATTTAACAGAGAAAAGAAAATTTAACTGGGAAAGTATCTCGTCCCCAACCTAACGCAATATTCTCCTTGGAGGCTTTTTACTCCTTCCTCCAAGCAGTCGAGACGTCGACGCCATTTGTGATTCATTAGTAGGTAGTACACAAAAAGTTATTAAAAGTTAATGAAACCTCGGGGGCTACGTTTTTTATTGAAAAGCACAACATTGAGTTTTTTTATCAAAGTCTTCGACGAAATATTAATAGAACGATATGAAACTTCGCCGACAAGATTGCCTCTAGACTTAAGATAATTATTTCAACGAGGTAAGTTATATCTTCTATTAATGAATATGATTTCAAAAGTCTCTTTTCTCTATGGAATTAGACAGAAATGTTAAAGGAAAAAGATGAATGTATTACATTTGCAAAACCACAGATATATTTTTTGTAAATCCAACGACCTGTGTTTTTAATAACTACATTATTTATTTTAATGAAGTTCTTTAATTTTTTCAAGTAGATAAATTCTTCAGAGCATTCTAAATAAAAGAATGGGTATAATTTTGAAAAAAATAATAATTAGTGAAATATTTGAGAAAAATAAAAAATGCACTTTTTGTCTCAACAAAAATGCATTTTCTTGATTAATAATTTATATCAGTATTTAATTAGTCCAGAAGTAACAATTGTTTCCATTCTTTTATCTAATCCCAGTAGATATTTAAAATTTAAAATTCTTCAAATGATAACCGAATTAATTTCACCGCTAATTACAATTTCTACATAATTGGATAGGACTGTTTTCTCTGAAAATCCACCTGACGGAACGAACATGCAAACCGTGCCCGTTTTGTACACGCATAAAGTATACCAACACCGATAGAGTCAGCTTTTCGAAAGTTTCGGCGCAACCAGAGGTTCCAGAGCCGATTAATGGACATATCCGATATTGCACGGCTGCGTGGCCGCAAGTATTAAACGTTACAAGGCCAGGAACGGAGTATGTACGTATACACGTACGTGTGCCCGACCACTTACACGTGTTTACGCGTCGGACAGATTTTAAGGGGAAATAGACTTACAACTAGGCTAGCGAGGGAAGGTTACCATGGGAATAAGCCAACGACCTCTAATGGAGATGGATTTCTGCATCGACGACCATGCGGATGATAGGTAAGCTTTGAAAATTTTACGTTCAATGCTACGCCCTTTTTCGCGATTTCAACTGTATCTCTCAACCATGAATTCTTCTTCCTACCATTCTCCTCTGACCAGGCGAAAGATCGAAGGACATGTCGCAACATTTTCCACGTGAATGGAAAGAATTTGTAAGGGACATCAATCCATTTTTTTTTCTAACATTTTAACGTGTTGATTGCCCCAGTCAAAATACATTGGATTTGTTACAAGGCTCAATAAATAGAAATGTTTAAGTTTGAAATTTTCTATTTGGTATCCCATGTTATTAGTATTCATTAACTATTTCATTATGTTTATTTATCATTTTCCTTTTTTTTTAATTTTGAAGAATCGTAAAAAAATAGTGTAATACTTGTATCAAATAGAAAAGTATGATTGATCTATGAAAAAAGAAATATGAAGTTTGAATAACGATTGGAATTTTGAGGAACATAATATAATATTAAATTTATTCAAAATAATATTTTTCTATTATTAGAGTATGTCTCATTTGCGTTATCGATTATTCTTAAAATAATAAGGCTATTACCTTTTTAAAATTCGAAGTTATCACAAGGGTAGTTAAATCAAACACCCCACAGAAAATGGAGATGCCACCGGTTCCCGTCCTTCCCCATAGGCATCCCCGGGGAAAGTGACGATGTAGCGAATGGGGCCTCGTAGATGTAGGCCTATGGTGCCCCCACCACTTACGCGGAAAAATTTGAATTAGTATTTACTCTGTTACTTCTACTTTTCAATTAGGTACGTAGTAAATTTTATAATATTTAATAATTAAAAATCATATTATTTTGCTTCTAAATCACTTATAATATTAATATCTTTAAAATTAAGATTTTGAGAATTCCTACTTTTCCTACATCGCCATTTTTCCTAGCGAATCCTAATTTAAAAATTAAAATAATTAATCTGACATCACACCAAATAGAACAAATGTCATCTTCAATATAACGAGAATTCCGCTAAAGATTTTTCACGGTTGCACCGAGATGCAACAAAGAATAGAAAGTAAGTACGCGGTTTACGTAGAAATCGATCATAACGTTCGTTCAACACGATCGAAACGAGCGAGTGGCACTTTGGCTGAACCACGGAGGCTATTTATCGGCGTAATAGGGCGTAACGGAGCAGTCATCAGCTGATTGATGCGTCGACAGGCTCCGGAGGGTTTCTAGCCTGCTCGTGAGCCGACGATTCGCTCTCACTTTTCACTTTCAGCACGTATTTGGATAATGCCGGCTGCCAGACGGGAATATTATTTGCTCGGAACCGCTTACTTTACAGACTGTACCATCTGACCGTGAATTGTAAAGTTTTTCATTCCATCTACCATTAGAACTGCACCCGAACCGTGAACTTTCACCATGCATCACGCTTATCATCCCGTATTTCTTACATCTTTGTTAAAAATATTACTGGTTCATGGTTACTTCAAATAACCAGACGTGTATATTAATAACTTACAAAAACAAATGAATGTATAATTTAATTATAAAATTAAAAAATAAAATGATTCGATGGAAAAAGAAAGACCTGGATAATTTTTAATTAATTTTTATTTTTAAAAAATCTACCTACTACTCATTTATGATTGATTAAGTATTCCACTAACCCTTACGTGACTAAACATTCTTGGAAGCAACTGAACGAGATTATCGCGTGATGCATCGAACACGTGTTCAATTAACAAAAGCAGACAAAAAAATTAAACGAATTATCTTGCTAAAGACCTAAATCGAACCTTTAAATGTATTAAATGTTTAACGCGGTGACAGGTAGGATAGATAGGGTACGAGTAGTGACGGAACCGCTTTTGCTATTAACTTCCGGATATTTGTATTGGAGTCCCTGCTGACAGCAGAACCATTTATGTTACGCCCACAGTGACTCACGCCTTTAGCAACTTTTGCGTGATCCATTAACGAAATTCAATCTTGTTCATCGAATGCTACCGGTTACTTCCTCCCCCTTGTTTTCAATGTAACTTTTTAATATAAAAAAGGCAAATCCTGAAAGATCGATGTCGAAACAGAAAAAGAAGAAGATGAAAATCTGACGAGTCTTTGTTACAATCTCGTTAGTTTCATAGTTAAAATCTAAGGAATATGAAATATTAATTCTTTTTATTCCATATTTTCCTAGAAAGCTTCAACAGGTTCAATTTTAGTACCTTGATAGAATCTCTCCTTAACGACATAATCATTTAGTCGCATCAGTTTTCTGCTCGTACTACTGGCTCGGGTCCAATACACTTATTGTGCTTTAAAATAGGTCAATAACCAGTCCATTGCTTGCGGCATCATGCGATTGTGGTTCAAGGCTGGTTTTACACGTGCCAGAATCCCGCCACTACCTACGGGGCATTAAACGTACTTTCAAATGTCGACTACTACCTACGAATCCACATGGAAGATCCAATTTAAAGCGATGCATTTGCGGTGTCACCGCCAGTGGTACGAATAGCGGTTTGTGTCGGACCAATCTAAATGTGTAAATCTAATTTGAAACACCACTGAACCGTGTATTAACAAACGGTATAGTACATTAAGCGTAGAATACGCTGATTTATAAAATACCTATCAAGCAAAAATTTATGAAACATCAACAGAAGAATAATATTTTTAATAATAACAAAGGGTCGAAGAGAATCCCAGGGCGATTCTCCCCTGTGCGTTGAAATTTTTGAAAATTGCAATTTTGAACGATATTCTCGGTTCGTTGGGAACATCTAACGAGTGACACGTTCGATCGCGCGTAAATTTTCCCCTGATGGTCAGAGTTGGCAGACAGGAAGCACCCTTCTAACATTTTCGATAGTTACCGGCTACCGTGACGTCATTATTCCAGCGTATTAGGCAAGAATTTAATAACGTGCTGATATGTTTCAAGCGACAAAACCCTCGGGCACGGGGAAGCATCGTGGAGCAGTGAAAATTTCATGTTATAAATCAGAGAGTTCACCTATATGGCTGGTCGAATGAAAGGACCTGAGGATTCTATGTTCAATGGATTAGCATGGAAACAATACAATGGATTACTGATGAAATATCGATCCAAGACCAATCCTCTGATATAAAATTTTCGTGTTTATATGAAGATTCTATAAAGTGCAGAAATAAAATTGTTAACACTTTGAATGCCATGGGGGTCAACGGTGATCGACACCGCAAATTATAAATGCCTGAATAATTAAAAGAAAACAATGGAAAATATTATTTTAAATAGCTATTGTGCAAATAATGTGAAATAGCAAATAAAGAGCTTGAAATCTAAAATTTGAAAATTAATTATTCCTATCCTTAATAATTAAAGCTCCAAAATTAATATGAATTTATTAATTATCTTTCTACTGGAATATTCTCAAAATATATGTGTTGCTAATAATAATTCACGGTTGATGCAACACGAATTAATTAAACACAATAGATAATATCGCGAGAAGCTTGGAACCTGTACTGGGCTAAAGGTGTCCCATTCAAATTTATATCCAGCATGAACGATCGCGGAGTTTATTCAACGTACAACTTCTATGCTTCTTATTTTACTGTTGGTTGCTCCGCCTAAAAGACGCTGGGACAATTATCTGGATGGCATTTCCGGGTCTGTAAAATCCGAGCCTCCTCGAACGGTTAAGAGTTCTTCAAGACAATGAAGTCGCGAAACTTTGGTCGAGGATTTTATTAGAACGATGCAAAACGTTCCGCAAAACCGAGGCGAATGCCCTTAAAGAACTCTCGGCCTGTTCGAAAGTGTCCCTTGAAAAATTCTTCCCTCTCCTCGGGCCAACGATTGTTCATTCACAAGCATCATACGAGGAAGACGGTAACGTTGGATACGTTATAAATGCATTAAGCAAACAGCTCTCCTTCCATCGGTTGCAGCAACATCCGGCGTATACAAAGGCGAACGAGAATTAACGACCAATTAGGGGAGTTAAGAAAGAATCCCTCGGTTGAGATAATGGAAAGATCCATGGCCCGTGCTGTGTTGTTGCGAAATGTAATTCAGCTCGGTCTATAACAATTTGTGGAAATCATTAACGAACGAGCGGGCCGAGGCGGTGTTCGCGATTCTCTGAAATCTGTCGTAAGATTGTGTGCAGGAAATGGCTCTAAAACACGCCGGAGAAAGACGTACAGAAAGTTGGAGAGGATGCTTTCCCTTATTATAAAGCGTTCTTATTATAAGGAGGTTCCCTAATTATTGTCGTCCCTCGACGAAGAAGGACTCTCGCCTCCTTTAAGCCACTCGGAGTACATTAAATTATGCCTTCCAACGTCTTGAGAAAATCTTTGCATTAAGGATCTTTGCTCCTCTGTTTTATACGTACACGTGCGCATAAAACAATCGTGACGTTTTATTGTTCTCTTCAATGTTTTGTTTGACGGTCTCAAGAGGAACGTTTTACACGTTTACTGTATTCCTGTTCCGTTATTTTTGGTGCACGTTAATTATTTTTGTCGACGCTATTGATTGTACATTATTGTAAGAATTTTTAATAGATTCAAAAAATTTGTCGACAGAGAAATAAAATCAGGAACATAATTTGATTCCATACGTAGGCAATTCCTTTCTAAATGATGTTACGGAGAGATCAGTTGAATGATTTAATAAAGACGACCCTTTTATAACAGAATTTTGCAGTAACATGAAATATGAAAGATTTCGTATATGTATGTAGCACTTGTTCCCCTTATACCAGTTCAAATAAAGAAGGTATACAACTCTAAAAGAAATATTAATACGTAAACGTACATTCGTACATATACATTGAAAAAGTAAATTCAATATAGTCACAGAAAGGTGGTTCTTTTTAATTCATTTAAAAACAAGTTCATTAAAAAGCTCATTATTTTTATCAATAAAAAAGGACTGCGGTTTGCACCAGTTTTTAAATCGAAATGAGGTGATTCTTTGAATAGAAATAAGTGAAAAATGCACAATAAAATCTTTTCATGCGAAGCTTTATGTTAAAGAAAAACAATATTGAAGAAGCAACGAGCGATGCTATTGTATGAAAATACGATTAGAAATTGAATTTTTGTAAAATAAAGAAGGTAGATTAACAGATTAAATTTTATTCGATTGGGATGTAATTTAAACAGTTTAATCGATTTTCACGTTAACTGCCAATAACTCAATACTGTGAAAATGTTTAAAAAGGTATAAATCTTCTTTAACGAGTTTCTTACTTCCTTTCCCATTTCGATCCCCCATTGACAGAATACAGATGTAGCATTCACTACGCAAATTTTTTCCCTTTCCTTTATCTGCTCTTCGTCATCATCGTGGAACATCTGACATTCGAACGTAACGACCGGAGAATCGTAATCGTTTCGTGTCTTCCAGACATGCTTCTCTCGTTACTGATAATCTCAGCAAGAAAAGATGAAACGCAAGCGAAATGGATGCAATTTTGGCTCGAATTTCATCTATTTCTAACCGACACAGAAACGATAAATATTTTGCAACAGAACATTAAAATTAAAACTAGTTTCAATTAAGTTTGTACATTATAGCAATTTATTTTAATAATATAATATTAATGGTACTTAAAATATTCTTTAATATTTTTCGCTTTTAGTACCATTAAATTAATAGAATTGGGTCTTCAGAGTTTTCCTAACACTTAGATTTTTCGAACTTAGATTTTTACCCTTCAATACCATTAAATAGGTAGAATTTGGACTTAGAAAATTTTTTCTTCAGTGTTTTTCTCCTACCATACTTCTCTATAGATATCAAAAATTCGTCTCTACCTCTTTTATTTCGAGCTACGATTTAATTTCTGATCTTCAGTGCCAAAAATTTAATTTCTTTTAGTTATTGAATCGTATTAAATTTATGGAGTCAATCACCTTTGACTCTTATACCACTCAACGTTTTAACAATCCCAGACACGGTATTCAAATATATTTCTCACAGTTGCATTCTATATCTACAAGTCATTCACAGCTTTCAATATTTCTCATTGAACTGTCAATTATGCCGGCACAAAACTTTACATCTTTAGTCGAAGATCGCACGTGTTCATCCTCGACGTCAACACGCTTTCAATACCATCGATTTTCCTACCCCTTTTCAACTTATCTTCAGGCTCTATTATATTCCTTCCCGTCACACCTCCGCTCGCGTTTTCCATCCACCCCCCACGACCCCGGCCATTCTTGTCAGCATAGCCTCTCGCCGTAAGTGAGATTTTGCATATTCAAACGTGGAGCACGCCTGAAGCTGACTGCACCATCCTGCCTTGGCCTGTTACCCGCACCTTCCTTTTAATTATTGCGATTAATTAAGCAGTAACAAGTCTGCGCAGCAAGGAATAGGTCGAAGGGTGGAACAGGCCCGGGCAAAACGGCCGATAGAATGGTGGCGGGCGGAAGGAACGGAGGGGGGGGAGGCGAATTCATTATCATCGAAGTCGAGAGACGGTAAATCACGCACGTGGAATTGTTAATATCGGCACCCTGAATATTGAGACGGCTTGGGAGATTTATAAGGGAGAAGCTCACGAAAGGGATATTAAAGTTTCTTTCGGAAGTATATTAAGCCGATATGAAAGTCCTACTCTTCCGGCCTGCAGCTTCTTTCTTTCATCGATACCGTTCGAACTAAGTACATCGATTGTATTTCAGACTTTCTTATGGCGTGCAATTAAACTTCGTTTCCATAGTAATATATTCAGACTTTATTAATTGCTGTTAACACGTTGATTGTTATAGAAGAATTAGTCAATTGTAATTTTAAGATTTCTAAGTGAAATAATTAATTGCAAATAATAATGTGAATAATATCTGTAATAGTATGTGAATCGAAATTCATTTCTATTATCTCGAAATTCGCGCAATATTATTAGACTATTTTAGAAGCCGCGTTATATTCATCATCGGAAACATCGGCTTCCTTTATCCGAGCTTAGCTGATCGTAAAAGCGAACGATGGAGAACGAGAATGAGAAAACCGGAGGTAAATTTACAGAACGAGCCTGAGCAAATGGTGTTCCACGTTGGGACGCATGCATGCATGCAGCTGAAGCCTTTTGGAAATTGTTGATACTACAGGCGTAGAGAAAATATGACTGCGGTTTCCGTTCACATCAGCAGTTAAAGTTTCTTTGGAAAATTATGAAAGGAATAAAATAAATGAAATTTGACAGTAGAAATTGGTAAATTATTCAAAATTGACCTAAAAATCCATAAGTGCTAACTTGAAGTCTGACACGTAGTTTTTGTGATGAAATTTAAGAATCAACTATGAATAATAATATAAATATAAATTCAAATTCTTCCGTGTAAACGTTTATACGCAAGTGGTGGGGGCTTACATATATGGGGCCACCTATGGGGAGGGGTGAAACCCCGGGAAAGAGGAAGCCTATGGGGGAGAGCTAGGAACCCGGAGAAGAGGAAGAATTCGAGGGGAAATCAGAATCCTGGAAAGCTTATGGGGAAAGCTGGGAACCCGAGAAAGTCTGCGGGAATAGCTAGGAACCCGCAGAAGCCTGAGAGAAAAGCTAGGAACCCAGGGAAGCATTCGCGTAGAACCGAGAAAGTGAGAAAGTCCATGTAATGGGGATGAACCCGAGTCATCGCCATCTTCCCTGTGAAAACCCACCATGCTCGGTACTGTACAATGCAACTTTTGGTACGAGTGAAAAATCGGCCGTATCGGCCAGCAAACAAGAATTAACAAAAGCTAATTCTTTTTTTCTCATAATAATTTAACGTATATACTGTCAAAACGAGGTGCCATTTCTTGAATCCATTCTGCAGAACGGCAAGGAAGAGGTAGAATATCATCCATGGACAATCAGCGAAGCATATTTCATATTCAGCGACCCGTAACCTCGCAATCTTCGAGTGCAAGAGGGTGGGCTAACTGGCCGGACGGCTCTGAAATTGAATCCACAATCGAGAGCGAGTTACCTCCTGGTAACGTATGCATTGATTTGAGTAAGTGGACGATGTCCACCGTCCCTTCCTTGTCCTTTCCATTTCCTTCCTTTTATTCAACCTCAACCTCGTACCAACTGAATCTCCTCCAGAAGCATCGGGATCCTTTTTACCAACTCGACCACGTTTTCTCACCCTAATCCGCTTTGTTGACGGTAACGTGTGTACGTATGATTGTCCCTGTATACACCTGCAGCTTTAAGCTCTAGCGAATGGTCATCGATTTTCTGAATGCACCGCAGTTTCTTCGAATATTTTTAATAGGCAGTAATAAGATTGCCATCAATTGTGTAATAGTTCCATTTGCAATATAATTGTACGTTGTTTTGCAATAATAAAACACATTTGGTCGAATGTTGCAAAAATTATTTGCATGTGAAATTTGTTTTTGTGAACTTGTTTATAATTTTTGAATATTTTAGGTACTGTTAATTATTTAATTAGTTGAATGAATAAATTCAGAGTGTTGGTCGTCGTTGACCCTCATCACCGTGTTAATAGGCAAGTCTATTCTGAACGAGTACGTTTAAAGTATTTTAATCTTCCATCAGCAACACGTTCATAAAAAGATTGTAATTAGTTTCCAGAATAAAAGGAGTAATTTCTTTAATTAAATTTGCTGTAAATCGCTGGTATGCGTTACCATTCTTGACGAATTTTACCGTGTTCCAATGGTCGCTCCCATGGAAGTAAAGAATGATTCTTTTTATTTTCAGACGATTTGTCGGTTGTCAACCAAGCACTCTTATAATGCAGAGCTACCGATCGTTTTAAACGAGCGTAATTGGAGTGGAACGATCTGTCATGTGCGTAGAAAAGATTGAAAGCTGCTATGTGGATTTATTTATTCATGCCATGTACCTACCAACGGGGAGAGAAATTGGTGGAACAGAAAAGTTTCACCTATCAAGTCATTAAATGGTTATTCGTGTTATGCAATACTTGCCATTGTTATCTTTTTTTAAATTAAATTTTATATTTTTCCATTTGGCTTCGAAATTTATAATAAAATTTATTTCCACCTTCAGACAAATACCTAATTCTTTATTCTTTATATATTAAACTGAATAAAAATGACAAAAGGACGTCTTTTTTTAATCAGCAATTACAAAAGTCGATAGAGAATCTTCGTAATAATTTTCGAGATGGAAGGTAAGAAAGTTCTTGGTGATTCGGTAAGAGGAAGACTGATAAGGGTAACTCGCGAAGACCAAGGAAATCAATTAAAAATGAATGCCGACGAATTATTAAAAGATACCGCGACTTAAGCGTCCAGCAAGGAACTTTCGTATCGGAGACGACCAGAGGAAAGTTCGTGAAGTGCTCAGAAGGGAAATAAGTTACAACTTGGTACTTTCGTTACTTAAGACACCTGTGAACAAACAGACGCGTCTACGACAAATTAAAACTTGTCGCTTTCCTGAGATCTCGTATTCCGAGCTTGTCGTATTATTTCAGCACCGCCAAGCTCAATACCGTGCCAATCGTATAATTTATTCAAGATAAACAAGAATTGTAATAATTTTTTAACGCTTATTTATCAGATTTCGTTTTTTACAGTTGTAAAATAAAATATAAAATATTTGGTGTTAATCCTTGAACCAGCGGACCCAGGGTGAATCGTGACCCAAATTTACAAAATATACAAAAAGATATTTATAATTTTTAAACGAAAGGGTTTCATATATTGAAAGAATAATTTTTTAAGGCAGAGAAAATGAAAATACGAAATAGAAAATTACGTAAATTAAAATTGTGTCTCTCTCCATGGTCCGCCATCTAGAAATTAATAAATTCATCTTAAAAATACGAATTTGCAACATCAATTCATACGGGAAAAAAGCGGAATGTTTAATATCGAATTCAATTAGCACAGGTATTAGCATAAAAGCGTGTTAGATGCTGTGATCGTGGTAATTAGCATTTCGAACGAGACAAGAGCCGGGCAGGAGCGTAGTTCGCACAAAGAGCATCCAGCACACTTTCGGTTTGTTTAAGGAAACCACCAGACGTGGTTGCGAATACGCGGAAGAGGCGTGGTAACCATCGCCGGCCCTTTTCCATGCGGCGCTCTCGTCGACAGATACCAGTCGACTCCCAAACGCAACCGTTTCTACGTCACCGAACATGTTTGAGCCATTCGCACGCGAAATTTATTCATCGGTTCGGACGAAGCAGCATCGCGAGTTGTTTGGGGTTTGATGAAGAATTCACCGAACCGCGCTGACCTGTCGAATATTCTCTGCCAACCCCTATCCTGTTACGTCAATAAATTCGTCAGCCCGAAACCCTTTCTTTCCCACTGAAAATGATTAAACTTCCAAAAACTGCTCCGATTTCAGGTGTGCCACCCACTTCGATTCGATGAACGTTTAGGGGATTCACCGAGCGATAAATATTTTTCAATTGTCGTTTCACGTTACGCCCTGTTGCCATTGAAATCTACCCTTCTGTACGTACAGGGTGCTCGCGTTAACTCTGGACAACCCCTTATTTTCCAATATATTGGAGAAATACAAAATTATTTCTTTGAAAATTATATGATACAAAGGGAAAATTTATTAGTTAAATAGATCACCATCATCCCCAAATTCGCTGATTTATCATAAAACAAAAATAATCGTAAAATTCATATAAAATCAATAAAATTTTTCTTTCCATCACAAGCTTACTGTTTCCGTGTCCAAACTGTTTCACCAAAAATTCAGCTTAGATGGGTGGTCTTAAAAAAGTTCGGGGTGGTTTAACGAGGCAACTTTCCGCGGGGCCGGTGCTCCTCGAGAGTCTACCAGAAATTCTTCACCGAACGAACCACGGGGCGGAAAAAAAGAATTTTGTTAAGAAACGCCGGAGAAAGGGGTGAGGTTGACTCAGACTACTTAAAGGCGCGAGCACACATGTCGACGAGCGACTTGCACAATAGTGTTCTTAGCCCCGGTCTTCTCGTGGGAGCCTTCTAGATTTTCAGCCACCTTTCAGAAGCTTTCCCGAGTAAAGTACACGCCATTTCGGTATTCTCCCAGGCTTCCTCCGCCCCTTCTGATCTCGCTCCGACAAGTTCCCCTCTTTGTTACCTTCCGCCTAATTATCGTCGTAACTTGTACGCGATTTTACTACGTCACGCTCCTCTTGTTTCGACAAACAACGGACACGTTGTGCGCTTTTCTTCGTCGAGTATCTTTGATAGCCCGCCCTTTCGACTCGGCTGTTTTGGAACGTATTAGAATAATGTGTTATTACAACCCCACCGTATCGCCATTTATACCGAATTACCTCCCTCTACATTTTTTCCCCCGGCGTCTCTACCGTTTAAAACCTCTTGCCTTTTCGAACGTTCGCCAAACGCAAAGGGGAGGATTTTTTTGTATGAATTTTTCTTGACTTTTCTATGGGGAAAACTGTGTTTGAAATCCTTTGTACCTTTCGAGTGTCTGTATGAATGACTTACGACTAGTGCTATTGTCATTAATCGCACGAGTTTATTCTTATTGTAAAGTAACAAGTTAAATGAATCAAAATTACTGCCGAAATGAATCCAAACCATTGGACATCAAAAGCTTATAAAATTATATAAAAAAATAGTAATTTATACATTATTTATTACTCGCTACTCTTGATATTAAAGCTCTAATGTATATATGCGACATTTCTCAAAACGCGGGCTTAAAATTTAATTAAGTATTCTATAGTTCTAAATTAATGTAAAATTAGCTATTTAAGAAATGTTAATCAAAATCCGTTTAGTAATTAAGTAATCTATGTACAGCAGTATAAACTTCACGCAGAGGTTTAGGTAAGCTTAAATAAAAAAAAAAAGAGAACTAATAATTAAACAAGAATTTTCTGATAATTTGTGACGAAGAATTTTGGCTTTTATCGAAAAATTGAATTGAAAATAGAAAAGTTGGAAGTGGAACGCGGTTACAGGAAAAAGTGTTTCAAAAGTGTGCTGCAGACTTCAGTTTTCTGGTTTCAGCAATCGTGTAACTAATTTTCAAAGGCTTCGAATAGAAAAATGTATCACTGATTCAAAGCAGTGGAACAGTTTCTAAACGTATAAAATGGAGCGAAGTAGTAATTGTACTTAATGTCATGAAATAAAATTCTTCGTTAGCGGTGTGACAGTTAAACCGGGACGCTGGAATACACGGGCGCGTGAAAAAGCTTTGAAAATTTTCGTGCAAAGGCAAAGCGGAAAAAAGGTAACAGCGAATGAAAGGCTAGCCGAATATACGGCACACGTGTTTCGAAGCGATTTCTGTAGTGACGTTCGTACTTTAACTACGCTTCTCGAAGCTCTCTTATGTGCTTTCAGAGGACTTTCAGAAGCTTTCTCGGAAGCAACTGCGCCACGTTTTCAACCTCTCGTGAGTATTTACTCGCTAATAGCGTGCAAAGTACACGTCGCTGAATTTCGCAGCCTTCGTTGCTTTCACCTTCTTCTACGAGTCCCGAGACGTCCGGAAGGAACTCTGACTTTCACCCCCTCCACGATTTCTCCCTATTAAGCGAAATAAACCTCCTGCAGGCTAGTCATTACCCTCACCTTCGACTGCACCACTTTGTCGGTACTTTTATTCAGCCGAAAAAATTGTTTCCATAACGGCGTGTTTTTTGAAAATTTCATCGCACCGTTATGAAAGCGATGAATTATAAGCTGATTAGCAATTCGTGATTAAATCAGGTTCTCCTAAGGAAAATGGTTAATATTAAAAGTACTTTAAAAAAAAAATAAAATAAATTTTAATTATTATATATTACAAAGTTTAGTTTGTAAGCGAAAAGTAAGAATAACAAAATAAATGTTACATGTGATTCAAAATTTCCCGTGTAAACGTCCGTGCGTAAGTATTGGAGGGTCTATGGGGAAGGGTGAGGACCCTGGGCGTTACCATTTTCCTCAGGAAAGTCTACTTTGATCGCAAATGTACCTATCCATATTAATAACCTTGTGTAATTTAATCACGTACTTTCAATTTTTATTTTTCTAACTTTATATGACCTCATTTTTTTGTATATATTCAGTTTTAAATTTAATATCACTTTCACATATGTTATATGGCATGTAATGAAAATGAGGATCAAAATTAAAAAAGGGTTAAGTACCATTTATCTCTGTCAAGATGTACACATTTAAAATGCTTGTTTATATTTATAATTTCGTTGTTTTAATAGCAACCTTTGTGGAAATATTTTGTACCAGCATTGTTTCGAAAAAATGGTCGTAACGTATGTCACCTGCACACAAACGTATTTCTTCGGTTTAATGGCCGATCGATGGAGGGACGGGGGGAACTAATTTTGTACGAGCCCATGAAGGTTCACGAAGGTTATCTATTTCACTCCCGTAAATACTGAGCCCTGTAACATGCGGGCGTGGATTGCAGGACCGCTGGTTATCTGGACAACACCTCTTTCCCTTCCCCTCAAACATTTGCAGGGTCCGGATTTAATTGCCTCTTCTATTTTGTGCGTCACGTACGTAGCGATTTGCGGTCAAGCGAAGCCGCGATATTAATTTTGCCGACCGCTTTGCCGACTAATAAAAGAAGCAAGGAATAATCGTGATTACGTTACCCTCGTAAAACGTGTAATTACATACCCTTTCAACCGAACGACACGATCGTAAGCTTTCTAACATTCTTCATAATGTCACTTATTTTTTTGTTCGTGCAAAATTTAAAAAAGAATGATATTTTTCAAGTGTCTTAAAATAAAAATGTAATCGAGGAAAATTACAAGGTAAAACTACCCTTGAATCTTCTAAAATTTCAAATATTTCAAGGTTGATATATTAACATGGTTTGGAATTTTTCTTAAAGATATTATTATATAAGCAGAGGAAGTAAAGAGCAATTCGAGTCTGAAAGAACGAAAAATGTGAACCCTAACATTTTCATGGACATTGAATCGTTCAGAATCATTCGTAATCTGATTTCCGTCCGGGATCGATCAAGGTGGTACGACAGTTCATCCTTCTGTGGCTATCGGAAGTAATCTAATTCCGGATGGATAAGCCGGAAAAAGGGGAAACATTACCAGATCAGATGTTTTCCAGATAGTTCTGCGCCTCTTAGGGATGCATCGTGGCCGATGAAAGCAAATTACACGGGTCGCTTAAAACACGAAACTTTCCTCGTCCCTGTGCGGAATTTCCTTTTCATATCATACCCTCCCTGGATACAGTAAGCTATTTTTACTTTATGAATAAACTGAAAGTGAAATTTTTATATCTCCCATCAATTTTTTCCAAAATTTTTGTTTCTTTTAAACATCCTGTACAATATCCATACGAGTACTTTTACACCTTCAATTGCTTTTATTGATTTTTAAAGAAGATACGGTGGAGACTACCAGTATTGATCATCATTATTTTTATTGCATCGAAAATACTAGTATTACGGTTACCATACGTAAATTGAACATTCAAATTTTATTCCCAACCGAGAAGCTTAAACTTTCCCCTTTAAATTCCATCCGTGAATAAATTGTCCTGATTACCATGCGGTAAGCATAAAATTCGACGAAAGGGTAATAGAAATGCGGTCAATGAAATCATCAGAAACTTCCAGCCTAGCCATTTACATGAAATTACATTGTTTAAAGTCGATATCTCGTCAATAGAGACAAAATAGAGGGAAAAGGTACAAAGAAAGAGAAGCGATTGCATTGGCTTTGGAACGCAGTTCGAGTATCCATTCCCAATTCTTTCGAAACGATCCAACGGCTTGATCCTATTTAATGGCCGTACCCTATGAACCCCCTATTTCCGCTATCAATGGCAGTCGGATTTGCGTTTGTTAACGGAAAACTAGCCTCCTTTATACGCGTATGTCTATCGTGAAACTATACTCGTACATTTACCCCTTTTTTCTACATTCTATTCTTTCCATCTTTTAGAATCTTTTATAGAGACACGTAATCTTCCACAGTTACGTTCTTGAATCTGAATGTACACTCTCGATCAGATCAGACTTAGCTAGGGAAAGTGGCGATATAGGGGGAGACAGGGATTCTCAAAATCTTAATTTTGATTATATTAATATTCAAAGTGATTTGGGTACAAAATGATATGATTTGCAATTATTAAATATTATAAAGTTTAGTATGAAATATCAATTCAAATTTTGTCGTGTAAACGTGTATATATGGGACCATTTTCCCTACACAATTATTCTCCCAGAGGCCATCTACGGGGTGGGGCGGGAACTCAGGGAAAGGGATATGTATGGGGAAAGTCGGGGACGCGGAGAAGGGGATATCTACGGGGGGAATCGGGAACTCGGGAAAGAGAAAACCTACGGGAAGAGTCAGGAACCCTGGAAAGCCTTCGAAGAGGGCTGTGAACCCGGGAACCCCTGGAAACCCACGAGGGGAGGAGGGAGGTATCGCCATTTTTCCCAAGAAAGCCCGATTTGATCGCGAATATATTTACTTTCATTTCTTTTTCTTTTATTATAGAACGTTAATTTTACCATTTACAAGTAAAAAGTGATAATTGATGTTAGCGATAGAAAATAATGATATATCAAATAGTGATTACGCACTGATGAAGATGGCGATGAAATAACCACATGCTGATGGTATACCGGATCGTGGCGTTTCTCGTGGTTATAAAAAGCGGGTCGTGCATACGTCCGGTCCATCCTGATCATGTGTATCAATCGGTGCGGTTAATTGATAATAACAGTGTACTCTTAATGTCAGGCATCCCGGCTAATTAGGATGTGGGTCTCTCTCGTCCAATTACCGTCATGTTATTATGAAGCCACTCTGCTTTCCCTCTATCCCGTTTTGTTCTCTCTCTTTCCCTCATACATTCCCTCTTCTTTTGTTGCTGATTTTCTCTTTCTGTTATTCAAATTTATAATTTATTGCTTCAAACTAATTATATTTCCTTCATTCTACCATTCGATGCTTTTACAGTAATATTCTTTATAAAACGTGCGTTTTATATTTCTTATTTTAAACTCATGTTATTCTACCTGTTTTTATATTTAATTTAGAATATTTAGGTCAAAGATTTTTTTAAACGTTGGGACGAAAAATATTTTTCATTTTAACGACACATTTTTAAACATGAAGAGGTACGTACTTTTTTCACGCAACTGGAAACTAAAAATGCAACTGTTTACTGCAGTGGATACGTTTTATATTTTCATTTCTTTCGGTACTTTATTATTTCCGCTTCCCTTGTGTTGCATTACATGTATTATACTGTTAGTCGCAACGTGTGAACGAGTTCACAGGAAGTAGTACTTCGGGTGGCGCGTGTACTTGAAGAAGTCCCGCGTGCGCTACATTCGTTCTACTCTGGCGTGGGTGTTTAAACGTTGAAGTTCCCTTGGTCATGGTACAGACTTTTAGGAAGTTGGGTTAACGGGAACGCAGCTTACAAAATGCCGAGAGAGTACATGGTAGTCAGGATGTTTCTGGTTTATGCAGAGCACTGTCTCCTCGAGGGAACGATTTCTTTATGAGAGCCGATGGTGCTAGAGCACAGTATCCTTTAAGGCACAATTTCTGTTTTCAGCCTCTACTATATGCGGATAATGTCTCCATAAGGAAATTTCTCTTTTAGAATGAGCAGTCTTCTAATTCTTTAGTTTCGTTCACTTTTTCAACATTTTCTATGAGTTAATTAAATTAGGTGCGATTAATTAAGGAATACATGCTTTATTTATATTTCTGATCACACGATACATTCCGAACTTTTTAAAAAATATACTTGGTTAAAAATTAAATCCTATTTATACTATAGTGTTATACTATAGGTACTGTTGTTTTGAAACATCTTTTTATTTTTTCAGATATCGTATCCCACTCGTCATTAATATAATGAGTTATTAAAATGACAGGCAAGAGATACGATTCTTTATCTTTTTACTCACTACAATTAAGATCGCCGATTACACTTTAATGAACAGATTACCAACACGAAGGTCTTCTTTCGAAGGTCTTCTTTCATTTTCTCCCCGTTTCCAAGGAGGTTATCATTTCATCGGATTATTTGATGCTTCAAAAGTCATTAAGGTAATTAGCAAACGAAGCTGCGGTTTTATTTTAAATTCCCTGCCACTGATAATGAATCACGTTAATTTTGTGGAATAACGATTCAAGCTTCTCTAAATAATTTCCAAAACTAATTTTTAAAATGACTTGTAGCTATTGGAGCTATTTGAATACAAGTAACGTTAATATTTGTCTTGGAGTGTGATAGTAATAAACGATGATGCTGAAGCTGTCAGATATTAATGATTTTATAATGAATGTCTTTGTTCTTGACGTACAACTAACATGACTGATGTGTATGAAATTACTACAGTAAGCGGAGACCTTTCTCTATTGTATTTGGACACTGGCATTTACAAATTGAATTAGCGAGTTGAAGAACAGTGCAAGTCAAAAATGAGTAATTTTTAAATAATCTGAAAATTTCAAAACTTAGGGCTATACATTGCAATGTGGGTTTCTCTTTAGCAAAGATGGTACCTTCAAAAACACACTGATTTCTTTTTTTAATTAAAAAAAGGGAAAATAATATTAAAGATTATATAAATTGATTTCTCAGTTATAAATGAGATTCGAGGTTTCGCGTATAAAGGAAGCCACTGTTGGTTCAATTTTTAAATTTATTTCGATGCATATCTCCATGTGTGACAACTTGACAGATATGACGTAGAAGGCAAGATTCAAATATTTTTCAAAATATAACAAGCCTCTTGAGAAACATGAGGTTTGCCGCGGGAATTCTGATACGGCAACGTTCCGGGTTTTACGACTCTCACGAAGACCAGATCTATCGTACGTGCATATATGCATATCCAGCAAAGTTGAATTCTTATTTCGAATGCAATCCTCCTATAACTAACCACATGTATGCTCCAATAATATTAATACAAGATGGTGCAAGAGTAGAATCTTAGAATCTTTGAAATTTGGAATTTGAGAATTTTAAAACCCCAAAATCCTAGAATTTTAGAATGTTGAAACCTTAGAATCTTAGAATTTAAAAATTTTAGAACCTTAAAATCTTAGAATTTTTGAAGTTGGAAATTTGGGAATTTTGGAAACTTAAAATCTTAGAATTTGGAAATTTTGGAACCTTAAAATCTTAGAACTTGGGAATTTGGGAATTTAAGAATTTCAAAATCTTAAAATTTTGGAATTTGGAAATTACAGCACTTTAGAATGGTAAGAAGGTCACCCACCCTAAAATTAATGTTTCGAAAAAATATCATGAATTGAAAAAAAAAATACTTGTAGTAATATTGGAATAAAAAATGTACACTGTGTATTTCTCTGAAATATTCGAGGGATAATTAAAAGGAAACCACGATACAAGCACTCCTCCGAATAAGTTGTAGAGTAACAATCGGAACATCAAAGTGCCGGGACAAAGAATAGCTAAACAAAACCAAAACCGAGGACGGATAGGATGTAGATGGGTAGCTAACATCGACACGAAGGCAAGGAAGAGTTGTAGGAAGAGGAGGGCGGAGAAGAAAACAATGTCGAAGACGACGATGGAGATGGTAATATTGTACCTTGCCCGTCAACATAGCAATAATAATAATGAAAGCTAGAAGGATTCGCCGATGCCCTTGATGTCCAGACACAATCCCCTCCCTCTGTCTTCGTTCGGCTCTTCAGCTTCCTGAGAGATTAGCATAGAGCTGGAGAACAGGCGGACGAAGGGGATGAAGCAAGGGAGCGTATAATCGAATAACTAAACGATTGTGTTTGCATCTGCTTGGGAACACTCGATTACAGAGGAGATTTTTACTCATTGGATTTATGGGATACATTCTCTATAGTATTGCACGTTGAACGTATCAAAATAATAACTTCTGCATACGAAAAGAGGGTGGTTAAATCGTGTAGACTAATATTTATCAATTTCGTATGCTGATTTTGTTTTTCCTAATTAGTTATCAAATTAAAAAATTTAAGATGCCTTAATTAAAATCAGTTGCCAAATAATTATTTCATTGTTGATTATTTTTTTTCTTTTCTACTTTAGAAATAAAAATTGCAAACCAATTTACTGCCCCTATTTTTAGATTTGAATTTTAACCATGTTTAAAGCTGTAGGATCTTTTGCACCCTCGACAGAAATTTTTCAAAAGTTATCGAACGCTTATGTCGACTCACATCTATTTCACAGACACAGCCTCGCTACTTTCGCCTCAAAGACGTATCCAAATATTTGCATCCATTAGCACGGTGTTCTTTCACGACTCTCGCGATCAGGCAGCAAGCTTAGCTAATAATACGCTTCGACGGAACAGTCCCTTTTAGAATATTAACCTCGCTGTTCATTGATCGTACTTTTTAATAGACACAGGGAAGTGCTAAAATCGTACTCGAAAAGATATCTTATTTCATCTGGTGCTAATTTAAGTTTATGGTAAAACGAATTCATAGAAGCTATTATTACATATTTGATCTTTTTGACAAAAACAGATTTATCAGTCGTGAGTCTTTTTATAGCTTAATGTGGATTTGATTTCTGTATTGGATTCTCTAAATTCTGTTCGTTGGCTTCTAAAATTAAAGATATATCTATTCCTAAAATGGTAAACTTCTAACAAGGAATGATCTCAAACTTGGAAATTCAAAAAATTATGAAACTTTGTAAATATGTAGAGGGTGTCTTTCTAATTAAATAGCAATTTCTGTTTGCTATCTATTTTCAGACCAAGGAAAGGAAAATTACATTTTAATTAGTAAGCCATTCCCTACATATTCATAAAGTTTCATAATTTTTTGAATTTCCGGGTTCCAATTTATTTTTTTTTTAATGAAATTGGAGAGGTACAATGCAGGTGACTGATACAGGCGAACCGTAAAATTCTTTGTTAAGTTAATAACTTACCCGCGAGACGGGCGCAGAGGTGTGAAAGAGTCGTCGACGTGGCATCGTTGTCCTCGTTGTCGTTGGAAAGTAATTAGTACGCAACGGTCGTGCCGATAGCAACTCGCGATAACGGTAATCGAATCGGGCCTGCAAATTACTTTCCACCTCCGGCCAGGTCCGCCGGTAATTGAATAACGTCCTTACGTCGCGCGTAATTCGATTGCTTTCGGGATAAGCAGACACCAGACTTGAGGATCGAGAAGAAAAGAGGAAAAGCATCGCACGCCGTTGCGCGCAGACAGAGAAACGGAGACAAATAAGACGGCGCGAAATTACAGCGAGCGATCTATTAAAAAGCAGGATCGAGCGGAATGAAAAAAGAACAGAACGGAACTTTATCAGCGCAATGGTGAATTACGTTCCCGACCACTTCTAATTGCTCATTTACATTCCGTGCCCTTAGCGGACCTATCTGTGGCAGTGAATCTCTCAGGTTGCGGTAACGCTTCGTGAAACGACAAAACGTTGAAAGCTATACTGTTTCGTGTTTCCGCTTCATGAGATTCGAGCCTTAAGCTTAGTTTACATCGGTAGAGTGTACTCAGGAACGAATTTAGATTTCTGGGACCAGGGACTATCAGACCTTCTAGGGCCTCCTTGGTTGATAAACTTTGCTCGAAAATGAAAATTTATACTAAAGAAAATTAAATAACATTTAATCTATAAAAATAAAATTGCAATCAATATTGTTTAATAGAGTAAATGAAAATTAGGGCTCTCTAAAAAGTGGGGCCCGAGACTATCAAACCTTTTAGGAGTCCTTTAGTTGATAAATTCTGTTCAAAAATTAAAATTCATACTAAACAAAATTAAATAACAGAAACGGATTGCATGCAATATTTTTTTATTTTTTTGACTTATAAAGGAGTCTCCTGAACAATGGACCCGGAGCTGCAGCCCCTCTTTGATCTCCCCTTAATTCGCCACTGTTATGAGTATATCAACTCCAGTAGTTCATCTGTGGGTTACCATTGAAAATTAATTTTTTTTAATGAAAAAATTTTGGATAGATCTATAATTCTATGAAACACTATAACAAAATAAATGATGGGACTACTGATGCTATCTTACACTATTCTATCAATGACTAATTTTAAACCCAGTTTGCATTGAAAGAATAAATAGTATAGAATATAAAATCTGTTTATTATAACCATATAAAAGATTGAACAAGTGGTTGATAGTGTACTAAAGTTAACCTAAGATAGTATCTCCCTAAAGTAACTCCACAACCAGTCTTCTACTACTCTAACATATTAGCATTAATATACTTTATCAGTTAGTCTATTAAACGTGAATTATACTTTAGTTTTATTGGGAGGGGTGCTCTTTAACTTCTGACCGTCCAGTGTTTATCAGTTGCTCGTCGAAACGATCGGTATTTAGGAAACAAGACCGGTTTGTATAGCTTCATCAGTTAGTGGCTTGCGTGAGCAAACACTATAAACTCGGTGTAATACAATCAAGGAACTCGCGAGCAGCTAGCTTCTCGTTCGCCAACTGGTGTTCGAATTTCCGAACGCATGCACATGCGTTCTAATTGAAAAGAGAAACTGGCAATTTATGAAATTGGGGTTGAAGAACGTGGCACGAAGAGATCGAAAGATTATACGTTATTATTCCTGTCACTTTAGGATATTTTTTTATGAAATTATGCGACAGAATTATTGGTTTTTCCTTTTCAGAAATTTACCAACCAATACAGAAGGAAGAAATGATAAATTACACGATTATAGTTCAAAAACAATGAGCATTTTCACAAAGGAATATTTCAAACAAAAGCATTACAAAAGGATAAAAATATATTATCAAAACATTTACAATGTTTTATTCTTCGAATCCTTGTATAATACTTGAAGAACAAGTGTCTTTAGATTCAGGGAGCAGTGTTCCTGGCCCCCATGATAATTACCAAACAAGTGGACAAACGAACAGGGGTCCTTCTTCTTCGCTTTTTCCTGGTTGCTACTCGAGGGTCCTTAAACAGTGTGGTCGCGTGACAATGACGTACTTCGTTGAATGACCGTTAAGAAAGACAGGGTATTTGCAGACGAACCGCTGCCTCGGACAAAGACATTTCAACGTGATTGTCCGGTCTAACTCTCTTCTTCTGTTAAGGTCATCGATCGAATGCCATAGAAAGGTGAAAGAGATAACGAAGATGACAGGGACGAAAAGGCTGAGAATGAAATCGTGGTAAACAGAGAGGATGAGACAGAAAAAAAGAAAACTGAAAAATGTGACAGAAGATATAAAGAATAGAGCGACAGGTTTCCTTATAGAAATGCACAGTTATCTGATCAATTCAGATTAAATTAGACCCCAGTCTATTTTAAAAGTAATAATAGCTATAGGTATATAATTTTGCATTACTTTCAAAAGTAATGATAGCTTTATGTAATTTTGTATTATTTTTAAAAATAATGATAGCTTTACATAATTTTGAATTATTTTTAAAAGAAATAAAAGTTTTACATAATTCCACACTTGTTTTATTTTATTCAACTCACCATATTAACTCTGTACCGTGGGTATAAAATGAATCGCCCCAAAATGCATATATCCCAATGCATCTAAAACGAGAACAGATGCCATAACAACCAGGATCTCAGAACCAATTACCGTTCCAACCCCCATTGCCCAACAAAGGTAACCACGATCGCTGTGCAAACGGTAATAATATTTTTTGAACCCGGTATTTCCAGCTGAAAGAGTTGTTCAACTCTAAACTACGGTCCAGGCGAAAACTTTACTAGCCAGTTCCGAGGAGACAGCTCGAAACAAAGGAGAAAGAAGAAAGGGATAAAGTAAGGATCCGAGGAGTAAGAGAAAGTCCGGATGCATTATAAAGGCAGAGACAGTTGCCCCCCGACTACCGGTTCGCAACTCGAACTGATGGAAGTAGCTGCAAAGAAAGCCCGTCGGACACCATATCCTCGCGCGGAGGGGTTGCCAATGGGGGATGGTGAGAGGGTATTGGGTCCTAACGGGTAGATTGCACCGGCTGCCGTCGGGCCACGTTACAGGGGATCGAAGATGGCGGCACGGGATGAGAATGCAGCCGGGTATCCTGGACGCTCGGCTCCAGGCGGCAGTCGAACAAGGGTGGCTCGTAGGCGGGCAGAAATAAAGAAAAAAAAAGAAAATAACGCGAGGAAACGAAGAGGACGGACAGCTCACGGTCACCGGACAGTAGGCTCTTAATTGTGTCGTGGAAATACTCAGACAGACGGATTCCTTTAATAATGTGCCCGACGGCGCGCTCAACCGATTCACCCTCTCTTGACGTTTTCTTGTTTTCCTCTTTTCTCTTACCGCCCTTCCCATCGTAGCTCGCGCATCTCCTTTTGCCAAACTACCGTTCCTCTTTCCCGTGGTGCATGCGACCGGACTGCGCAATTAAGTACAGACTCGAGGACGAATTTTGGTCCTTCGTTTCCCGGGAAAAAGGGATTCCGTTGGTACCGAAGTAGCGCATGGAAATATTGCAAGAGTGATTTTCGTAGTATCGGCTTGTTTGATTTCCAATACAAGCGATAATAAGGGCTCGTTCGCAAGAAGAATCTTTAGCATCGAAAGGCAATTTCATTTTTATAGATATTTTTCTCCTTTTTCACGGTATAGCGGTTGAAGTTAAGATTGGTCTGATCAATTTTATTCTGTCTTCGAAAAATAGACGAGTTATTCTGAGAAATTGAAGAGTACTTAAAATAGAATGATCAATTGATTGCTTATAAACTTCTATTGCCTTTTAATTGCTCTTAATTTCTGTTACGACTTTGCGTCACTTTCATGATGACCGAATTGGAGCCAATAATCGAAGCGAAATGAAAGAATCATGCTTCCGTGTATTGAAATAAATTCGTCTGTTGCTTGTTGGTTGATTTCACTTCAGTGAAATCGATAATCAAGGCAACGGTGTCAGAGCCTTAGAAACACAATTTTCGTTAATCCATATTTATGAGCGGAGCTTCGGTATCCGCGGGGATAAAGATGAACGTCGAGGGTTAGATTAATGCGCGCACGATGAGAATATTTTCGCGAAACTTAACGACGTCGTAAATAATAACATCGACAGGCCGATAATACGAATGGCAATCGTCCTTCGTCCTCCTTTGACTTTATCCTATGGATCCTCCACCACCGACTACTCTGCTACTCTCTCGTAACCCTCTCTGTTACTCTTCCTCTTCCTCTTGTTGCCAATGCCGTTCCATGCCACGAAGCCGTTAGTCATTCGCGACTGGTAACAACTCACTTCGAGCTCCCGTTCATGGTGCTTCAAATAAAATTGCATTCATTATGTCAATTGCTCCGCACTGTTATCCGATGAAGAGCTTCCGTTCGTTGGAACCATCATTCTTCTTCAGTGACAGCAAAACTCGATCGATTGTTATCGCTTCGACGGTGTAATTTTTACTACGATTAAGATTTGCCTTCGTTCCAGATAAAAAGTAAAGCTACCCAGTCTCTGTTCGTTAAATGCGAAACGAAACAAAGAGAACGTTTAAACGAAATGTTCATTGTTCGTGCAATTGAAATTGCAGTAGAACCAGATAAAGGGAACGGTCTCTCTCTCTGCGACGACCAAACGAAGGTGAAAATGATCAGCAATCTTCTGTATCTACTGTTTTTTCATGTTTTCGAGAAGAAGGATCGTTTTACTGCTTTATACAGTATTTATTAGCAGAATTATTTAACGTTGCTCGGCTGCCACGTGTAATTATAAATAAAGTAATTTCTGTTTTCTAAAAATTGTATTTGCAATGAAAAGCATTTGAGGTGTTATTATTTAACGTTGTTCAGCTGCCAGGTCCAAATTTAAATAAAGTAATTTTCTTCTGAAAATTTTATTTGCAATGGAGAGTATTTTAGTGCAGGTATTTTTCTTTCTATTTTTCATATGAAAATTTTCATTGCATCCTTCCTGTTTTGAAATGTAAATGCTCTGCCTGCAGTATCTTGTGGCCATTTTACCACTTCCTTTTTATAGTCGTCCATAGTAATGAAAGGGTTAATATAAACTTTGCAGTTATCTGAATATAATGTAAGAAGTCTTATAAATTTCTTATCAAATCAGCACCAATGTCCTTAAATATTTCTATTATGTAAATAAATTATCGTTAGAATATTCATGTCTTGGTACGATCCTTTCGCTTTCTCCCAAAATAATCCTTTTTATTCGGAGAAGATAAATTTGCCCCGCTTTTAGTTAATTAGGACGTTCGAAAGCAAAGGAACGTGAAAACGACCGTCTTCCTTGGATGACACTTGACCGATCGTCAGCAATCAAATCTTTCGAGGGAAGTAGCAAAGGAAACCTTTCTCTTTCTTCTCGTAACTGCAAATAGTGACGATCGAAATGGCCTGCAGTTACGAAAACGTAGATTCTCCGAGAAGTCACGTTGTTTTCCAGAAACAGAATGAGAGCAGCGACGCCCACGCCTCAAGGCCCAGACAGATTACGTCGCCGACTGACTGGAGCTGGATGATCCGTCAAAGAAACGGTTCATCCACTCCATAAAGGAGTTCTTCGTCTATAACGTCTCCTACGATCACTTTGGAATCCTACCAAACTTTCTTCGCCATGCATCCAGCTACATTGTTTTCTTATTGAGATCAATCGTGTACTCGAAATAATCGATCACTAGGAGATGCTTTGATTCGATGCGATACATTTGCTATTGGATCCTTTACGATGTTACATTCCGAACAGTAATTTTTGACGAATTTTTCTTTTGTTTTTTTTTACATCCACCGGATGTGTTTCGATATGCTTATGCATTCTGGACCCCCCTGATTGAACGCAGAAACGATCTTTGATATTTCAAGATAGTCTATCTTTTGCAGACATAATTCCGATTGTTAATGTAACAAATTCCTTCCTTGAAATCAGCGTGGTCTCACGGTTCAAAATCACGTATCGTCTTTACTTTTAAGTATCGCCGAATGTAAACCCGAAACATCATTTGTGTGGTCTGATAATGCTGACCACTCTGGAACGTTCCTAATCGGCTCCGCGAAGATGAGCAAAATTCTCCATACATATATTATAATAATTCAAATTTTCTTTTAATTCATTAAATTCTGCAATATTGTATTTCCTCCACGTCAGCCAGTCCAAGAAGAGAATTCAAGATTATATTTATCATTCGTTTAAATTTAGTAATTTGTGTTAATTTTGGAAAACGTATTTTTCTTCCTATGATGTTAAGATTGAAACAAATTTTGTAAAATATACTATACTTTAACGAATATCAAAATCTTGATTATAACAGGAAGAATGTAAGAAATTAATTAGCAAAAAATATTCAATTACAATTTTTTCATCTTTAATAGAAATCTGCCTACTCAATTTTGCCTCAATATTTCCAATTATGCATCTATTTTAAATATAAATATCCAATGATCATAGCTTTACATCATAGCTTCCCCTTTATCTTTTATTTCGTCCAATTAGCTAAACATCGTATATGCACGCCGCTAAAACGAGCTGCGTTAATTAAAGCACGCATTATCTGAATTCCTCTATATGGCCTTCATCGAACGAACAATAATTTTCCGACGATTTTGATTCTTTCACGAAACAAAAGGCAAGCCTTCGTTCAATCTAACAACATGAAACGCAGCAGCACGGTAATGTTGTAAAGAATAATCGTGCAACCCCTCCTAGGTACTTCATTATTTCCCATGCAAAGAATCGAGGCTGGCATAGTCCTCATATGAATTTTTTTTTAATTGAACCAGCAAAGATCGCGTTCGTCTGGAAACGCGTTCTCGCCTCGAAAGCACTCTCTTTGTGCGGCGGTAATAACGTACAAATACCTAACGACGTGACTAGGAACGCGGCACGGGTACATTGTGCTGGTCAGGAATTATTCGTTCGAGTTTCTTGCGACCGATTGGATAGATCGTGGTGCTATTTTAACGTTCAAGAACTTATGACACTTGAATAGCGAGTTTGTTAAGGGGAGGAACGATTGATATCCCCCATCTACCCAACGTCGAGAGTTTCCACTGTTTTTAATGTGGGGGAGAACACCGAGCAAGGAATTAACATTTCAACTCTTCTTGTTTGCTGCGCGAAATGAAATGTCGATTTCATGCAAATTATTGATCGATGTTGTAAAAGGAATGAAAATAATTTCGTTGAAATTAATCAATATTTTTGTATTGATCACTATCACTGATTTTTATTTATAAAATAAAATAAAATAATTTCAATACTTTTATGTATCTCAAAATTCAAAAACAAATAATTGGAAAAAAAAATTTTAAGTAAAAGCATATTATGTAATTAACCCTTGGATGGCAGACCATGGAGAGAGCCACAATTGTGATACTAGAACTACTGGCCTTCGATGGGCATTTACTTAAACATTGAAAATAAATAAATAAAAGATATAAAAGAATATAAAATTATTTTTTATTCCAACAAAATCACCTTAATAATTTTTGTAATTTAAAATGAAAAAATCAAAGATTCCTCATTTTGAGGGGTTTAATAGTTTCAGTGTTAATTCAATTTTGTATTTCACATTATTTTCATTTTCAAGGGTTAATAACATAGTATTTGATAAAATATCAAATTTAATGTTTCAATTGAAAAATCAAACCATCATAATTTGATTAGGAATTACAGCTCCAAAGTTCTATTTTTTTCTCTAATTCCCTTCACTGCTTGCTACTTTCTTCGATCAATTATACACGAAAGCAACGTGTAACAGCATTACAGAAAGCGAATCACGAAGTCGATGAAGAAAGACCGGTAACAAAGTTCGATATAACAATATCAAAGTTCATGAAAGCAATCCATTAACGTCAACCCGTGTTACTTTCAGCGTTTAAAGGCGGTATTCGGTGATTGTTCCAGACGATGACTCGAGTGCTCGGATATTTGGCCGAGCCGAAAGTCCGAGGGGTTTTTCAAGGGTTGGCCAGTGCTCTATCCAGAAAGGGGTGCAGCAAGGCCTCCCCATTTGCAATGGACCTGAGTCGAGAGCAGGTCTAATATGCTTTAAACCGCGCCGCCATCGAGAATAACCAAGGAAGACCGGTCGAAAGGAGAGACGACGATGACGAGCGTGCCAAGGGATGAAAGAAGCGAACGGAGAACGAAGAAAGACGAAGAGGAAAGCCGGGAATATTCATAATACGAAGTTGAAGAAATAAGCTGACCCTGCAAACAGCCACTCGTTGGCACCGGGTGAGGATTTCTCCGAGCATTATGAGAAACGGAAAGTGAAAATGGGGTGAGAGTTGAGAATGTGAAGAGAAGAAAAGGGACGAGGAAAAACTTGAAATAGAGAAAAAGAAAAAAGAGAATAGAAGAAAGTTAGCGAATAGAAAAAGGATCGTACCAAAGAAAAGCGAGATCAAGAGAGGATTTTCCAACTCTTTCCCCTTTTCTTTTTCCTTGGTCAACGATTACCGAGGAAGATACATTCAGTTCTCTTCGGGGACATTTCTGGGGAACGAAACTAAACGTTTATAGTCAATTAAGGAACCGGGCAGGTAATGCGCTTTGCCCATCGAAAGTGAAAGAGAAATGAAAAGGAAAAATGAAGTGGCACCCGAGTGGAGATGGTTTGGCAGAATGGGACGCCCTTGAAAATTTAATCTTGAGCTCACTTTAGGATAAGGATCGCGATGAGCATTATGAATGAAGAATGCACGACACGTGTAACAGTATGCACGTATCAATTTAGTAAAAAACTAGTGAATGTGTTTAAGAAAAATTTATATGCGTCAAAGGATTAACGAGTACAAAACAATCTTTCGAATTACCGAAGCAGAACAGAGAGGCGAATATCACAGACAGATGTGAATTGCAGCGAAATGAAAGGAAAATTAGTAATGGTCTCGTGACATTTCGCGGCAATATTTCCTTCCGTTAGCTCGTGAACCTACTCCTCGAACAGGACTGTATTTTCATTTCTCGTTACACAATGGCCTTTATTAGAAATTGACGAGAGAACAGCGACGGCAATTTTATAACGGACTGTTTGTTTGGATGAAATTGGAGGAAAACATTGCGGTCCAGTATGGCAGACCCGTAGGCGATCCACGTCAACCGAGCTTTTTCACGTGGGCAAACCCCCTTCGAAGCTTTTGCGACAAAAATTCATCCCTCTGACGGGGATCCAAGGGGACAGGGGTGTGGGCGAACCGCGCCAAAAAACCGCTACTTCGATTCAACGTACGTATGTTTGGCGTGTCGGTCAACACGAACGGTGTACGCCTTTTCGAACGGATTCTTTTGTCCGAGTTTACGCTTGATAGTCGACGCGTTTTTATTCGCGAATTGCACCCTATTTGGAGCAATGTTTATCAACCCCCTTTTCATCGAGCTCTTTGAAACTGGTACAAAACTACCGTGAATATCTGAAACTACAATTTTCTTTAAAAGAAATACAATTTTCGTTCAACTCTGACAGCCCCTGTTATTGAACGTTACAACGCTATAGGAATTAATAAAACCACATGTTTTTATTTAAAAAAATTGGAAATAAAATATACATGAAACAATTGTTCCAACTTTTTTTACTGAAAGAAACTGGTCACTAAATAATGTTTATTTTTTATTGACAATTTTTAATGAATTTAATGAATTTAATTACTTGGTTAAATTAACCAGTTTGTAATTTGGCAATATAAACCTACCACCTACGTGTAGATCCATTTTTCTTCCTGAAGGAAAGCCCTTCTATTTTCGAGGACAGAAGAATCACAGGACACACATTATTTGTCATTTTGTGGTGATGTACAAATCCCAGAAATTCGACGCCCTTTTTCCAGCTGGAATTTCGCGTCAGAAATTTGATTTATGAAGCGCACCCCTTCGGCGGTTTCTCTCGACGATTGTGAAACACTCGATATCTGAGAGCGGGAATGGTGGGAAAAAAAGTAGTGACAATGAACTGAGATTTTAAAGGGATGTAGTTCATATTTTTGACAGAGATCTTTGGAAAATTCACAAAGTTCTTGAGAAGAATAACTTTGAATTCAAAGCTAATATAGGGTTGTTTGAATGCATGGAAGTTGGTAACGTAGTTCAAAAGCTAATATTGAAATAAAGTTTAGTTTATGGAGCGATAAAGTGAACTAATATTATGATAGCGTCAAAATTAAAATTTTGAAAATTCTTGATTTTTCTCTATTTCCATTTTGTCTTGAGAAGCCTACTTTGCTCGATATTGTACAATGGCATTGAAAATTTACTTCTGCCTCTTTAATGTTCGCCAACGTTTCACATTGCGATGTCTATTCGTCAATATCGGATCGTAAGAGTAATGAGGGATGAATCAGATGGTGGTCTCACGCTATTAGAGAAGACTCTGGAGGATAAGTGGAACGGAGTGGCCCATGGGAGCACTCGTGACGACTAAATCGGGAACATCCGGCGGATTATCGAAGATATATGAAGTTCAACCACTAACTTGTTTGCTCGTACAATCAACCAAAAGTCTTAATTCAGAAGATGATCTCATCAGTGCCTCACAGAATTATACGTCCATTTCATTTTAATTACCTTTTTACTTGAAATCAGAGTTGAGCATTATTTGAAATAATCTTCTAATAGAAATTTTGGCTAAATTAAAGATGTTGAAAAATAGGGAATAAATTATTTACTTTAATTAATTTATTTGAACTGAAAATTATTCAATTAGTTTTATTCGAGATTTTTATCAAAAGATTTATAAATAAATTTTCATTCAAAGAAACAATTGTTCCTGATTTTAAAATAGTTTCATTTATTGAAAATATGTATCAGAAGATCATTTGAAATAATGCCCAACTTTGCTTGAAATAATTTAATAATCAATCATTTTTCCTTTCTTAATAATTCGTTCAATATCTGTTCAATTTTTCTGTTTATGGCAAATTGTTAAATTGAACGTCCCATTATGCCCGGTTATCCCACCTGTTTCTTACGCTAAAGAAGTAGGTGAAGAGCCACAGCAATGGCCTTTGCTACGGTGTCGAAACAATTGAAGAGATTGGGGTGAAAATGGGTTTCGCAGGCATTTTCAGGCGAGTTAGGTCTTAGGGAATTTAGGTCGAAAAAAGTAACGAGAAATCTGTGCTACTGGAATTGATCGCCTCGCATCTGTTGCCGGAGCACTTACGAGCTGACGTTTTTGGGTCAGTGGTTCGAACCTCTCAAATAAATTGTGGTGTTACGTTCGCTGCAGCTCATTCTCTTATTTTGAGGTGAGATTCTCCTGTTAGGATTTGGAATGGCTTCTAGGAAAATTAAGGAACACCACGGAGTAAGAACCTTTCCCATAAAAAATTTCACGTAAAACGTGGCTTTTCTCATTTCCAGTAGCCTTATAAAAAAGTTAAAAAGAAATAAAAGAAGATGAAAGATAATTAAACTTTAAAAATTAATACACAGAGTGAGATAGCCAATAATATATTAAATTAAATAATTTTGAAATGTTTAACGAATTTTAATAAAAATCCTATTCATAAGTGATCTTCCATCCATTTTATAGGTATCCAAAAATCTGTAAGCATTTTCTTTCACGACCGTACGAATATTGCTAGGTGGTATCCTTTTATTCGAAAGCATAAAAAAAGAAAGGTAACTGGGGGTGTTAATCAAGAATGAACCTTCTTTCTAGGGTTATGTCGTTGAACAATGGAAGGGTGGGTGGACTTGGACCCGGATACACGTCGGTCAATGTGAACGAAGGTGAAACGCCATCAAGGATTCTAGATGATAAAACGGGAAGGGATGATCGAGTGAGTGATCGATCCGAATAGAAAATGGAGGTTAGGGTACCTTCATCCGTAGCCTACAGCTAGATTAGATTGCCTACCCTCGATTGTCTTCGACGTAGGACCGTATCCTTCGAGTTACAAGAAATCGTTTTTGTCACCAAGTCTCTGAAGACCCACTGAGACTATTCGAACAAATGTTCGAAAAAGAAAGAACGTTAACGTGATACGGCACAATGACAGGCTTGGATCTGAAGTTTTAATGAAATTCTGATTAAATTCAAGATGAACAGAATTCGTTCAGAATTTCAAGATTGTTACCAAACAATTAATACGAATAAAAAAAATGTTAATTTTTGAATTTATAATTTCAAACGTTAAATTCATATAAATGGGAGAAAACTGGTCAAAGAAGTTTGGAAATGGAAGCGGATTTAGATAACCCCGGGAGATCTTCATTGGTCATCAGAATAATTCAGGATAAATATTACATTTGCGGATGGAAAGACCCTCTCGCTAACTTGCTAACCTTAATTTCATTTCGCTGATAGAATTTCGTATATCTATAGCAACCTTTCCCGTCCCTGTCGAGACTGAGAGCCGGAAACGAGATACATACTCTGCGGTCGAATGAAGTAGCAACAGTTTTACGAAGTTAGACTTCTAAGCGAAGTTTCCCATGTTTTTCCACTTCCGTACACAACTCGTCGGAAGTATGAAATTGCTAATGAGATGAAGTCTGAAGTATGAGATAAAGATCACGTGAACTGAAACTCTTGAAATATCCTAAAATAATTTCGTCATGAATTTGACTCTATGCATTGCAAAAAGCGATGCATTCAAGCCTCGACTATATTTTAATTTCAAATTATTACCAATGTAATATTTCAAATTTCAGAAAGATAAAAACGATTATCCTTTGATCGTGAAATAATTACAAGAGAAACGAGCACCTTCTGCACAACATAATTCCTCGGAGAGCTCAGGCGTAGCAGGTTTAGTCGGTATTTGATTTACTCCCTTACTGGAACATGCTCACGATTAATGCGTCCACTTTATGGCAGTTTAACAGCCAATCAGTATGCGAATTGCGGTTTACCATTGATTCATTAAGTCACGGGTTGCCGGAGATTTGCGTAATCGTTCGAAGGAGCAACTAGATCTGGGTTGTTGCAGCTGCATCCCACGAGAGAATCAGAATCGCTCGATTTGCTCGATAGCAGCTACCTAGGCACCTTATGCTAATACCCTCAGATCGAGGGAGAGAGACGGAGAGACAGACAGAGAGACATACAATGGCTTTTGATAGCGACAATGCTGAGTTGCTATACAAACAGGATGAATAGGGATCAACTACGTGTACGGGATCAGGAAGATGAACCAGGTAGTCATTACACAAGGAAACCAGGCCCACTGTCAATTTCATTATGTGTCGCTATACTAATTAAGCTAAACAAGGAAATTTTCGATTGCGAAGATATTCAAATGCGATAGAATTATTATAATTAAAAGCAGGTGTCCTATTTATTACAAAATTATATTAGAGCCTTGTAAAAATTTTTATGAATTTTAAGATACTTTTCTTTATTATTATTTTATATTTTACCACTTCAGATTATTGTTTTTCATTTTCAAATAAAAAGAGAGATTGCTATATTAAAATGTACACTTGCAATCAAATCAGACTTCCCTAGGGAAGATAGTGATACAAAGAAAGCAGGAAAATTTAATAATCCTATTGAAAGTGATTTAGAAACAAATAATGTGATTTAAAATTTTTAAATGAGAAACTTAGAATTATGAATAATAAATAAATATCAATTCAATCTTCGTGCCAGAATACTACATATGAAGCTCTCTTTGTATTGTCATTTTCCTCGGGGATGCCCCTGGGAGAGGGCGAAAACCCGGCTACCACTATTTTTCCCATGAAAGCCTGATTTGATCGCCAATGCACCAGCTTTATATCAAACATGTAAACAAGCAACAAATATTCAGTCTGGCAATTGTTTCTCAGTGAAAAATTCGAAACGTATTTCCGTGTCGACACGAAAAACTCGGCGAACTGTTTCGGGAAATTGGAAAATGTTTGGGGTGAAATTCAGTCGATGGAGAAGCGACGCGTTAACCAGTTCATGATGAATATTTGAACTGGCATGACAATTAACTTGTTGGACAATATAATGGTCAAAGGGGAGCGAGATGCGTTCGCGTTGCAGCGGCGCAATAACGATTCTATGGATTCGATAAATACTGCATATACGCTGCAATACAATGCTTTGATAAAAAACTGATTCGTCGTATAAAAAACAATTCTATCCTCATAATTTTTAATTGAAACCTTCTATCTATCACTTTCCTATTTTTCCTCGTGCATGATTATTTCACCCTCAACTTAGAATATTAAATCAACCGTATCTTTAATTACGAATCTCAGATAATTAATAATCATTCAAGGAGTTGTACGTGCCGAAACATCCAACCTTACTTCGTTCAAGATAACTCGCCCAGGTATATTTCGTTATCTACACCGGCGTATAAACGAGACTGCGTCCTTTCCTCTGATCCATTGGACCAGGATACACTATCAGAGATTACAGAATCGTGCAGCTTTGTACGCGACACTGGAAACTCAACTGTCATAGGAGGATCCGGTGGAGACGAAGCTGATAAAAGGAAGTAGACGGAGCTGTGTCAGGTTCCGGCATTAACCATAAACAAACGTCCCTAGTGTGCACAGTGTACGGGAAATGAAGCGTGTGTGGAAATGAGAGAACGAGGAGATCCCCGAGAACGATTCTGCTTTTGATAGGCTGCCTGCACATGACGTTTCGATAAACAGCCATCGTTTTGTATACTTTCCTTCTCTTGTTCGTTCTCTTCCGTTCCGACAGTTTCGGCTCGCCAGATCATGCGAAACGTCCTGTGTAACTTGTCACGAATTATCCACGCCATTTTTTCTTTTTTCCCTCCCCCGAATATCAACCCTCCTGAACGAAGCTGGAAATGTCGGTGACACGTTGACTCTTCCGTTAAAAATGTACCACTGTGTGCAATGTCGACAATTGTAAGTGGATAGTTGAAGTATTGCGGTAAAAAATTAATTTTTAATATCTACGATTCGTTTCATCGCGCGTCTGACTAGATATTGCTATTTCTACTGTGCCATTCAACACTCTGTATCGATTCCACCGACTATAACGTCGAATGTCTCTCGGCTTTCATCGATCTCCTTCAATTCGAGTCTTGGATATCGTATCAGTTGCATGCGGGATGGTACTTTAGGGATCTGACTCTATCTCTCCCTTTTCCGATCTGACACGAACCTCGGATATCTGTGATTTGGGGTTCACATGTGTCCGGCAATTTGTTATTCCTATCATAATTGGATTACATCTTTGGTAAATTGGATTAATCTATCGGAAGTATCTTCAGCAGAAAATAAACAAAGAAATGAATCTTATAGAATGGAAAATTTTTGTCATTATTAACATAATTGCTACAGTTGAAAATGGCTAATTGTAATTATTTAGATGATGATTAATTTATTTTCAGATGTAAACTTCTTACTTGGTATCTTGCGAAATTAATATAATATTAATGTTCTTTAGGATTTTCTTTAATTTGTTTTAATTTTATTGAATTATATTCAATTTCTGCGATGACTGGGATAATAATTTAAATGTTAAATGCTGAAATAATAATAATTGTATACTCTGCCGGTGAAGTATGGTAATTAATTAATTAATGATGAATGGATTATTTTATACGTTGATAAATTCACAATCTTATACAAATATTTCTGTCACATTTATATTATTTATTATCCCATTCGCCCATGCGTTATTGATTTTTATGTATTTATTTATCGTAAGTGAGGGAATATTTTTACGTTATTATGTTTAAACGGACTGTTTCCAGAACAGAAAATATCAACTTCGTCTACATCTTTTTTTTTTCGTTATCTTATTTGCATATTGATCGCAAGCTCGTATTTTTAACAGTAGACTAAGCAGAAACATATACATACACAGTGCACTACCTCGCAGCAATATTTCGTAAATGTTGATTTTCCGTATCGTTTTTGTGCGTCCTGTAACTCTTTTTGTTTTTCATACCTCGTAACGTTTCAATATTAAAATTCGCTTCGACAATTTTTCAAACATCCAGTTTCATTCTTTTATTTATTCATCAATTTCGATGTTTAATAAAACTGATTTTATAAAAATGAAAATATGTTCAATAGAAATTTGATCGAAAAATTGTTTTTTAATATCATTCCTTTTTTCTTGTATTCTGAACAAAAATGAAAAATAAACTATCATGTAATCAAAATGAATCAATTCAAAGTTATTGAACGTTTTTATACAGAGCTAATTGCTGTAAAAAGAGATTACTAATTTTTGTAATTTAAAATAAGAAATTTGTTATTCCTCATTTCTAAGTACGATTTTCTCATAAAAGATCAGCTAGAGTAGTATTTCTGTGTCTTGCCGTTTACCCTTTTGAAAAAGCGACCTTGCATACTCCCTCTTCTTTTTTTAGTTCTTCTAGCAATCTATTTGTTTCACAGGCCGATGGTTACGAAACCAATCAGTGTAACCCGCTCGAATGGAAAGCTCGGTAGCTGCACAAAGAGCCGGTGCACGAAAAACGAGCAAAATATTGCGTGAATTCCGAAAACACGGGCCAAACTGCACCTACTTTCGGATGATTTTCCGTAAAAACGTCTGTTCTATAGAAATCTAGCAAACTTGATAGAAATTTTACCAAACGTTACGTTGGTCCTAAATATTTAACAGTCCTAATCTTTAGTATAAAAATTTTTTATAGATGATCCATTTACAATCACAGTAATTGATCACAGTGATTCGCGTGGATGCACTCTATATTGCATTATACAAAATCTTTACCATTGGGCGCCAGCCACTTACTGTGGCGATCGAAATCGAAGGAAACAGAGGAAAAATCGGGGACTAAACATGGGATTGGTTTCGCGGCTCGTCCACTGTCGGCCATCACACAGACTACGCGGGGGAGTACGCGAGGAGGATCGTTTAGGGCAGGGAGATCTCAGGGTTGGAAGGGTTCACGGGAAAGTTCTTTTACGTTACGCATTAGCGGGGAAAGAGAGGGGAAATCTGTAAGGGAAGGAAAAGGGCCTTGTAGTATCGCGAAACGCGGAATACCGGATGCGGAAGGCGAAGGTAGCCGTTACCGGACTCGGAACTCATAATTAATAATCGGGAGGACTTACCGGACTGCAGTCTTGTACACGCACACTTCGCAATCGCTTTTACAAACTCGAAAGGAACAAATATCGCTTTACAAAATCTCGCTCTGTAAATCTCAATACTCTCGACACGCCCTATTTAGGGGTCTATGGTGGATTTATGATCGATGGGCCGGTAACCGGGATCGGTGGGACTAGCGGAGGCTCGGTGGTGGTGGCTGTGGGCTGGCGGTCCTCGGGCTCGACGACAGGTGGCTCCAGGGATCCTCTTTTGGGCCGTTGTTTGGGCTGGGCTGGCTGGACGTTCATCGGTCCATCGTTGCCCTCTTCTTGGGGAGGGCAGTGCGGCTGTTGTCGGCCTCGAGGTGCTTTCGTAGGGTGGCAATGTTGCGGGTGGCTCTCCGTCGCCTCCACCGACCCGGTACGGGCGGGTGGGAAAAAGGGGGAACAGGATGAGGGAAAAAGTGGATTGCGGGGACGGGTGCGTGGGAGAGAGAAGTGGGAGAGCTTGGCGATTGTAATGGGGGGGGGCACACGTGGCACCATGTTACAAAATATATTATACGCAGCTATTTTTATGTAAACTACATTGAATTTAATCAAAATCAAGAATTACGATCACAGTTAGCAATTACTCAAAATAAAAAAAGAATCACGATCACGGTCGTGATTTCACGATCACTGTGATAAATCACTGTCGAAGGAAAATTGAATTCGAAGAAACGAATTAACGAGGAAGTTAACGAGGAAAATTCATCGTTATTAATGAAATTCTTGGAAAAGAGAAAAATCACAATTAACGCCGGTGGTTTTAATCGTACTTAATAGCTCCGTCAATTTTGCCGAATATGCAAGAGCCGGCGGAACCCTGTCAGGACATCAATTTGCGCTATGCACCGTGCTCGTCCAATCTCCTTCGAAGGTCCTGCCGACGGAATCACATTCCTGGACGGCCTGGCTCCTCCCTTTAGGAAAATTCAGAGACCACCGAAGGTTTTCGTTAAATTATTCAGAGCCACGAGCCGAGCCGTGGAAGGGCGATTTCCTTTCGGGTGATCGATCAATTAAGTCGACGACCATCCCGGAACAATCGTGCTTTATTATCTGACGAATCCTGAACCCATTTCATTGCGGCCATTCATCTTGCCGCGCTCTACAATCACGGAATGAGATTTTTTCCCGGTTTTATACTCGCCGAGCATCCATGACCTATGATAATGTTATTTTCTCCGATGATCCGTCTTGTCATACCGATCACTATAGCTTTTCATACGATTTGCAATCGCGAAAACTGTAGCTTTCGAAGCTGTCTCCTTGTTGATCGTACGGATAAATCGTGAAAAGTTTTTGTCACAAAGAAATATCGCCGGCTTGATCGAACGAGCGGAAAAATCGGCTGTTGTCGCAATTTCAAAAGCTAGGTCACTGTGATGCGTACGCGTGACAAAAACGGATCGAAGAATTTAGAAACATAGCAATAAAAGAAAAAATGAAAGAACACGTGTAAATAAACGTTTATTTACTTGTCACACCTGTGTGTAACGGAGTATTTCATTGACAGTGCGCGAACAATCGAATCGGAAGGTTTCCAATAAATTACTCGCTTTATTTCTAACACATTAAGTTTTAAACAATCGGAAGCACTCGACTCGATTGCATTCGCCGTGGAGAACGGGTAGGAAGTAAAAGTGGCCTGGGTTCGAAATATCTCGACGCTGCTTAATTCCCGCAATGTTAGCTTTTAATCCATAAATTGTGCTCGCAATGGGATGGAAAGAGCATCGAAAAGCACTTATTCACAGAAGTGGTTCGGTAAATAATTCGCGTTACAACGATGGCTCGACCGTACGGGCATCAAAGATCGACGGAAAAATAAAATGAAAAAAAAAAAAAAATATCCCGTAACTTTCACGGTCGTCCGAGAGAGGAAGCTTTGAATTTCAGGAAAATCGAACGGTTTTTCGTATCAATCGCTCTTTCACCGTTCAAACTGACTGCAGAGACGGTGCGTCAAGAATGACGTTGCCAGGAAAAAAGTACACTAATTACGGCTCACGATCCTTGAGTGGCGTTTCCGATCTCTATGAAAACGCGCGAGTTTTACTGAAAAGAATATCGTCGTCGGATCGATTTCGTCTACCGTGGAAAAAATAATGCGACTTTTTCATCGACTCGTATATGGAGGTTTTACGAGATCGCCGCGTAATATCAAACGATATTTCCGTCACGTAAATTCGTAACGATCGGTAGATCGAGGTCGCCGAAGGAATCGATTGGAAAACGATAGCCTGAGGGTGAAACGTGGAAACCTAATGGCACGATTTTCACGAATACGTCTGGAACGGTTTTCGTACGTTTTAAACGGTGCTTTTGACACTTTGACCGCTGGAACAGTGGGAGGGAAATCCGACGAATTTGGATGCCAAACAAACTCGGCGAGTTATTTTTAGCAGTGTCGCACTTTAAAGATTAAGCGAATGTGGAATGTTGTGTTGGAAACTGTTTCTGTAATTTAACGAATTTGTAAGCGTGCACGGGTACTCGAAACTTCGAGTCGAATTCGGGTCGTGAATTTTTTCGGGTTGGGGTGGAATTTGGAGACTTGAACTTGACTTAACATGCGAAACACAGTTACAACAAATTATACGCGTTAACATATGAAAACGCTATCAAACTAAAAAATTTCAGGTAAGTGAGTGCAATTTTAGCTCTCGAATTGAATTTTGAGTCTCGAGTCGAATCTAGATCCTGAAATTACGGGTACCCGAATAAAATGTACTTGATTAACTATCAGGGTCCCGCCCTACTTGATCTGAGGGTCAGGTACCTGCACACCCCTGCTAATTAAACCCTTTCGCTACTAACGGTGATTTTAGTCACCCAATGTCTGACGCTCGCTGTGCACTGACGATGACTTTAGTCAACTGTTCCACTAGACAGTGAATTTCGCATTCATTTTTAACTTTGGTAGAGCAGAATGTTATTGCATTGTTATTTCTATAATTGTCGATTTCTTGTATTTAATTTTTATTTTATTTTATATTAAGAGATAATTATTTTGTTATTTTTATTTTTTAAGTGCATCTGCGTTAGGATGCTCCGTACCGGGACAGTGCATTCGCGAGCAAGTCCGGTGTAGCGAAAGGGTTAAAACAGCGGATTGTGAACTAAATTTCTTGTTCTGATTATTTTATGTTTCTAACGATAAGATTGCCGTTAGATTCCATCGAAGTAGAATATTTTCATTGTCTTTCTTTAAAGAATTTGCATAAACCTCTAAAACGAATTTAGCAATACGATTAACAAACTCAACAAGTAGCGATGTAATTTGTCCCTTCTCCGGAAGTCTTAATTGAGAATCTCAATTAAGACACTAACTGCGTAACCCTGTTTTTGAAATTCAGTTAGCGCCTTTGGAAACTGCCCGAGGTACATAGAAATATATGCTAATGATAGACCCAGATTTCCGAATTAACGAGGCAGTCGCGAGCTGAAAACGAGAATTTATGACGAGCCACCGACCGAAAGTTTCTGCGCGAACGAAAACTTTCTTTGAGAACTGGCCTGTAAGTGAAACTTGAAACCGGCATAATTGACGTGAAATTTCTGGCAAACGGGAATATGGTTTTGCAAGGAAATCGAGAGAAACCGAGGATGCGATATTCTTTTCTACCGTATCATCTTCGGGGAAATTGATAATCGATCACGTGAATATTAACGTCTCCTGGCTGCATCAGATTTCAAAGGATCCTTTTGACACAATTTTTATGCTCGATCGAATTTATGTATCTGGCAGGTTTTAATATTACCATGCTTGAACGGATATGAAACGCGTGACTTGGAAAAATCTATCAGAAGAAATTTCATCTATCGGAAATACAAATAAACAATGCTTTGACTGAAACTCGGTTACAAATTTTTAATTCAAACTTTCTTATATCTTCCATATGTGTACATATGGTAATTTACTACTAAAATACAGAAATTGATATACCACTTTTACAAATATTTATAACACCGCTTTCATTGATTCTTTCATACGAAATTTTAGCGGTCCTTTCGGTATCGTTCGATACTAGTACATTTAACTTGCTCAATTCGATATGCCGTTTCGATATACATCCATTTACAGATTAACAGCAATCGGCTTACATAGAGATTTGCAAATCCATCGTTTAAAGGATTTAAAGGAAGTTCACACTATACTGTTTTAAAAGCTTGAATACATCATACTTCATTTCTGATACCTTCATAAAAGTATCTATGTATTGCTCTAAAATTTTCTTTTTATATCACAAATGAATTATTGAAAATTATAATGAAAGTAATTGGTATAAATCACTTCTGTAATTTTAACGCTGTTCAAATAAATTCGTTTTATGTTAAATTATTTAAAAATCTTAATATCCTAAGGTAAATAAAATAATTTTATTTGCAACGAACAATGTTGGATTAAAGGGAGGTCTAAAGGGTGCTGCACCCTCAGGTCAAAAATTACTAAATGAAATCCTTTTTTACCGTTCCCCTTTTTCTTTGCGATTAAATATTATTTACTTCCATTTAGAATAAATTTCAATTTTTAAAACACGTTTATTAATTAAGTGGACATAGGGTTTCATAGCCTCGGGTCTCAAAAACCATTATTCGGTTCTGGTAAAGAGACACTTTTCATTTTAATTACTATACAAAAATTGTCACCCCATACCCGCCATTTGAAAATCATAAACACTTTGAATCCGACGAATATAATCAGGGCGGGGACAAAGTGACCGATTCACGGCGAACGAATATAGTCGACCGTAGTAACAAAAGGGTTAATAATCGCACCGACAATTATCTTACCGTTTGAAATTAACGTGGAACGGTGCGCGCATCAATGGCCACGCGGGGGCTGGTATTCGTATCAATTGGCTTCGCACACAGTGATCGGTGCTCGTTTGATCCCGACACCCAATTTACTAAAAGCAATGAATTTTTACCATACGCGGTATTACCGTGGTTATTTACAAAATACGAGTACGCGAATGCTTTTTACCGCGGAATGAATCGTCCATTCCGGCTGGTCGTCCGGCGAAAGTAATGAATTTTTATTAGGCCTCTCACGCCGCCCATTTACGTGGGTCGCATTGATGCGAGAGCCTTTTTTTCATCGCGAAATGATTAGTTGCGATTCGTCGTTTACCTAGGCCGATGCATTTTTACGAGACTCGTCGTCATCGGTTTGCGAAGGACAGATAACATCGTTGCGGTTAAACGAACGAGCAAACGATCGACCATCCCCTATCTCGAACCCTGTTCGACACTTTTATTTTTTAATCGGGATATTCAAACTAATTAATTCTCGTCCAGGGAGCCTCTCATTAATACGATCGAGAAATTGAAGGAGAAAGAACTGGTGTTTCAAGTAGACAAGTCGGTAATTTATGGACCGCGTAAATGTTCGTCGAGTGTGAAACACTTTTTACATCCCGTTCGAGTTTTTTCAAAACTTTGTTGATCGATGTCGATTGATTGGCTTCGTTCTCCTCCGTCACGCGCAACCAAGTATCATCTATTTTTATTTATCTCGTCTTTTTTAATTAAAACTTCTGCATGCGCGCTACGCAAATTGCAATCTGTACATCACTTCATAGAAAAAATTTGTATTTGACGAGGATAAAATTATTACTTTGATGTCAAATTCGATTTTTACATTTCACTTCATTAGTATTTCACAAAATTCGGGATAGAATTTTGTAAAATGAAAACATAATTAAGAAGGACGTTAATTATATGAAATATCTAGAAGATGTCTTCTAATTTTCACGATTATTAATTAACACGGTGATTACTTTGGCGATGACCAGTAACCGATATCATAAATTTAATTTAATTAGTAATAAAGTTCAGACAGGGCCCTATATTAATAATGCAAAGTAGTGGTTCCAATAATTAAATTTAGAAGTTAAGTAGGCGTCTTCAACGAGTTAAGTAAGAAAATTTGTTGTCACAAGCCTCGCATAAAAATGTAAATAGCAATTTATGAAAGCATGCAATAAAATTTCCGAATTTTTACGATTGTTAATTAACTGGTTGATTGCTCTGGTAATTATTAATGACCAGCGACGTGAATCTAATTTAAATTCTTCCAAAACACCCTAATATTTTTCATTAGTACTTTACTTAATAACCGGCAGTATTACGACGAATAATTAACTTGAAAAATTAAACGCCATACCCTTAATAATTCTAATTGAAATATGCCATACCAGATGAATGTCCGTCATCGCTAGAGTATTCAGTGTGTTGAGTAATAGAATTTGTTATCACGCACATCATGTGCCATAATACACCTGTATAAAGGTGTACAGTTGCGATCAAATCAGGATTCCAAGGAAAAGTGGAAACATATTTCTTTTTACCATATTGCAGAGGACATCGAGACGAATTTCAAACACATATTACATGATATTTTTACTAACATACTACTCGATTAATAGTAGTGAATTTAAGTACTGTGATTAAGACACAGTATCTAAACACTATTTCAAACCAAGGAGATTACTGAATGTAAACATGCGACTAGAACTTCATTTAATTCCATGTTTGAAATACACTCTGCCTTCCACGGCGCAAAATTCTTTCTTACGTCCTAGTCGCATGTTTACATTCAGTAATCTCTTTGGAATCCAATAATGTTTACACTGTCTTCAAGCTAAATATTTCATATTTCCACTACTGTGAATGACTTCTAATATTAATATCGTTAAAATTAAGATTTTGAGAATTCCTGCTACCTTATATCACCATTTTCTCTAGGAAAGTCTAATTTGATCGCAAGTGTATATACCAATTACTCATTTAACTACATATTTGTAGAATCGTGCTAAGCTTAATCTTAATTTTCCTAATTATATTATATATCAGTTACTACTGTAAATGTTCACTATAAAGAAACAATCTCAGCTGCATATACCTGTACAACAAACATGACCTGACAATATAAATCTTTCCCTAAATTGTTTTAAAAATCCTTTCGAGTGCCTTGGATATAGTAATCCTTTTAAATTTCAGCATAAGTGTTAATCGCCAATCTAAGACAACCTGTTTTCCCATAAACTTCGTTACAACTTTTGTCTACGCGAAGTTGACTAAAAGTTCGTCCAACCACATTGCACAGATGCATACTTGTCGGAAAAGTATGAATAAATTCAATTTCCGACACGACAGATAATGAAAATGTAAACACATAATGGTTAAAGTTCGTCTTATCTCTAAAATTGCTACTAACTGCTTCTTAAACGTTTCAAATTAAACAAAGTCGTTCGAATTCTGTCGTTGCATTTTTATAATTAAAGAGAAAATTCTGAGTAAATATAAAAAAGAAATCTCAGAATATATGTATTAGTACTAATGATCCGAAATTGAATAACAGAAAATAGAAACACAAACTCGATTTTGACGTGATTTCAGTAAATTAGCCATTTACATTATATTTATAATTTTTAAAACAATTAACAAAATAAAAAAATAAGATCTTTATGACTGTATAAGTACACCTAATTTTTATTATATCAGATTCCTAACAATTAGTCTAATAATTAATATCACCTTCACTTGTTATCTACAGTTCGAAATATAAAATAATTCTTATTACCCTATTTTTTCTAAAAATTTATTTACAAAAAGAAATAACAAAATACTTCGAATTACCAGTACAGATTAAAATCCCTAATAAAAGGCTATAAAATAATCTACATAATCAAAGGCTACTGTGCACCATCAATTCCACTCGAAATACGTCGTTATCACCAAATAGACACGTTCAGTATTCATAAGAAAAATTTCTATCAAATGAATCTTACCTCGTTTACAATTACTCCAAAGTAGCACTCCGTGTCACAATTGCAGCACGCATAAACCCGGTCAGTATGCACTAGAAACTCGCGGAAAAAAAGAGAGTTCGATGGTCCGGATAGGAACGCACCCCAATTACGAACCGTGATACGCGAATGACTCGCCGAACGCGACTGACAGTATCGTGTTGCTCCACGTGGGCTCCAACCACCCCGTGAAACTCACACAATCACGTGACCGAGAGTAGACGAGCGTAACACGAACGTAACACGAACGCAGGAAACCGATGGGAGGGGGCTGCGATCATGCGCACTCGCCGAGCCCCAATGGATTCGAACTTCCACTCTTTTTCCCTTTTTTCTTGTTAAACACGTAATTAGCAGCATATCGCGGCTTCGCTGGCCGATAATCGGTTATGGAATGCAATCGTTATCGGTTGATGCTCCTTTCTAGACCGGTTCCATTTTCTCCGGACCCGTTCTATCCATGGTACCGTTGCCCATGACAATTGGGGGATGAAGAATACACCTTTATAGTGTACATTGTCAGTAATACCGAGTATTTTTCAGCGATATAAAAAATTTTACAGCGATATTTGGAGCTTTTACTAAAATGCAATAATTCTGTATTTTTCTTATAAAGGTAACAGAATTTTTTTCAAAGAATTTTATGATTTACTTCAGCACATACTGTCAGTATGACAGAACTGGCTCCAATAATTTAGTCAAAGGTACGAAATTGTGACAGTCCCCGAGCGAAATATCGAGCATTGAAAAAAGTTGTAAAGATTTATTCGGATGTAAATATGTATAACTATAAATCAGGTTAAAAAGAATCGTTCGTGCGTGTATTATTTATCTTCGATATTTATACTGTATGATATACATATCGTAGTGTTTTAAATATTTTTTTTAACCATAAATTTAGAATTATTGCTACCTCAGCGATCCGATATTCGTGGGTCAATATATTCGTATGTTTTACTAAAAATTGAGCAAGTGCCGAGTTTATCACTGTACTGCTAATTAAGTTATTTGTTATCATTATTCCTGTTTCGTGTACTCGCAGGAATTTTCAGCTTGCGATCAAGCTCGATAACGATCGAGAAAAGGGAAACAGTGAAGGAACGACGTCAGAACGGAGTCGGTTGGTTTAATCAGGAAATTAATCTCCGTTTCGAAGCGAGCCTGTTTCTAACGCTTTGGTGTTTCGTTAGCCGCAAATTACGCAACTTCGACATTCGACGGTGGCCTCTTGAAACATCGATCACGAAACGCTCGTGATTTATGTGCCTCGATGATCCTGATAATAAAATTCTAATTACGCTCTGTGCGTTGTCTCGATGTAATTCGATTAATTAGAACGGCAACTGTGTGTCACTGTCAGCTAAGGCATTTCGGTGAACGTTCACCATTTTCTTGCGCACCGTGTGAAAGTATTTTTTCTTCCCCTTTACATTTCTCGTAGTTGATATAAAAATATTAGTTTTAATAAATTCTATTTTCATTTAAGTTATTTTAAGGGTGGTTTTGAAAAATCTACTTTTTATCAATTTTAATTTAATTTTGTAGTTTGCAAAGGGGGATTATTTTTATGATTGATATTTTGAAAGAAAGTTAAATTATAGAATACAATTATTCTTGATAACTTTTCACAGAGATCTATTGCCCTCCACACGTAATTTCATTAATACTATTCCAATTGTTTTGGAAATATCAAGTTATGTTTGCCTTCATCTTTTGCCCCTAAGCTGTTTCACTAGACATCTGCTAATGGCATTCGTTAAGTTCTCGTTTCCTAGAAATCTCTTCTCCTACAGCCCCGGGTATGAAAAGTTATCAAGAGTCCACTGTACTTGAAAACCTTCATTTAACTTTAAAAATGATTCATGACAATATTCTTTTCATAAAAGTAATAATTGTGAGCGAATGCACCGATGCAATGTTAAAAAAATCACCAACTTTTAAATTAGTATCCCCTCAGAGATAGTAACATTTCACGTTTCCATTCTTCCTCTTCGAGCTTTGCGGTGGGTACGTTAATGTAGTTTCACTCGTTACCGTGGAACTTTATCTTCATTTATATCAGGTTGTTGCATACTGAATGGCAGGTTTCGAAATGTACAGTCTGATAAAAATAGCGCTTACTCCATAACAATGTCTAGCTTAACACGTTGATTGTCAGAATGAAAATGGACATTTGTTATGAGATGTATCGAAGCTTTGATTATTAGGGATAGAAATAGTTCAGTTTCAAATTGCTACCTTACATCATTAACACATTATCCACCTGCCATAAATAAAATAAATACCGACTACCACTTTATAATTAACAATCAATAAAGATTAAAAGATGTAACCTTTTGCTTCAATTTCCTCTTAATTGAAGTACATCTAACTTTCATTAACTAACTTTCAATTGAGTTATATGGGAATTTGTAATAATTAAAAGGTTATTAATTGTAATTAAAATGTAAATAATAGGCTTCTGGTAGATAAAGTGATAATATAATAGCAATACTATTCAAAATAATATTTCTCTATTATTTTTTTTTAAATTATTCGAGCACCTGTAATTTGCGATGCCGGTCACCAGTGACTCCGCAGCTTTCAATGTGTTAAGAATAGATAAACCTGAATGCACAAATGGATTTTAATATAAATCGATTAATTCCTCGATAAAACCTGAAATTCGATTTAAAATGAACTATGATCCCTTTTCCCCCTTTTCCTATGATTCTCATCGACATCAAATGACGTGCTGTACAATCGAGTTGAAGGTACCGCTGTCTCGTTACCCTTATGAAAGCTACGCACAATCCCGTAGCATAAATAATTTCGTATAACGGCGGTCGCGATGTCAACCGGGAGAGGAAATTTCGAGGGTCGCTTCACCGTTCATATTTGCCTCGTTCGGGTTCCTTCCGAGGAAACAAAGGCGCGTCTAATTAACACGCTTGAGACAGAAACGAGGTCTTTCTCGTTTCGCGTGGCTGTTCTGAATGCAGAGGCTGAGTCAGCCGTTGCAAAAGGGCGCGGATAGTCGAAGAGATGGGAAGCCAGTTCGTGAAAGAAGCGGACCGATAGTCCCGGTGTAACGACTCAAACAAGCCTTGGTAATTAGCAGCTTCCCGTGGAGGACCCTAAAATACTGCCACATTCCGCGCCTCCGCCTTAACTTGTTTCTTCTACCGAGGCTAGGACCGAAGACTAGACCATCCATTCATGCGGATGCACACCTTTGTCGGGGTAATTGCAGTGAATCGGTCTTCAGAATAGCCGATGCTGTTATTCTAACTTACTGAGAAGCACGTACACTGCCTTCAAGATTTCTCTTTGAAACTATATTCGAACCTTTATGAATAAGATCTTAAGGGGGTTCTTTAATATGAAATTTTCAAAAAAATGAAATATTTTTTTTAATTTTTTGGCAATCTATTATCTCAAAAATATGAATGGATTTCAAATCCACTACTTCAGAGACACCCTCTATAATGGGTTCAGTTATGGTCTACATTTTTGCATGAAAAACAACCCCTAATGGCAGAATTAATATTTAAATAATTAGCTAATTTAAAATACAGTAATACCCCTATAATAGGTTTGGGATGAAATCGCGTCTACTAACGGGGGAGGTAGGAGTTCTACGAAAATAAGAAATAATAAATTAAAGTGATATAGAAATAACGTTGATATTTGATTGTTCTATGATTCGTCGTCAGTGAAGTGTAAAAAATAAAAACTCCCCCGTTCGAAATAATTCCAAAAAATAATGGGAATGATCCTGCGTCTACTAGCGGGGTATTACTGTAAATATTTCTAGCTTCTACTCTACTTCTTCTTTTGCATAAAATATCTTGCTTATCTTGTCCCGTTGCCAAGCATTAAAAATTTTGCAAAAACCTAATTCCGGGGAGTTATATTTAAACGACGAGTTGTAGGACGATTAAAGCCTTTCTTTTTCCCCGGCTTTTATACTTAACGCCCGTGTTTTAAACGCACTTTATCTCCTCTCTTTCTTTTTCGTATTTCTCCGTTTGCTTCATAAATCATCTCTTGCATTTATTTTGAAGAAGAAAAGAACATACGAAGGAAAAATGAAAGGAGAAAAGAAAAAGCTCATTTGCTAATGGTCGTCGCGAAGGTGCCGGGTGAAATTAGCTCATGGTTATTGTATTATCGCTAGTCAAAAGTAACGAGAATCTGACACCTTGATTTGTGGTTAGATACACGCAATTGTGGCAAAGTAATATTTTTAACACCTGCGCTGCGAAGTCGGTTCACATCGTTTACTTGTTCTACTGCGAACCAACAGCAATATGTACTTTTCCACCCTCCGTATTGCTCTCTTCCCATGCATTCGTTACTTTTGTATCTTCCATTTCATTTATTTTTTAAATTAAACCACTGAAATGCAAAACATCTGCATTCGTTTAACTTAACTAACTTATAAATATTAAATGTTATACGGGTACGTATATTTCAAATTTTAATGTTTGTCACAATGAATATGCATCCACTTATTTAAGCAGCAGCTAAATTACATGCAACGGTGACAAAATGTTATTAATGTTTAATAGAAATTTTTTTCCATTTTAGTGCACTTTTAATAAATGTGCAAATATGCATAAATAATGTAAATAGTATTATACATGTACAGAGACTACCATATTGAAGGTATCCATTCAGAAAAGGGTAATTTCTTTTAAATCAAAAAAATATGGAATAAAATTATTTTTCCATTAATTCTGAAAATTTGCATACTTCAAATAATTTCTTAATAAAAATATCTAGCTAGGTACAGCTAATATTCTATAATTTATTAGCACTCGTAGTCAGCAAATTCTACAATTTAGTCATATTCAAAAAGCGATGGTTGAAACGTGACTCTTCATGAGCCCATTAAATTTCTCTTCGAAAGCAAGTTGAGTGTTTACATTTCAATTATCTGACGCCTCGTTCGTGCCGTCATTAGTATTTGCATGATTTAGTAGCTGAAGAAGCATGCCCTCCTTCATCTAGAGCTAGTCCTCTGCTTTAGCAATTATTGAAGTATGATATAATAGTGCCTGTAGGTGTATTGAATTCAGTCAGACAGGCACATAATATTTCAAAGCGATCAATTAATTGAGAAATGCATTTCCATTACGTAAATAGGAAGTACAAATACGGCGACGTTAAATTTATACCACCGGTTAATAAAAAAGAGCAAACATTATCCTGTTTATTTACGACAGTCGTCTACTTTAAAACGTATATTAGCATTTTAAAGTAGAAATTTAAATCTACGATCTGAATGAAATGATGCGGAGAAAAAGTAAAGCACTTTTGCTTATTACTTGCGACAGTTTGCAAATGTTGTTCAACGACCACTATAATCAAGTCGTTTATTTTATTGCTTAATTTACATTTCAACACTGAGCATATTTTATGGTAGAAATAGTAAATTTATATCTTTGAAACAACTTATAGCAATCTATAATTTTTGATTAAGGGGTAAGTAAAACCACTAAGAGAATATTAAAATGATAAATAAATTTATGAATGATTTTCTTGGAAATTGTTTGATAAGAGATGCTTTGTATCTCTTGAATCTCGATGAAATTGATACAAATAAGAAATGAAGAAGTTTATATAACGAGAGAATATTGAAAAGGGAACATTTGCAAATTGCCGAAATCATATTAAGAAAAGAAGGCTCGTTTCATCCGATTTTCTTCTTTAAAATCGTTCAACGGAATTTGAATTCATTAGTATGTTCACAATCGATTAATCAGCCGGGCAATTGAAGGATTTACGGTAGAGGCAGGTAAATGAAGGTGAACAAGGGATTGTAAGGAAAGGACGATAGAAATGAAAAGAACCTCTCTTTAGGGAGAAGAAAAACTCGGAAAACGAATCCCCGGTGTAATATTCCGGGGAATTTCGCAAATCGATGGAAGAAACGGAAACGAGCGAAACGGAGAAACAAAGAAGGAGGGAAGAAGCGAGACCATAAGCAGGGAGGGGAAGAGGAAAAGTGGAACATTTCTGTGCTCGTTAAAACGCGCAGCTTCAGCATCCAGTGCAAACCGGAAGAAAGAAAGCCTCTCTCATTGCGAAACGTGACCCGTTTCCTCTTCCTTCGATTTTTCATAGAATAACTATTGCTTCGTTTCTTTTCAAAAATCTTCGCCTCCTTTTTCTCTTCCTTATCTATCTTCTTTCTCGAGATTGTACACCGTACAGCCTCGCAACAGCTGAGTGGTAAACGAGCCAGCAAAATCGACTTTAAATCCACGTCGATTTATTTTATTCGTTTGTAAATGTAACTTCTCCGAATGAATCTGGGTTACAGCTGACTTACGTACCGTTAAATACACTTGCCATTTGTGAAAAGTAAAATACCGAGATGTACATTCGCGATCAAATCAAACTTCCTCGTGGAAAACGGTGACGCCCTAGATTTCTATCCTTTCCCGAAGCCTTCCCCGGGGAAAATGACAATGTAGCGAAAGGGACCCCTCTATATATAGGTCTGTGGTTCCCTTACTATTTTCATATAAATTATACGCGAGAAAATTATAATTAAAATCGTATTTTTCAGTTACATTCTACATTTTGTAATATTTAATAATTAAGAATTATATTATCTTTTTCCTAAGCCAGATTTAATATTAATATTTGTCCTAATATTAATAAAATTTAATTTTAATCAAAGTTTCATCGATCCATCGTCCAAAGGTTAAATGAGGATAAAAGAAAATTAGAAGAAAATTAAAGGAAAATTGAAAATTAATTTTGATTAATTATTGTTACTATAATTAATCAGTCCATAAACAGTTTAATTGAATTAAATTTCTTTAAATAGTCGGTTCGTGCTAATATTGAAATGCTCGATGAAAGAGGTGGTATTTACGAATGATCGATGTATCTTCACGAAAGATTCACTCGGCCAATGTAGCTTCTTTTACGGAACATTTCGCAATTTCATCCAACGACGATTTCTATCTTGGGGTGTTATAAATACGTGTAACGCTTTAGTCATGGGCTTGTCAGCATTCAAAGTGCCGTGAATAATCATAAATATGGATCAGTGCGAATATATTACGGCGAAAGTTAAAAGAAATCTATCGTTCACGCTACATCAATCATTTTTCTGCAACGTGAAACATCAGTGATATTTCTGTTATAATAACATGATTTACAAATGAATGCGCATTCAGAACACCAGATACGAATATTAATTGCTTTCACATATTAATGGAACTTTATCGTTTCAATTATCAATGCGCAACCGTTCGTATCGCACCATAAAATATTATTACGCAATGAAGAGCAAAGTTATAAATTATAATTCAATCAAATTTAAATAAATTTCACGAAAAATTATTGTACCAAAGTTATTCCACATGGTTTGTCAACGTTTCATATTGTGATGATAAACAATTTTGAAGAAAAAATAATATAGGAATAATTTCAAAATTTTGCACCTTTAGTATGTCTGTGGCTGTTAACATTTGCTTCGAAGTGGACTATCCAAAACTACTGGCAAAAGAAATGGACGACGGGAAAAATTACTCTATAAAGATCGTTGTGATGCATCAAGACAGAGATTAAAGACCAGTTTTCCCCTCTTTTACCTACAGAAACGAGCTCCTGAAATCGATCGTAGACCGATAGTTTGGAATTTTACGAGGGCTCCGATGAAGTCACCATTGATATTGACCACTGAATTCTCTTATCTCCCTTAGATATGACCAATTCAAGAGAACGATTTAATAAATTGCACGTTATTCACGATTCGATTGAAGAAAATTAAATGAGTCGCCCATTTGGCAAATCGATTGAGTCTACAAAACAGAAAGCAATAAAATTGATAAAATATAAAGAGTCGAGTATCAATCAAATGCTTTGACGCTAAAATTTTAAAAAATTCAAAAAGTGGAGGTAATAACTCTGGCTCAAATTATCACATTATAGATCGATAAAAAAATTCCTAAAAATCGATAAAAACTTTTGCATAATTTTGTACAAATTTTTAAGAGAACGTACTTCAAATTACAAAATTTGGTATTTTTCAAATCGTTCTCAAGAACTTATTTTTTATCAAAGGAAGTTAAATTCATTTGTAAATGCCATTTTGAAATTTTTTATATCCTATACATTTTATGGTGTTAAAATGTCATGTATCGTTAAGGGATGATCTACGGTATCGCTCGAATGACTGAGTATAATACATATTATGCTTTCCCCAGGAGTCTTATGGATCACTGGTTTTATTACAAGTTGAGTCACTGATAGTAAAAGTTAAATGCGATGTCGCGAAATATTGTACATAAAATAAAATATTCGATGGAAGAAAGAAGTGGAAAGAATCATGAATTATAATCCTTTTTAGAATTGATTATGACTTTAAATGCTGTTACGATAAAAACCAATATTTTTGAAAAAGTACAAGATCCAATATTTAATTCTTTATAATTGCTAAGATACGAAAGAATATTTATTGCAATAACTGCGATCAATAATAAGAATATTTCTATAAATTTCAGATCTCCTGCGATCGATGTTTTCCCCCCTGATTCTCTCACGGAAATTAGTTCTACGGAAATGTTGTTCGTCTTCGCTTGTTTGTATCACGGATCGACGATTTTACGAGGACAGGATCACTGCATCATTGACCGTTGTCGACGAAATTCGAATGGACAAACTTGACTGCTGCCAATGGCGCAGTTAGTCGGCTCCCCTATTTGTTCGAGAACTTGGTGAATATCAGATCGACCGGCTCGAGTGAAATCGCTTCGCAATTCGAGTCACGATAACTGCACTTTGTGAACACTGTAGAAGTCAGATAAGAGGGAGAACTATGGAAGAATAGGATTTTGTTCGAATCGTTTGTTGGACAACGAGAAAATGGAAAAATTGCACGATCGCTTGCGCGCCAAATCGCGTGTAAAACTGATAGAAATCATTATGTTACTATGGATACTATGAAAATTTATTTTAATTTAAGAAAATATTTTCTCTTTTCTTATAATTGTAATCTATAATATTTGTAAGAAACGATGTGATATTAATTAAATGTTAAGAGGACCATTATGATGGTTCCTTAAGAAAATAAAGTGTTCTATTATTACCAATGCTACCCATTTTAAATTAGAAAAATTATAAATTAAATTCAAATTATCTACTTGATTACCTTGCATCTAAAGGCAATTATTTAAAAAGAAAAATTATAAATCAAATTTAAATTATCTACCCAATTACCATGAATTTAAAGATAATTATCTTTTAAAAATAACATGAAATGTTATCGACCAAAAAGATCAATTAGTGGTGAGGCTGAACGAAAGGTGATATCGCATACTTTCTAAAACAGGTACTGAACGTACGTACTTGTTTGATTGTAAAAACAATAGAAGTGTACCTATTGATATCGTTGTTGAACGTGACGCATGAATCGAGCAGTTACACTTTAAACCTTTTAAACCTGTCTAGGGTGCAACATACCATTCTAGCAGCGTGTACTGCAATGGGTTAGGAAAGGCTCTTAGCAAGTGCTTTAGGTGGGCGTTTTCGACCGCGATATAGTACCTTTTAACCACGGGGAAAAAAGCAAAAAGTACCAAAGTCTATGACCTATCTTTTCCTCCTTTTTCGCGTCCGTTCACCCTTTCCTTCGAGACCCTTCTTTTCAACCGTTTCCCCTTCTCCTCTTTTCCTTTCGATTTACTCCGTTCTTTCACCGAACGTTTAGCAACTTTCGTCATCGTGGAAAGGAAAGATCGAGATTTTTCAAAATGGTACAATTAATCGACGCGTTACATAGGTACGTCATTTCTACGTTCAATCGACATGCTATACACGTTAGTACATCGTAAGAGCTTACACATTAAGCAGCTTACACATGTTGAAACACGTTGTCATACACGAATCGACTCCTAGGTTTCATGAAGCAACTTGCAATGGGTGTAGATTAGTATTAACGTATCGGAATCGGACTTAGTCTGCATTTGCTAAAAGCAAATTTTAAACAAATTATATTTAACACTACTACCATGTACACTGAATTTTAAATTGAAAATAAAATAGAAAAATAATTAGATAAATAATGAAACCTGAACCAGCATGTACAATAATTCTTTATCTCAATAAAAGTGAACATAAATTTTATAATTTAAAATAAGAAACTTAAAACCTGTTATTTTGACCGCTTTGGTAGTTTTAGTGTTAAGTAAAATTTTTTCTAACACAAGTTTTTGTAACGTTCTCATTTTTTGATGTACAAAAATGATCACAGTCAATGTATCTATTATTGGATTGTAAATAGCAGCCGTAAAAATGAGGATAGAGCCCGAGCAGAACAGAAAATACTAGAGACTGACGCTTTAAGTGCATTCGATCGCGATGTAATAGCTTTTAACTACGGAAACAAAGAAAGGTACGAATAGCATCGACGTACCCTTTCATTCTCCTCCTTCTTCCCTTTCGACCACCCTTTGATTCCTTTTAACTCCTACTTTCAGAGCTTTCGAAACAAAGCGAACACTTGGCACGCATCCCGAAAATCTCAACGACCGACAGCACGGATTCCAGTCAGGTGATCGCTGAACGTCATCTAATATTTCACAAAAGAATGCGAGAAATGCAGAGATTTCGTCGAATGCATATTTTCTTTAGCTTCTATTCATTTCAAGTAAAGAATAAATCGTACGGTCGTAGTCTTTGATCAGTGGCCAATTCCGTGTAACCATTCGGCAGTAAAAAAAGTGTTGGGAAAAAATATGTATACCATAAGAATTACAAGCTCTTCGTGAAATGTAAAACGAGGATGTTGGCACTGTTGCCGCACGATTTCGTCCACCTTCTCGATTTCCATGCATACAACCCCCCATCGTTCGTCGTAAAGAAAAGCCGTGACGGGTGGTCCCGACTTCCGGTTTCTCTCCTTCGATCCCTCCTCGTTTGTCTCCCCGCCGAAACCGTTTTCCTGGCAGCGGTCCGCTGTCGAAGCGGCTCCAACCTTGCCACCCTGCGCGTCCATCATTCGTCCCCTTTCATTGCGGCAAGGGTGCGAAGTACGCCCTTCGATGCAACTAACCACTTCGTCCTCCTTGAATCACGTCGAGGCATTCTCAAAGCACACAGGGAAGAATGGATTCGTAATAGATCTCGTTCTCGCTTGACCGAACAACTTTGACGCATGGATGTTGTTGCTGTTTTCATACATTTCGATCAAACTTTTCGTGGCTCAATTTTTTGGGATGTATAATACAGAATTGCCATGTTAATCAAAACTGATATAATTCCATTTTGAAATGTTTGAAAAGTATTTATTATTAACGGGGAGTTTCTATGAATATTTCCATAATTTCATTCCCTTGATAAAAGCAGTGCCCGTAAAAAGTTTCTATTCCCAGTTTTCTGTCGGAACAAGTAAGCATTTGATAACAAGAAAACAATGGCATAGCTTTGAAACAGGGTCAGAGTAGACGAATGTTTCGTACAAACTTTTCCCATTATGTTTAACACTGAATTCATCATTGCAGTTCTTCCTGCATTGTATGAAATATTTCTGAATTTACTCTACAAACTACTATGTTACTCATGTTCAAAGCATTAACATATAACCATCGTTGAGATATACGAGGATTCTTGTTCTAATACTGATTAATTAAATTAATTTATGTCAGCTCTTTTAAAATTAATTTTATTTCTAAATCACTTTTGACAAATATCGCCAAATTGGGATTTTTAGAAGTTCTGTTTCTATATCACCGTTTTCCCTATCGAAGCCTCATTTGATCACGAGTGTACATACGAATTACCGTACTTGCTTTCACGTAAATTAATATCACTGACGAATGGCAGGTATAGGAAATTTTAATGCCGAAGTAACGTATCCAGTACACAGTTGATGGAAGGTTTGAAGGCTGCTGAACGCTCGCCAAACACGGTGCAATCGTTTTAACTTTTACGTGGTGCATCGTGTCGTGTACCTTCCGCAGCTTCGTAAATACTAATAAAAATACCAGGGTGTACACTGCTGACGAGCGTTCGTGTAAATTTCAGAAAGGAGTCGGCCACGATTCCATGGGGGAAAACTTGAGAGGAAGAAGAAGCAGTCTTCGTGGCGATAAATTTCATCTTAAACGCCACCAAACGCATTACAGTCCATCGGGAAATACATTTAATGCGCACGCGAGGTTAATTGATACGATTGATAAAAATTCCCCCGCATTCTTCGAGACGATTCGGTGAAACCGTTAATTAATAGTTTCATTAGTAATTAACCTCGAATCGCCACTTTTCTTAGGGAAAGCTGCTCATTAATATCCTACCAATTAATTTTGAATACCTAATATTTGGTAATTGTATACATTATTAAAGATTTATTTTAATATTTTAATATTCCTGTGGTTTTTTTATCAAAAATAAATATTAGCGTGGAAATTTCGAACGCAACGTAACAATACATAATAAGTTTCACCGCAGAGGCTGTTTCTCTTCAGGTCACCACCATTTGTACTCATTTAGTTGCCGTCACTAGGTAGCGAAGCAATTCGGCTTTTTGCTGAGCATTTTGATTTATAGTTACGATAAAAGCAACATTAGAAGCGACGAAATAGCTATGTCGTGTAGTGTACTCGAGTCTCTGGAGTGCGACGTATTATCTACTCTTAACATCCTTCGGAAGCGAATGATAACAAGGTGACACACAGCTACTGTGCTTGCTATACTCTTATGAGAACCACTTAAATATGGAGATACAGAAATTATTAACCTTCTGTAGTATATAATAGCATACATGCTCCACCCCCTCCTCGTTTTATAACATATAAAACATTATTTTAAATAATATTGCTATTGTACAAATAATGTAAAATAGGAAATAGAAAGCTTGAAATTTTTAATTTGAAAATTAATTATTTCTTAATAGTTAGAGTTTTAGAACGTTCCACCACAATGTGTTAAATCTGATTCATAAATTAAATTTCTTGAAATTTGTGCTTAAAATGTAGGTAAAATAATAATATTGTCTATAATAATATCACGAAGGGGGCCATAATAACAGCCCTTTACAAATAATGATGATATGTTGTAAAGTCAGTGAACGATAATAACGGAACAAAGGTCTCATAGTATGCAGTAGCAAATATGAAAGTTTGAATAGAATACTCTCTTTTTCATAAGACACCCTGACGAAACTACTTTTCAGGGGGGTTGTCGCGACAGATAAAGGAGACGGGTATCGAGGATCGAGTGTCTTTCAAAAGGGGGAAGAATACGAAATAATTCCTTCGGCCAGAAGTGTGTAAGCACACAATAGGTATAAAAGTTTTTCAAACAATAGAGTCGGTCAGCCTCTTCCGAACGTCTTTCCGGACGGTCAATGAGCGCTCGTCGTTCCGTAAGCACTGTGTGCCCAGCCATTGGTCTACAGGTCAGCCCAGATTACGTGGACCCCCATCCAGGGAACGATTCTTTATTTACGCAATTCCTCGCCGTACACCTTGGTTTACGATTGTTTGAACGACGCTCGCGGCAAACAGACGGAAACGTAATTTTGCGACAGAGAATCAAAGTTTTAACGAACTCCATCAAACAAACAGTGTTTGAAATTCGTTTTGTTTTATGCACTGCGTCGCTAGCGAATGTCACAAAAATTGGAGGAAAATGAGAGCATTGTATTTCAAACTTTTATGTCACGTTTTGTTCCATATTTGTTTTTAAATCATAAATTTTGTATAAAAATATCATATTATCAGCAATTTGGAAAAATTTGCTGGAAGAACAGATGATTTATATTATTTATTTTAAAAACTAACAGATTTATAGAAGATATTGGATCTTATTTTTATTTAATATTTCCTGACTTCTATGCATATGATAACCGAAAAAATTGATCCCTCCGCGGAGGTAGATTTAAGAAGGGCGGATGGAACGAGTTCTCTTCAAAAATAACTTAGGCCGGGGAAAAATTTCATGCGACGCTTCTCCAGCGATTTTATTACCAGGGAATAATTTGTTAGCGACGCTGCACCATAAAGTAGCATGTTATAAGAGGCCTGAAAAAATATGCCAGGATTCTAATATCGCGAGCAAGCAGACGTTTCGTTTCTCGTCCTCGTCCCTGAGCGTAAAAGTTCAATACCGCGCCGTTCCTTCATCGATTCTTTGTCGAACCAATATATCCCCATTGCTCCATTCACGTAGTGATAAGCTCAGCCTGTATTCATGTGTAAATACCCCTTCCTTCTTGTACCTTCCTTCGTCTCCCTCTGTTGCGCCGTAGACATTGCCGAGAGTTCACCGTTGCTTCGCTTTTTCTACCACGATAAGAGCCCGGTATTTGGCCTTCCATTATTTCCTTCGACGAGAATACTCCGATTGTTTGCCTCTCCTTCGATGAAATTGCTAAATTACTTCCTCGGAATCAAATTTTATACTTTCTAGTCCCGCCCGATCCATCGTATTCCGCCATTGAAACTTCAACCCTTCGACGGCGGACCATGGAGAGAGTCTCAATTTTAATTTTCCAAATGTTATATTATTTTCATTTTCGAAGTTCTGCAGTGTTAAAAAATGTATTTTTTTAAATAATAAAGATGTTTGTCCAGCCTCTTAAAGTTTTCATTATTACCTTTTCTTAAAATCAATTATATGGAGATGTCCATGAAAGTATCCTTAAAGCATAAGGATAAAGATGAAAACAAAAATAATATTGCGAAAGCCGAAGGCAGTCGTGAGAATAATTTGAGGTAATTATAATAAAGTTTCTCGTCGGTGATAAATTGAAGAAATTAAAAATCTGATATAATATCCTGGCGTAATAACGGCCTGGCTACGTTTCCCTCATTTTAATGGAGACTCTCGGGCTACGTATCAACATTATTTTAAACGTGTTCTCAGCGTTTCTGCATTGGTAAATGATACAAAGCTCGGACGAAATAGAAACTGAATGCCCGACGAAACTCATAAACGCATTTTTATCGAATAATCTGCATCGATTAAGAGGAAACAAGTATGGAAACAAAATTTAATTTTCCTTTATTTTTCTTCTTGTCTCTTGGCGTTTTTCTCTTTTTTTTCCTTCTTTTGCCTCGATGAAATCGTTCTCTCCGACTGGGAAAAATACAAGTTGGCCTTGAGCAACGTTTGAATAAAAATGCAAGGAACGCTCGTACTTCGTTTGCGTTTACCACAGCCACCCACGACGAGACACACGAATTTATAATTCACATTAACTCGAAAAATGAAAGGGAACTGTATGCCTGTATTTCTCAGCTGAAGACGCATCGCAGTTTTTCAGGAATCCTTGAAGTACCTTCAAGTCACAAAACTTCAGGATACTTCACGATAAGTATCGAGATACTTCAAGATAAATCCGAGGCATAGATTCGAGAAATAAAAAGTAACAAATAATACACGAAAAAGATGGACTTTTTAATATTGGAATTTGTAAAATTGTAAGAGCAATTACCCCCATATTAAAATTTAAAGGGGTCCATTTTTAGAATGTTCAATTGTTTCAAACTGTGCATTTTTATCTATCCATTAAATATTTTAATTCTTTTTACAAATATCTTAGTATGGAAAATAATTTCTCGCAAAACGAGTTACGTAAACTTTAAAAAAAAAATGATTGTAGGTGTCTGACAAACACGGATGCGTTCAATCCTAGATGGAACGAAAACGTTCTCTATGATTATGTTAAAGCGAATATTTGCTGGTTCCAAATATACAGAGTTACGCAATGCCACTACAACTCTAACGAGCTGTGCTATTCAGTCATCAAGAAGAAAAAGACATGCGATTGTGTACCGTGTGATTCTGGAAAGGAATTTACATTATTCCAAAGTATCTTTGCCTGGACAATTTATTATTTAAACACTCACACCCTTTTTCTCTTTGTATATTCATGTTAGCAAACGTAGGTTCTCATGTCGCACGTCGGTTGCACAACTTTTAAATTTAAATAAATCAATATTTTTTTATATTTCCAAATAACAATATCAGAAACAGAGGAGCAAAATATTGTTTCAAATATCTATTTCTAATTTTAATTAAAAATTTATTCAGCTCTATGTGCCTTATTAACGTTTTATTAACGTTAAAGAGAGAATTAAAGAGAGGACTAAGGGGGCTCCGTTATACTATGCCAAAAAATATTGAATGCAATTTTTTTTACTATTACCCTTTTCCTTTTCTAATTTTATTTACAATAAATTTTAATTTTTTATCAACCCAGAGAGTCCTCGAAAATTCGATAGACCCAGGGCTCCCGAAAATCTGAATCCTGTCCTGTCCTGTACAATGTAAGCTTTCTCGTCTAAAGTGGCTCATAAATTACTCCAAAATGTCGTAACGAATAAATCTGCATGGCAAAATGCTCGTATAATAGCAATCGATGGGACAAAAATTTGCTATCACGAATAATTTTCAAATATCGGCTATCGAAACCGTTTCCACGGCCGATCTATCAATAACGTTTCGCGCAGCCATCGGAATGCTTATCGTCTAATCATTTTTAACGAAACTCCGTCAAAACAGATATCTCGCAATATCAACGAAACTATTCTGAATAATATTACGTCCAACTTCTTGTTTGGTCCACTGTCCACCCCACGAGAGAAATAAGAATCCCCGAGGAAAGGAGAACAGCGGGCGAAGGGAAGAGCTACTGGAAAGGCAACTGGGTTTCACCGTAATATTCGAGATACTTGGAGATACTTTCAAAGGATGGGCTCGTGTCCAGCGGTGGAAAAGGAGAACGAGAGAAAGCACGAAGAGAAAGGAGACGGTAGACACAGACATCGCGTCCCGATCTCTATTCTGCGAGGAAGACCTTCGACTTTCCTCTAGGATCCGATGCCTCTTCTCGTATCTCTACACATGAAACTAGTTTCGTCTGCACGCTTCTGCATCTTCGCATGCGCGCGTTATGTACCTACTTATGCATGCGTATTCATCACTCTCTGTTATGTCCACTCCCATACCCTTCCTTCTTTTCTTCCCCTTTCCAGGGACCGTATCGCGAATTGCGTCCAGCGATTTGCGAACGAGAAACGAAATCTTCTGCATTTATTTTCTGGCTGGATTTTGCATTGCTATTTCGCAGAGGACACTTTGGTAAATGACTTTTCGCTACTTTCGTACATTAATGTGTCGAATGCCGCGCTAAAGGGGTTGAAAGTTTCGGTAGGAAGTTATTTTAATTTTGAATAATTTTACTCATTATTTTCAAAATATTTACTGGGTAAAAAACAAACTTTTTGCTATTAATATTAACAAAATTAAATAATTTTGACAAAATATAATTTTGCATGGTTTAAAATTGTTCAAGTACTAATAATCTCAAATTGTGCAACTGAGCTAGAAATTCGAAAGCATTCTAAAGAATAAGAACGATTCTAAAGAACAATAACGAGATAAAAGAAATAAAAATTACAAAATGACGTACACGTTTATGATATCAGAAAGGATATCAAACATTCTTTCAATTGTCGACTACAGTTAAGGATAATTACACAAAAATACATTAGGTATGTTATCGATCGTTAAAATACCTGTTAGTCAGACAATCAGTTATTCGAGTAAAAAGTAACAGTAGCAGGTCACAACATGTTTCATGTTCAAGTACACCGATCTCATTAAAGAAATGAAACATTGAAATAAATCAGCAGATATGAATCAAAAGTTTATCAAAATCTTGATAGCTTGAAAAAATTGTAAGATAGGTGTAAATCGTTTGGAATCAAACATACTGTTTCAGGGAAATCTGTGATCGAGCGTTTCAAGCTATCTAAATCATCTCCCTTCTTCCCTTCCCACCTATTTCCCTATCCTCCGCTCATCTCCTGTTCCTTCTTTCGCGTTTGTCGGAGGCAATGACAGGATATTAAAGTAGGAACAGTGAGTAGACTGCAGACTGTAAATATCCGGTGGTGCTCGAGCTTGCTCGCAATGAACAGGTTGAACCAACGAGCTCCAATGCGACCACCTGAAACCTTCAACATCTCTAAAAACAGAAATGTTCACCGCGCTTCTTGCCAAGGAATTATCAAAATCTTAATTTTCAGGATATTGATATTAAAAATAATTTAGAAATAAATTCTGATGGAGAGAAAGGAGCCAGGGATATCAGTATGTTTTTTCTGGAGAGGCCTACTATGCTCGATACTGTACATGCATTATATGAATAACCATTGGAAACTATTTTCAAGTATTCGTGTGGATGTATTCGTGTACATAGAATATACACTGGCACAGATATTTGTAGCGGAATAAAATTAGCATTGAAAGTTTAGAGCAATTTCAGGAAAATTTACTGCCTCCATATAAATTCTGGCGAAGGGGTGGTCATAATGGTAACAATAATTACAAAACGTTTCAAAATGGATTTGCTTCGAGTGATTTTCAACGAAATAACAAGCGACCAAGTTAATGGCATAGTTACAAAGCTTTTGAAACACTCTTGAACAATTTCCAGCTGAATACCTGTTAACTTGTTTTCCAAAACTCCTCTAATCAAAATTTGTACGCGTATATTTGATAAAATAATATATCTTTTTTAAAATATTTTTATAGATATTATTTTAATTATGCAATTGTTCACAGTTTCAAAAAAAAATCATTTTTAAATAATTAACTATGGATATTATTGACAATTACTGCTTCTACTTTAATATGATCTAATAACGATTAATTATTAAGTCATTAGAAAGTATCTAAAATCTCAGAAGAATGACATTGCATATGCAACAATGTGATAATTCAAATTTTCATGGTCAAACTTGTATTTTCGAGTGCTCTCCCTCCTCACCGGCTCATTCTCTCTTTCCTTTCTCCTCTTTTATCCTCTTCCACTAATTAAAGAGTTTCCAAGAGTCCGGCATAATATGCTCCGGTACAGAAACCTCGGAAGCAGAGTATCCTCTCGAGAATTTAGGACTCTAATATGGAGGGGTTCCACGAGAATATATGAATTCCAGTGACGAGAATCAATATCGCGCTGCTATTCTTTATCATGGCTAATAAAGACAGAACCTGAGAACGGGTCCGAACCGAGAGGTCAGCGTTTCTTACTCGCTCCTTTCACTTTCTTTCGACGACCTCTTTGTTTCACTTTCACAGGGGTCGTTGATGTACACGTCGATCGTAATTCCTCTTAACGCGTTTTATTCGGTGGTTTAACTGGCACGGTGGGGATATTAACGTTTTACGATCTACACATCCTACGTGATTTCACATTAAGCTTTGTTTTTGGATTTGTTTAGTAATCCAGTGGAAAGCTGGTATAAGGATGTTGGATTTGTAGACGGTCTTTTTATCATGCAAATCATGATTGCTTGGATATAATTAGAATTAAAATTTAGAAAATAAAATTACGGCTTTCTTCATAGTCTGCCCTCTAAGAGTTATGAAACACATTATATTATACTTATTACTTTTTTAGGAAAAGAGTCAATTATTGTATACATTACCCTATATTTGAGATTCGATAAGAAATTGTTCCGAAAAAACAAGAAGTACAATAATTTATTTATAAAGTACAAGTAATCGTTCGTGTTCTTCACTTTTGTAAAGATTTGTGAATATAAGCTGAGTAGCTTTAAAACCATCTTATTTCTTGGATTCGTCCCATCGATTTCGTTTTACTTTGCATCTCCAGCTCACCGACAAATTTTCGTCGTTTTTCCTAACTACCGTAATCCACTTCCTCATCTCGTTAATATACGCTCCTGTACGTTTCATTCGCGTCAGCTCCTACTTTTTTCTTAGTCTTCTTATTTTCTCCTCTACAGTAGTCACTCTTTATCGGCAGGTTATTCTCAGCGAATAAAAAATATCAAGGGTACTTTGATTAATCAACATTTTCCGTTTGTACTTCATTCATACGACAGATCTACAAATTTAAGTAGTTTAAACTTGAAGAAAGGAAATTATTTTATGATCCGTAAATATGTACAGTGTACCGAGAGATGCAAATTTGCATATCAATACGACATATAAATTGAAAAAAAGAAAAGATACTAAATATTGAAAAATACTGTTTCTTTAAAAGCGTTAAAATTATTACATAGCAAGATGCACGGATAATAAAGAAATATATCAAAATAAATGAATAAATATCGATGGACTACCAATTTTACAAAAAGGATTTATTGAAATTTGATGTATTTATTTCCTCTCACATTTGAATGCAATATTAACCCTTTCAGTGTCATCAAATTTTTAACGCGAGTACATGGTTACAGAAACAAAAATTAATTAAAATATTACACAAAAATAATGTGTGAAAAGCAATTCTCATATAACATGTCTATATTGACAAAATTCTTTTTTCGAATCGTTTTTCTCACAAAACAGGGATTCCAGACGAGCAAGAAGTATCTAGCCGGCAAAAAAGATTATTAAGTTTCGCAGCAGGAAGGACACAATGTCTGTGAAGAAGCAAAAATTCGGGGGATAGGTATTCGTCGAGATACACGTGATTCCGCGCGACTGAGCAAAAGATGACGTCGAGCCAAGCTCATCCTCGTCGACGTCAACACGAAATACATAACTGAAGCCTCGTCTCGTGTAAAAACGTTTGATACCGTCAGCCGCTTTTCATGTTAATCCGGATTAAGAAACTCGACAGGAGATTTTACGTCTCGCAAGCTGTCGCGATGGCGAAATAACAGCAGCTTTGCGAGGAAAAAAAGTAACGGAAGTAGATATTCGTGAAAACTCAATTGCCAGGTTGCTTCCTCCCCGTGGAAAGCGAACCCGAGAGGGTAATAAAAAGGAGCAGTAGATAAGCCGTTTGGTATTGCCGTTCGATCGTCGCCATATTCCACTGACACCAGGAATATGTTTCAGAAGGCTTCAATTCCGTTTGGAATTTTCTTAGAAAGGAGTTACAGTGATCGCTCGAATAACTTCTCCTCGCGTTGAAACCGCGAAAAGCTGCAATTTTTCGTTCGACAAATCGAAAAAATTGTTATTCGCTAATGCAATTTTCATAGAAATGTATTTAAGGAAATAGAACTATACGTTTTGGGATTTATCAGAAAAATATGTTATTTTCTGTTTATAGCAATTAGTTGCTCTTTTAAAATTTGTATAAAAGAAGATCAGGCTTTTCCTCCCCCGAGCACCCGTCCTTTCCCGGAGGCATCTCCAAGGAAACTGACAATGCAACGAAGAGGGGTCCATATATGTAGGACTTTAGCCCCTCACCACTTGCGTATAAATGTTTATGCGGGAAAATTTGAATCAATATTAACTTTGTTATTCCTATTTCTCAGTAATATACTAAATTTTCTAATATTAAATAACTAAAAATCTCATTAGTTAAATTCTACATTACGTTTAATATTAATATCACAAAATTAAAATTTTGAGAATTCCTGTTTCTCCTATATCGCTGTCTTTCCTTGGGAAATCTGATTTGATCCCGAGTGTACTATACATAGACAAAAGATCGAGCTTCGATGTTGCATGAACCCAGATTGATTTCCGGGAACTAAATGCATCATCAACTGCACCGATCATTACAGGGATCGTTACACGCTCGAGATCTCAACGGTGAAGTCAGCAAGCATCCAGAGACAGTCATTCTAAACGTTTTCATCGGGTCGGAACAAAAAAACGACAATCGGGCTCTCACCCCTCTGTGGGTCACAATCACCCCATTGATTTACACTCAAACATCCAAGGAAATGTATTTGGAAGTGCATGCAGGGAAAAACTTGTTCGTCATTATAAGGAGAGCAATGTGATTTCATGAAAAACTGGACGAGCACGGATAATTAATTAATCCATCAATAGCAATTGAAAAATAATAATTAAAAATATTCAAATTTAAAATAATGATGTTACGATCCCTGCATTAATTTGTGCATCTAATAAATTTGAAAATAGTAACTTTAACTTTCCCTAATTACGATATTGTTAATTAGGTAATTCAAAGGGTTCTATTAAAATGGTTGATGGATCTCTATGGAAATTCAAGCGTCACACAATAAGCTACGAATATATCTAGGAAAGATCTTTGCAACTACAATGATCAGCAATTATCCCCGCACCCATTTATCCAGAATTATGAACCTGGCGTTCATAACAGAATTTGTCCTCACATACCGCCATAACGCGTGTGCGACACTTACTGATACGGTTCATAAACTTCTGATACTAACGTTACAAGGAATGGTCGCGTAAAACAATGAAATATCTGCTTTCACGATCGGAGATACAATAAACGATACCAGACTATACCCGAACACATGTTAACAGTAGATATCCATTGGCGTAACTAGGATTACTGCCCAGGGTGGTCTACGTCCCTTAGGTTTATTCAAACTATCAAGTTACATAGTCTAGTTGAATTTTATTCATAATTTCACGTACCCTATGTTTAATTACGCCAATGATAGTGTCTGAGGAATTTCATTGCGTGGCCATTATAAGAAACAGGAATCGCCTAAAAGCAGTTGAACCGATCGACTCGGTAGGTCCAGTCGGTTTAATCGTCCGAATCAACGATCGGTTCGGTTTGAACGTTAATTGCCGGTCTAAGCGATCGGTTAATCGTGCTCGTTATCAAAGTACCACTTGGTACGATCGCAGCGAACGGAAAGTAACCCGGTGGTTATCGGAATGAGTAGCTTCTTAAATCAACCACGGTCATGGAACGGTCATAAGGTGTCGTACAAGCGGAAATCTTCCAGCATCCTTCATGGTGAACCCATCGTCTTCTTCTTCTTTTTCTGTTATTTAATGTCTCATCGACAACTTGGCCATTAGCTATGGTATTATTCTATATTTGTTAATTTCATGAATTTTAATAAAATTTATCTTTTCGCAATCTTTTGCTTTTACTTGCCTCATTAAACTCAACTTTGTAATTTTCAATACATCTACCTTGTAATTTTAAAAATTTTTAATTCTTTCTAACCGGGTGAATTAGACGAACCCTTTCCTTAGGATAATTTAGGTGAGTAAGAGGTTACCTATGTGTGATTTTCAAGATAATTCATATTTTTTCCTCTTTTTCGAATATGGTATACATCCTGGTGATGAACTAAATACTACAACATCGACATCTGCATGTGGAACATCGACAAGCCGGTCCCTCGACGCGCATTTTCGATCTTCTTACGGTCTGGTTGCGTACAGATGCACACAACTGGGACGTGTTCGTTCAAGAAAGGAAGACGGAAGGGAGGAGATATTCGCACACAGGCTTTCCAGCATGATCAAGAAGTTCAACGACCCGCGGGAATGCCAGGGCACCGGCAGACTGCCGTCTTAAACCGTGCTCGGAGATCGCATAGATGCGACTCTGCGTTCGTCGGCGTTGTGTGCACGCGTGTACGTACACGAGCGGCTCCTTCGAAATGTGGGAGATCGGTTGAATATGTGTCGATGCACGCGGATACCCCTAAAGCGGCGAGGAAACACAAGCGGACGCCCCGCCGTGCGTACAGAAACGCACCGAACACGACAAAACTCTACGAGATTTCCTGCCTGCGTGAACAAATTCATGAAGAACCTTACTAAAGAACAGAGTATGTCCCAGGTTTACTGCAACAACGACATACCTTAATTAAAAAATCATCATTTTGAAGAAAATGAATTTGAATGTTTTAAAAGGTCATCATTTTGCAAGAACCTTATATAAAATGGCAAATTTGTATAAGTAAAAAAATTATATTAACACTGCAAAAGGAAATTACTTGACTTGGAGAGAATATTTTTAAAATTCTAGAATGCTTTATAATTACAAGCGAGGAAATTAAATAATTTGTGTTTAATGACTGGTCGACTAAATGGTGACGTTACAGTACATATATCTAAATATTGAACTTCCAAATAGCCACATAACCATCGTCACTGATAAACCAACTGCTACCACACGGCCACCAAATAAACCAACTCTGAACATTGAAATGGATGATACGAATGCACAATAATCTAAAACTACTGGTAACGAAACGTTCATTTAGTGTCAACGATAAATTCTGATGCACATAGAATGCACACCTATAACCTTCATCATATTGTAAGCAATTATGTATCTGAATATTCAGGTCAAATATATAAATATTCTACTTATACTTAATTATCTCGGTTAATTAAAAATCTTATTAAATAAATTGGAATGAATTAGTGTCTAACCACAGCTCCAATTAAAAGCCTTATCGCAGTTCAGAAACTGTATAAAATATAATTAATTAAATATCTAATTACCTCTATATCATCTTAACCAACTGAAAGAGGACAAACAATTTCGCTTCCAAAACATCGCTTCCAAGATTACCTAAATTTCCAACATCTTGAAGAAACGATGTATGAAGGGTGAATGCACCGAGAAGCGCCGAAAAAAAAGCTACTGGAACAGGCACGAGAAGCAACGTGAACAATGGTGCATAGGCAAAAACGGAGACGGCGGAGACTGGTAATGTGGAAGCGGCTCGAGTGGCGTCGAAACACACGTAGTAAGCCCATGAACACAGCGTGGAACTACGTAGGCAGAGTAATGAAGATACTGGAAGACTGGTAGAGAAGGTTCATGGAGGACCTTTGGAGGGAGAGAAAATTGGAAGAGAAGAGAAGGAGCAGACTTAACAGTGGGTGTGCGAAAGATGGCAATCTCTCCGCGACCATTGAACGCCGGCCCGGAGGTGTTTAATGAGAACAGCCAGCTTGGTACGAGGTATGCTTGACCTATATCGCCGGTCACAGTCTACCACGTCAACGACAACGACTACCATGCCGAGGATGACGAACACGATGACTGTCTGCCACTGGGAAGCCCGACTACGAAACTGCACCGGCATTTCCACTGGTGCGGACCCGATTCCACCGACTTTCCACGATTCCTCAATGGTTTCCACGAACAATGGAAATTCGAATCCGTTCGTGAGCTGGTCAAACGGTCGGTCGATTTTTATTTTCACTGTTTCCAACGGAACGTCGCCGAACAGAGTAGAATTCCGTTCTCTGCGTTCTAATGTTTCCTTTATATCGAATACCGATGGTGGAAAAAGAGGAAGGCAAACTGATGGAAAAGAAGGACTTGAAGCTAATCAAAGTTTGAAAATCCTATGTATAGTGGAGTAGGAAGTTATGGAAATTAAACGATTGTGAATGAATTCTGTTCGATTGGTGGGCGAATAAGATATGACTTTCGATTTTTTGGCAAATATTTTTATATGATTTTGGACAGTGTATCTGCCATTGTTTTAAGTCCTAAATCATGATTCACGGAATCTTACAAAAGTATTTGCCAAAAAATCGAAAATCGTGTACAGGGCCGGTCCTGAAATTTCGGGGGTCCGAGGCCTGAAAGTACCTCAAATAAAATTTATAAAATTAACATTAAAACATCGATTAATATTCAAGTAAACATTACTCTTCTTGCATTCTGAGACACAAAATCGTCTTATGGGAGCCCTAGGCGGTAGCCTAGTCCCCCTAGGCCCAGGGCCGGCCCTGATCGTGTGTAGTCGACTACAATTATTCGAGCTCGGTGCATCGTGTTTTATCACTCTGTGAAAAGAATACGACGCATCAGAGCGTCAAATAAAATGAATTTCCAACTACAGAACTTTCCAATGAGAAACTTTTCAAAGCCAGCACTGGTACGTCGTTAAATAACCTATCACTGGTGTAAGACACCGTGTCTGGTATTTTCGCGGCAATGAAAAAAGATGAACTTCGACATCGCTAATTCAGCGAGCAGACGATCAGGAAGTTGTCTTGCCAGAAGATCCCGTACGAGTTCAGGAAGTCATAAATCGAGCGTGTTACATGAAATCTCGTCTACGTTGGTCGGAGAGCAGCGCAGTAAAGAGCTTACTGCGCTGTAAACGCGTAATGCCATTAAAAGGATCGTATTCAGCGACCGGGTAGGTAGGAGGAGAATTTAACTTTTGATCCAGAGGGAACGGTTCTTTCCCCCGGCGTAAAGATGTCGAAGACGGGACAACGGAGATGAGAAAACCCGGATGAATTCGACACCGAGGAAAAGTGGTATAAAGGACGCGGAGAGGAAAGGATACGTGGATTCACGGCAATAAAAACGCTTACAAAGGATCCTTCTTCCGAGGAGAGTACAGGGAAACAGAGAGGCCAGGGAACGAAGAGGAACGCGATAGCTGGGGATAGACGAACGAGAAGGGCTACGGGGGAGAGGGAACTGGAAAATGACAGCTCCAGCAATTGCGTGTAATTGCAGCACGTCTTGCACAAAGGAGTTATAAGCCTCCCCCGGAAGTTTCCTACGCGACAGATTGTCCTTCGTCCTGATCCAAAGAGGAGAATCTCATCAGAGATGCACGTCGACTTGCCACTCTGGTGATTAGCCTGCATGCGAACGGCGTTTACGAAGCGGGGACGCCTGATGGCTTTCGAATTTAATGTAATGCTTCGTGTATTACGTACAAGGATATTTATAATTTATGGTAACGCATCATTCGACATCGACAAACATATCAAAATGTTCTGTGAAAAAAAAAAAAAAAAGAAACAGACTGAATTATTATTCCAATAATTCAGTTTCCTCGAATTGGGGTATGCAAAAATCTGCATCCTTCTGCATGAATAGTGTTACAAGGTATTTTGGTGAAATTTCTAATTTGTTTTGTTGTATTATGTTAGGTAATATTTTATTTCAAAATCAACAGGCAGAAATTTTTGTTCGATTTTATAATAAATGATTTCCACATTCCACAGGAATCGTTCGAGCAAATATTGAAAAGAAGCAAAAATTTCTAAAACCTGAAATTTTAATTACGAAATACATATCGATTGGACAGACATTTTTGGGAAGCCTTTTAAATGAATTTCTACGTTATTAGATTCCACTGGGAAGTATACAAACTATAATTTGGCGATACAATCTTAATTGAGTAGAAATGGTGAATTGATGTAAATTGACATGCAAATATATTATAGTATCGTATAAAAAATTTCATTCTTCGTTTTCAATACTGTAAATACATTTCGATGTCAAAGGACATAGGAGCTTGAATAAATTTCTTTGCTGATCCGACCGAACAGGAATATTCGTATTCTCAGCGACGAACGGAAGGCAGAAAAGAAGAAAGTCGTTTTATGCTAATATACCGTGCCACCGTGGAATGTGTTTATTGGATTTTTCTTTCGATCGAATTGCATTCCGCCATACTACTGGACCATTGATTCGATTTTGAATACCAAGAACCAGATCAGATTCTTCACGGAGCCAATTTTACCCTATACAACGCGACTACGTTCAATTAATTCTTCGTTCTCGTAAGAAATTCGCTTTCAATGAGATGTCCGAATTATCTAGGCAATTCGATATCGAGGTAACATCCATAATAAAGATATTCATCAAGTTTTCATATAGATAAATTCAATGAATCCTTTTATTAATAAACCCTTCACCTTTACTTATTGTTAATAGTAGCAGGTACACTCGCGATCAAATCAGGCTTCCTCAGCGAAAATGGTGACGTCAGAGTTTCCGGGTTTTAGGGTTCGGGGGTTGCTGGTCCCTGCCTTAAGCCACCCTTCCCCGAACTCCTGACCTTACCCTTAGGCGTTCCGGAGGGAAATGACACTGCAGGAGAGGAGGTCCTGTGGCCCCCCACCACTTGCGTATAAACGTTTACGCGGGAAAATTTGAATTAAAATCGTACTAACTTTCATTATATTAATTAGCAATTATATTATTATTCTTTTAAATTACTTTTAGTATTAATATTTTTCCTAAGGAAGCCTGATTTGATCACGACTGTTCTACTAAAAAAAATAAAAATACCATAAAATACACTAATATATTAAAATCCTACGTATTTAATAATCCATAATTAAATTGATATAATACATCGTTCATTAATGAATTGCAAACTCGGTAGATCGTAGATCCACAGAATGCGCAGTAACTGCATACTTTGGGAAAAATTTCAGAGCATCGTTTGACACTTGGTGAAAGCGACCACTGTAATTGGCAATTACAGCAGGTGGCTTTGACAGTCTACCCGCGGCACTCGAAATTTGTCCGGGTTAAAGGGACCGATGAAATTGTTCGTAGGATCGTTCTCACCTCGACAAATGAATTCCCGTTAATTTAGCCAGTCATTTTTTTCTCTGTTCTATACCAGCTCTAAATGTTCTCTATTCAATTCGAATTCACCGATATAGATACGAATTAAACCCTTGCGTATTTTCGGTCGAAATTCTCATTTGGCACTGATTCCGAGTTTACGGCCATTATATCGTGTAATTGATGATAAAGCGAACGAAATATTGAAAACGATTTTCATTTCATTGCTGGTCAATAACGCGGAAACGTTTGAAGTAATATATCAGATTCGGTGAAATATTAAAAATATTCCATCGAAATGAAATTCTAGTAAATAAATGCAAATCTAAATATAAAACTTAACAACAATTTAAATTTATATTTATAATACATCATGCTGTTTGCCTAAAAAACAACTGTGAGCAATTTCAGGCCCCTACCTCCGTTAAAAAGATATGGGAGTAACAACCCTTATCTTTATTATTTTTTTTTCTCGAAAACTATTTGAAATATTTGATGAAATCAAAGTGGAAATAATAGGTGCTCATTAGTTTTACTTCCTATATTTTTATCAAAAGTTTTAGTCGATGATTAAGAGTAGAAAATACGAAATATTATGTATCCGTGATGGAGTCCCATTGGTCGCGAAAGGGTTAAACGACAATAATCGGGATATTACACGAGAGAGGAGGATATTAAACGGCTGGTACATTGCTTTATTAATATCATCGCCGGACGATCCAGACAAAAAGAGAGTAACAACGAGCAGGGTAAACAAATATCTGCAATCTCGCGAATTTGGTAAATATCGCAACGATTCCAACGGTGGTCTTCGTGTTTTAGGTCGGCCGGTTCTCGCCCCCCTGCTGCTTCTCGGTTCGCGAGAGTTTTTATATCGTTCAGGCATCATTTGAAATTTAGCAAACACAATTTTATTTCGTCCGTGCAAATATTGATCCGCGGAAGCCGGCCGATAATAATCGAGTTTCGTTTATTCGAATCGGATACCAATTCTGCCGGTTCGATCACTTCCGAGAAATACGAGAACGATAAAAAGGAGGGAGAAACCAAACGGCCAGATTAAAGAGCAGGTAACCAGAGAAAGATGGATCGGGACTGACGATATGGAAACGATCAAATAATCGAACGTCAATTGTCCCTTGTCCGTTTTATTGGCTCTAAATTCCTGCTGATAAAATACCACAGTTTTGATCAAAAACTACCCCCATGTGTCGCGCGATATATCCATCATACTGCGGGATAAAACTAGATTCGAACATATTTACCCTGCTGTACAAAATTATAAAACACTTTGAGAAATAATGTTTTTACGTATCTCGGGAATTTTTATTTCTTCATTAAACAATATCCATTTGAACAAATACAAAATTCAACAACAATTTTCCAGAACGGTTTACCGTTAATGGAATATTGATAATTGAATCAAAATTTGTTTGCATCTGTTGCGAACGTTTTTAATTAAAGTTTTAATCCTTCATTTACCAGCAGGACCCGTAAATAAATTTATTTTACGAATAATAATACTCTTTCGTTGGATAACTCATCCATAGCACAAAGGCAATTACGAAATACGATTTTATATTTCAACAGTCGAGGATAAAAAGATTAATTAAAATTCAAACTTACTGCATTAAATTGAGAAAATTGCATTTGTTAATTTTATTCTCAAATGTAAGCTAATACAGTAGTCTCTCGTTATTTTCAAGAATACTTGTGTCACCCTTCCACCATCGTAATCTACGAAAATTATTCATTTTTCTCTTTCCTATCCTCCTTCGAATAAGAGCTTGAAAGCTTGACAAGCTTTCCTCTCCTACAGCGCCCACCGCGGCAATATAACGAGAGCTTACTGTATTAATTATGAAAGCATAATTTTATGTACTTTTATAAAACAATTCATAGGATATCAAGCGAGCTGCTAATAAAATATACTCGTCGAGATGATTTTTTGCTCCTTATATCAATTAAAATATTCTGCAATTAAAGATAACAGTTTAAACGGTACTTCTGCGGCAAATAGAAATTACAGACGCGTGGGTGGATATCGAAAAATCTTTTCGTTCGAGGTACACCGAAACGTTCAACATCCTTTTATTTCACCGGATATGATTCGTCGTGCGTGAATAATTAGAGTGCACTCAGAAATGACGCGTACGTTTTTGCGTTGCTTTACAACGAAAGATTTTTATGGCAGGAACCGCGTATCGTTTTCGCAGGAAACAGACAGGAAACCAGAGAATGGGAAAGGGGCAGAATACGCTTTATTATCTTCTGCAAAACACTAACCCACCCCTGCATGTTCGCCCGAACAAAAGGGACAAAGGACACAATCGAAATATTACGAAGACAGAGAAAAAAATTAGAGAATATCAGCGAGAGTACCGGATAAAAAGGAGGGAATGATAGAGGAGAAATACTGTACGTAACGTGGTGAATATAATCGACATTGTTTTCCAAATCGAACCAACATTAGTTGCTATCCCTTAAATACAATGCTTTGGTATTTAAGAGAATTCCTTTTTAAACGAATCTACTAAATTCAAAATCATAACCAGGATAACGGGGTAAATTCAATATTAATTTAAAAATTATTATTAAAGTGGCTACGTATTATTCTGTTATGTACTTAAGAGGAAATTAAAATTAAATTTGAACATTCCTCCGTTCGGATCTGATACTAAATTGAAGCTTCAATTAAAGTTTGAGAGGATCTGTTCCAGTTTAATTGAAGTTCAATCCTTTCCGGTTTGTCACTGGACGATTGCTCTCTTTGCAATCTGTCCATTTCCTTCATCGAATTTCATTCTTCTTTGAATGTTTTGTACCAACTCCTTGGTATGCCTTCCATTTAGATTTCATTTCATTTCTAAAATACTGTATTAAATTTCATTTTACGACTAGATTTTTCTATCTAACACTAAAACGTTCAAATTCTCAGTCGCCTTTGATATTACTTTTTTAAAAAACAAAATTCAACTCCAAAATACATATTTTTTTAAATAGAAAACTTGATGCAACCGACCTATCCTGATTTCGTTAAAACTTTACAGGCTTGTAAAAAAAAGTCAAAAATAAGAGACTTGTATTTTTTTATAGGTAGAGATTCAAGTTATTAAGGGATGAAATCACCCTCTGAAAATTGAAAACCCTCAGGCGATCTCAGAAACTGTTCAAGATAAAAAGATACTTCAACTACAGATTTTTTTGCAGATACAAAAATTTAGAACATGTAGAAAATTTTAGACTCAGCCATGTTTCATAAACTTTCCCTTCCATTTTTATAAAAATTCATTTTTCAAAATTTTTCCCGGTATACTAATCTCTCAGACTGCTCCCTGAATTTTGAACACGCACAACCAAAAGATTAACTAAATCAATACGGTTCAGCTGCATGCTCGAGTAAAACTTTTCATTGGGCTAACCCGTTCGCAACATACTGCACAAATGCAATTTGGTTATATTAAATAAAAAGTCGCATAAGTTCTGATCCGGCTGTGATCGGAATTTTAAAAAGGCACTGTGCAACTGGGTTTTTTAACGCGTTTCATTAATTTCAAACTCGGCCATGGAGTTAGCCACAGATAATTTAGTGTACACAGGATTGTACACCTTCCTGTAGAACCTTCGTCAATTACTCTTTTTATTTGCATTAAAACCCGCTGACCTTGTCCAAGACTCGCCATTGCACGTCTTCTTTACCACGATGAATATAATGGTGTTCTGCTAGTAAGGAATCGACAATTGTCAAGCAGTAAGTGGAATTGTTCAATGATCCGCTTGGAGATAAAGAGAACCTGATGAACTTGTTTCATGTATGTTAATTTGTGTAAATATAAATGATTTAAATAACCATATATTATTAAATGAATAATAATTTATTAAATTTTAAAGAAGAATTAATCTTTATTTATATATATATTTAAATCATTTATATTAATATAAAGACAATAAATTATAAATATGATGCTTGTTTGATTTAAATAATTATTTTGCACTTGGATACTGAATCACTGATATAGTGACAATTTAAATTTAATTTTAGATCCTTCATTTTTATTTTTTAAATGAGTTAACTTTGTTACATTTGTATTACAACTCGTAAAAAGTGTAAAGAACTTTGCATAGCAGTTTTACTGAGTAGTCTGAGAACTTTATTAAAAATGTCTCTGTTTGAACATGTCATCAAACTGACTAGGTGGTTCTATGGCAGAGGCCGAAAATTTAACGAGAAGCTCGACGTCTTCCACGTATTACCTTCTACCACGAATTTATGTGTTCTCCGTCAAAGAAATTTTCGGTGAACCACCGGAGTTATTAATATTGACGAAAATCAGCTTTTACAAGTTCAAACTGTTCTCGAGGCTCAAAGGGAACTTAAAGAGCCGTCCTCTTTAAAAAGCGGGGGATACGAATCTGCGTCTTTCGTTGCATATACTGCGATAAACTGAAAAGAAGTGTACTCGAAAGAAATATGATTCGTTAACGAAACTCGAAAGTTGTTACATCTCTGAATGCTAACTACCAACATATTAAGAAATATTAACTAGTTTGCCCACTTTGGCTTGGAATTTTAATACGACGTAGTACATACTTGAAAATGTACTCGAAACATATTTAACTCGGTGCGGTTGTGGTGGAAATAAGTATTAAATTGACTATGCAGAGTTATTGACAAATAACTTTCTTTAAGTAAATTTTTGAAAGAAAATTATTTTGTGCAGTAGGCTTTCGTTATATTACCATGTCCCCTTTCGAATGAGAGGTTGGAAGCTTGATACATTTTCCCCTCCTATATATTGCCGTCCACGGCAATATAACGAGAGTCTACTGTATTTTGTCACAGAGTAGCATGTGAATAATTTAATTTTTCATATTCTTTTTCAGTTAAATATTAAAAATTATTACCAATCATTGAATTTCGTGCTTTATAAAAAAAGGAGTGCAATTTTATATTCAACAATTCCTTTCTATTATATAATAAAATTTCTTCACAATTATATAATTTAAAACCCTCTCTCATAAAATGCAGTATTTTTGCAGACACTGTTATTTTAATAAAATTTAATTTTGTTCAAATAAACTTCTAGCCATCTGAACAGAAAGGAATTTAAACGGAATGTTTACAATGAATTTACTTATTTATCTTCCAGTCCAATTTTACGCGCGAAATGAACGTGTACAATTTAGTGAAAGGAATTCTGCGTATACAGAAAGAGTTAACTACATTTTTCACTATCTTCGAAGGAAATTGAAATTTGCAAAATGAAAAGTCAGAAGGAAATGGTTGGTATCTACTTCATTTTGCGTTTCTCTCCACGATGAAAGCAAGGGTATATATAATATTGTAGTAAACGCAAACTGGCCGACAGTCTGGTTTGCACTCGTCTTTTTAAGCTTTCCTTGTTCTTTCCTGTTCTTTTGCTCCCCCTCGTTCCTTATTTGCACATCGTATTGTCCTGTAAACTGAGGAAGAAATATTAACGCTCGGTTGACACCAGTTGCGAACCTGCCGCGTTTAACAACCTAATGCTTGTTTTCTGACCAACCTTTTACAGATCGATTTTTTCAATTAACCGTGATTCAAGATACTATACATTACGTACGTTAATGCTTAAAAGTTATAAATATAAAACACCTATAATTAAGTACTTTTAAAGTTATACTAACTCTCTCAAGACTTTTCGATTCTTTCTGGCTTTTATTCGAGTATTCAAGCAACATTGTGCTGGTGAAATAAACAAGAAATTTCCCTGTCCCTTTTATCAGTCTGATTTTTACACCATTTGCTTTTACCTTGCGCTTTAAAACCACCTAGAACCGCAAGTACCGCATATTTCCGCTCCATTAAACTCAAGGAACGAACGAAGAAAATCAAGATATTGGATTCCAGTGTGAAAAACAAGGGGACAATTTTCTGTTTGTATACAAGCATTTAAAGATTTTCAAATATTTCTATTTTCAGAAAATAATAAATGATTGTGATATTGAGATTATAACTAATTATGATACTATTTTCGCTATGAATCCGATTTTCCTAAATTCCCATTTTTTAAAATGACAACTATTTTTCTTAAGAAAATGAAATTGCTATTCAAATTAAGTTCGCTTTATTCTGTTTATTTTTCAAGATACTACTTCTTATAAAATGAAAAAATATCAATCACACAAGTTTCATTTTTATCCTCTTTTTCTTGTATATCTTACTTCTGTTTACTCATCAACAGCATTTACATCGGATATATGAAAATAGAATACATATAGGAAGGAGCACCGCTTCGCTGATATCCGGTCAAGCGTAATTTTCGCTTCATTTAGCTTCCACGTATAAGATATGAACGCAAAAGGATGATGAGATAGATATACATACATAGAGCAAATAGCATAAGTATTCATAACATTTTAATTAATAACTGGACGTGCATGATCCTTTTTTAAAACAAATATGCTGACTAATAAAAAGTACACGCTGCTCTTAACTAAGCTTTCATTTAATGAAAATTCATAAAAATTAAATGTAAAATATAAAGGCAGTGAGGGTACCTTTTTTGGCCGGTGATGTATAATATCAAGCAAAGAGTAGGTTTCCCTAGAAAAAATGGCGTTATAGGAGAAGTTCTCGGAGAAAGCCTTTTTTCTTTGGAAATGGTAGATTTACTATGCTCGATACTGTACATTTACAGCATATTACGTTAATTTTCATGAAGCGAAATCTTGAAAGCTACAAAATACGAAGTAACAACGAATAATTTTCATTATCGGATATGCAAGGCAAATATATTCCTCATCTCCCCGCAAACGATCCTCCCTTGGCCATCTCACGTGAAAAGCTACAATAGACGACAATTTAGCAAATAAAATGAACTCTCACCGTATTAAAGAGTTATGTAAATTCCTTTAAGACACTCTATTAAACATCGCACCCATTTTCTTTGTTTCAAAGGGATTTCGAGCAGAAAACAAACTGAACAAATTGAACCCATAACAAAATTACAATTCCTTTCGATTTTATTGCAAATTCTATTTTTACGAGTATAAAAATCCACTTGCTAAATTCCTGGGCGAAATTTTAGATTTTATTTGACAGGGACCAGGTATTGGATTTCAAGTATACCAGAATTTATCTAATGGAAATAATTTGAGAAGACGTTTCAAGATTAACGGCCACGTTTCTTGGAAATTAAATTCGAAAGATTTTGTATAATAATAATACCACTGTTACTGTGATTTTTATCTGCAAACATTTTGCTGCGAGAAATTAGATTTTAAACAAATTCAAATATTTTCAAACGTTTTGAATATTCAAAGCTCGGATCCAAATTCTATTGATATTCAAATACACCGAATATTCAAATTTTCCTAACAGCTCTATTTCAAACAAGTTTGAAATTCAGTCCGCCGGAAAACAAAGCTTCGGACGAGAACAATGTTATTCTACGTTTTCGATTCATCTGTACACAAGAAACTATCTTCTGTTCGCTGTTGCATTTCCTGTCCTGACACGTTCTATGTAACACATAGAAATGTCTCGTGAAACAACGTTTGAATAGGTTGCATCGGAAAGCTTATACGGACGTTGCTGATATCTTGAGCTTTCCTTTCGGATGAAAAGGAAAGAGAGAGAGAGAGAAAGGGTAGGTGGGAGGGCCGGTAACACGGGAAGCAACCGCGGTGTGTATTCATGGAAATCTGTCCATCAGGGTCTAATGGAATACCACCACGACGAAAAGTGCTACGAGATATTCTTTAATGCCTTCATAAAATTCAGGTTCATAATTCCCGTTTCACCGGCACGAACACGCCTCGCAGACACATGCGTACACACGCGCGCAAAAGATCAGGACCCGACAACTCTGGCACGAGTTGCTCTTCCTCGCAGACAAATATTCAACTCTGATGAAACTCTCGACCGAAATTCTGCTGATCCCTTCAGGCTTTCTAGTCGTTACTAGGTTTACAGTAATAACGCAGTTTACAATAATAAACCCCACCGAACCAAGTTCATTTCGAACAGCAAATCTGCTGTTTGATTCCCTTGCAAAGCGATTACGAACCTTATAAGTTCGGGCTAATTAGCCGAAGAAACGTTCTAAAACCCTTTGAATACCCCGATAAATACGTATAAACTACCGCCAAGAAGTTTGGAAACATTTGAATCGTTTTAAAAAATAATTAAAAAGTTGGGATAAGTGATTCTACATTGTATTCTTTTGCTTAATTCTAATACTGTTCTCTTCTATTACTATATAGGTAAAGTATATATTTTATGTTATGCAATACAATTGAATTATTTATTTAAATCTGTTTGTTTCCAAACTTTTTGACGGTAGTGTATTTCAGTAGAATAGAATTAATACGATTTTCCTACGTTACTAATTTCTTTAGAGAAGCCTACAGTGTCCAGTACTGTATTTTCTATCATCGCCGTGAAAGAAATAAATTCTATGTAGAAAATAGGTTTTGTTTACGCTTTTTTTTTTAAATCATCGTTTTTAAGGCAAAATGATTTGTCTGAAAGAGTACTCACTCTGAGGGTCTCCAACTGGGAGCGTACGTACTCAGCTCGACTGGCAATGTCGGGAATTGCCACAGGAAACGAACCCATGTACTGTAACACAAATAATATTGATTTTGAAAATATTTATATACATTAGGTTGAATTATGGAATTATTATCATTGATAATTATGCAAGTGCATAAAAGTGCATCGTATTAATTTTGCACCTAATTATCGATTCCTTTGTTCTATCCTATTCATTAAATATTATAATTGAATAGTTTATGTTAAGCATGAAGCAATATGATTATATACGATTAAATAATACTCTATTATTATAATGAAGAGTAATAACATTTTGTTCTATTATATGATATAATAGAGTATTTAGTAGAAAATTTAGAAATTAAATTTGAAAATAGCTCTTTCTATTCTTAGCGATGAGAGCTTTAATGTGTTTCTACGCACGTGTTCATTTGCACTGTGGGACTAAAGTGTTCAAATTAATTAATTAACTAACAATGTATTTGGTTCGCAAGGTAAAGCTATTTACTTCGTAATACAGGCGAAACTTAAGTCAGAATTCTACATGAAATTATCGCAACCCGAGTGAAGTTCAATTATCAGCTCTACACCGTTGCATAGTTTCGAGCAATTGCACTTCGTGGAAAAGTAGAATGGGAGATGCAGCGTGGAACTAGCGTAACACCGAGGCTCGAGGGCCAAGGCGGGTTACAAAATTATACGGCACTCGATTTTCTGGATAGAAGGTAGTCAATGGGTGTCCGAATTGTTGGACCAGTTTCTCCACGGCGATACACGTCGGTCAATTGTTCGTTGCCGAGTCGCAAATTCGCTGGAAACTACAATGTTGCAGTAAAATAGTTGACTCTCTAAGATGATCTAATTACCGAGTTTCCAGAACCGGTGTGTTTCGATCATGTAGTAGTAGTAGTGCAAAGTAGTTTCAGTGTAAACGGAAATAGGTAACGCAGTTAACAAGGCAGAAATAATTTCAGTTTAAAACAACAATTTTCACTAGCAGTATATTGTTTGGTTAATTATCTCTACAATTCTATAATTACGACTTCTTTGAAAGGTTACACAGGGGGATTTTGATAATTGGGTCAAATGAAATAATAAAGAGAAACCTGAAGAAGACTAAAATTAATGGTAAAAATATTATGAAAACGGAATATTTGAATTTTATTTAATATTAAATTAATCCGAGAATATTATTCAGCGAGCAATGGTAATATACGGTTGCGAGGTAGTAAAGAATTAATTATTATATTTATATGTCAATAAAAGATACTACAAAGAAGAGACAACAATGGAAGAGGTATCCTACCATCAAAGCGAAAACTATAAAACGACAAGCTTACGGGGTGAAGGACAATAAAAAGGAACCACTGTCCAACCTATAACAAAAATTTAATTTCCTTTTTTCGCATCAGTGAACCGATCTCCCTTCGTAAATCTACCATTTACTTCCCATCGTCGATTTCGCCTGCGATCATCCGTGTCCTTGCAAGCAAAGTTGGGGATGTCGTTTTTTCTTTTCTTGACCAAGATGATTGCTTTCTTTAAGAAAACAATTGATACCTTCTATTTAAATCGTAAACAAACACTTTTCTGTTGTGTACAGTAAATAGTTCCTTCTTGTTCAAATTAAAATTATTATATATTTGCAATGTCTAATGAATTAGCTGATAAAATAATTGATATTCAAACTGTGCATATTTATTGCTTTTATTGCATACCAGAGTGTGCAAAAAATATGTAAATTGTCCAAGGTGTGTATAGAAAAAAACAAAATAAATTATTCAAGATGTGTAAAATATGTAAATTATAATGAAACTTTAAATCACCTTAAGAAAGGAAATATTTTAGAAGAGCATATATTTGCATAAACATCTACAGTTTACTTCTGAATATGAAATTTGCAACATTTTTTTCCTCATTTTTGTAACAATAAATATGCTAATAACACGAGAAATGGAAATAAAGGCGAAGATTAAAAAAGCAAAAGGATAAAATGTAATTTAGAATAAACCAAAAATTCACTGACAATTCATTACACCATTTTAATTTCGATATCCTCCGAAATATCTTTCACCAAATGATATCGAATATTTTTCCACGTTCAATAAGAGGTTCAACAGGCGAAATTAGTGTCCTCCGAAAGGACGTCCCTCTTCTCTGGTTAAACACATCGTGGGATGGTTATATGGCCGATAAAAATAGCGGTCCTTATAACGACAATAAATAGAAGAAACTATGAGGGTGAATTCCGGAGATACAATAAATAATGAAGTTAATGCAATTAAGAGTCTGACATATGATCATCTACAGCAACACTAATATACAAAAGGAGAGTTTGTGGGTTTAATTGCATAAATCTCGAGAATTACTTAACTTCTACTACTTCCTTATGATTCTTAAATGATCATAAACTACATATATATTGTTTTACTACTATTTCATTATCCTTACAAAGAAGAAGTAGATTACCGTACTTCGACATTCTAGGACGATAGGGTCTTCGTGAAATATTTTTCAAATGTTTCCTATAAAATTTTCAATTGAAATGATTTACAGAATACTAAAATTATGGCAAATAGTAAAATTTTTTATAATCAACATTTAGAACTATTATATGCATATTATGGACAAAGTGACTATGTAATAAGTTACTCGTTATGATACTCGACCATTGTGAATAATGATTGAAGCAATTTGGTTGGTCATTATTTATAATACCGTATAATAGCCAAGCATTATGAACAGTGCCCATATTAATCATTTAGTCGGCAACATACAGGGCGTGACAAAATTATTAGAGCCATCTGCATAATTATCTTCGTTTTAAAATTATTGATATATTGTATTTTCTTTAAAGTTTATTGGGTGATATATTGATTCATATTTCTAAAATATAATATTTACTTTAAATGCAGCGAAGTAGAAAATAGACGTTACCTAACTGAAGCTGTAAAAGATATATTTAAATATATTTCAGTACATTTCAGCAGGTATATTTATAGGAAAAACAGGTATTATTTTTGTTATTATTATTTGTGTCTGAAATTTCCGATATTGGAGGGAATTTTCATAGGTCGTTTCCGTCATGTGGAGAGAGGTATAATATTTCTGGAAAATCCCTGTGATTCCGAGAGGAGATCCTTCCGAAGAGAAGTTCGATGAAACAATAATGAGAATCATCCGGAGGGATTAAAGCGGGGATTATTTTGTGGCATGAGTATTTGAATCGAAATACCGGTCGGAGAAAAGATTTTCAGACATGGAAATCATGATTGAAATACAAATTACATGTGCTTCCTCGATGCGAATCTTTGATACGTTTGATATTTTTCAATAATTTCGTTCTAAATACATATTGGAAGATTATTGATCCGCCACTGGATGCATTTTATAATGAGTTTTTCCCGTTCAGAGATTTATGGACACGAGTACTGTGAATAATATTAAACTTTCAATCAAGGAAATTTAATTGAAATTAACATAAAATTTCGAAATAATGATGTTTGCAGCAAATAATATTTTTTATGCCAAAAGTGCTCATCAATTATGTTAAAATGTCTATATTTTGAAAACCATCGTTATTTATTAAATTATAACAAATTAATTATACTAAATTCTTTAGATTATTGCGTAAAATAAATGGACGATTTCGAAGTGTTGCTATGGAAGTTAGTGAAAAATAGCTCTCGTAAATAAGGCAACTAATTCCCGTAAATCCTGTAATAACCGGGGCAATTATAGATACGTGTAACAAGGCCGATTTATCACTGTTATTATCGCATAGTTTTCCATCAACAGCGTCAGTGTTTGCTAAAACTGCAGCTAACTTTTTCCAGTTACAGCGAATTTCCGTTCGTATGATAGATCGAGCGTGTTCCTATGAAACGCGTTACAAGACGTAAAACGGATCAATTGAGCCGTCAGTTTGATCACGAAATTCAAATTTAATTTCTTTTACAGGTATGGCAAACATCAACCACACCGCTTTGTGACGTAATGAGGCTACAGGCTGATAAATGCCAGGTTTCTTATCTGCTACATCGGTTCTGAGCGATCTTATCTTGGAACTGCACCATTAGCATTGTGAGAATTATTCCGCATAGTTATTATCGAATTAATAAATTATGCATAAGAATTTCTCTCGCTGTATATATTTGCAAATTTGCAGCTAAATAAAAAATTATTCACATCCTTAATTTATAATAAAAACTCTTGTTTAAATTACATTTTCTTGTTTGCAGAGCATCAAATGTAAAAGATAACAGTGTCGTGACAGCAGAAGCCATGACTTTAATATCACATAAAAACGTAGCCCAAGGCAGAGGTTTGTTAGGAAGGCTTACTAATAAGTCCATCGGTAGGACCCAGAACGAATGCATTCTTTTCTTCCCCTTTTTTCCCCTCCATTCTCTTCCGTAACACAACCGACAAGAATTTATGACTTGAAAAGAACCCGTAGCAACAGAGTAACATAAAGAAGAACAGCAACAGAGCAGCATCACGTGTCAACACGTTTAATAAGCAATTTCGACATTTGAATAGAGGTGCATGCATGCATGCAATTTTACGGGGTAATTTGAAACGGGAATAATGTAAATCTAAAACTAACAAGATTTTATTACTTTAAATATAGAATGGAAATTTTAATCTGATAATTAGAAACAAACATACCCATTCTAAAAGATTTTACATTGTAGGTAAATAAAATTTTGGGAAGAACATTATTTAATTTGTATTCTAATATTGAATTATATATGAATACAGTTTTTAGTAGAAGCTATTTTAGTGAAAGGGTTAATTTGAATTGCTTGTTTAATATTTCCTCTCGCACAATTCGTGTCGGAAGTAGGTGAATTCCTATCGTAAGACCCTGTAATAGTTGACAGTTCTCGCGTGACTGTCCCATTTCATTAAATAATTTGTCACAGTGTAATTTCACCGCGTGTTTTATTAAAGATAATAAAAGATGGTAGTAAACAGGACACGAAGCATATGGTAATCAATGTGATATTACTTTCCTCTGGTGTGGTATTCTCAGAGGAAAGGAATATTCATTTTTAAATTAGCAAATGGTATTAGAAGGGTTGGTACATGATTGTTTAAAGACCATTTATAATAAATACGGAAGCTAAAGAGATTCCCATATACGATGTAATGAATAGAAATGGAATTGTTAGTGAAGATTAACGACTTCTCAATTATCGGAATTGTATGCAAGACTGCTCATTAGAAAACAGTTGCACGTGAGAATTCTCCTGACAGTGTAATATATTTGGAATTCCTATTGTACATTCGCGATCAAATCAGACATTCACTGGGAAAATGGCGATACAGAGGAAGCAGAATTCTAAAAATTCTAATTTTGACAATATTATTATTAAAAGTAATTTAGAAAAACAAAATTTAATTTTTAATTATTAAGTATTATAAAATTTAATATATAACTGAGAAATGTGAACAATAAAAAAATATTAATTCAAATTTTCTCGCGTAAACGTTTATACGCGAGGAGTGGAAAACGATCCATCGCTACGTTGTCATTTTCCACGGGAACGCCTATGGGGAAGGGTGAGAACCCATAACATCAGGGGAAGCCTGATTTGATCGCGAGTGTACTCAACTGAGAACAAATTGAGATTATGCAAAATATGGGGTTGTCCACTAAAAATAATATTACTATGCATAACCCTTTCCATGCTTTAAAATTTGTTATCCATTAAAAATTTATAAACTACTTACTTACTAGATAAACTAGAATCGCTAAATAGCATTTAATAGCAACTTTCGGTTCATAAAATTTCAACTAAAAATTGCAACCTGCTACTAAACAATAAATATTATACAAAGTTTTTGAGATTGCAAATGAGCCACTGCATATTATATGTCATCGATGAATAAATGTGTTTATTATACGAAACATGTACGAAAAGTGTATTATAAAGTGTACGAAGATATTCGTGAGCGATTGTGTATGAGATATAGAGAGCGATATATGAGTTATGACACTTTCATGATATATGTCGCACCTTATAAAATATGCATGCTCCCTGCTTTTCTTAGGGCATACGGCATTATTATATTTCATTATGTCAAGCCACACTTCTATTAATCCAATTGTTCATATGGTATGCATTTTTTTGTGTTTAATGACATTGAACAACTATGACAAATTTAATGTAAATTTACGAAGGTATTGTCTAAATTACAAAAGAATTTTGTTTTATTATTGCAAATTATAAAATTGATTTTTTTCAAAGACAATTTATTTAAAAATATCATAAATACAAATACTAAAATCTGATAAAAATTCGTAAATCATTTGATTCAGGAGTAGAGTTTGAGAAACCATAAGGGGACCTAACATTCGATAGCCATAAATCAAGAGACCTCAATTTCGACTACAATTTATACTCGTCGTTTAATGCTCCCTTAACAGCACCCTACATATTTACCCAATAATTCATACAAATTCCCCGATCTCCCTTTTTCGTTACACAGTTTATCAGGTAAATGACAAAAATGTAAAATCAATTTTTCATTCAAATTAATTAACGTTAATTCTGATAAAATTAATTTCCTTATTTTCTGTTTGCCAAAATCCGAAGAAACATAATTTCTTTTTTAGCAAACAGAAACGCGTGAGAACGTACCTGTACACCGTTGAATATTTTCAGAACGGCCTCTGGCATTTTGATGATTATGTCCCCGGCCACTGCCTCTTCCTTTCCACCCGTGGTTATTTTAATTATTCCCTCGTATTTGTTCTCTTAATTGCATATTTCACTAATTGTTCGCCGTCTTGTTCGCCAGCGATCGATCCTCTGTTGAGAATACAACGAACGATAGCAATCATCCCGTTTCCTGTGTTTCATCGTTGCGAACCACCGTTAACACTTCACCGATGAAATCGGGTAAAATAATTAAATTATTTATCACATCGAAACATTTTCAATATCACAGAACTTTTTCATCGATTCACCATCGTAGATAGTCGAGAGGTTTACGTAATTTGCAAAAGGTAAATTCTCATTAACTCGGCTAATAAATATCCAACGTAAACGCGTACCTTAAGCCGTGTTTGGTTGTAACTTCGCACTAATCAGCACAGGATATCGTAGAAAAAAAAAAATAGGATTAGAAAGGCACCGATTGATTTAACGAAGAGCAATTTACTTGGAGACAGATGTTGTTTCTCCTTTCCCGTGGCGTTGCGATAAAATCAACGAACCGTAGATCGCCGGAGCCAGCGCGAGACGGGTCACTTTCACCGGTCACTTTTGCACAACGATTTCGTACAATTTTACGAAATAATAAGAGTCCCATTTCCGAGGGATCGGCGAAGGTATGCAACGTGATCACTAATCACTGTCACTTTCGTCTAAACGCGTACCCAAAGTGCTCTGTTCAACGCCAGCTCAACCGCGCGAGCCGACCTACGCGATCACTTTCGTCTCATTAATCCTGCTGACCACGAAAACTAGTTTCGAGGAACGCGTTGAAGCGTTTTGCAAGTGGACTTGAACGTACAGCCAAGTAGCTTTCTTGCCGAAGCAACTGCAACAAACCCGTTCCCGATATTTTATATATCAAAATCCTGACCTGCCTTTAATTAATTAATTACCATACATGGTTATTTCTTCTTTAAATAAATTTCTAAACCAGAAAAATATTTTATTCCTTAAAGCTGTATTTCCTGTCAAAATTTTAAAAAAAATCATGTAACGAAGAGTTTGCTGCAATTATAACTAAGTACTTTAGAATTAATAATTGATTAATAATTAGTAGAAAATGAATTTCTATTGCCTTAAGAGTTCAAAATTGAATATGAAATAAAATAATATAATTCTAAAGGAAATGATATTTTTTCAAATGAAGAAATGCGTTATTATAATTTTCTTCAGTGTTGGTTTTTGTGAGAAAGAAAAAGGGTTGAAGGACACCGGTGTCGGCGTTGAAGCGGTAAATGAATCACGTCTGAAAGTGAACCGACACGATCCAGATTATTCGAGGTAGGTGTTGTAACGGAGCAAAAGGCGCGAACGTTTCCTTCGGATCACGGCTTTACATCGGTGCGTTCGTTACGTTATCACAGGTGAAATTGCATCCCCGGAACGTGGCCTACCGGCCGTATTTCGTCGTGTTTACCGAACTCGGTCACGTTGCAACCGTTGACATTTTCGTGTTGCCCGTCCTGGGAGTCGTGACGAAGAATCTCGACGCAGGATGGCCGGAACGTTGTGTAAAACGTGAACAGCATTTAAGCTGGCCCCGATGCATTGTGCAATAAGGGATTCACGGATGCATTGATATGGTCGCGACACTTAATTTTCGATCGTCGGTAGAGCAAAATTTAAAGAAATAAGAAGAAAGCATAAAAACGAAGAAGTTATAAAATTTTCTTCTTTATTATGGCTCTTTCGTAAAATAATAACATCAGTTATTAATCCTTAAACAGAGGAGTCTGGGTTAACCGAGACCCAAATACAAAATTAAATTAAACTTGGGGTTCTCTCCATGGTCCGCCATTCCAGGGTTATACATTAACATTAATAGTAAAGCACCTCGAAGCTCTAATTATAATAATAATGTAAAATAGCAAATTGATAGCTTGAAATTAGAAATTTAACTATCCTTATTATAAATAATTAGGGTTTTAAAATGTTCATTTTCATAGCGGCAGTAAATGAATGAAGTGTTTGCACTTATATACATAGTACATAAAAAAAGATACAGATATTTGAAACAACTTCCTTTTCCCGTGGTACCTTATAATTGATACTTAATTAAAATCATTGATGAATAAAACGATTATGAACAGAGCATCGGTTATTATCGCACGTGATCGCCGGTTTATACGAGAATAATCCGTGACCGGATGAGCGATGATTTTTAATGCGAAAGGTAAATCTTTGGCACGCAAATATTCACGAGGTCCGTTTTAATTAATCGACACTCGTTTAATCACGAACACTTGGACCCGGTTTAATTAATTATCATTTATCTAATTATATATGTGCGCTGTACGCGTTTCATTGGATTACGGCATGCGCTTTAATTACCTGCATCGTTCAATTTGAACACAATCCTCGCGTAGTATTAATAACAGCCGTACAATAGTATTTAGTTGAAATTTCTCACGGTGATGCAATTTCAATTATTTCACCCGAAATTAGATGTGATTCAATGTAACGGCCATCGAAATTTCTTTCACGATATATCATTAATTATCGTTACCTTACTCAAGGAGTTCCCCAACGAGTTTTCAATCGTCCGATATTACCTTGTCTTCGAGGAGACATATATTAATTAATAAAGGTTAAAACGATCGCGGTTGATAAAATTAACTTTCAAGCAGCTGTATCATTAATTAATTCCAATAGTATGTTTTAATGATTAGGGATGTTGCGCATCAAGTTGAAGAAATTAATAACTTTTATTTAAGCTTGTATAATTAGATATTCCTGAAACTTAATATTTTTTACTTGTTTCCTACTATTCATTAGTTATTAATGACAGCTATATCATTTGAATATATGATGGTACATGTTAATAAATCATCATTATATTGACTCTGAAACGTTTTAGTATTATTGTACAGCTTATTAGCAGCTGAATCGCTTTTGAATATATAGAAGCATGAACATTAGGATAAATGTGAGTCATATGTCAATAATGTATATGCATCCCATCGAGTAAACATTTTCCTAGGAAATTACGATGCATGTAACGTGACATTTCAGAAGCTTGTCTGTAGAGAGATCTTAGTGAACGTGTTTAGCTACCTTTGAGATGTGTAATTTCATTCAGTGCATTATGTCTGGGTTTCAGTTATTTGTCACATTTACTATTCACTTCTATCACTCACTTAATGTTATATCCATATAACTTTTATATCGTTTGAAATCTTATTTTTAAAATAATTTATAATCTTGGAGGTCAATAATTTAATTCTGTAATTTAGTATAATAATTGCAATGCAAAAATATTTTTCAAATTAAAAAATACTAAACAATCCTTCAATTTCTTCACGTATCAGTATTCTTTACATTCTTCTTGAACTCTTTTTTCCAGAAAAATTACAGCACCGCTTTTGTCTCAAGTAATTACTTCATTAACCGTCAATCAACAAGCTTTAATTATCCGCTTATCAAGAAACCCCGTGAGCGTGCCGTTGGGTCCGGCAAAACAGTCCCAAATGTCAACTGCACAACGCGCGGTACATAATAATACATTTCATCGGTTAAACGAATAAAGGAATGCCTCGTCGATCAAGTTCCACACACTTAATTCACAGCACCATTAATCAAGATCATCGAAGCCTTTCATTAAGCGTGCACGAACGTCAGTTAATCGCCTTCTCTAGAAATCCCGATACGCATAGGTCGTTGTTGCAATACAATTTGCATAACGATCCCTTTCATCAGGCGTACTCTTTTAATAAATCCATGACTGTGTGTATTTGTTTAACACTCGACTAAGGAATCGTTCACTGTTCCCTCTGACACGGATATCTGACAATAATTCATCCATATCCTTCGATGTCTGACAAATATGCTTACGGTACGAACGACGCATCGGACCGTCGGTTTCATGGTAAACGTTCGAACATCATCGTCGATCGTCATCGAAGCGAAGAGATTGCCTTGCCAGCGGAGAAGGTGGTCTGGATCCACTTTGGCCGATGGACGTCCTTCGACCGTTCACCCATCGCGAAACTCGGCGCGTGCATCGCGGAAAAAATGTGCACCACGAGTCAGCGGTGCGTCTGCATCGCACGCGTTTGATAGTGCACGCGTGCAGTAAGTGCCGCAACGTGGGTAATAAGACACTGGCGGGCAAGTCTGGCCGATGGTGTGCTCTTGCGCAGGGCCGCCTCTGCGGAGTACTATGGGGACAGTCGACGGGCCCACATCTCGCTGCCTCGAGATTCTCTTCGTGTGTGTTGGGACACACATTCTGCACACACGCATAACCAGCAAGGTCGTCCCTGTCCGGAGCTCCCGTGCACTCCCACCACCGCTTCAATCATCCTATTTTCCTGAACGCTTGGGCCCTTTTACTCCTACCCCAGAGGACGCTTCGTCACCGGCCTCCAATAGCATTGGAATAGGAAACTTTCTGAATGGGGACCGATGGATCTGGTTTCCCTCGGTCCGTTTCTTCTTTCCTTTTTTTTCTTTCATTTGCTCGATTTTTCGAATCGAAGACATCCACCGGCTTTGATCGCGATTCGATGGCTACTTTTATCCTTCGGCTTGGTCGATACGCTCGCAGGATGGGAATTTTAATGAAGCGATTAAATTAAAGAGAAATTAAAGGGCTATATTCAATACCGAAAATCTTCAAATTGGTTTAATTAAATTAAACGTAGTGTAGGTCGTATAACGAAAATCTTCGAGTTGGTGGGATTAATGTCGGTTTAATGATGCTGAAGATTATTTAGTAAAAGGTAAATTTAAAATTAGTTACTTGTGTTAATATTTGTCAATTTTTATAAGAACCGTGTTGTATATTAAAAACATCGTTTATGTATTATATATATATAAGAAGAGATCTTTCATCAATAAGAAAAGCCTCGAGAAATATCTCATTTTTAAGTGAGAAGCGTATCCTCTTCAATTACACTCGACTATAATTTTCTAGGAAATAGCTGCTGCTACGGAATCAGTAATAATATAGCATTAATAAAATAGTGAAATAGATCATAAATTCTAAGCTCAACTACAATTTCTTAACATTTTTCTTATATAAAATGAATACCATCGCCTTCTTCTAGCTCGTCAAACACCTATCATATAATTTTTGATAAAATACCTTGCTTATCTTTCATGATAAAATATCATTTTTTCTAGCAGAGCATATAATAATAAACAATAAAGTTTTATTTTCTACTTTATGAGCACTACCATACATGGAACTTTATATTTATTTCATTTGAATTCATTTAATAATTTTAATATTTGTAAATTATTCAAAGTAAATCACTCAAAATTATTTGAAAATAATACTGAATTATTTCATAGTCAATACTCACAATCAATGTATAAGTGAAGGAAGAAAACGTATTTAACTGCAATCTTCACAAATGGATATAATCGCAACGGTGAAGCATTATGGAATAAAGATAATACTTTGCTTATCGATAATGAATCTAATCTACAAGATTCTTCATAGGAAATAATTTCTGCGTTAAAAAGTAATCATGATATCAAATTATTTCCGGTTTTAAAAGAGAATATATTGCTTCTGAAATTATTCCTTGAAACGAAACTGCAGCTACAAATAGTAAAACCAGGAAATGATAATACTAAAACTGCTTCAAATTAGATAAAATAGAGAACTCAAAGTTTATATTTTACAAATTAATTTCCAGTTTAAAGGAAAGATGGTTAGCAGAATGGTTAGTAAAACGTGTTAACAGATGATTTTTACGCCACCCGGTACACAGAAACTTGATCGATCTCTAATGTGTGCGCGCATAAGTCATAAGAAACAGTATAAGAAACCGCAAAGTGCGGTAAGATGGATGTACCTGTATTAACTACACGCCAACAAAGTGTAACAATGAGTAAGTAAAAAGAAATGGTAATATTTCATCCGTGACATCATAAATCGGGTAATCTTCATTTTCAGAATCTTAATTGCACTTGCCCGTCTTGCGAAAATTATTCTTTTATTTTCAACGCAAAGACACACGGGAATGTTTTCATTAAAGTTTCAGTAATACACTGACTACATATTTATAATAATAAAAAAAGAGGGTACAAATAACTTTTTTCTGAATTTGAAATTTATAAAAATTCGGGCAGGGACTGGAAAGTTTGTCTAACACATAACTCGCAATTTTGGGAGAAGACTATTAACTTGAAATCCGAAACTCAATTATATCTAATTATCGACGATAGCATGTGAGAGCACTTTCAAATTAAAAAATTTGAGGTGGGTCTAAAAAATCATCCCCTAAGTGTTGTGGCGGCTTCCGAATTGAGTTTCGAGTTTCGAGTCGAATTCGGGTCCCGAAGCAAGTTCGAGTTCCAAGTCAAATTCGGGTTCTGAAATTACGGGTACCCGAATAAAATGTAATAGACGAACTTTTGGGGTCCTATCCGACTCAACACGATTTTCACCCGACCCGACTCCATCCGACCTAAGGCTCGAATTTTCGAATATCCGCACGTCTCTAATAAAAATAACAATCCACATAAAAAATAAAATTCCAATGACATTCTACCTTGCACATAGAGAGCTATTTGCTCAACAAAAATTGTTTTGTGTATGAACATATATAGCAACGTTTCAATTCCAATATACTATTCGAAGCAGAATGAGATAAAATGAAAAGCATATATTGCCTCCTGCTAAACAATAGAAGAGAATAACATGGAAAAAGAGGAACATTTGCGTAACTGAAATAGTTGAATGGTTCGATATCAGCCTTTATTCAGAATGATGCTCATCGAGGAGTGTTAAATTACTTGGACATTGTATACGAGGACAATGTGCTTTCCGCATGTCCCGAATTGTTGGAATAATAGAGAATACCTCTGAATGAGATATATACGCAACAATGGTTCAAACGATGATAAAATTTTTCTAGATTATGTTACTAAAAACCAACTCTTCTTTCTTATAGAATCATAGGTTCCTTTATGCTCTGAGTTCGAAGAAGGTTGAAGATAAAAATGATGATATAACATTCTATTTGCTTATACATCATCCAAGATGCATGATATGAAAAGTCTTGATATATGATACGAATATCAAAGAGGTAGCCACAGCCAAAGAAGCAATAAAACTGTTCAACATAGCTTCGCTTTTCTAGATTTTTCATATCTAACATCCCCTGTTGGGTATAAGAAGAAGGAAGATAAATGATGTTGAAAACTATAACATTGAAAAAATTGACTTTTCTTTTAAATCCGAAGAGATGAAATTATAAAAAAATTTAAGCTTTCTGTATATTATTATTATCCACTAATTACAAATCGACATCGCTAATTATAATTTCATAATTAATTGATAATTACAATTGCTGAAATTTCCATTGTTAAAAGTTCTCTTATTGTTAGATGCACGTAAGGAAGACGTAACAGGATAGAAATTTATGCAGCTAGGTCAAATCGTTCCGTGGGGAAGCATCGCGGCGAAAGGAAAATGAAAAACCAGAAGAATAGATGGAGTTCCCTTGAAACTTTCGAAAGATCAAATCGCGCGATAGTTGTAACGTGCATCGTCGAACATCTATTCTCATTTAGTATACTTGCGTACGGTGAAATCAATTACATTCCCCGCTGCGGCGATGCAACAAGATTTACCGTTTACGCGTTCCTTAAAGTCGAGAACCAAGGCAAAGAAGTTGCGGCGGTAAGAATTTTTATGTCCCGAAAAAAGACTGAATCGGCTGGTCACCGGTGCGTGCAGCCACACACGCACACCGATCCAATGAAATATGCCTGATTTTGTAAAAATTTTCGCGTGAATTCGTGACCGACCGTACCGCCGCGCCGGTGAACGCGGATTTGCATTCGTGCAATTACAAGGAAAATTTATGGACGGCGCATTAATTAAACTTGACAAATAAATTATCGGGGCGAAAGTAAAATAACGATGAAAATAATTTCGGTAAAAATGTACGCAAGGAAAGATATACCCTGTAACAACCTATTCGTTCGTTTTTATGCACCCTCCAAAGTATTTCACGCTGCTTGAAAAATTGAAAAAATATTGAGCACGTTTTTACACTAATTTATGCTTCTAAACATTACTCCAAATGTTTGTAGATTTTAATATTTCAAATGCTATGATAATTTTTCATTTCAATTGTCTAATGCTTATTATATGTATTGTCATTATTCACGATTGATAATTAATCAATTATAAATTGATGCGCTGAAAGTATACCGGAAATCGGATGTTAATAAAAAGGGTCGCAACTACCGGTTGCACGTAGCGGTTAATTCAAATCGCTTTTACCATCGATGAGACTACTGAAATATAACTACAGCTTGCATGCAAATGCGTTGCATGCAAGAAGCAATTAAATATACGTATCTCCTTCTTCACTTCCTTTTCGCGAAATACCGAAAGCAAGGCACATTACGCTAATGAGTAAAACGCGAAATAAAGAAATGTTGAGTAACATAGAAATCAAGATGAAATGTAGCAGATTAATATTTTCAAGAAATACAGTGAATATATAATAGTTGCATGGAGTAATTTATTACACAAATGAATGATTATTTAGAAACTGATATCTTGGTATTATTTCGGCAAAGTGGGACAAAAAACAATATATTCTAGGACATCGGTGACGAATGCCTTCTTGATAGTATTTTGCATTTAATTATTGTTGTTATTATTATTATTATTCCAATCATTGGAGGACTAATTATTAATTAATTAATTACATATTCAGATAATTATATTGAATGAAAATAAATTTATTTGAAAGTATTTGTTTATTTTTATCTATGTCTAATCGGATCAGAAAATTTTCGAGTTTCTTTACAATAGTGATAGCACAATATTTTGCTTGTGTCTCTCTCTGCCGAAATGATACCAATATCTTTAACATACAGAGGCTAAATATATAAACCCATGCCAGAGAAAAATTCCTTGGATCAAAATATTCCCTTCTCCCCCTACCTCGGCAACTCCTTTCAAATTGTAGGCAATTTGACCAGGTAAATTTGAAAAGAAAGAGGGGCAAAGAGTTAAAAAGAAGACGATGAAGTAGGAAGCAGCAAACTTAGCAATTACGTAAATCCCGAAATTTATTCCCTTTTCGTTACCGAACAGCGGAAAACGTAAAGGATCTGAAACAAATACCCTTACTGTACCGACCCATTGAATTTGCGGGGCTGTACTCACACATGGTTCACGTATAAATGTGTGAACTTAAGCGTAAATGCGCAAGCATGCGCTCGCGTGTGCATATATTCGATCGTTTCGCTCGGACCATTTGGAAGAAGAAGAAAGGACGGAGGCAGAAGGTGGAGGAAGGGAATCGTACATGAAAATTACATACTCGGTGGGACCGGCACTTAAAAGGCCTCGAACGTACAACCGTAAGCAACTAAAAGCTTCGTATACGTCAATGCCAGATTCGTGATATTTCCTAACCAGTATAGCCGACCAGGGAAGCCGAACCGATTCCTTTCAATTATGAATGACGAGCAAAAATTGCTGCCCGACGCTATTAACATTAAAACGTTCATCGGCGACGTTAGATTGGTATTGAATTTTAATACATCCTAAATCGTTTTAAGCAGAACCGCCATTATTACTAATAGGAGGATATAACGATTAGTTTTTTAACCCTCGAACAAAGGAGCCAAACTTACAAAACGTATAGAAGGATATCAATCTAAAATTAAATTTATTATTTTCAAAAGAACAGTATAAAATTTAGAAAATGAAAATAACTTGAAATAAAAAATTGAATTAAAATTGGGGCTCTCCCCATGGCCCGCCGTTCGAGAGTTAATATTAAGTAAAAATCCAGAAACATCATAGTTGATTTAAATATTTATCGCGTAATTTAAATTTTGCATACCAATCATTGGTTAATTTAAAATTATTCATCAAGGGCTAAAACGTTGAATGGTCAACATACATGTTTCGACATAAATTGGAAACAAGATGGCGGACGCTTATTTAAAAACAAGTCAATCTCGTTACTTTTAAGACAGACCATATAATAGCTGAAGAACAATCAAAGTGTGATTGAGATCGAATTGTAAAAGAAAAGCATGCAATTAACTTAAAGCAATCTTACCTCAGCTGTGACGAATCTCTTCGAGAACGGTTCTGCCATAATAGGTAGACATCACTTCCCATCTGGTCGTCACTGTTTCCGGTATGTTTCACAAAAACGTTGGCCACGTTAATCGCAAAGAGAATGCACGCTCGACGGCTTTTTCCTTACACGTAGCACGTCATTATATCACTTCATCGAACTTTTAGCTTTTAACACTATTTCTAACAATATTTTAAATTACCCGCACTGTTTCACTGAATATCCTTTTTGTGCAGGATACTTTTAACAGACGCTTCATTCGCCCCACCGATATTAGGTTTAAACGAAACGTACGAAAGCACTCAAAATTACCACAATTTCTAATAAATACGCGAAACTGATATTATTAAAAGTAATTTATCAATCAATCACGCTTTATCAATATTAATTTTCCGTAAAAATGACTGTCACGACAAATTGTTATAGGACATAACCTGTAATATTCATGTTACTACACTGTTTATTATTATTTCAAAATTAATAACAAATGATGTTAAATTAAGAAGAACTATTGGTTCTTAATTACTGTTACTATGACTATAATCGATAATTAATAATTCTGCGGGTAATTTGACTTGTTAAGAAATGGAATGTAAATATAACGAGTGGCACGCGATACGTCTTTACTCCGCGGCAGTATACAACACACTGACTGAGGTTAAGTACACCATCACAAATCCGTTTCGACAACAGCATTAGGTATGCCGAGGTGTATAGAAGAAAAGAATTGTTTACTTCCATCCCACTGTATCTAGCAGCTTAAACTAGTTTCGTTTCCATAACTGAAATAGTAACAAGAAAATATCAGCCTTGAATAAAATATTATTCGAAATAAAAAAATATGAACATTAATTTTAACTCGTCTAATTTTCTGAAAGTTTCAGTTTAAATAACTATTTCATATTTAAATATAAAATACCACTGAACGACATTTTTTGGGAATATATTGAAATTTCTAGAAATTACACCTTGAAGTGAAACGAGATATGAAGACAACACTTTCGAAGAGGTGAAACTGTTAAATTCTCAAGGTCGAGTGTTCATCATTACGTTCAGTCGTCCAGGGCTATCACATTTCTAGGTCAACCGTCGTTAAATCATCGGTACACGTGCAAATGGAATGTCACCTGTACGAACAGGCGTGCATCAACCAGAAGATGACGTTAATTTCTAATTATCGGATTTCTGCCGCATCAAAAGATCGATGCATTTAACGAACGGCATAATTTCAGAAATTTTCATTAACAGTACTTCTGATACCGTTTGATCGATGCTAGTTGAATTTTCCATCCCCAAAAATACACTCATCGATCAATTAGCAAACGTCAAAGAAATTGTTGAAAACTATCGTACGTTAACAGTATAGGATAAAAGATATTCCAACGTGCTTCCATTACTTATGCAAATTAAAGTTCAACATACTTTCGTGCTAATATGAATAAAGTGACGCGTGATTGATTGACTAAGAAACACGCAAGGCTAACACGTCAAATTTCCTTTTTTTAATAACACGTTCACGGGTGGTTCGGTTAATTCACTTATCAACACAAATTGAAACACTTCAGAATACACCATTTATGCACATGAAACCTGTGTATTTCGTTCGTTCGGTTATCAATTAAAATTGAAACACTTCGGAGGAGACGGATGAAAATGTATTACACGATCTAGATAGCGGTGTGACGATTAGCGAGGGACAAAATCGGTATACACTAGGGTGAGAAGAAACTCGTTCGAATGACAGTCTCCATCAAGCCGACACCAACTGCTACGTAAGAAGCTCGCAGCTCGCTAGCGGATCACTCACGGAGCATTGTCGAGTCACTAACAAACCGTCAGGTAAGAAAAACTTGCGCCACAAGATCGGACGCAATGAATCCGTTGGAAGTTCGGCTGAACGTTGGTTGGCTACCGAACAGGCACGAGCCGAACGGACTGGTCGGATCGGTGAACTCTCTCTCTCGGTGGTGTCCAGGTTATCAAGAACGTAGATCCGACAGACGGAAGGTCGAGAACGGTTAGACGTAACCCGCTAAATCACGTGGCGAACGAGCGAAAAGGAGCGAAGAAGGTGGCCCACGGAGGTAGGAGTTGAACGCGGGGAAGGCACGGAGGACGCGCGACGAACGACTGGGCCCGGAGGAGCGTAAGAGGTCCCATTACTGCGGGGCCTGATGATACGGTGGACGGCAATCGCTAATGGCCAATGGTACGGATAAGAGGAAAGGACGAGGAGCCGTCGAGAGGTTAGGAAGAGGCTCGCGAGGACTGAGCCAACGAACGAAGCTAGTGAACAAGAAACAGCCGGAGGAGTGTGTCCTGCAGAGAGAATGGACGAGGAGAGGAGGTGGAGGTGAGTTCGGCAAAGGCCGGTCGGGCACCTGGGCGACACTACCTCCTCACCTCTTTCAACTACTCTCTCACACGGCTGCTCGATACCTTAACGTAGTTCCTTTCGTTTGTGCCTCGCCTCATGCTCGGATCGAGGGCTTCCTGAATACTAGAAATCGCAATAGATTGTTTTATTCAGGGAACAAAAATATATAATACTCTGTTCGACGAGAAATTTAATATAATTCAGGTTGAAGCTTCATAGAAATTAAAGCAACACGATGATTTTGTGCCATTCATTCTCTGAGAAATAAAAGATTCTTCAATTGTAGACAAACATGTCCTATTTTTCAAGTGATATTAGGATGAATTCAAGTGACGAAGGATAAGTTTGAAATAAATTTAATCCTTTATTAAAACCTGTCCTAACAACATCTTCATTTATTAAATTTATTGCAAACTTAGTCTAATATCACTCAGATTCATTAATGTCTGCTCTGTTCTGTGCTTCACAAACAAATTGAATTTTGCAAACGAAAATTCAGGAATAATTTAGAAGAAGACAGTTTCGAGAATGGAAATACAGCTGTTGTCATTTTCAGTAAACTTGGTGAAGACTGCGATTTTATCTGAATCACCCTACTTTCCTTCAGCTGTCCACAGATACCATTTCGTTTCAAACATACATACTTTGAATATTTTCTCGCTTCATATTTCTTTCAGGGTGCTGTATGTTATGAAGTTATAAAAATGAATCTGCTAACTAAATGAATGATCACGTATCGCGAGTCTAGCAAGTTTTGTTTGAAAAGAAAATAATGAAGATGAAGGAAAATTGAATATGCAGTGGAAAATTTATCAATTATCAATTATCTTTAGTTCTTTAACTTTGTACTGATACTAATAAAAAATAATAAGTTTTAAATAATAAGTTCCTTATAGTAGTGTTTCTGAAAATTACTGAAGGATGGCTATCTTAGTTCCTCAAATTATACTACATATAATGATGCTTCAATTATGGATTGAAATGACCATAATTTAAAGGATTCGCTTCCCAAGGATTAACGTCACTCAGAATTTTCTTTCAGATATTCAATTATTAAAATCATAATATCGGTCATCAAAGACCCCACCGAGTTCGATATGTTAAATTACAAGATAATCTTTGGTATCGTGCATAAATAATACGACGTTAATGTCACTTAGAACTTTCTTTCATTTTTTCCCCTCTTTCATTTATTCAATTACCTGTACTGAAATTATGATGCTGGTCACCAAAGATCTTTGCAACATTCAACGATTATAGTACAAGAAAAAAGGAACGATAATTCGATCGGTTCTCACATGTCGATACAACGTTTCATCGGGCTTTGCTTTTCATTCCATCATCATGGGTCAAGCTCGTTCTGTCCACGTCGACCATTAAACATAACGAGCCGAGAAGCAGCACGCACGATTATCTCCGTAAGCGAGCATGCTAATGTGTCGACGATAACCACCGTGCATTCTCGTGTCCTTCATCGCTTACAACGTTGTACACGTTTATCGCGACCAGCTTTGCAACGAGCTCGTTCGTAAAGTTCGGCTGGCGACCTCTCTTCGGAAGTCCTTCGACGATTCTCTTATTCCTTCATTCATTTCTTTTTTTACTCTTCACTTTCGTTACGATTCTAGTACCCTTTGGTGGCCGCAGGCAGTCGATCAGTTAACATTTGGCCGAAAGAGAAGACTAATTAGCTACCGTTTTGAATATGGTGCTTCCTTTTCATTTCTTCTCCAAGTCTCTTCCTTGAGTGCAACTTAATAAAATTTTATATTTCATTTGTTATTTGCTTCACTGCTTTATTTCAACTGATGCTATTCAATCAAAATTTTAATTTTTATATTGATCATAAAATAATTTTTATAATATTTGGTATAAGTGATATTGTATTCATTAAATAAATTACTGTAGTATTTGTTAAAATATTTTTTATCGTGGTGTGTATGTAGTTATATTCCTCTTTGTACATTGGGGTGCAAAATAAGCTTCTCTTGATTAAGGAAGGGGTGGAGCCTCCCACTATTTCCTTTAGGTGCAAGAGAAACTCAAGAAAAATCTACCAGAAGATTAATCCAGAACATTTCTTCCTTTTCTAAATGAAATTTACTTCCTTTTAATTAAGGGAAGGTTACATCTCCAACACCTTATGCAGCTGGTATCAGAATTACAAATCATTAATTAAGAAGGTACCAATATCTTTGTGAACTTTCACCTTTCTGAACCTGTTCTTTCCACAACCAATAGAAATTTTGTTGCACATACATTGTTTCAACTTCCAAGTTAATTACAATTATTGAACTGTGAAGTGACTTATATTTGTAAGCACAGGTTGGACTTGATTCTATCCTGAACCGCATTTTATCGCGACTGATCGCACATACACCGCAAGATCGAATCGATCGATCGGTAAGGTTGATGGGATTAAACTTTCGAAATGCACACGTTCGATGTGCAGCTAGCGAGGTGAGTCCGCCCCTGGCGCCATAGTGTATGCCTGGAGATGTGCCATGGTGTGTGGTTGTTGGTTGCCGGCCGATGCCCAGTCTCCAGTCTGGCTGCAGCTGCGAACCGGTTATATACTTTAATCTGGCAGTCTTAGCACGGTCCCTAAAAGAGAATCCGATGACTATAGCCAGAGCATACACGCGTTGGACAAAGAGGCTGAGGGAAAAGAGAGGGAGGTTAATACCTGTACGAAGGCACGCTTATGCATTGGAAGAAAGGATGTCCAGCGTGGTTTTTTTCATTCGACCTGCTACTCCTTCTGGTGTACCAACGGAGCTCTTTTTGGTAACGCTCATCTTTCATTTTTTTTTTTTCTTTTTTTTCACTGCACGGCGGCCACAAAAGCTCAGGAAACTGGATAAATAGGGAATATCAGGAAGGAATTATGCTTGAAGCCACTGTAGGTACGGCTAATTGGTATTCGAGATGAAATGAGACTGTGACATCAAAGGATCGTAATGAAGGAGGAGATCTAAGTATACTGCAAGTACATCCGAAATGGCACTAATTATGTTCAGGTATACAAAATGGTTCATCAGAATCTGTGCGCTTTGAAGAGGACCGATTCGCACCCCATATTAATATGAATTCATCATTATTTGTTTTAGTGGATTTAACATACTTTTTTCTTTTATTCTTCACCACTATGTCACAGAAATGCTATAATATTTTACCCAGCATCGTATCTAATTCATTGGAAATTCTGATCTGATTGACATTATTGACAGGCAGATAGGGAATAAAAAGGGTAACACTTTCATAATTCATGTAGATGCGTATAATTCGTGTATATAAGTTGCGTAATGGAACATTTGGAGAAACAGCGTGGGCATTGAATTCATTCAATTCCGTTTCAATGAAATCCTAGACGGGGGTAAAGAAAGACTTTAAAGATCTTTTTCTTTAGGTCATTCTTGACATCTCATTCATATTCCGCCCACGGGAACGAGTTTCTTCTCTAGATGAATATCACTGAATTTCTCAGATACTTTCTTCTGCTTGGCATTCCATATAAGAGTTACCAAGGTCTACGAGTTGGATTTCATGATTGCCAGGATCACGTCGTTGTCGCTGGATTATCACAAAAAATCGGATAATAGAAAGGAGGATCCCTGACACGGGTACATGTACGATTGCTATTCGAAATGAATAAATATGTCATTGGTATTTAATGACTCGACGTCCAATGAGAGTTGTCCAATTTCCGCGAGTCACTCAAAGAAATACATCATTGCACGACTGCGTTTTACGAGTGACTGAAAGAAAAACTTCATCATCGTAAAATTATCATACGAAGCATCGTTTCAGTACTTAGATTTCCATGAAAACATGCTTACAGTTCTTAAACCCTCTATAAAAGATACTTATACGAATTACATCCACGAAGTGTATTGAAAATCGCGATGTAAACGATAAGGGATGATATATCGTGCAAAAGCAAGATCGAAATGTAAAATGAAATTTCTTTTCTTCGAAAGTTTTGTTTTATTCAACTTTGAAGATTAGAAAAGTTCTTTATATTAGACGAATATAACTTTGATTTGAGATCGTACATTTACGTATTAAGGGACAAATTTTTCGTAGCTGTTGCTGTCACTTAATCCGAGCTTTCCGAGGACAAGCACGCGCAACGATATTTGTTGGCGTTTTGCCAATATTGCAGCCAGCTTCATCAGACTCAAATGATATATTGAACAACATGACACTCGGACTGAGTCAACTGATGTAATACTGTTATTCAATATCAACGTCACAGTTAGTCCTGACGAAGACCTAATTACTCGTTTTGTAAACGATCAGCTGTAACTACACTTTTAAGCTTATTACTATAATAGACTGTAGACATTCATGCAATTATCATGCAATTATCGATCAACTTCACCTATTGTGATAATATTATTTTTTATTTGAGAAATTGATTTTGTAATATTCTATAAACTATATTTCTGAAATGAGGAGCTATTTACAGTTTTCTGTTTCATATTTAAGAAAAAAATAAAGAACCGAGCTACGTGAAACGTAGTGCTTACGAAGAAAAATTCCGTCTTTTAGACAGTTACGTGTAAGTAAGTACATGGGACATTCAAGAATAATAGGTACAGGAGATTCATTGTGAACATGTTACAAATAAAAATCACGTACAGTTACTTCATCTTCAGATACATGAAGGGGTACGAAAGGTCAGTCCTCTTTGAATACGTATGCACGTACTTTTCGAGTAAAGAAGCACTTACAGTAACATCACGTAATGTCTGAGTAGAAAACAAGTTCTACGGGAAGAAAGACCTGTCTGCTTTAAATAAAATCTTTTCCTTATCTTAAACGTACATCGTGTAATCATTAATTCCGATCATGTTAATCCCATTAACAAGTAATTAAAATAGCAATCATAATCAACCTCTCTTATTTTTGTGTTTCTCTTTTATTATACTGGACTTCGCGAGGTTGAAAAGCTCCTCTTCCACGCTTTGATTAAAGGGTAATCAAGAAATTTTTATAACCAGTGTATATTTTTTAACAAAATGTTTTACTTATTTAATTTGAACAATAGGAAAAGAGCATATCATGTTATTGTGAAGTAATTTAATAGACTGAAAATGTGGTACAGAATCGAGTAAAGTAGGCTTCTTTGGGGCGAAATAAAGTTATAGGGGAAGCAAAAATTCTCAAAACTTTGATTTATATATCTACTGACGAGGTATATGTTCTGAAATACCGACGTAACTTTAAATCTTATTTTAGTCATTGTTTTGTTGCGCACTCTACGATTTAGGACGGTGATTTAAGAAACTGCACGACACAAAACGGTCGATGGCAAAGAGTAATTCCCTGTTCAGTTAGTTTCGCCATTCTGCGTCAGATAACACCACTGGTATGGTCTTAAAAGCGCGCATTTCTTTAAAATGAAGAAATGTAAAAGAATAAGAATTGTCATATTTTCAGCTTACTTTAACACACATAAAATAGTGCAATAGAAGTCTATAAATTACAACTTATAACTTATCCTCCTATCAGATAGAAAAATCTAATTGTAAAAATTGTAAGCTAAACGAAACAGAAAATGCAATAAATCTCATACAATTCCTATACAAAAGTGAAAGCTTATTATCATTCTACCTAAAATATGTATGTCTGTAACGCGTGAACGCAATTTAATTTATTGAATTTTGTTTGGAAAAAGATATTCTATTTGATTTGTACAACTTGGTGTGTTTTGTTGAATTTAATTGTAATAAAAGTTTATTTTGCTTGATTTATACAATTTAGTGTAGGGTGATGTTGTAAGTCATGGAACGTGGAATTTACGATGGTGTGCCATTTTTCCATCGTAGATTAAACTTCGCTTGCTTTACCTTTGTGAAATTAAATGTAGAAAAAAATATAAATGATTATGAGTATGATTCGAGGACGGCTGAAGACACGAGTGTTTGATCATTTATGGGATGAACCGATAAAAGACAGAGAAGCGTGCCAACTTTCAACGGTGTAGCCCAGCGTCCGCGGAAAACCCTAGAGTTTTCTGTGGCCATTAAGTCCCCGCGTGCTAGGGTTGACGCAGATGTCGACCTGAGGCCGTTTCCGACCTCGCCAGGAGCAGGATCCTGAGTTCATGAAGGTCAATGCGTGCACGGAAAGAGAAATCTTTCCGGGGCCGCTAGGCTACCGGTGAAACCGGCAGAATTGGCATTGTACTTGATGCAGGGATAATCCCTTAGCTCAAATGTTCGGATTAATAACGAGCGGCGGCAGCCGTGTCAAAGCACGATGATACATTCATTCGTGCTTGAGTCTTCCTCGAGACAGTATCGAGAATAAAGAGATTCACTAAACAAATGACTAAATTATTTAACCCGCCGATGCTATCCCAGACCGAAACAAGGTCAATGAATATTTTCAAGAAGAAAATAGAAACTCTACTTTTACAAGGTAATACTTTTAAATACATTTTACTTTACAATTAACCAATTTCCATAATTCTCAGTTAGCTGTACTTATTTTTATCCATTAAGACCATTTTCAAATTCATTGATCTAGGAATTGAATATTTTGCAATAACTTTTTATTTCGTAAGAAACATATTTTATTTTAATATTTCCCAAGTATATCTTGCACAGAACGATTCAATCGTTTCGTTCACGATTCGTGTCTCAACTGGCCTTCATTTCTCTCGAAACCGTGATATCATTTTCGTTCAGCCTACTTTTACGATCGAAGAACATGATCGATTTCGCGCGGGTATCACGAATTTCTGTTCCCCACCTTTCCCACAAGTATAATCCCCTGGACGAGTGTCCAGGCACAGGTGACCAAAGGATGGAAAGAGGGGAAATCCGTCGGTGCACGGCTCGGAGAACACGATGGGCTGAATTTAACTTCGAACAACCGTACGTTTTGTGGTATTCTGTGTACGGTCAGTGCTCACACCGCAGAACGAACACCGGCCACCGATCTCCCCACGCCTTTCTTACTTCTGCCTTCAGTTCGTTGTCGTGAGCCCGTCCGAACAGGTGACCGACTCGATCACTCGATAAATCTCACGATCGCCGATCGATAAACGAGCATACCTTCGATCTTTGAATTAAAGGTATCTTCAACCAGTGGTTCACTGATAATTTTCAATATTTTTATCGAAGCTATAACTATTAAAATGATTTAAGTGTTTAAGAAATTGAAAGAAAAATTAGAAAAAATGTATCTGTAACAAGTGGCCCAATAATAATTTTGATTATGCTTGTTAATTTTACAAATGTTAAAAAGTAATAAAGAATGGGTCTAATTATAAATAATTATTAATTTCTAAACGGTGTGAAGAAGAGAAAATTTCAAATAAAATTGTTTATTTAATGGGTATATTTGTAGAAGCGTTTCCATTTGTTCGAGCTCTTCAATTTCTGACGCCTAAGGTAGGAGGGTGATGTACTGGCATAGGTAAACCGAGCTTATCGCCATAGGCGAACGTTCAGTATACCGCCGCGAGCTCACCTGTCCAGGTGAACACCCTGCTCCACGTTTTATCACCACACCGACACATCACACGTACCCTTAAAACGAATCATTAGAAATAAAATCTTTCTCGTCCTTAACAAAACGTATTACAAAAACCATCTAACTTCATTTAAGATTGTTTCTTAAACAGTTACGAAAGTGAAATAACTTGTGTGCTTTAAATAAAGTGACGTATTGCTAGTGAAAGTTTAGAAAGAACAATTTATTACAGAGTGATTTCTGAGACGTGGTTTTGTAACAAAAGAATTGGTTCAAATAAGACATCAGAGAGTGCAACGATTAGAAAAAATAATGTTTGTAAAAATACATGAAAATTGTAGAAGAATATGATGAAGTATTGCATCGTACAGAATTCTATGGGAACCGTGAGTATTATTTGTTCAAATCTCTGAAACTTTTATATGTATTATTTTATTGATATCGTAGAAATTTGCCGAAGTGTAGTTCGTGATTATTGGAAAGTTTGACAGTAGTTTGAAATCGTGACAGCGATAGGTAACGTGCCTATCGTGAGCAACGATTCGACGAATTATATAAGTGCAGAATTTCATAAGTTTTCTGATGAGCAATTAAAACTCGACGCTTTAAATTACCCTTCGAAGTTTAATATGAGATTGAAGTTGTGATTTGGATATTTTCAAAAGACGATTTTCTATTCTACAGTAAAATTATAAAAAGTTAATTACAGCATTTGATTGATTTAACCCTCCATGCAACCCTGTAACTTTAAAATGGCATAGCAAATTTCTATCCTAAATAAAAAAAAAAAAACAAAAGGATTTTTGTACTTTTTTAAATGTTTGAATATTGCAAAATGTGAACGTGAAAGAAGCATGGAGTACAACATTAAATCGTCATACCGATGCTGTAGAAATCGAACGTGATTACCAGTGTCCTCAATTTTTTCATGATACCACCATTAACAATTAACGACTAATAATCGTGATGCAATCTGTGAATACAACGAAAGGATGGCACAGTAATCACTTTTCGCCTGTGCCACATAGCACAATGATATTGCGAAACTTCATTTCTCTTCTTCATTTATAACAGAAAATTATCTAGATGTCTTGTAATTATGTTTGCAAAGTGCTTCCTTCATACCTGCACTTCGTTCTCACGGAATGCATTAAAATTTTTATGTACTTTTTCTTTGATAATGATCTTATTGTTATAATGCAAAGTGTAGTATGAACTAAATGGCACAGAAGCAATAATATAACTAGGATTTTTGTCTAAGATAGGCTAATGATCGGAGGTTCTATTATTGCCAGGATTAATTAACCAATCATGACCCAAAATTAAATGTGTTATTTTTATACGAAGGATTTTCATATATGGCAAGAATAATTTTTAAAGAAACAATTTGGAATTTAAAATTGTGGCTCTCTCCATGGTCCGTCGTCCGAGGGCTAACAGAGAATCCACTATAGTGCAATTGAAATAAAAATAAGATAACAAAGTGGTATGCAAGCGTTAGTAATTATGTTCCATAAGAGTACTTTTGTACAATGTAGCTTATACAGTTAGCTTTTATGAATACACTAAACATCACATTAATAGTGAGTTTATAGAAACTTATTTTGCATTCAAAAAGATTTGTTTCCGCTATTTCTAAAGGCACACAAGAATTATTTAAATAATTTAGTTACGAATGTAGATAGTAAGAGTAGTTTATGAAAAGAAAGAAGGAAATTATTGTAAAAGACCTTTCATAAATATTGATTTATATCATTGAATACACGAAGCAACGTAATTTTCTTCGCGAAGACAATTTAAATACTTTAAAAACTGCAAGGTTGTTCAACAGAATGTTAGCATTTTAAGCTCGTGAACATTTGAAAATGTTTCAAACTGCGTCAAATGGCGAGTAATTTGTCCAAGTGTTTCCTATTACTTGGATAACACAAATGTTTTCAAGTTTTTCCTTCGAGCAGTGTAACTATGTAAGGTGTAAGGAACAGGGAAGGCAACGATTCAGTAGAAGTTGTTTTCTACATACATTTCTTGTAAATTGCCATCGGCATTTAGAATCGAACGTGAGTTTCAATTTCTCAGTGTATACTAGTCGTTTTGCAAACTATTTGCATAAGTAGTCTTTTTAGTCGATAACCTGTCCCTTTAGAAAATGTAATACTATAGATGTAACCGAGATAATGTAATGGATACCTTCCATAATAAAGATACATATACACATATACAAATGTTTTTGACAGCTTACATAAGTATTCCATACGAATACATTAACCCTTTCGCTGATGCTGTCCGTATATGACATACTACATAAATGGTAGGTATATCTACCATTTAGTAGGTAAATTTTACCATTTGTAAACGTTTTCCTCATATGATTACAACCATAGATATTTTTCTATTCTATTTGATATTTTATACGACTGAAAAATCATAATTTAATTCAAAGAACTGCTTAGCAAAGCCTCAATTATTTTCAAGAAAAAATAATTCGTGACCGAAAGGGTTAAGATATTATATTGAACGCGCCTCATGACAAAATAAAAATATTCTTTTCATTAAATAAGCACCCTATGGAACACTCTTATTTTTATGGAAGTAAATATAAATTAATGTTTAATTTTATGTACCTATCATAACTAAGAAGCAAGTTGAAATCATAGTGCATTGAAAGCACGATGGTAAAGGTTTTCCTAACTGTAAACCGTGATCAAAAATGAAAATTTCTGTTTCCCGGGACGAGTTGAAACAATTACCATCGTAAGTAGCAATTTAGCATCGGTGTATGTGCATTTCATTGGGGAACGATCGCGCAGGTATCGACGATGCGAGGAACACCGTCACGCAACTACATTGTGTATGGGGTGGGCTGGGTAACAGACGGTTGCATGGGGTGTACCCCGTGCGGTGTTATCATTCGGAAGCATGCATGGCAGGTGTAGGAAATGACGTCACGCACCTCCAAGTATCCCCCATTTGAAACACGACCTTACTGTCTATTTTCGACGGACCACCATGCATAAAAACTTCCTCTGTTCTCTCACCAAGTGAAACAGACAAAGGATGTCCTTGCCTCGCGGGTTAACAACATGGTGTACCATTAATTACGAGCAATGTTTGTCTGGAAATTCAAATGGAAACATTGCTCGTTTCTTCATTTTCTTAAATGTAATTATTGTCTTTTAATAGACGTTAATTGCTTTCCTTAATTGCAAGCACAGTAATTAAGTTTCTAACAATGTTGAAGGTTTTGAATTTAAATTCTATTTTTGGATTGATTTAGTTTCATTATTACTACCATTAAATTTATACTCTTAGGGTTTTGAACTGTAGTCGATTTATTGTAATTTCAATTTTTACGATATTCTTTGGGTCCTTCGAAAAACAAGGAACCTTCAACATGGTCTCCTATTATTTAGCAGCTTTAAAAGTCAAGAGCGTGGCCGACACACTCTGTTAGCAAGAGGAACACTACACGGCATATATTCCCGAGTGTTCCTGAAGTGTCGAACCATCCGGGTGAAACACCTTCGCACGTGCATTCAAACCTGCAATTACCTTAATCGTTTGTTGCATCGTTCGAAAGCGCTTTGTCGTGTGTCCTATCAAGTAATAATTCTTTGCTATCTTGGATGATAAATAAAGTAACCTTGGCACAGAATCCAGTCATTTGCTTCTAGTACCATAAAAAGTAAAAATGAATATACACAACGACTTTTCCACGATTAATTATTGCAAATATCTAAATTATACACAATTATAAAAACACCAATTTTGTACGTCAAAAATAAATCATAATTCAGATGAAGAAAAGTGTAAGGTTTAAACTTAATTAGATATCTTGGTTATGAGCTATTGCAAAGGGGTTAATCAAAGGGGTAGTATTATCACAACTTCTACGCTCCCTTTGATGTATTAATAATTATCACGCGATGTTAGCAAGAAAAAGTGGTCGAGTTACAAACTGTAATTTGAAAAAACACTTGGTCATCTCGGTCACGACTTCTTCCGTAATCTAGATGCTCTTCGAGACTGAATTAATGATGTTTCGTAATCTCGCTTAACTATCTGGTTTCCGGGCATCGGCCTTGCAGACCACTGACCACGGCCGGATGCTCTTGTCTACCAAAAGCGAACGAATAACCACCGTGTAGAAACCAGTGAACGAAGCTTTAATGAAGTCTGCTTGGTTCAACAACCGTCGAACACCTTTTGTTTCTATTCAATCTCCCATTGTACTCGATCTTTCCGATTGATATCGATCCGCGTTTATTGTTCAGGGATAAACTTCCCTTGGGATTCGTACCTAGTCTGATCCAAAAGTAATCAGACATTTTCCTCTGTTGCATTTTTTAAAAACTGAAATCATCTTCTTCAAAGTATAGTAATCGCTCGATAATTTCTCGCCATTAGTTCCCTGAAGGGGGTATTTCTGAGAAATAAAAAATTATTCACCTTTCAAAAATATTTTATGTTACTGAAAAATTGATGAATGTAGGAATGTTTCTTGGTCTTAACACTAGAACTACCAGAGTTTAATGTAAAATAAAATTAATTTAAAAAATAATTAAATATAGAATGAAACATAAACTAGCATGTACAGTAATTCTTTATCTGAACAAAAATCAACGTATGTTTCAATAAATTTTATAATTTAAAATGAGAAACTTGAAATAAGTCATTTTGACCCTTTTGGTAGTTCTAGTGTTAAGCATCACCCAACTTCTCAAAAGGGTAGGAGCACTTTTATTAAGTTATACACAAAACATGATAGCATAGCATTGCTTATTATTTTCTTACTATTCATTTATTTCAAAATCCCTTTCTTGAAGCGCAAGTAATGCGTATTTCCTTTCATTTATCGTAACAGAAGATTTCATTAATTGAACTCCTCGTCTACTCATGTCAGTTAGTTAGTTATCAGTTTCAATCAAAATTTTTTCAACCGTGACATTTATTAATCTTACAATTAGCCGATAAATCTTAAAGGAAGTTGTAAAAACGGTACAACTGTGATTTATCAAAACAATTTGTACAATATTTATGTGTACCAAGGAAGCGTCTACAATGGATAGGTTCAGGAAGTCGTCTTAAATAAATAATTTGTTTCGTTGCGAAATAACTATTGCGTATAAGAGATGTCGAAACGAAAACTAAAGAAAGAAACAAGAAAAGAAGAAAAATTCTGCTGATCTTTTTTTTTAATATTTAGAAATTGAGATCAAATGAAACTTCAAATAAATTCAAACGATTGAAAAGAGAATAGAACAGATCATCCGTAACAGAGATTGAGATTTGAAAAAAGAAAAATAAGGCGTGTGATCTATATTTTAAAGTATCTTCTTGGAAATTGATTTTGTTTTTCACCTCGCTATTACGGTTATGTGGTATAACATCGACATCGTGGGAAACGAACGGTGACTTCCGGCCAGCTTTCACTTTAATTTAATTGTCCTTCTGGTCACTCCCGACACTTGACAATCTTGACATTGAACAATTAGGTACAACTGCAGAAAATTCGTTTAAAAAACGAATGAAATAAAACTGAACAGTGTATCTAAAAAGACACATCAATGGTTACGCGAGTGTTAAGTGAAATTATTAACATAACTGTATTATATCATTGTAATAGTATAAACTTTACGCAAGGTAGAACGTTTTAATTACACTATAATGTGCTTAAGCAAATGATTCATAAATAAAGCATTGCGAAAGTAAACGAAGCGAGTTAATAACGGAATTATTATTGTTATCACTTTATCCTTAATGAATTATCATTATACAAAATGTTTTATATATTATATATTTATTGCATTGAATAATACCAGTATATTACCGATACACTTTTTGAACATTGAATTATTATTTCAAATGAATGGATATTTTTTATATTTTCAAATAATAACATTAGAAATACCCGATTGAAATACGAATTTTCTTATTTTAATTTCAAATCAAAACCACGATCTGCGAATAGAAGAGAAATTCTATATCAACAACGATGATTAAAACGCCTCCACGTTTCCCTGAGCAAACTCGAGAAAATCGTACTGATTCATGGACGAATTTTCACCGCAGCGGAGAAATCAGCTCTTTTACGACGAGAAAATCTATAACCTTTTTCTTTTCGTAATCGGTTTACTCGCGCTTTCCTTCTGGCCGAGTTACCTTTTTAGCAGGATGTACAAATACGCTTTACCTCGATTCTTCATCTTCTCCCGGCTCGTTTTCTCCGCACGGACAATTATAGCGTTCTCAGAGAGGACTTGTCTCAAACGTTGCACAGTCGGACTAATTAAGTAGAAGACACACGACGGGAACTCGTTTCAATTCCTCGAACACGGTCTCAGCGAGTAAAATCACATGTTGACGAGTTATATGAGCGTGAAAGTGACAAGAGCTCGAAAGTGGCGCGTTGTGAACCGTGTTAATCGATTTAAATGCTGCAATTAAAAAAATCCTGCAAAAAGTATAATATGTTCCTTTTTACACTCTTTTCTTTTGGTCGGTCGAAGAAATTTCATTATTCTGTACCTTCAAAACCTAATTTTCCAATAAAAGAAGAATGTTTGCTTCATTATGCAACGTTAAAGAAATATTTTCTTTGTTTTTGTTCAAGGATCCATTACGTTATCGCTGCAAGCATCGCAATTATCTACAGAATAGATACGCTGATCCGACGAAAGAAAGTAATCATGTCAATTAAGCAAATTTTGCCAGTAAGATGACCTCAACAAAGCCAATCACCACGTTTTCGTGGCTGTTACGCTCGTACAAGAGGCGAAGATTTAAGCCCGAATGGCTCGTTTTTGTGTTCGCTTGCCTTTTGGCGAACTGCGATGCCAGGAACAATCCACCGCGTTTCCTTATCGATGGACAAACGGAAATCATTCTTAGATTGAAGGAAGGTCCTGATACACCAGTTGGTAAGGACACGTTGAACCTTGTTTTTTATTTTAGAGCACACTTAAAAATATTTGTATAATAAGTGATTGAAAAATATGAATCCATATAACGCATAGAAACAATTAACGTGGAATAATTTGGAACGAGATCATTCATAAGAATTACATTATTATTATTTTCTAAGATAAGATTCTTTTGTCTTAATAAACTTCCTATTGCTTTAATATTATGTAACGCGTCAAATTAGTGACAGACAGAATTAAATTTAAGAGATAATTGAAAAGACTGAAAGACTAGAAGGTGTATTTTACGGTCAGCAAACTCTAGACTTCAAAATCCAGACTATAAATCTCTGATTTTATCATCATTAACGTCCTTAAATGGTTAGCATTGCTATGTTTCATCACAGCATCGGAACTTTAATGATACAATTAAATCAATAAATTATTAAATTAAAAAAAAATGTGAATTGAAGAATTTTTAATAATAATTGTATATTTCTTGTTAGTTATTTTTGGAAACCATTCGAAGCAAACGTATAAATAACACATGGGAAAGAACGATATACGTGGAATTTTATGGCTTCGCGTATCATACTAATTATTTGTTCTCTTAATTAACCCTGTTGTTGATTATAGATCTTAATTGCCTTTTTTAACATTCAATTCAATTATTGCTGCAGTATACTACGAGCAAGCTCATGTTTAAATGATTAATTAAATTTACAACTAATATGTTTCGCTTTCTATTATCCATCGCATAGAATCCGTCATGTAGAAAATAAAAAATAGTATTACCCTCTTTTGAATCGAATATTCTTTCGGTAACTGCACATCTGCGCTCACTGTCTACGGTGCAGTCATCATTTCTGCAAATTTGAACTAATTACCCCCTTTGTTCGCCGATGTACATTGTGTTGCGATTCGTGTCGACTGGTTTCTGTTGCAGGCAGTTTAATTTACAAGCTTCGCGGCGCCGATCCTGACGGTGACAGCCTGACGTTCGGTGTTAGAGATCAACCTGACAGCGACGTGATTCGGGTCGAGAATTTTAGTCCGAACCAGGCCAATATTTACCTGAACAAATTGCTGGACAGAGAGGTAATTCGTCCTCGGGACGGTCTATTTCGTCCCAATGATTCCATCCACTCGGCCACGATGCCGAGCGCACGAAATTGCCCCAAATATTTTGAAATTTTTCAATCCCTTTAAACAATTAAGGAAAAATAGAAGAAAGTTTCTATTATTAAAAATTATTGAAAATAAATGAACAGTTGATATATTAAATAGCACACCTTAAACACTCTGTTCACTTTGCTATAGAAAATAGCCTAGAAAATGTTTGTCTTTCTCTATATTATTATGGTAGCAAGAAGAGATCGTTTCTCAATGCATCTCGCACGAGTGATCTTTACTTTTTGAATATCTTTCACTTATAATATATCCGATCATTGTAACATCGAAGGCATTAAAGAGAAACTCGACTACGAGCAAAAGAAACGAATAATTTGTGATCTGAAATGGATCTCTTCGTGGAACTTGCTATTTTATAATCATCGTTTCTCTTCAATTTGCGTGCGAACGAATTTCCTACTAAACAGCACGATATGTCTCGTGATTATTGGTTCGATGCTTCGTAATAGAAACTGAGATATCCGTATAATAGAGCAGATGATGATGCTGTTCTATATGTTCTATAAGCAACAAAGTGGTCTGCTTGTAACTTATCTTTTCTAACCGTTCTTAGAAAGGAGACCGGTAGTGCTACTTTTCAAAAATAGTAAAAATATCTCTTGTAGATTCTAGACCTAAGTGTAGAACTTAGAAAAATAAGAATTTTTCTGAAAATTACATTGCTGATATTTCTTCAGACAAGGGATGAATACGCGTTGGTTCTGACTCTGACGGACGGAAGACTCGGCGAAGGAAACTTCATCACGCAAAGCTTGCTATTGTTAGTGGAAGATGTTAACGACAACGTGCCAATTTTTCGACCGCATCCGACTTCCTTGACCGTCCGCGAGGATTCAGGACCGGGCATTTTAACGACAGTCGAAGCGACTGATGCGGACTTAGGAGCGCACGGACAAGTGGTTTATTACCTGCAAGAACTCGATGGAGATAACGACGTGTTTAGTATCTCCACTGTCAATGGAAAAGGTGTCGTCCGTCTAGTTGGTCGTCTAGATTACGAAAAGAAGTATCTCTATCAACTGAGAATTTTGGCTATTGATCGAGCAATAAATGAAAAGGTTGGTTCGAACATGAGGTGCAAGATAGAGCCCTGATGGTTCCATAGAAATTATCTTTACGACTAACAAATTTCTGTAAAATATTTGAAGGAATTCATTGTTACTATCAATAAATTATTATGTTTGTATTTATCTCGACTGTTCATTAATTCAGGTAAACACTGGAACAACTGCGATCCTCGTTAAAGTGCAAGATGTCGAAGACCAACCTCCAGAATTTATTACCATGACGCCTGTTGCCCGAATCAGTGAAAATGTTAGGATAGGCACGTCTGTTCTTCAAGGTTGGTCTACTTACAAAAGTATAAGTATCATTAAATAGAGAAAAATATATTAGAAAATGATAATCCAAAAATTTTATTACAAATAAATATCGCAATATAATTTTTAAATTTGATCTGAAATTTTTATCAGTCTTCAAATTTATTTTATAATAAAAGATCAGGGTTATTTTATAATTAAAAATATTTGAAATATGTTATAGTGCGTGCTGTAGACGGTGACAAGGGGATAAACAATAAAGTGACTTACAGTATAACTCAGGGACCAAGGTATTTGTTCGACATAGACGCCACTTCCGGTTTGGTGTTCACCACGGCCCAACTCGATAGAGAGGCGGAGGAAAATGCGGACGGCACTTTTATTCTGGAAATTACAGTGAGGGAAGTGTCGAAAATCGTACCTGCACCGTCGGTTTCCACCGAAGTCACGATTATTCTTACGGACGTGAACGACGAAACGCCGAAGTTTCGAAGCACGCGATATCGCGCCGAGATCAATGAAAATGCGCCGTACAATACCCCTGTTAATTTCATCGGAGATGCGATACCGGAAGTCTACGATCATGACTTGGTGAGAAATGCAGAGGTTATACAACTTCGTGGGATCATTGATAAACTCGCTCGTTTCTCTTTCTTGCAGTTCTCCACGTTTAGATAAATATATTTTTATAAAAAATGTTCTTTTTTATTTCAGGGAACAAATGGTACTTTTAGAATGTTTATTGAAGGCGACGATGGAATATTTGATGTTACACCATCGAGGGGGATTAATGAAGCTCCTTTTTTAATACGTGTCAAAAATTCTAGCAAACTTGATTTTGAGGAAAGATCAGGTATGCAAATAAATCATTTAATATCTTACAGAGTTAGGCTTATTTGAAATAATTTTCTGACAAAAATTTTAGCTAAACCGAAGATATTAAAGAATAAGAAATAAGTTATTTACTTATTCGAATAATTAAAATAATTAAAATAATAAATAATTTTCAAAAATCAAATTTTATTTTAAATAAATTTTCATTCAAAGAAACTTCCGATTTTTAAATATTTTCATTTATTTGAAATAATGTTCAACTTTGGTATCTTCTATAATTTACATTTATTTAAATGTAAATACTTCCAGAGGTGAATTTTACGTTAATTGCAAAAGAGGTAGTATCAGTGGCACCAAAACTCAGCAGAGTACCAGTGGTAGTTTTTATAAAGGATCAAAACGACAATTATCCAGAGTTCACTGAAAACATTTACGAAGTATCGATACCAGAAAATTGTGCTGTTGGAACAACAGTAGCATGGGTTCAGGCTTTGGATGAAGATAGTGGTAATCTTGGTACACGTGGAATCAGATACACGAATCTTGGGGGCAGTATTGCACACGCGTAAGTTAAATAATAATTTAACACGTCATAATATAACAATAATAATAATTTCAGTAATAATATTTCACTCCTCCTTTATCAAAATTATGAATAGAGGAAAACTCGTTATAGGAAGAATTATTTTCTATTTCTAATTTTATGTAATTGCTACGTTCTAGATTATCAATGGACCCTGTAACAGGTGTAATCACAGTTAAAGAACCTGGTCCAAGTTTCGATCGAGAGTTGGTATCCAGACATTACTTAACCGTCGAAGCAAGAGACGATCTTGGCAAAGGTAATCGCAACACGGTTCAACTAATAGTGAACATAAACGACGTGAACGACAACGCCCCAATATTTTTACAAAAGAAATACGAAGCAGTGTTGCTGGAAAACGAGGATCATTTCGAGTCACCATTAATCGTCGAAGCGTTTGACATTGATTTAAATGGTCTGCAATTTCATTATTCAATTATTTCCTAAATGATCATATTTACAAGCTTAGTGATAATTAATTATAATTATCTTCTTAACAGGTACCAAGAACAGTGAAGTGGTGTATGCTTTGATATTAGGTGAACTTTCGAGAAATTTTAGTATCGACTCAAAACGAGGAATAATTAGCCCAATGACACCATTAGATTACGAAGCACTACCTATTAGTCAAGGGCACAAAGAAACATCCGTCCGTCAATTGAAATTAACAGTGAGAGCTAGGGATATGGGTACGCCAAGCTTGAGTTCAGACGCGCCATTAATTATTTATCTGAAGGATGTTAATGATAACCCACCCGCATTCGAAAGAACCTTGTACAAAAGAAGCATTCCTGAAGATTTACCTGGTGGAACGAGCGTAGTTCAAGTATGTCCTAATAAAAAAAGTATTACAAAATTTTGTATCAGATAAAAAATGAAATTTTTGTCGCAGGTTAGAGCTTGGGATAAAGACTTATCCTCGCCAAATAATAAAATAGTCTATCGAATTCAGAGCGGTGCAGGTGATAAATTCGTGATCAGCCCGGAGACAGGTGTGATCAGAGTCGCACCTGGCTCGAATTTAGATCCAGATCTCACATCGCCGAAAACTATTCGCTATAATTTAAACGTCCTTGCGATTGACAGTGGAACGGAAATACAGAGAACTGCAGAAGTTCTTGTTAATATTACCATTGTGGATGTTAATAATAAACCACCGGTTTTCATTGATCCTGGTACAGTTACCATCCGGGAAAATACGCAGGTATTTTCTTATATTTGAATGTAGGAATTATTTAATTTTTAATTTTTATTTATAATAGGGTTGGAATCCCTTGAATAAATTTAACCCCCCATAGCTTTAGTATTTCATACAGAAATAAATTGCCATGTTATTTATTCCAGATTACATAATGCCGTGTTCTTTCTGTAATTTTACTCGTCGAGAGTTTAAACCATAGTTTATTAATTTCCTTTGTTATCAGGTTGGAGCTTATGTGCACCGCGTTGTCGCTAACGACCCCGACATAGCACCGGTTCTGCGTTATCGCATTGATCCAAATTCATCGGAGGCAAGAAACGAGGAAGGAACTTTGATTAAGATTCAAGAATATGATTACCTTTCCGCTTTAGAATTGAACGCTCTCGACGGTCTCCTTCGAGTAGTTAAACTAATAGACAGAGAGAGGGTGGAGACGATAAGACTAGGCTTGGTGGTTGAAGATTTAGCTGCGATTAAAGAAGTACAAACCGCATTCGGTTGGTATTTATTAAAATGAATATAATAGAGGATTCGGTGCCTTTTTGTTTTAACTGAAAATTTATATTTGCCAAAAATTATAACACTTAGATTATAATTTCAGCTACATTGAACATAATAATCGAAGATGAAAACGACAACAATCCAAGATTTCGGAGACCATTTTACAGACGATCAGTGACTGAGAATAGTAAAAATGGTGTCAACATTGTTAACATTGTAGCTGATGATGCTGATAAAAATCGTAGTATTACGTATTTATTGGAAAGTCCAAAAGAATTGGCAGATCTAGTGCACCTTGATTCCGAAACAGGAGAAATGGTCGTCGCGAATAAAATCGATAGAGAACAATATTCCTGGCTTAATCTAACAGTTAGAGCCACTGATTCAGGAATACCTCCAAGGTAAAATCACCTGTCAAAATGGTCACTTTTATATTTGGAAAACAATAAATGTTATAAAGAACAATATTATTATGTTTATAATTTTTAGATCAAGCCTGTCGGAGGTGTACGTCCAGATATTAGATGAAAACGACAATAATCCATATTTTATAACCGATATCAGTAATTTAATGGTAATGGAGAACGCGAAAATTGGTACCGAGGTAGCTACTATTCAGGCTAATGATCCTGATAGCGGAGACTATGGAAAGATTACTTATTTATTGGATAGAATGTCATCTCAGGTGAGCAGGAATATTATTAATCATTCTTTGATACCTTATGCGTAAAAATGATTTGATGATGCAGGGAACGTTTGCCATTCATCCAGAAACTGGTGCTCTAACCGTAGCAGACTCCATTGATTGGGAGACTAAACAAAACTATGTTCTAGTCATAGAAGCTTGGGATAACTATCAGTTCGGTTACACGGCTGGTGAATCAAGAAACGCTTTTAAACAAATTCAGTAAGTTAAATTATTTTGAATATTGATAATTAATCTTTCGTGAACCAGGTGAATAAAAGTCGTTTCCTAAACCATGCGGGATTAATTTTAATTTAATTAAATTTAATTTAATTTTAATAATGTAAGATGTAAATAAATAAAAATTAATTTCTGTCAATTTCTGAAATATAGTAATTTTAAAACGACTGGGGTTAATTTAACGCCATATGATTCGCGGAAGACTAAAGAATCCTATCTATATTTAAGAAAATTAATTTAAAAATGAAAATTTTTTTCAAGGGTTACAGTAATAGATGTTAATGATAATCCACCAAAAATGGACATTCCTTCAACATGCATTACCATATCAGAGTTCCACGATATCAAGGACCTAATTTACGCCATTAAAGTAAAGGATGCGGATGATCCAACCACCCCCAATGGTCGTGTGAGAATTAGAATTCTCTCTGGAAATGAATTAGGTTCGTTCAAATTTCATGTAATTAATTTTCATGCCCACTATGTATGTGTATAAATTTAAATTTTTTGTTTTCTTGAATAGGTTTATTCATCTTAGAGCAAACAGACTATTGGAATGCAAATATAAAAGCAGCACATTCGCTTCGAGGAAAATTTGGCAATTATTCGTTGTACTTGGAAGCTCGAGATCTTGGAAGTCCTTCTAATAAAGACACATCGGTGTTAAACATTTGTGTTACCGATTACAACGATAATCCTCCGGTATTCATCAGTCCGCAACACAACACAACCATCCGCGTGCCAGAGGTTAATTTATAATATTTTTCATTGCAAAAATTGTTAACTTGTATTTGTGGCATATCGTGATACAATGTAAAAATTGACAGAACGTAACAGTTGGAACAGCAATTATCCAAATTGAAGCGGAAGATGCTGACACCGGACCAAACGGTGACGTTCATTATCGTCTGAAGCAAGATTTAGCTGGTCATTGGAGAACTTTTCATATCGATGATAAAACGGGAATTATTTCTCTGAAACTTCCATTGGATAGAGAAACTCAAAAATTATACGAGGTAATTTAATTGAAAGCATTAGGAAAATTACCGAATATGTAATAATAATTATTATTACTTTATTACTATTACTAATAATTATTATTACTTATACAGATCAGAGTGGAAGCATACGATCTAGGCACTCCAACCCCTCTCAGTTCGGATCTGGATTTAATTATTTACGTTCGAAATATCAACGACTACGAACCTCAATTCTTAATAGACATTTTTAATATTAATTTTACGGAGGAACAGCCTCCTGGATCAGAGAAGATTTTACTTCCCGAAACTATCGACAGGGACGAAGTTGATGAACTCGACGATCCTCCTACCCAAGTTTGTTATTTTATAATCAGCGGAAACGAGGACGGTCTATTTACGCTAGACATCTTTAAACACGAATTAAGCGTAAGTTCTGATACTCTTTATGAAAATTTTCTGATATTCTGTTACACTTTCATTTCATTTTCCTTGTGTAATTTTTCTTAATTACATTTATAAGTAATTATTTTAGGCCTCCAAAACTTTGGACAGAGAGCAACAGGAACAACATTTGTTAATTATTAAGGCAACGGAAGATTGTAATACTATTCCGGCAAATGAAACTTTTTTCGATGAAACAAACGACACTACGTTAAAAGTAATTATCGACGTGACTGATATCAATGATAATCCACCAAAGTTTGTTAGTAAAATCTTCACAGGAGGAGTTACCACGGAAGCTGATTTTGGCACCCAATTTATGCAAGTCAAGGTAGGATATTATTAACTGTGTGAATAATAATTCTTAACATTCCATTTAATAAAATTCAATTGAAATTTAATTGAAATTTATATGATTGTTTCAGGCGATTGATTTAGATGCTGGTGATAATGCTGTAATTAATTATTACCAAGTAGGCAAGATGCATATGACTTTGACCGAAGGATTAGATGACATTGAATTACAACCTTTTCTCGTTAATGAACTCACAGGAGTTATTAGTTTAAATTTTGATCCTCAAAGAGGGATGAAAGGATATTTCGACTTTATGGTATGTCAAATCTATTTTATAACTTTTGTCTCTTTTTCAATTTTCACGAATTTTTAATTTAATTAACTTTCCATTTGAATAGGTGATAGCTAATGATACAGATGGTTTACAAGACACTGCAAGAGTGTTTATTTATTTATTAAGAGAAGATCAAAGAGTTCGTTTTGTATTGCGACAGCATCCACCGGAAGTTCGGAATAGAATAGAAACATTTAGACAGTAAGTTTAAGAAATTACCTTTTTTGAATAGAAGACAGTAATCTCTTATAGTAAATAGAAGATTTTGTTAAATAGTTATTAAATATTAGATTTTTATTAAATTATAATAAAGTACCTATAAATATATATTCAAAAATATACATTTTCAGAACACTAGGAAACGTGACTGGAGCTATAGTGAATATCGACGAATATAAAATCCACGAGAACCATGATGGTTCTGTCGATCGAACGAAAACGGACTTGTACATGCACCTTGTAAATCGGCGCGACAATTCCATCCTCGAAGTATCCGAAGTACTAGAATTAGTGGACAGAAATATAGAAAAGCTCGATAGCCTGTTCAAAGAATTCAATGTTCTCGACACGCAACCAGCACAGTACCAGCCGATTGTTCAGTACGAGCAAGCAGGAACGACGTTTTGGCTTTTGACTTTGACCTTGTTTCTAGGAGCTTTGCTAATTTTGTGCATAGCCCTTTGCCTCTCGCAAAGGGCTTCATTCCGAAGGCAATTAAAAGCAGCTAATGCTTCACCGTTTGGTAATTATCAAAATTATACATATTATATATATTAGTTTGGCATTATTTCAAATAATCTTCTGACACAAATTTCGACTAGGACGGAGATATTCGAGAATAAAAAATAAATTTTTATCTTGAATAAAAAGTTATTCGAATAATTAAAACAAAAATGCAATTAGTTATTTGGAAATAACAGAAAAAATCAAATTTTATTCCAAATAAAAGTGTCTTTAAGTTGAAAATTATTCATTATTTTCAAATAATTTGGTTTTAATCGAGGTTTTTATTGAAAGATCTGTAAAGAAATATTATTTCTTAATTAAGGTACGTCAGATGCAGAATTTATCAGAGGACCCGGACGTGTTCCTAATACGAACAAGCATAGCGTCGAGGGTTCCAATCCCATATGGATGCACGCTTACGAAAACGAGTGGTTCAAAAGCGACGAATCCATTAGTCATACATCTGAGAGAGATTCTCTCGATGAAAATGCCCTGAACAACGAAGAGATGATGAACGAAGCTAACACAGACCAAAGAAACGAAGATAAGCCGTACTATATTGAGCCAAGAACAACTTCGATCTCAAGGTAAATGGTGCTTAAGAACTTCATAATAAAATGTGATATAGTGAAACAGAAATAGAAATTTCCATATAAAACATTTTCATTTTAGCATGGAAAGTATAACAAACATTCCAAATGAGTTTCATCGAAGTTCATCGATTTATAGAACACAGAACACAATCGTCAATCCTCTTGGCAAGAAAATCGAAACGACTGAACTGTAACTGAACAACGACGGTAACACTTCGAACAAATACAATTTAATATTAATATTAATATTTATAGATTCATAAGGGAAGTGTAAATTTAGAGTTATTCGTGTACATAAATAGTCACACTTCGTACAAAGGATAGATTGTATTTAATATTTATTTTATAGTAATCTTAAATGTTACGTCGAGAAAGTATGTACTTCATATTACCAAATTCTCTATTATTTTATTTATTTCCGTTATATGTCATGTTTAAGGTAAGCACAAATAATTATCTAAACGAATGTCATTATTGAACATTCTTATCTTCATAGAAATTGAAGTTTATAGTTTGTTCAATGTAAGTAAAAATAAACTTATGAATGATCTCTGCACACCAATTAACAAATATCATATTTACTCAGTGTAGTACTATTTCTTGGATAGAATTGTTATGTAAATAAATATGAAATTTCTTAACACATAAAATTTAGAATTAAATGTAACCCCTAACTTCTTCTTTTTCTGCTGACAGCAAGTCAGACAAAATCAGCACAAGACCGAAAAATTATTGGAATAATTATTTGACAAATTTATATTTTGAGAATTCGACCACTGCGCCATCTATACAAAAGCGGCGGAAACTACTCAATAAATTACCGACTGAACTTCCGACAGTCGGTAAGTTAACGAATAGTTTGCGCCGCTTTTATATAGATGGCGAAATGGCTGATGGCTTGGGGTGTTAGGGACCCCGAAGCACCAGTGATGCTCTTTGCGTATCGACATTATGGCATCCGGGATGTCAGGGACCCCGATCAGTGGTACTGACTAAAACCCCACGGCGACCGAATATGGCGCTAAAGGATGGCTCTGGGACCTTATGTATATTACTCCGGAGCCATCCATGCCTACTACATTGGTACCCATCTGGGGTGCCTAGCATGTGGCCGACACCGGGGGTCGCACCCTGTGCCGGCTTTTACTTAAGCCGCGTGCAAAGGCGTCTGGACGCCAGGGGCCCGCTTTTGGTGGTGAAGCCGTCATATCTAGTGTTGAGAGAAAGGCTGTATTAACCTCTCCTTGCTAATCTTCTTGTTGCTGTAATATGGCAAGACTGAGCTCGTTAGCATCTCTATCCCTAGTAGTTCTCAAGTTGAAAAGTGACACAGACGGACGTCTTTGCGCTTTATATATATAAGATTTAACAATTTGATTTAAAAAGAGAAACTTAACAGGTCTTTAAGGCTTACGAGATAGCTTGTATTTATATCACACTTCATTTCGTTCACGCTTCAAACGTGAAATTCTATAGACTTCTATAGAATCTTACTTATAAGTAAGAGTTATGGCGAGGGTGTAGGTAAGTTTTATTGGACGGAAAGTGAGCGAGTCAAAAGTCGTACGCACAGCCGCTTGTAGGTTGCGCGGTAAGGTAGCCGAGGAAACGGCCACCTACTCCCTTATCGTATTCATGAACGTCAGCCTCGCGTGCAACCTTATGCTAATCTTTGCTGGCTGTATAAGCGACTGGCCAGTGTTCGAATCATTCCCTAGTGCCACTCCTTTCGATCCTTCACTGGCCTAGACTGCTTGCAGAATAACCTACTAGCGTTTTCACTAAAATCACCCTTATAACGATCTTCAACCTTTTATTCATTCACCCTGAACGCGGAGAATTATTACACCAAATAATTATGTATTTTTAATTTTCGTGAAAATCATTTTGATAGGGTGTACAAAGACGTGGACGAATGTTTCCATATAATTATGCGGTCACTTTTAATTATACAGATCTTATCTCGTATAAAGATGATAATTAACGTAGAAATCGAACGAAAGATGTCTATCGTTGAAATTTGTTCTGTACAGGAAACAAATCACGCGACCCCCGCGTTAAAGAACCCTTCTTATTAGGGGCTGCTATTAATGCCCCAGACTTCTCAAGTCCTGACTCATCGACGTTAGACTGCCTTTTGGTATTACATCGATAACCGGCATTTCTTTGTACGTACTTTATATTCTGCGTTAAGGCACGAAATATAAGCTTTTTCAATTCGATAGTAATTGGAGTACTTTAATTTTTTTGATTCTTTGAACAGTTATTTCGTGAAAGCTACCTCTATTTCGCTAAATCATTGCGAAAGAAATGTTTATGGTAATTTGTAATCACCCCGTTAGAAAAACCTTGAAATATAAATGTGCTGCGTAATTATAAGACGGTAATGGGAATATGTGTTAAGGATTAAGCATCGATGTGCATGCTAGGTCAAATTAAAATTTTACTTTTATAGAATAATTTTTACATCAAACATTGCAGTATTTGCACGAATTTAATATTTTCTTCGTTTAAGGCATAGATTCTAATTTCTAAACACGTTTACATGCATCAGTAGTCAGGGACTTTGATGTCAGACTTATTTGGAACCTACTCTACTAGCAGTTTTCTATAAGTAATAGAGAGACGTTATAGGGAAGGACAGAACATATGAAATGAAAAAAAAATACCACAAAATGCGACAAATTAAACTACAAAGGGATCGACTATGCAACCCTCAAGGCAATAACATAAAATTTTAAAATAATTTTCTTATTAACTCCAGCAATGAGAAAATAATTATTGAGCAAGTGTTAAGAATTCTATAGGAGATATTTTGATCAAAAAGACTACCCTCGAAATTCCACCTTTAAAGTACAATGAAAACGTCTAATCAAATCATTCAGTGAAAATCAGTGATCTGGGAGGAAAAGGTGGATGTACTTGAGGAACTCGTAGAGGGGGTGGTCTGTGTGACGTGACGTACACGTGACACAAATGTACAGGGTTCGCATCGTGGGTCGAACGGGACAACCCCTTCACATGCGCGCCGTTCGCGACCACGTGAAGTGGTATGTTCTTCCGCAACCCTCGAACATGTCGGCCCTCGACCACGGTTAACTCTCAACGCGAAGTCAGACCTTTCGTTGAAATAAGTCTGTGACGTAGAATCAATTATCGAAAAAAGTTAATTTATCAATTAAACACAAAGAAGGGATAATGATTACAGAGATTCCATTGCGACGGTAGTGCTGTTATTTGAATGAAAAGTGCGACGTCTTCTTGTATGGTTAATTATGTACAATTAAATGTTGCAAATATTTTGTTCTGTTGACTTTTGTTATTGAAAAATTGCAAAGTGCATCCTCATTTTTAAAAGGAGCTTCCTTCGAGAAAGAAGGAAATGTTGTCACGAAAAGTGTTATCGACTGTATAAATTTTCACGCGGGAAAAATATTTTTGAAAGAGTGTTGAATGAATATAGGTGGATGTTCATGCAAACATGTATTGCTTCATATTTTTGCGATACTGAATGATTCTGCGATCAGGTAAGTTTGGATTGATCAATTTTGAAGTAATTAAACACTGTTTGCACAATGTTGTGCGAATTTAACGCTGGAACAACCTGCGGTCGATGACACTTACTTTTAAATTGAAAATAAAATATAAAAATAAATGAATGAAGTATAAAAAAAACTAGCACATGCATTCATTCTTTTGTTTTGATAAAAATCAACATAAAATTGAGCAAAGGCATTTTACTGAACTTTATCAAGGAAAAATTTTAACCTTTTTACAATTCACCCTTTGTTTTGTGTAATTTTTTAAAATAAATGTATGCAATGAATTATATGTAAAGGGTTAAAGTGTTTTAGTTGACGCGTATTGTGTGCTTTCAAGCCAGCGTGGCATGCCAGCACGACATTACGTCTCCCACTAACAAAGATATTTGATCGTTCCACATTCCGTAACACGAAGGGTGTTTGACCGTTTCATAAATATAATTAATAATAAATATTTCCAATGGAAAATCGAACGAGGAAGTATGCAATATATTCAAACGCTAGATGTATCTCTATGGAATATTAAAAAGTCTTAATGGAACACCCTTTGTCACAACCATAAATCATCATCTAGCATGAAAATAGGTTAATTTGCTGTAAGACCCATTGAATCGAAAATTATTAAAGGGTAAATAATTTTTAAATTTCAAAATTTTAATTTACTGTCCTAAAATATATAGAAATGTCGATTTTTTATAAACATGTGATGATATATCTAGCTGCGTGTCAAACGACAGGGGAAAAATCAAATCGATCTATCTGTAGTGGGCAATGACCAGCAGTAATATCATTAAATTCTTATGCACAATGGTCTAGTTCAAGCTCAATCCTCTGTCAAAGGCTACTATCCATATTCACGTATTCCAACAGGAAACGAATAATTTGAAATATTTATTATTACTCAATCGCACGGATAAGAAGCTATTCAAATTTAATCCGTTTTAAATGATTCATAATAATATTCGAAGCATTGTCATTCTTTGAACCCTGTAATAATCACAGCGAATATTTTTCAATTTGCAGGAATTATTCTTGTCCAAGTTAAAAACTTATTCTTTCTTTTCGTTTAATTTATGAAGACGATAATTAAACACAATAGTCTTAGGGTAGTTCTCAGGTTGTCCTATAATTTTGTCCAGCAATATAAATGGAAGAAGATTACCGGTAACGATAAAAGTTACGCATACTCTTGTTTATGGGAATAATTATAGTGAAAAAGGCACATAGACTATCGTGATTTCACTGGCACGTGGCAGAGGCATGTCGTAGTGTTAATTACATCGATGGAAGTTCGTGAGGGCGGGTGTGCTTAAAGATTGAATCGTTTCAGCACATTTGAACAATAGGCATAAAGCAAACACGAATAGCAGAGGATTGATGTGATTTTTATTGATTAATAAAAGAATATCAGAAAAGGCTATTAGGTTAACAATTAATCTTAAGTTCTTTTTTTCTTAGTAGAAGAAGAAGAAGAAAAATTTGAATTTTTATTTAATATTATATGTGCTCTTTAGCACTTCGGCTGTTATGTCACTCTATCTGGGTGACGCATGAATTTCTACAGAACGTACTCATCGATTTTATGGGGTAGGATGTTCCTTATCCAATTATAAATGGCTTTACTAACAAGCGACGTTCGATAAGTGACACGTGCTGATTTTTATTCAACATTGCACGATTGTTTATCAAATGAATCGAAAAATTTTATCCCATTTTATTGTTGCAACTTTTGTATTTTAACATATGGACTGCTATGTCATTAATGTTTCATTAATGTAATATAAAAGTTACACATTTTTCCTAATAACACTTATTACTTTTTGATTTTATAAATTCCAGTGTATCTTCATTATATTATAAGCTTCCTTATGACTGAACAAGTTAATTAGGTTTACGATTATTACAAAGAACAATGACTTTAAGAATCTGAACTGTCGACTACATTTTATTTCCTAATAATGGTCACGACCTCCTTTCTTGATCATAAAATCAATATCTACGATTTTATCGAAACTCAGAAACTGATAACAATAGTATTATTATTTTCACTGGGACTATTTTAAAAAACGAAATTTATGCCACCTTGAAAGGTGCTTCAAATGAATTAAATAACTCTGAAGATTAATTTCATTTTTTAAAATAAAACTATGTATTTTTCAAGTACTGATGAATAGAGGTTTCAATTGGTATAACTACCGATACAATTATTATTCGTAAACAGTTAAGAGTTAATTAAATGTGAACCAAGTATGTTACAATGAACTATTTACCCCGATTATCACGAGAAAATTAAGACTGCTGTCGGTAAAAGGAAGGAGTTTGCGCCCTATCACGCGGTATCGAGGAATGACCAGCAGTTCCTCGTAAATAATTACTCATTCGATAAATGGAATGACTGTCAGTCACTTGGGAGAGCTTGAACTCACTAGGCTATCTATGAAATATGTATAAAAGAAACAGAAAAATTCGCGTAACGAGATATCGATCTTTTCATCAACGCAGCAAAATGATCAAATTCCAATACCATTCTTTTTAAATAAAGCAATAAAAAATTGTATTAGAATATTTCAAATAAATTGTTTGGAAAGGATTATGTTTTCTTTGCAGAATGCCCTTTGCAGGAGAATGGTGCAGAATATGGATTTATTTCGGATTCGTTTTCGCGTGGGCAAAGAGTGCTCGTCCACGTTTTGATACATCCACGGACATGGGGTTAGTTCTAATTCCATCGGATGCGGAAGTAGATTCAGTCATTTTTCGACTTCGCGCGACTGATCAAGATGCGGATTTTCCACTTGTCTTCGAAATAACTGGTAACTGTTTGTTCCGTCAATTAGAAATTCTAATACTAACAACGGGTTCAGACAATTCTATAATTGAATATGAAGTAACTTCACACCTTAAGATCATTAATAAATTTATTTTTAATAAATATAAAGCTAAATAGTTGAAGCAATTTATAATAAAAACACGATTAAAAGCAATGAGTGCCCTATGACTTTTGAGTGATGGCATATGTACAGTATCAAGCAAATTGGGCTCCCCTAAAGAAAATGGGAATCCAGGAATCCATGAAACCCTATCAGGGGGGCATCACCATTTTCCCTAGGGAAGCCTACCATACTCGCCACTGTACATATGTATATCACGAAGTACTCAAACAAGTGTTACATATTAAATGGAACACAATACTTTGGTTTGTTCAGCTACAATCACACCTGTTGTAAGGATCGACAATCTACCGTGCACGTTATACAACAAAGTGTGTCAAGCTAATGTGATCCTAACTAAACGACTAGTTCCTGGACGCCTCCACGACTTTGCAGTAAGGGTTAGGGACACGAAGGGTGATTCGAATTCGATGCAGGCTACTATTTCTGTTACAAACGCTACCACCCCACGTGATAAAATATTCCCGCACATACCTTCCCTCATAATGGTACCAGAGGTAACTATTTATCGGTTTGATTATAAGCACAATTCCTTATTCTATCAACGGCACCCTTAACGCATCGCTTCCTGTCATTGTAGAATTTGACAGCAATTTAAATTTTAAGTTCAATTTATTATGATCGTATTTACGAATACAGGATACTAAACCAGGCAAAGAATTGGATTATCTTCTGGTCAGAGCAAATCCATGGAGTGGGAAACCTGTTTACATCGAACTTTGGGTTAGTTATTGATTGATGATAAAATTTTAATTAATATCGATAGTTCGGAAATATTGCAATCTGACAATTTGGTTTTAGCAACCGAAAGAACTTTTTACAATAAGACAACGTCAAACGCCTACTCAAACACGTGGAGTAATTACGTTAATCGGAGAACTAGATTTCGAGACTCAGTCAATGTACACTCTCACCATGTATGCCACGGTACGAATGATCGAATTCAATATTTCATAAAGACTCGAGGAATTTCTAAGTAAAATATTCTAATCGTTAGGATCCATATACGGAACCTGGGAAAGATACTAGAAATATTGCAGGTTTAAGCGTAGTTGTGGTCGTGCAAGATGTTCAGGATGTTCCTCCGATCTTTACACTGGCACCTCCTTTAACGAGGATTAATAATTCTGTACAACCTGTAAGTTGCTAACACCAGATGTAGGCATTATTTCAAATAATAAGAAATTCATTTTTATCTTGAATAGAAAGTTAATTATTAATTTCATAATTTATTTATTATTATAGTTTTAATTAGTAATAATTAAAAATTTAATTAGTTATTTGAAAATAAGAGAAAACAAATCAAATTTTATTTGAAATAAAAGCTTATTCTAAATAATAGTGACTTTAAATTAAAAATTATTCATTATTTTTAAATAATTTGATTCCATTCGAGGTTTTTATTCGAAGAAACAATTATTTTTATTTCATCTAAAACAGGTATCAGAAAATTATTTGAAATAATGTCCAAATCTGTTTGAACACCTAATTTGTCACATATGATTAACAATAGCTATTGATACAGAGATTTATGAAAAAAAATATATTTGTATTTCAATTTCAGGGAGATATAATACTACGAGTACATGCAGAAGATGGAGATAAAGGAGTTCCCCGTGAAATTGTGTACGGTCTCGTGTCTGAAAGCAATCCGTTTACCCCGTTCTTCAACATCTCGGAAACAAGTGGTAAGACAATATATCATGATTTTAGAAATAGTAACCGGAAAATTGAAATTATCGAAATAATGTTCCCTCATTTTTCTTTCTTCTTTTCACAAACAATTTAAACTTGTTCTTCACACAATTTTTGTTACATAAAAAAAATAACAACAATAAACGGCATAGATAAAAATTGTAAATTATAAATGAAAGGAAATCTTGATACACTACCATTCGGTGTACAAACGGAAGTCGACGTAAATTAGCGTACAGTGAAACTTACGACTGCTTTAATTGCATTTTATAGCTCTGCTATCACAGAACAAATTATTCACAGCTACACAGATACATACATATACTCGGACACAGGGTGACCCGATTGTTTAAGAATTATTCGATCGATGACTAACACACCAAATTAATTTATCGCTCCTTCGATCTTCCTTCCCGGCGCTAAATCGCCAGGAACATTCCACTTATAGCCAACAGAAGAAGGGAAATTACGTATGCAATTCCAGTGTAATGAAAAATGAACGAAATCGTACGGAAGACGCCTAAGAGAGAATAAACACACTTTTGAATAATAAAACACTACCTCAAAATAGAAATATTTCTTTCTCTTCACTAATAAAATCTCTCCTTCGAATTAAAAATTTTCCAAAATTTTCCAAGGTGCGTTTTACATCCTTGTAAAAAAAAAAAAAAAAAAATAAAAATAAAGGGAACGGAAGGGTCGTCGAATAAGCGAGGCAATCTTACACGCTTGTTTTCGCCTGATTACAACTCGCACGAACGTGTTATCTGAAGTTGTTGGTCGGTGATCTGATTTTTTCACGGAACCGAAAATGAGTCAGGCAAGGAAGTGGCCAGGGAACTCGATAGAAGCGGTCAGAGTAAAGTCTTTACGGTCTACAACGCGGTATCGATCGTACTTAGGGGTCAGTCTCTGCTTTTCAGGCTGCGATGCTTATCATTTCGTGACACGAAGCATACGACCTCTTCGTGTATGGCTGCGTGTACAGGTACTTGGGATAGAGAAATGGTAAAAAGGAAGGGAACAGGTCCAGAAAGAATAAACGCGATACACGTGTCCAGTTCGAGCTGTATTATTGCCCGGGAACTTTAACGGACAGCCATAACTTTGTCTGCCAGGATAATAAAAGCACGCGATGAAGGAATCCTTAATTCGTTCATTACAGTCACTAAATTTTCATGTATTACGAAAGTGACACTTTGCAAACGCTGTTTTTTTAAACAAGAAATTAATAGGTAAATTAACCCTTTGAACTCGTATGTCATGCTGGACATGACGATACAAATTTGTTACAAAACTTGTATGTCATGCTGGAAGTAACAGTATAAATTTTGTTGTAAAACTTAATTTTGTATAAAAAATTAATTTACCGTGTTTGACTTAATACAAGTTGATATGTAAAAATAGTGAAAACAAATTAAGTTCAAGGAGTTAAAGTTAAAAATAGACTGCTATTCGATGATGAAGCATAGAGGAAGTATACTATAATGAATGTTAATAAAAGCAATCCCTTTCGTTCAGCTCTGGTTTGTCGTGTATTACGGAAAATTTCTACCACTGAATATACCAGCTTTCTACGTCATATGTACATAAGTGAGGGAGGTCGTTGACCCATATGTTTTATTCATAATTAAAGTAATTCGCTAGTAGGGGAGCTCAAATGCAATTTGTTTGAACGTATGATTAAAACGACATGGATTTAAAAATTAAGCAGGCATTTTTTTTAAATAACTGATAAGATGGTAATTTGTCCAAGTATGCAGTACTCCTTTAACACTTTGATTACCATGTCACTCTTATATGGATGATACTTAAATTTCCATAGCAAATTATCATCCATATTATTAGGAATTCTTTGACTTATTTTGTTAGAAATGTACGTATTAGGCAATTAAAATGATGGATAATAAAAATACCAAAATATTATGAAAATAATAGAAGAGATTTGTCAAAAAATTTTTAGTAGCTCCCATGTGGCATTTAACTTACTTATTAAAGCTTCAATTATAATTTCAGGAGAAATCAGTCTTGCTAGACCTTTGGAAGAACTTACCCAAATTACGCACGTTGGAGCACCAGTGGTACTTACAGTGGTTGCTGAAGAGATAAGAAGAAGCAGAGAAGAACCTCCAGCCCAAGCAACTGTCGTCGACGTAGGTTTTCTTCTTGGAGAGCCAGGCAACAGTCCGCCATACTTCGAGAGCGATAAGTTGGTACCTGAAACATGAAATAAACAATACCTGATTCATTAACACCTTAATTGGCATAAATCAATCAAATGTTTCATTTCTTCGTTATAGTTATATAGCAACGATTAATGAAAATTTAGAGCCAGGAACGGTAATCAATTTTGGTGAACAGTATTCGACTAGAGTTAAAGACGAAGATATTGGAAAAGCAGGAGTATTTGCATTGAAATTAGAAAATAATAACAGTACTTTTGAGATAATTCCAACAGTTGCAGAACGCAGTGCAGATTTTCTTATCACCGTTCGAGATAACACACTGATTGATTATGAATTATATAAAGTATTATCTTTCAAGGTAAACAAAATTCTTATAGAAAAATCGTTTTTGGCATAAAATGTAAAGAAATGTAATTTTCATTTATTTTTAAATTCAGATTGTAGCTCAAGAAGTTGGTCCAGCTACAAATCTCTCAACGTCAGTTCCAGTTACCATATTTTTAAGGGACATTAATGATAACCCACCAATATTTGAAGAGCAATCATACGAAGTAACGTTATCTGAAAATGTAACAGCAGGATCACGTGTAATTCAAGTAAAAGATAAAGTTTCTCATACCTGTGATTTAAAAGACTGTAAAATTGTAGTCTATTATTTTTTTTTTACTAATAGGTACACGCTACTGATAAAGATACAGGTGTTTTTGGCAGTATTCGATACACGAGCATAAAAGGAGAAGGAAGCGAAGCGTTCACCATGGATCCCAATACAGGATTAATAACAGTAGCCATGGGATCTTCTTTAGACCGTGAAATTGCACCAAGACTGGTATTATCCGTAGAAGCGCGAGATGAGAATGGAAATGGCAACAGAGGAACTGTTCCTTTAATAATTAATCTACTGGATGTCAATGACAATGCGCCTACATTCGAAAATGATATCTATCAATTCATGTTGAATTCTGATTTAACAAATTTCACGTCCCCAGCTTTTATAAAGGTATATATATTCTTCAAATTTACACAGATAGAAATAAAGTTATTGAATTATTCAATTATTTTGCAGGCTATTGATGCTGACGCCGAGCCACCAAACAACGTGGTCAGATACGAATTAGTTCATGGAAATTATGAAAATAAATTTTATTTAAACGAAACGAGCGGTGAATTAATCCTTCGATCGCCAATTACAAAAATTAGACGAAAGAAGCAAAGTGCTCAAGAAAAGCTTTCGAAAAAGATTGGAAAAGAGTTCGTTAAAAGTGAAGAGAAAATCCAGGAGGATAAAGTAGAAGCATCTATTCGTGTAAACAACAATGAATCATTAATGAATACTGGAAACAAGTCTAATTCGAATCTAACTAATAGTGTAATAATGAAAATAATAAAAGAAAGACGAAGAAGAGCTGTTGAAGACGCTTTGTATTCTCTCACTGCCAGGGCTTATGATTTAGGTAAATTAAAAAATTTTGTCTATACCTTTTTAATATTTATGATTGAGGTGAATTAAAAAATTTTTCTTTAAATAAAAGCACCTTAATCATTTGTATAATTTTGAATAGAAAACCAATAATAATCTTTTCAGGTGTTCCACATCTTTCAAGTGTAACGCAAATTCGAATTCTCAGTGGAATCGCCATGGAAGCTCGTATAATGATGTTCGTGGTGCCAGGAGAACGGCCAGATTCAATGAAAACTGCTGAGACTTTGGCAGCCATTACTGGTGGCCGAGTGACTGTATTAGAAACTAGGCCTTATATTCAACAAAATCATACTGGAAGTTCAAACACTTTGCCTGGAGGAGGGAAGAAGTTAGTAACTCATTAATATTTAATATTCATACTGAATAAAAATCAAAATTCATTAATATTTCAATACATATTCGATAAAAGTTAAATTTTAGTAAACGTTTCAGAAGCATCGTTATAGCTCGCGTGGAACAAACGGAACCAGGCACCCCTTTGGTAGACGTAGAAAAAATCCGAGAAACTTTGGCTGCTAATGGCGTAGGGATAATTAATGGCACTGATACGTTAACGAGTACAACAATGATCATAAGTAATATGAAACCACCTGTTGATGGAACAGCACGTAATGATAACAACAACATGCAAACATCTATAATTAACAACACCATTACTAGTATCCAAAGTGAAGAAGTGGTACGTAAAAATATTTCACATCTAATTTAACATTCTTGTAGAAATTAAAGAAATGTTTGCTTGATTTAGACCGTGTACAAAGCAGAGAATAAGTTACTGCTCTGGCTATTGATTATTCTGGGCTTGTTGATGCTTTTGGCCATTGCCATTTTAATTATCTGCTGCATTCATCCTGGGTGCCCATTTTATATGGCACCTAGAAAAAGAAGGGTGCATTCTTCGGAAACGTTGGTCGTGAGAGCTGATGGAAGACCAAAGAGACACCTTCATCGACAACCAGCTGTAGCTGCAGAAGGTAAATACTGTTTTTAACTGCAGAAGGTACCTCAAATTCAATATCATCCATCGATCACAAGAAATCCCATGAGAATAACACAATCTGATTGGTCGCACCTCAATTCAGCTCACAGGTATTTTCGATCGTGACGTATAATTGGTCGAAGAGGTAACATCTACTAATTAGGCTCATTTAAAATTAGGAGGTCAGTCGATGTGTGCATCCCCTTACCCCTGTACCATTCCTCGAGACTTATGATCGGTGGCATTTTAATCTAAATTCCTCCCACTAAAAGCGCTGTGATAGAATTCCAACTGTAGTTGGTACAACAGGAAGTGACACGAAAATGGTAAGGGGATGATGCACCCCCTGAACTTAGGAAAATTGTCCCTCAAAGAGAAGATGGAAAATTTACAAGCATCTAATATTAATGTTCCAGTATCCTGGAATGGAAGAAAACAAGCATGGAGTGCCGATCCCACAAGAAGAAACTGGCAGTTCAATAAAAGAAACGTAAAGAATTGTTCGCTACCTGGGGATGTTGCTTATGTATCTCGTCAACCGAATGACGTTCAAATGAACGTCGAAGCTCATAGATTAACAGAAGATCCTCCTTATGATCATTCAAGGAGAAGCAGAATGGATGAACAAGAAAGATTATATATGGAAGATATTGATGGTCAGAAAGGTAGAGCTTATGATGCTGTTGAAATGGATTCCTTACAGCGACACGAAATGGACAGAGGTTCGGATGTTCAACGACATGCTTATAGGCAAAGGTAGGTAAGCTATCGTCTTACAACAGTATTAATATTTCTTCATATAGCTATCCATATTCATTAAAATGAAAAAATGACAATAGTTAAGGGGATTTTTTCTGGGTTTATAATTTATACATTTTAAAGCAGAGGTGACGAACTGATGGTTCGTGTCCTTATTTTCTTGATCCGTACCGAGTTAAGAGAACAACTACATCGATTATCACTTCGTCAGATTGCTTTCTCGCTGGCTCTTCCTCTCTGAGTCTGTTGATTCCTCTCAGAAGCATATTGTACACCTAAGTACCGTTCACGTCTGCTAAGTTGAGACTCAAAACGGCAAAGGAGCAAGGGGGGTCGGCTGTCTAGTTTTACACAAGCCTAATTAGTATTTAGATAATGTGATCGCTTCAGAAAAAATAATACCCTGCGGCCGAAAGTAGGCATGACCAATTAGAACCATATTCAACTTAGCAAATACGAACAGTATTCTATACTCTATTGAAAATTAATTTTCGTAGTGGGAAAATCGGTGAAAGTAGAAGAGTAGCTAGTGTGACCCACAACGGAAAAGAAGTTCGTCACCTTAGAATTCTCTTAGAACACCTCGTCACTTTAAAACAGTATTTCCAAATAACTATTACTATTTAAAATTTTCTTTAAAAAATCTCGATTTTCGTTTGTACCCAACGCTAGATACATGGAACCAAGTATGAACGAAGAAACGTCTGTAAGAGAGCAACACTTCTATCGCGAGGGAAACGCCGAAGTCCTGCGCCTGGTGACCAGAGGACAAGTGGAAGACACGTCGAGCCACCTTCACCATCCTCACCACCATCGTTCCACGACTTTGATCGTGGATGGCAAAGACATCATCCTGCAAAGGTTCATAGAGGATCAAAAATCGAGGCACGAGTTGTCGGTGCAGGACATCGAAGCAGCTCGTAGCATGGAGTCTCATCAGAGATCCAAAGAGATGTTCCAGCAACAAGCACCAGAGATAATCTTGATACCGGACAAGTTAGACCTGGGACACAGGCAGCACGTCGAGGAGATAGGACCAAACGTTCAAAGATTGGTCATCGATCACGGTGATTACGAGAAGGAATCACAGATCAGAGATGCTATCAAACAAGAGAGACAAGGAACCGATGCAACTGTGGCTCCAATGGCAGAAAGACCTCCAATTATCGACAAAGATACTCAAGCGAAGAGTCAGTATCCTTTTCACGATCTGGAATTAGCTAGACAAAACGCTTTATTGACTCGATTGTTATTAGAAAGAGAAAATAAACGACCAGGAGGTGGAGGAGTGGATTCGACGAGTTACCTGGAGACTCAGAGTCTTCCTGGACAGGTAGCAATTGCTACTCAAACCGACAGAACGGCGGCTACTCAAACGGAGCGTCAGGTGAGAAGCAGAAGCGACAACGACGAATCCGACGAGGAATCGCGGCACAGAAAGAAAATGAAGTCTAGAAAGAAGTACGGCGAAGGAGAGTGGAGAAGATCTCGAACATTGTGGATGAAATCGCCGATCGAAGAAGAAGGTAGTCCTTGCTTCGACAAACGACTGAGCATTTTGAGGAAAAAGGTGAAGGAGGTGAAGGAAGGTAAGAAGATCTCCTTGGAACCGGAGGTTCTTCGGGAGATTTCCGATTCGCTCGATGGGAATGGCAGCTCTTGCAAAGCGGAGGAGGATGAATCGACTAAGACTTATAGAAAATCCACGGAACAAACGAGTATTAGTTACAAAATATTAAATGAAAAGAAGGACGATTCGCAGTCTTCTGAGGAGGCTCGTAAGCGAGAGAAGAGTTGCGAGGATGTGACCGACGATCAGAAAATGAATATCACCGAGTCCACTTCCTCGCCGGAGATAAAGATTCAGCGCGAGAGGACGGAGGATAAGAGTCCGCGGAAAGAAGGGAAATCGAAGTCACAGAAGAAAGCTGATAGCATGATCAAGCCGAGCTTCAGGATCCTCGAGAAGGAATTCACAATGTTGACGAAGAAGCTGAGCAAACTCGGTGACAAAAGATTGCAGGGAAGCACGAGCGACAGCACGAGTCAGGAGAAGTTGGAACCGTGTTCGAAGAAGGAGCCGGATCACAAAAGTTTGAGGAAAACTGATAACTCTCAGAAACAGACGATCGAAACTGGCCCGAGCGTATCGAGGACCGAGCAGAAAGCGAAACAGAAGAAGGATGCTGCCATAGCGAAGACGAAACAGAAGCTCAAGTACCAGCAGACTCACGTGATGAGCACCGGAAGTTCCGAGTACGATGATGCTCTGGACAAATCGAAGAGAGTAAGCGGAACTTGCCAGGAAACGAAACAGAAACATCCGATTCATGGGAAATTGAAACGCCAGCCTGCGATTGACCGGCGAGAGACAAAAAAGCAAACGGAGCAGGAAACTGGAAAGCGAAAGCACAGTCCTCCGAGAGGAACTCCGAAGATTGAGCGGAAAGCTGAGAAGAGATTAACGCGCGCGCCGAAATTGTCAGTTGTATCTCATAAAGGGCATGTAAGTGAAGGGACGAGCACCAGTACCGAGGATAAGAAAGATGCGTTTAATTTTTCAGATTTTAAGAAGAAAAGCAGTAGCCTTTCGTCGGACAAAGATTACAGGAGGGTGGTTAAGGATGATGAGAGAAAGGGTGGGAAGAAGGCGGTTCAGAGATTCAGCGATGACTTTGTCGAAGAATCTGAGGCGGCAACTAAACAAGATGCGAAAAGTGTGAAAATAGAAACAATTCCTAGCAAGGAAGAGTCCAGTGTTGATAAAATGAAGCAATTGATAAAAAGTGGATTAGGATATGGAGAACTTTTGGTTGAAAAGCTGAAGAAAAGTGAACAACCACCGTCTACTGAAGAAATGAATAAAACTCCTGTGGATGATAAGCAGCAATCGATTAAGGATCATGTGATTGATGATAGTATTCAAATGAAAAAAGAAGAAATAATTGAAATTAAGGATACTGCAGCAGGTGAACAACCTGAGGATCATCCAACATCTCAAATTGAATCAACAATAAAAGAATCAGAGAGACAAATAGTAGATGTTAAAGATGATACAAAACCGAGTGAAAAAGATGATTCATTCGAAGGAGAAATGAAAACAGTGAAAGAAGAACATGAAGATAAAATAATAGAAGATTCATCAAAGGACACTATAAAAGAAGAATTAGAAAAATTTAAAAAAAATGAAGGAGAACATAAAAGTGACTCTGTCAAGGATACAGCAGAAGTAGAAGATAAAGTAGAAAAATGTAAAGAAGAATATAAATTATTAGATGATACTAAAAAGCATACAGATAAAATTGAAGATGTACAGGCAGAAAAAGATGAAGGAACTAAGAAACTGGATGCTGCACATGAACATCTGAAAGAGAGAGTGGAAAGGCTGTTTGAAGATCATGAAAAAGAAATTGGAGACTTAGATGCCGAGCATAAAATTAAAGAAATTTTTGTAAAACCAAGTGAAATGAGTAGCTCGTTAGATGACACTCATAAGGATGTAGAAAGCAAACAACATATTGAAGAAAAAATTAATGTAAAAGAAAAAGAAAAAGATGTTGAAATACAAGGTAATAGCAAAGCAGATCTAATACAAAAACCTGAGGAAGTAATTGAATACTATATAGTTGAATCACCAAAAAGTGAGATATACAGCATGGAAAAGGAATTATCAGATAAATCAGAAAAATATGAAAAAGAAGAAAAATTATGTGAAACTGATAAACAAAAAGAAGAACACGTAGAATATGCAGATATGGATGAAAAACCTGTAATTACAGAAGAAGAAGAAGAAGTAATAAAAATTATATCAACTGGAGATGGAAAAGAAGAGATTTGTTTAGATACTTTCAAAGACGAAGAAATTAGTGATTCAATCAAAACTGATGATCAACAAAGTGAAAAGAGTGATTTTTTAGATAAAGAAAAAATAGAAGAAATTAAGAAGGAAAGTGATGTATTTATAGAAGATCTTTCTTCAGTTGAAGATAAAAGCACTGATAAAGAAAGGGAAGAAGATACAGTAAAAAGTAAATCAATGGATCATACAATTCTTGAACAAGAAACTACTTATCCTGATAAGGACGAAATTTCTGACGAAGGACAAAAAGTTTCTACAGAAGTAGCAATTGATCTAATTAACAAAGAAGATGTTAGTTCTCTAAAGAAAGAAGAAACTTTCGATAGAGAACCAGAAACAGTTACAAAAACTGAAATGGGAGATCATCAAATAAAAGATAAAGAAAATGCTTTTCAGATTGTAGAAGAAAAAACTATTGATAGTACTTATTTTGACAAAGAAACAGCTTCTGATGAAAAGGAAGCTTTCACAGGAATCGATAAAACTGCTGATCAGGAAATTAGTGAGACAGACAGTATTTTCTTTGATGAGGAAAAAGGAAAACATCCTGAGGAAACAAAAGAAGGTATTACAAAAGATATAATTCAAGATAATCAGATCACTGAAGAAAATGAAATAAAAGACAAGTATCATGACCAGCAGGAAGAAATTACTTCCAGAAAGGATACAATAAAAGATGATCAAATCACAGAAAAAGATTTGTCTATACCTGTGGATGAAATAAAGGAAAAATACCATGATGAACAAAAGGAAGTTATTATAGAAACAAAGACAATAGATGATAGTCAAATCAGTAAAGAAGAGTTAGAAATTCCAAAAAGCATGAAAATCGAAGAACTTGATTCAAAGGTTGAAGAAAAGGCTGTTCTTTCAGAGGTAAAATATGATAAATTAAATATAGATGAAAATATCAATGATCAAGAAACAAATGGTGATTCAAAAACGCCTATTGTTGAAGAACTAAATCTTCACGAGACTGTTCCAAGCAATCTTCCTGTTTCTATTATACAAGATGTGAAAAAGGAAACAATAGCAGAGGTATCTTTAGAAGATGTTCAAACTACTGAGGAAAAAAGTGCTTTTCCAGAGATGTTTAAAGGTGTACATTCGCTAGTTGATACATTAGCAACTAAAGGAGAATTAATACCTACAGAAACTGAAAGTGAAATTAAGGAAGTTGCATCTCATCAAGACGATGCAGAAACTTCCAAATCCGAAGCTTCTCTTTCAAAACTCGACGGCGAATCTTTCAAGCACACAGAAGAAAATAGAAGAAATATCGAAGAAACACGGGAAGAAATGATGAAAAGAAAATTAATGATGCCTGCAGAAGATAAAACAGAGAGTACATCAGAGGATACTATCAAAGAGGATTTAACAGTTGACGTAATTAAAAAGTCCAAAGCAGAGGGATTAAGTGATAGCAAACAAATCGTTGAATTATCAGCAGATGAAGCAGCGATATTAAAAAAGCTTAATGAGAATAAAGAACCTGTAGAATCTTTGGATGATAAATTATCGTCGCCAATAAAAATGGAAAAAATGATGGATCAACCGGATGTCGCTGAGGAATCACTTCAAAGCACGGAATCCGAAATAGTTCCAAAAAGTGGGACAGTAGATGACAAAGTGGAGGAAAATACTAAAAAGGAAGAGGAATTGCACGAGCTACCGCTAAGTTTCCAGGAAACTTCTTCCCCAGGGTCGAAGGAAGCGTCAAAAGAAAAGTTTCTATTAGATCCCATTGCCTCGGAAATTCTAACGGATTCGAAAAAAATAGTCGAACCTGAGGAACAGTTGAAATTAGTCAGCGAGCAAGTTGAACCGCGAGAAGATTCCCAACAATCTGTTGGGAAACAAATTTCCAGTGCAAATGAAGACGAAACTCAGCCACTTCCGGAAGAGCAGCCGCGTATAACCATGATTTCTCAAGATGAAGAAAGCAAACAAGATGCGGAGGGAACGTTGCTTTCGAAAGAGAGTATGATGGTGGGAAGAGAGCTGAAGGATGAGGCTGTTGGAGAACGATACGCAGACGTAAGCCTACCACTTTTTACGAGTATAATAGATACAATGGACGATTCGGATGATAGTGATTCATCCAGTGATATTTCCAGGAAAACCACGCTGACCACCAGACCGTATCAGACCCCACGGCATCGCGCACGACAGTCCCCCGAGAAAGAAAGCGCTCGAACTGAAGTACACGACATCGAAGACGAAGAGAAAGTGTTAATAGTGGAGCTGGAAGATGAAGACACCGGAGTTTCGAAAGAGATTACAATGTTTGAAAAAAGTGAAGAACAGTCTAAAGATGAGGCCACTGTACTGAATGAGGAAAATAGGACAACTGTGAAAGTAGAGACAGCTTCTGGTTATACAAAAATAGCAAGCAACGTCGAAGAAGAAAATGTACAAAAGAAGAAACAATCAGAATCAAAATCTATTTCAACGTTCGAGGAGTTCACCTCGAAACATACAAAGGAAACGAAATCAAAATCTCACGAAACATCATCAATTCGTAAGCATTTGAAAATTGAGCTGACGAAAAGTGACGATAAAAGAATGAAAGATACGGAAAGGAAGAAAGCTCCTTTTCGAGGGAAGAAGAAAAGTTCTTCGGAGGAATCGTCCGAAGAGAAAGCATTTTATTTTCAAGATGCAACGAAATTTCGTAAGAAACCTCCGGACAAGCAATCGGTGAAGAAAGAGAGCCCTCGGGTGAGATCAAGAAAGATGGATGAAGACCAACGGAGAAAGCAATACGCTTTGAGATTGAGGGGAGAAAAGGAGAAGAAATCGGCCGGTGGTGAGAAACATTCGACTCCTCCAAAAACAGGTGAAATAGACACGAGCAAAGCGCAGCCTAAATACATGGCTTGGTACAAGAAGAACCGCGAAGAAATGGAGAAGAAAAGGGCTGAGTTAATAGCGACTGATGAAGAGGATCAGCTTCCTCGATGGTTAAGAAGGAGCATGAAGAATCAAAAATCGGATAAAGATAATAAAAGGACTTCCACTCACAAAGTTGCTGATGCAACTCCGAGGACGAAGCAAAAAGTGAAACCTCTTGTGAACGTTGAGTCTGAACAATTGAAAGCCATTGTTCGTCAAGGAAGGAAATTAAGGCGAGCCGAAGGTGGGAAAAACGAAGATCCACCTGTTCAGATATTCGCGACGACGCCACCTGCAGCTCCACAAGGTGGCAAACATCATTTGGTGCAGCATTCTGAATACAAATACGAAAAAGTTCCACCGCCCTTTTACCTCCATCCTCCACCGGTTCCTCATCCATCGCCCCAGTTATCGCCCCAACATTTTGAAATTCCACCGACGATGGAACCTTCTCAAACGGAGGCTGATTTCGATTCTGGAATAGCGATATCGTTACAGGGTGGTAACAGGCTACGACATCAACAACTTTTGGAGAAGAAAAGTGTTTTCGACATCGCGTACAGCGAAGCAGCTCCTTCGCAACTGCGCTCTGACAGTACCACTCCTCCGTCTTGAATTGATAAAATTATATTCGAACTATTACACACTCAGATTTCTAAACGAGATTAATGATTTATTAAAATTTTCTGAATTATTATACTTGGACGTGAAAGGAAGAAATTACATTACGCACAAAATGCAGGGTTAATTATACCTTAATGATGGGGATAAGAGATCGTAGACGTCACGTTATAGAATTTACACTTTGGTAGTATGATAAATAAAATGGATATATGGGACAAAGTTGAAAGAACTTTACTAGTTTCTTCTTTATGTTGAAAAAATGAATAATGAATCTCTTCTGTAAGAACAAATACTGTTTACACAATTTATAATAATGAATGTAGGTTTCTTATAATTGCCTCCGTCCAAAGGAAAAGTCAACATGATGACCAATTTTATATTATGATTGTTATCTCAATATTATGATGTTTATAATTATCTTGTAAATATATATGTATAAACCCAACAACATGCTTTTTATTTACACACCTAATTTTAGCAATCTTGTCATAGTCATGGGAATATCCTAAATCTGAGCAAAGTAGGTTTCCTTAGGAAAAATTCTCAAAATTCTAATTTTGACGATATTAATACGGAACCCCGGAATTAGAGTAAACCTAAGGGGGAGGTTCGGAAAAACCGGAAATCCGGAAAAGTCTGCAGGGGGAGGATATCGCCATCTTCCCTGAGGAACCTACCATACCCAATATTGCACATTGCTGAAATTCTTATCAAATGTTATAATTACTTAATTTGTACAACAGCAGAAAAGTACATATATCGTTTCATTGCCAAGTAATTAATTTATTAATCAAAACATATTGTGCAACTTTTCTTATTATATGTTCTTTTAATTTTTTATCAGTACGTGCTTCACAAGTTTTATTAAATTTTTTAATTATTGAAGCAATGTGTTCTCGTATGATTGAATAAAAGAATTTCTAAGTTAGATTGATTTTAATTATTGAAGCCGTTAAAATATTTACTTTCAGATCGTTTCACTATCGACGTGACTGTGATAATTATATTCACATCGGCTACGTCAGAACGATCTTCTGTCGTTCCTGTTATTCTGTTACAAAAATATCTTTCATTCCGATTTTACGAGCTCTGTTATCTCCTGCCAAGCAGTTTTATCTGCACCTAACATAACACGAAAAATTGAAAGATAAGCACGGTTATCAAATACCAATAAAATGAAATATGTGCAATTTTTTTCCTACCTTGGAAACAGTTCATAATTATGTTCAAATATTTTCAAAATGTACATAATAAAATATAAAATTACAATCATCTTTGTCGTAACCCTTAATCATCCCTAGACAAAATTATTTCATGTATGTAAAGTATGTGAATTTTCAGTTTTATAATAACATAATATCAATACTGATAAGCTGAATAAACATCTAAATAAACAATTACTATTAACAATTATTATTTTTTGTGTGTTTTTCTTCGTTTTTAATAATATAAAATGAAATTTGCATAGGGTGAAATTTCATCCATGATCGATTTTTAATTTAGAATTATTAAATTTATTACTTTTTAAATTATTGAAAGATGCTTTAAAAATGTATAGGAAGATCAACGTGATCGACTGTGATAATACAGAACAGAAATGACGTGTGCCTGATGAAACGTGGTAGACACAAAGCATGTGGAACTCGCCCAAGATGACGTAACAAAAATTTTCATGACGTGCTTCTATGACACACACGACGTCACAGATGCAACTAACCTACCGTAATCGAGAACATAATGGTGCATCAAACATAACCGAAGACCGGTAAATCTTAGGATTGGGAAAACAGAAAGTACGCGTTGGTCGGTCGACCTCGAATCGTTGACGCGCGAAAAACGCAACGGAGATGACCAGAACGCGATACGAGAATAATTTTAGCAAATGCTACAACAGACCTCAGTATTATCGAACAATCAATAATTTAACTAAAAATGAAAATAATTTTTTAATTTTCTTTATAATATACACTTTGAATAATTTTTCAGGTGTTGTCAATTTTAAGTAACTAACTTTAAACCCTTAAATTATTAATAATTAATATAATATATTCAAAATAGTATTTTCCTTTTAATAGTATTTTTCCTTTTAATTATTTGAATATATGTAATTGATGGTATCAATCACTGATAACCTATTAATATTAATATCTTCAAAATTAGAATGTTGAGAATTTTCATTTTTGCATTTAATTTTTTAGGCATTATTTAAATATTTAAATTTGTAATTCAAACATAATGCATAATAATTCGGGAATAATCAAACGAATAATAGAACCTCTGTTTTCAATATGGCCCTTCTTCCTAGAGATCCTAGAATGCTCGCAGGTGTACGTAACAATAGAAGTAGAAGAAAGTGAAGAGAAAGAGAAAGAAGTTTTAGTAGGATATTATATGGTACAGTTGGTAAACTTCATAGAATATTTGTTGTATTCTACATTTTATAGATGCTGCTAATTTTGTGATAATAACTGTTAGCATTATATTAAGAAGAAAAAGGAAGAGAAATGATTTTAAATACCAATTAAATTATAATTTAATTTATATTTTACTGGTATTCTGTTACTATCAAAACATCAAAATAAATTTATCATATATATGTAATCTGGCACCAATAACAATAATTTGTTACTAAAGATATGCAATAAAATCGAGAGTAATTAAAACGATACAAGTTTAATTCCTTCAGATATTAAATAGATTTCTATGAAATTATGCTACCGATTTGTTAGGTACCAAAGGCGATGAAATATAAAACATTTATACATAAATAAAATAACTGCAAAAAGTAAATAATTTATCACTTAATCAGTCACAAATGATAATGTTTCATTGTGACGTATTCTTTAATCATTAAATGATAAAAAAAATGATATTATTACTACAGCATTTTTCAATGCATAAATAAATTACTTAACAACAATTTATTGTGAATTTTACATTTTATAAATATTGCAATATTATTTATGCAAAATACATATTATAATATGTAACGAATCAGATAATTCTAATTATATTTCCATGCAGTAATTTAATTATGTATACACATTTATAACAATGTTATAAAAATTGTTCTGCTTTTACTTGTGGAAAATATCAAGAGCAAAATATACATGTAACAGACTGTACAGGGTAGAATTTTGCAACTTACAAGTTGTTGCAAATTTCGTAACAATAAACAATCACCGTAGGCCTACGACTGTTAGGGATTTGCATGAATCGTTATCCAGCACCTTCTCTAATTTCCCCGCGATTCGCGCTCGACGGAAATATTGAATACCACGGAAAGTATCAGCTTTTAAACAATAGCTAAATGTTAATTGTTGTTAATAAAGAATACACATGTTGCTGATGCAACGGCGAACAGAGCTGTGGAAGAGGCTGCACCTGTAACACCAGTACACGAAACACATATACACCTGAAACCTTTGACCTTTTCATCGACGCCGGCCCTACCCCTCTCCTCGCAACTACCCCCTTTCCCTATCCCTTTCCCTTCGCCAATTGCAATTCGATGAAAATGTTGCACTGCGCGCGGTGGTCCGCCGTGGAAATCGAATTTTACCTTCTCGAGCCAGGAAGAACCCCTTGGCTATTCACTGGCTGGATGATTCTACTTTTCGAAGTAGAATAAAAGTACAAAGATTCACGCGTTGATTGCTACAATAAAAACAGTAATATCTAGTAAAACACGCCGTAAAATGGATCATTAACGCGTTAATTACTACAATGAAAATGGATATTTATTGTAAGTATATTGAAGCTCTAATTTCAAATTTCAAGCTCTCTCACATTTAACGTTATTATTACACCTGGCATAGTTACGTCTAACACTATTTCAAATGAGATTTCAGGGTGTAAATCGTGTTACGGGAAGCCTCAAGGGATGGTAAATGTAGCAGTGTTAAATGTAATAATCTAAGCCATAACACCCTAATTCAAGGTTGTATTCTCATAAATTAATTTAAAATCAAATTAATATTAATTAAATCTAAAAAAGAGGAAGTAGTATCGATGTCATGAAAAAAATATTTTAAGTATTCTCATAAATTAATTTATAAGAAATTGTGTCTTTAGTAACAAATTATCGTATGGTGCTAGAGTGCATATATGTAATAAATTTATTTTCACGTAAAGTGGTTGATAAGATTTATTGATAATAACAGAATACCAACAAAATATAAATTAAATTATAATTTAATTGGTATTTAAATTTATTCTCAAACAGAACAGCAGCAGAAAAACAAAGGAAAAGCAATAAATAATATATAAAAATTGTCCAATGAATCTAACCTTAAGAAACGAAAAGGTTTGGTACCAGAAACAGAAACGTCTCATGGCACCCAGTACGTCTAGATGCGTCCCTGGTCCACGTTATATCTAACCTGTGTATGTATGTATATATATGTATATCGATAATTTGCAACGAGAAGGGCGCGTTGCCTAGATGTTTTCGCATCGCGAAATCTACAACCCCTTGCGCACCAGTCGAGATTGGCTCGGGCATCAATAGCCATCAATCATCTCAAAATTTCGGCAACGCGCTGGACAACACGAGCGGCAGGGTACCATCACCAAAGTAGAGTTCTCCGGGACCACACGGTGAGGAGAGATGATGACGAAGGAGGAGAAGGGTCAGGGAGGAGGGACCAGGAGGGAAACGTTCAATACCTCCGAAAACGTGGTCCTACCGAGATATACCTCCACGTAAATTCGGTAACTTCACCGTAATGCTCGTACTCGTTGGTACGCATAAGCGCATATTAACCCCTCGAATCGATAATGAACTGATGACAGGCGGTAATTAATTAAAATGTATTCAATAAATTTCTAATTTTAATTATTTATAAAAAATCTATAAAAAGAAAACTATTTGTCCGATTAATTGCAAATTGTTAGGAAGAAAAATACAAATCAAAAGAAGGGATGTAAGTAGTATTGATGGAGAAAATGTTGGAACCCTTTATAAGGGTTGGAACCTTTCATAAATGCTACTCTAACAAGTGTTGATATTTAAGTAATCAAAACTTTATGAAATATGTACTTGCATACTAGACACAATTTCTATTTCAAAGCCTTCACAGGCCAAAGTGATTAACTTCACTTTTTGAATCTGTTAATATTTCAGTGCCATAGCACTCAATTAATGCTTAATTTTTTATATGTATTTTATCAATTTCTTTATTTCCTTTTTTTTTGGAGTTAATCGATTTGGTAAACGAGCGGCTCAACTGTACTTCAAAGTTAGAATTGAAAACGCGTCTAAAAGAAGAGCAACGACACCCCCAACACTATTGAAATTATACATTGGTATTATTGACAAAATATTTATTTCCTATAAAATTCTCCAATAATTTTGTGATGTGAAAATGCGACATTCTTGTATCTAAAACTTTGAAACGTTGAAATATGAAATTACAAAGAGCAAAGATTCCACGAAGCTCGCAGTCACTAGTGTGTTAACATTGAAATACCTTAATCCATGCATCCTAAGCGATTGAATTACAATGTCTATCAAGATGAACTGACATAATCATAGCCATAGCCATGCGCATTGAATTAGAATAATTGACGTCCCTAATATACGTATCTCATTGGCTGAAACACGCGGAGACCTTCTCAAATTCATGATATTCTATTAAGAAGACGACAGGCCGCAGATGACTCGCGCAGTTGGCGCGCATAAGAACGCGAACCAACAGTGCTGGCTCGTCATTTTACGCAATTGCAATAATTATACGTAACAGGGCTATTAATTGTGTATTTGTGTACTTGATGCATTCGAGACACCTGGGTATTTAATACCTGTGTGATATTCAGGTAAATAAAAATGATTCGAGTATCTACAAGATATGAGATATTCGGGAATCTTCACCTTGAAGGTGATTGTTTTTCGAACATTTTCAACAAATATCACATACAATGATATTTATTATCCACACGTTACGATTGTGTCATATTGCCTTTCAATCAGAATAAAAAATGTAAACTATCAATGTTCTCTGCACGAGTATTTTTTTTTTTTTAATAAATTTTCTATAATTTATCATTTTCTCATTCGATTTCATTGTCTTTATCATTCATTCATGTTTTTAATTCAATTTACGTCTCCATTTATATCTGACTCATGCATACCATCGACCCGGTAAATGCGGCTCAATAGGTTACCAGCAACTTCAGCGGTGGGGCAGCAAAGAGGATGCCATCCGCCTACAACCGTATAAGGAGCCCGCGCTTTTATCCGGAGAACATGAAATACGAGTAGGCTACGCGTTACTAACTCACTGTCTTGTTAGCCTGTTACTGCAGCCACGTGTTTCGTCGAGGAACGTCAATCTACGAACGTAAACGATCTCCACACGTTTCACGAAAGCCTGATACTTGGAAGTGACGATTAGAACGCACGTGGCCACCTTAGCGGAATATCGATACCTACGTTTGACTTTTACATGTTGAATGTCGCGAGAGCCGTAGGAAACTCACACCACAAATTAGATATACTTATGTATTTGAATAATTAGAAGAAAAATAATAGAAAAATATTATTTTGAATAGTAATATCATTCTATAGAATATAATGTAAAAAATTAAATGGCTTGATTTAAAAAATGTAAAATGACCTTAGGTTTTTGACTCATTATAGTAAAGCAGAACTAAAATAGAAAATTTTAAAATAAACAATATAAACTACAGAATAAATGTTGTCAATGGTATTAATATTTATTGGCAACCCACTTATACCAATTTCAAGTTGTCATTTAGGAGAAATTTGAACAATACTAATAACGTTTTGATTTTCAATAAACCATCTCATTAAATATTTTAAATATTAATAATCCATCAGTCTATTCTGTAATATGGTATAATAATATTAACGATACTGAAATATTGATCGTCTACCGCCACTATTTCAAATGGGGAAAATAATAGTTATATGCGGAGTTACTCACCTTCCTGCAACAATATGGGAGCCTGGTGATCAATCCGCGGCTCGCGGAGTCCTTGCGGCGACACTACGCATCGTTTCACGGACGTAGTCGCGGTTCCGTCGTCGAAGGTGCACGGAAAAAGCCAAAGGACTGGTCTTCGGCCACGATTATGTTTCGATACACGCGTATACGTATCGTTGACACTCGCCAAGACTCCTCACCTGCCCATCAAAAGACGTAAAGTCATCCACATTGGCCAACCATGGAACCGGCTAACATGTAACAAAGAAGGTTACCGCTTCAGTCGTACGGTCCGACTCGCGCCTCTTGCGCCCTCTTGTACGCCTGATAGTTACTTGGCGAAATGTGGACGCCTTTCGGGAACTGTTTTTCTTGGCACCCTGAAGTGTACCCCGGGTGCGTCCAATTATTTACCTGTAAGGGCATATTGGGTGACGAAGGAGATCATGCAGCGTGGTATACCTCGTCACTGACACTGGAACTTCAAGTCCATCGAATCTGTTTTATCGACGATAACGTCGATAAGTTGATTTCCTTCTACTTTATCAATAGATAATTATTAATTATAATTCCTAAGGTTCTTAATTGTCCTGTTGCATTAATATTAAAACAATTCTCTTCACTCTATTTTTATTTACTTGAAGAGTAAAATGTTATAAACAGTTGAATCATCTTTATTTAAAAAGAAAAGAAATAAAATATGAAATGCTATATAAAAGAAAGTGAACAATGTTAAAAAATAGATATTAAAAATTAGAAATGAAACTGGTGTTTAAAAGAGTAAAATTGTATCTTCCATTAATCTTCATCGTCGCTAATTATCATGCGAGACGTTCTTTGTTGAGTAGGTTGTTTTTCAGCGGATTCTTCTTCATCATCGCTAATTATCATTCTGGTACGTTTCTGTTCAGTATCCTGAACAGATGGTTCAGTTTCTTCGTCGCTATCCAGTAAGCGACGTTTCTTTACCGTTTCATTTTCTTTGTCCGAACTATCCGATCGATTTCTCTTTCCCTCATCTGGTACAAGTTTTTATTCAATAAACACATTTAAAATGACATCCGACAATTTTTACTTTGTTTAAACATATTCTTTTCTTTACTTACCTTCAGTATCGTGGACATTTCTCTCATTTTCCAGTTCAGAATCAGAAGAGTCGATAAGTAGTTTAGCACGACCACCAGCTTTTCTTTCCTCTGTACGTGGTTTTTCTGTAATTTCTGAATTTATGTCAACTAAATCAATCGTTCAGATTGTTACAATTAAAATTAAACAAAAAAAACATTTGTTAATCAATTTTCGGTGATCAAAGAGTTTAACCAGTTACATCAATAGAGGGCACGTAACTGAAAGTCTAAAATGTAAATGCGTACCAACAGTCTGCGAACTTCTCGTTTCCGGTTTTTCAACTTCAATATTGATCTGTTCCGTCGATTTTGAAGAAATTTTACTTTTCGATGTAATCGATTCGAAATCTACATCGGATTCAGAATCAGGCTGGCGAGAAGTGGATGGTTCTGGTTCGGCTAAAATGTACATATAAGTCTTAGTAATTTTGGTAATTAAAAAATAATTAATAAGAATTACATACCTGTAGATTTGAAATATTTTCTAATATTTTCTAAAACATCGACATCATCGTCACTTTCATTATTTCTATCGCTATCAATTTCCCCCGCGGTTGAAGCTGCTCTGGGTTCTAATTATAAAAGTATTAAATTTTAGATCAATTTATAATTGTTTTAAACATTGCTTCATATATAATTATGTATAATATTAATATTATTTTTCTATAACAATAAATCCTGAATTCTTAAAAAAGTATCTCACTGTTCCATTAATAATCTAGTGGGGTATGTTTGACCCTTGATCGTCATCAAATTACTGATTGAGAAGGTGCAAATACTTATGCAACTCACTGTATGCATTATATTACCTTCAACAACGAAGTTCCCTGCGAGTGCAGCGTCGATAAGGTTGCAGTGCTTCTGAATCGTCGAATTAAGGATATTAGATGGTATACGCCAATAAGATTCCTGTTCATCAGCAGGAGGTGTGAATCCCATGGCTCGAATAAGCTTTTGAAAGCTCGGTGAATCCATCGCTGCCGCCGAATAATCTGTCAATGGGACTAAAGGGATACCTTCGGAGCTTTCCTCGTCTCGATCGTCTAGGACATCCTGCAGGGATTCCTTGATCCATTCTAGTGCTTCGTTCATATCTGCTTATCAAAAGATATCGTTATACCTCTGCATAAAATTTTTCATATTAATCGTAAAGTATTATACATTTTTTAAATTTGATGTAGCAACAATTAGTGCAGTGCCAAAATTATCATAGTTTTCCCTATTATAAAAATAAATACATGACTCTAGCTTCAAAGTTAGAAACCGTTCTTTAAAAGAAACTGTATCCTGATAGGTGACGAATACGTTGACTCGACACAAAAGGGTGGCAGAATCGTTTTTTAACGATGTCTCTTGAAAAATCCACAGGGGATAAACCGGTACCATCTCGACACGGGTCACATTTGTATCGCAGAAGTTTCTTTGACAAGTCATTTCATTTTCCATTCGTCTTTCTTCGCGCGATCACTGCAATCTTTTGTTCCTTTTCACGCTCCAGAGACACTTGTCCTCCGTAAAGGTACATAGAGAAGAGAATAATATTCGCAGTCGCTAACGCGAATTTTATTCCCATAAATCATCGGGACCATCCCGTGAAGCTGATAACACAGGGGTCGACATTGTTACTTACTTTTTTGGATGACATCCTTCAACAATCCAGATAACTGTGCACTCGTGTAAACCATAGTTGGCTGATTCCTCTTGCCCATCTTTGTTTTTTTGCTGGTTGGTTTATTGGGAGCCTTGTTCTTACGGGTCGAGGATTTTCCAGCTTCTTCGTCGCTGCTTTCATCCTCTTCAGAATTACTAACAGACTGCGTTTCCCACGACGATTTACCTTTTTACGATGTAATAGGAAATATATATAAATGTTTCCCGATCGGGCATCTTTTCGATATTATGTACACGCAAATTGCACTATAAACTTGTATTCATTTCGACGTATAGAAATATTTAACACTATAATAGATTGCCGGACAAATAGATCTGTCAAAATAGGTATAGCAGATATGGATTTTTGGAACTAAGGAGTGGGAGGAAAAGGAATTAGTATTAAAAACTATTAAAAACCAACATATGTATTAAAAAAAGTTATTTAAGTTTTTCTATATACAATGTATATAGCAATAAAATCGTAAATGAGTCAAATTGACTCGCTCTGGCAATCTAGTATTAATTAAAAGTGGTAATTATGATCAATACTTTTCCCCTTGTAAAATTACATATTTCTAATTAATTTATTGTGATAATATTTCTTTCTTATTTCATTAATAGATACTATACAAAGAAATTTATTTATATATTTAATTTATAAAATAATACAATCGTTATCTACAATTTACATAAAAAGTTCGTTCATTATTCTTTTATAGAATATCTCTGTTTCATCACTTAGAAACACGGAAATTTTAATTAAGGTAGTAAAAACTTGGAGTCTGCTCTTCAACAGCGATTAACGTATTATAAATTCATGAGGACATCGGAAGTTAAAACTGAAGTTCAGGACTGCGTGACGGTTTTTAATTTAATACCTTCATATTAACAGATACCGGACAAAAAAGTAAGCGAACTCGAGCAGTATAAAAATGTAGATACCTATGGAAATCGTAAGGTAATAAGCGAAACAATTTTACGTTTACAGAGGGAAGAAAAAGAATCTTCCTCGGTATAGGAAATGGTATTCCCTCGATTCGCGTACGTTTCTAAAATATTTCGATCAGCACACATGCAATATTAAGATCCGCCGTTGCATAGCATCTCGCGAAATCGTATTCGTCCTCGCGACAAGGAATCCGCGAGAAAACGTTATTTCAATGCCACGTAAGCGAAGACAAAGCTTTGCTTTTATACTTCATCTCCTAACCTTGTGTATCTACAACGCGCGATCTATTGCAACACATTGAATACAAATAAGCGTAGGTGGGCGGAAAGAGAAAAACAATAACAAATGATAAATATGAAATTCCTAGCAGTGTAATGGAAAGCAGGGGAACGAGTTATATTGGAGTTGGAGCAGGAAAAGCTACGACTGAATTTCCCGTTTTTCGATATTAAATAACAAGATTTGTATTCCGCGACGAATCCACCCACGAACTACTCTCCCGTTCGTGCACAATGCTCAGGTGGAAAATTCAAATATTACTTCGATCGTGTTTTTTTGTATTCATAACTCGTGGAACTCGTTAAACACATGTTCATTCATTGATGAAAAATTCCCTTAATGAAACTACGGAAAAATTTTCTGTTATTTATTTCAATAGCTGAATTAAATAACAGAGGTTTGGAAAAATTCCATGAATTAAAATAGCAGTTTTCCATTCTTTAATCAATTATATCAGCAAAACGAAAATTCATAAATTTCGATACCATTGATAAATACAGAGTTTTCTATATACAATACATATAATTTTTTAATCGTTTCGGATAATGTGTTAGACAAAAACGATGCATAAAATTAATTATTTATCTAAGACTTCCAAAAAAATTATTTTTAAAAATCTCTACATGGAATAGAATCAATAATTTTGCTGTTCCAAGGGGCAAGAAGCGGATAACGAAATCTATATACCATCCCTTCTCTGATAGCATCGACGAAAGGTTTTTCTCTCCTCGAGCCTATAAAAGAATCGGAAGAGGGTCCTACAAGAAGATTCCGTGCAAATTGATCTTGCCTTTATTTTTTCCCCCCTTTCTCTGTTTATCTCAGGCCGTTCGCTTTCCTGCGAGGCGACACTTGCTCCCTCCAAAAACGAGTACACTGGATGCAGTCGATGGCAATCGTGTTAGCAGAAGACTGATCGAATAGGAATAGTCGGCGAATCAGAGGATGGTAAGAAAGACAGATGCGAATGGAATGGGGTAGGATTGGCCGGAACTGGGGGTGGTTCAGAGATCTGTTCGAAGTCGAAGAAAGGGCTGGAAAAAGGGACGATGCAGACGGCCACAGGATGAGAACTTAGAATGAAAAAGAAAAAAAAGAGAAAGATAGGGCGAACACTCACCGTGGTTGCTTTTTCTGGATCGTTTCTTGCGCAGCTCCTTGCGATCCGTGGCCAATCCTAATTCCAAAAGCTTCTCCTTGATCTTTGGCTTCGGCCGCTTTATTGTAAGCCCATTGAAGATCAGCTCCACGGGATCTGTTGTTCGCAACATAAACCGTATCGGCATTATTTCGACGTTTGACAGAATTGGAACGTTCATTCGATACGGATCGCAGCGAATGGGAGGAAATTAAATCAGGAAAATTGGATCCAATCTTCCGATAAGTAATCTCTGCTTGCTCTTAATAACAGCCTAACGTGTAGAATGATAAAATAAACTGAGAATCTACGATACGTTTTAATTAGAAGGATGAAACTTAAATATTAGATCATACCAAACGCTCGTGACGTTCGTATTGTTGCAGAGTGTGGTATTTCCATAATTTAGATAAATTTTATTTCATGAAAAAGTATTCTGGTTTGATATGTTCTTTCTAAAAATTTAAATTATAAAAATCTAAAGTACTCAAAATGTAATTTTATTCAAAGTAATCAAATAAAAAGCTAAAGAAACACGCGGCTTCTATTATGGAAATTTTCTTTTAAACATGATACCTAATCATGGAAATTGTTTGAATATTACCTTCATCATCTTTTAGCTGTTCCCAAAGTTCTGTGAGCTGAGTAATTTCATCCTTTGACCATTCTGTCGGAAGCTTCTTTAGAATCTCATTTCGAACGCTCTAGATCAATAATTTTTAATTATTAAAAATTATCAAATTTTCTCAAGTAAACATTCACACCCAAATACTGGTACCCCAAATCTCACGCCTACAATTCAGGATTTCTAACATGATATATCATCGAAAGTTCTGAAATTTGATTTAATTTTATAATAAAATTAAAAAATCATGTGAGTTTAATTAGAAAATCCTATATACATAATATATTCCTATCGTTTAGACATAAAGATAGCAGGGTAACTGAGTTTTTGAAGAACGTCTCCTGCTTAATTCCTGATCTGAAATCCTTGTTTCCTCGAAGAAAGGTAAACGGAAAAAGTACGATGCTTGTTTTCCAACGATTACGTTTCACCCTTGAGGTTCTTGTTGGTTCTCTTAAATGGCCGTCGCGTAGCGTTATGCGACTTCACGGATTAAATGAATGGCAAATGAACAGCTTGGCGTAGTTTTCCCTCGTTCAGTTTTCAGGGGCGAAAGGTATCCGCGCATGAAATTATTTAAATGAAATGCCCTTGCTCCCTTTCGCGGATTTTCTCGGCGAATCAATAATGTTTCGTCCCTTTCTCATTTACTTTACTCCCCTACTTAATGCTCATTTCGGTAAGTCGATGCTTAGTTTACCAAGAAACTATACTAAGTCTCTGTGATAAGAGAAAAGTAGATAATACGGCTCATTATTAAAATAATCATAGGAAGGATTAAAGTGCCATAATAGAAAACTGGAGAAGAGTATTGTTAACAAAGAATTGAGAAAAGAAGAATTCTAATAAATTATTGAACAGCATTCCAAATATTTGTCACGAGAAAATACTTCTAGAGTTGGATATCATTACTGAAAGTTACATAGACTTACAACGGTAAACATCATTAAACTTTACCAAAGTGAAATGTTAAATTGCTTATTTTGAATTTCAACTGAAATACAACATTTACAGTGATTAATTCGGCGTCAGATAAACTTTGAGGAAACTTCTCTAGAAGGAATTTCTTAGGAAATCAATAATACTCCAAGCAATCCAATCAGCTTTTACTAAGGGTAGAATATCAGTCAGTCCCTTCTTGTTAATGATGGTATTTACTTATAACAAGCTGTACATAAGCACCAGATTAATACATGTAACCATCTAAAATTACAATTCAAATTTTAAATAAAAAATTCAATTTTCAAAAAATTTAACAAATATTCGACAAACTTTGCAGAATGAATATTAATGAACATTTTAATTATTCAAATTATCCCATAATCGGTGAGTGATTAAAAATAATAAAAATACAGGGTGTATACTTTTTAAAGATGGTACTCATTATATTTATAAAATTTATGAATTATGCACTCATTAAATAATCAAGGAATAGTTATACAGGAATTCTATTGCAATAATCAGTCAAGAAATCAATAACATCCCAAGAAAGCCAAGACTCGGTCCGAATCGATGATAAAGGGACAATCAGCTCCCTTTACTACAGTAGCAACGGGTGCACACCTATGATTAATCGTCAATTTTGAAGTGGGGTAATACCGTTTTAACGCTACTCAGATATATCGTCGCCTTTTCCCCCAACTCCGCCCATCTATCTCTCTTACTTTCCCTCTATTTCTCTTTGGCGCACGTGCTTCCATGTCTCCTAGACGCCTTAAAGCAGGTAATGTCTTAAGATTATCGGTATAACGTGTCCTGCCGTGATGTTGTCCGATGGGTTTTCCACCCAGTAAACAAAACAGTGTAACGTGAAGAGTCCAGTTAGATCACGAACCAAGTATTAAATGCATAAATAAATGAAAAATAATATTTCTTATTTCTATGTTAGACTTTTTAAACGAACCTTGTTCGAATGTTTCATTGATGCTTCGTTCGATTACCAAGCGACGCGTTTAAAAGTGCATTACATGTAAACTTAACGATCATGCAAATAGGGAATCTCATTTCACCGTACATTTTCATGCAAATTTTCTTCGAAAGTTTCGCTGTTACATTCGCACTTTTTAGAGCTCGGAAAATTCTGCTTTTCGAGCTATGCAAATCCATAATACATGAATTGGCAGTTACTTGTTCCGAAAGGTTTTGTTTAAAATCGTATTGTAAACTAGTCTGAAAAGTTGTCGCATAAAGGATTATTCAGAAGGTAGTAGGACACGAGAAAAGGACGAAACGAGTATCGGTATAACGAAACATTGAAATCTCAGCCATTCTTTACTTCGCTGTTAATTCACCGCTACACTTTTCTTTTCTTCTTTTTAATAATCTTTTCTATGCTCATTGTTACTGAATATTCTTTCACCTGTGAATAGTATTATACTGGAAGCATTGATACTGTTCAACAATAAAACAGTTATGAAAATCACATTTTTTTCTGTGGTATTTTTTATCCGATGCTCATTACAATTTCTAAAATTTTTCTAACAATAAGCATTGTTATTTATTGATCATTAGTCTGATAATTTTTCTCAGTTGCTAATAACTGGACTTAGGTTTTTGAATTTTTTTAAATAATAAATCTACACATTAATTACTCTTGGAATCATTCCAACAGTCAGTGAAATTGAAGTAGCAAGGGTAGGAGTGTAGCAGGACAGGTATGTATGCAGAGGAAGGATTCATTCAAAGTTAAGGGAGCATCGTCTATTTATGTGTCTAGCTTCCTCTCGAAAATCTTGGATAGGAAAACGCAAACAAAGCGATAGCTTTTCATAGGATGGCAAGGCGCCGGAAAGGAACACTTGACAGGAGAAAATCTCGAGATACATCCATCCAGGAACGTAGAAGTCGCCGAGGGAGAAGAACTCTTGCTGGCGCAGCGGAAGTCGTGATCCACGCAGGAACAGAGGAACTTCCTTCTCGAACCGAGAAGATCGAGAGAGAAAAGGGGCTAAGGAAAGCTTCTCGCTGAAATTGTCTCCCGAGAATTTACAGTTCCTACAGCAATTCTCTGGCTCTATTTTTTGCATATGTGTTTACCCCGTCAACGACGCCAGTCCAGAAACTTATTTTCGAGGCTGAGACCACCCCTCGTTTCCTCAAGTTCCTCGTAAATCATTGACATTGTCAGGGTTTCGTTGATGAGAACAGACCAAAGACGAATTGTTGAAAGATGATGTACAGTAGAAGAAATTTAACGAACAATTGATGATTAACAATAATTAACAAAAAAAGATTGATTTCCTTTTATATAGAATTTAATTCGTCATATCAAGGTTCCTAATACCAGGAAAACATTTATTAACTTCAGTATGAAGTTTTGAGATAGATATATGTACGTCTTCCTTTAAACGAACTGTAAAGATACGTGGGTTTAGCGGATATTGGTCTCGTAGAACCGATAAATCACGGAGAAAATAATCTTTGCGAAATATAGCCACTATATTTTTTTCGTAATCGACTATTTTCGCTGACTCTGCAACTCCCGATCCCTCTTCAATTTCATTCATATAAAAAATTGACGCTCACGTGTGTTATAGAAGAAAGGGTGATAGAAGTACTACGTTTTAAAATTTAACATCTCATAACGTTGATAAAAATAGATTTAAAATGAAAAATTGTTATAGTTAGTACTTACCTTAGAATTGACAATCAAGCACAGTTCTTTCAGCTTCTTTATAATACCACGGCGTGTTCGTTCTTGATTGATATGTTCTAATATCCAATCAATGACATCTAAACAAATAAAATATTTCTTGTTAAATAAAACAACACAGGTAATTCCTTCAAACATCTATATATATTTATATGTAATTAATTGAAGAATTTATTAATTCTAGAAATTAGAAATTTACAGCAAAAAAAAGAGATTTTGTAATTTGTGAAATTGTTTCTTAGCAAAACTATATGGAATTTAATGAAGTTTATTTCCCAGTAGAGATAGCCAGGACGAAAGGGTTAAAAATAATTGAAAAGGGAGGAAAATGTAGTAAGCCATAGAATTTAGGGAAAATCAGAGCAACGTACCCTGAGGATAGTTGTTAGTCTGATGTTCCATAAAGAGCGTGCGTAACTCGTCCTCTTGGGCCTCGGTCCAGGAGCGCTGCGGAACTTTCTTGTTATCCGTTTCTGCGTTATAACCATCGATGACTTCAGCCGCGTCACGAGTGGTCTTCCAAAAGAGCAGCTCCATGTACGCTTTCTGGTTCTTCTGGGCGACTTCGATAAAACGTCGGATTATGAAGACAGCGAACTTTTGAAGTTCCTGCAAAGAGGGTCTGTCGGTTTTTATCATAGCAGACAAGTACCCCATTAAATAGAACGCATGGATGCAAATTCGACGAGATAATTTGTCGAGCTGAGAGAAACCAGAATCCACAGAATGTTGTTTTTAAAATTGTCATTATATTTTATTTAAATTTTAAACTGATCATTTAACATGCAACAGTCTCGTTCATTCGTTTCAAGGTATGATAAAATTAAAAATACAATGTAAAAATTATACGGTTTCGTGGCTTTAATTATGAAATTAATCTCTTGAATTTAAATAACGAGCTTTGCAGAAATCTCATTTATTTTCTGATGAAATTAACTCTTTCAGGTACGACGTAATTAAGATTATTTCTGCATACAAATACCATTTAATTTCTTCATTTTTGTTTGTTTTTAAATTACCTTGTGACCTGGATGTTTCGATTCAAGAATTCTTTGAAAAACGCGGAACATAGATGCCTGAAACATCATTCCTGGCATTTTACAATCCCAAGCAATTCGATGAAGCATTTTATTGACATAATGGTTTACGTCGTCCGTGTTTTTATCAAATTGTTGCAGCAGAACCAACATAGCTTTAACAATTTTCACATTGGCGAATCTTAAACAAAATTTCATATTAGGAACATTTATTTAGTATTAAACAATTGCCTTCGTAATTTACCTCTGAACGAATTCAGGAAAATTGAAATTAGTTTCCACAGCTACAGAATCTGGTTGGGATTCTTCCTCCTCGTCTTCTTCCTCTTTTGAAACAATATATTTTATCCTATGTAACTTACAGAATTTCGTAAAAAAAAACAACATTTGTTATACATTACCTGACACGTTATTAAGAAGATTCTCGATATTTTCCTGCTGATTCGTCTCGTTTTGTGTAACAGGATCATCTTCCACTAGTGAGAACAGAACGAGATATTAACATTAAAAGTGATTTAAAAAACAAATAATATAATTTCTAATTTTTACATTTCATACAATTTGATATAAAATTCAGAAACATGAATAATAATATAAATATCAATTCAAATTTTCTATGTGGGGAGGATTTGGGGTCTCCTCCCCTATATCTCCTCCTTAGGAATAGCTAAAGGGGGAGGTGAGGGTCTCTGTAAGGGGAAGCTTACGGCGAGGGTGGAAAACCCACGAACCCCCAAACTCGAGGAAGCTTATGGAGGAGGTTTTCAGCCCCAAATGCTGAGGGAAGGGGCATCGCCATTGTTTCTGGAGAAACCTACTATGCCCGAAACTGTACATCGCTCTTTACAGCGTTTACTTCAAAAATCACGTAAACGACGTATAACAATTTCCGAATTCAACTACTCCATTGAATCGCACCAGAGAAGACTCAACGAATGTCGACAGTCGTTTTTGGTCATGATCGAACTCGGACAAATCGTAGGTGGGGGATTTAGACCGCGAAAGCGGAGATCACGGGATGGTTTGTTAAAATCCATCGATGAAAAAAATAAAAAGCGGATCGTGGGAGGAAAAAAAAATGGTCGCGGTTGGATTAATTTACGGAGGTCATGCGGAATTCCGGAAATGGCGATTGTTCGGTCCGCGAAACGGCCACTGGAATCCGCATGTATACACGCGGAGCGGGAACGTGGAATCCGATCGGTCCGATTTCACAGGTTTCGGGTTAGCCCGGGATTTTTTCCTATTTCTCTGCATTGCAGCAGCCGAACCCCGACCAACGAATTAAGCAGCCGTGGAAAGACGATTACATTTTCGACGAGTCTGACGGGGCCAGTGGCCGGTGAAAAATTGCACCGGGTGAAAGCAACGATTGGATCGGCACAAAGCCTCGTTACGCGGTAAATTTTCTAAGGCTTCGCCGGCGTATCCTCTTTCTTCGTTTCCTCGAAGCTGTATTTCGCTTGAACCTGCCAATGGACTGGTTCGAGCTTCGAATCGTGAACGAAATTTCAATTTGTCTTTAATTTATCATATTCTTCTATTTTCTTTTTATAGTGTTACGTGACGCTATTTCTATAATCGTGATTCGTACTTTGAATAAATTTTTCTAAACATAATATCATGCCTAATAATGCAGGAACTTTAGACGTCGCTCAACACAGAAACACGTTAAAATGAATCGTTCTAAAACAGTTGCAGGACGAAGTATTCAAAATTATCGTGCAAAGTTTCGTTTCAAGTGTTCCGTGTTGCTCCGACCAAAGAAAACTTTGCCAGCTGTCCGAAGAATCCGGTTTGCTTGACTGATGTCGACGACGATGCTATTTCAACCGAAAGTTTTAATTGTTCCTTTCCATGGTATTCTGAACTCGCTGCGCTGGCTCCAGATAAAATAAAGCCTTCTAAGGAAATCGCGACGTTTTCATCTAAACTTCAAAGATTTCTTCGTGGTCGAAATAAATAGAACGTGTTCAGTCTACTAGGACAAAAATCAATTAACAATTTACGGGTTAATTGAGAACGTATAATAATTTATAGAATAAGAAATAATTCCTCTCATTAATCATTCGTTAGCAGCAAATTCTACAATTAGCTCTGCACTATTTTTGAGTAGTAAAGATAGATTTATGCAAAGATAGATTTAACTTCAATAAATCCTTGCATTATTCATTTGACGAAAATTTTGGAGGAAGGAAGTTCATTTTAAAAATACATACGTACACATTTTCTACTCGGCAATTAAGATCTATAAATGTCAAACCCTTCATCTTGAATTCCGTTAAGGTATAACTAACTGATATAATCTTGGAATACAATCTTGTTAGGTGCAGAGGAGTTATAATATAATTCATAGACACGAGAATTGTTAGGGTCTCGTACTCCATCTAGGAATTGCATATCTATACAAGAGTTTCGAAACTGAACACGTCCGACAATGTCCCATCAAAGCTCTTTGAGATATTAGCAACAATGCATATATAAGATAGATAATGATGCACACTACTTATACTTGTTTATTCCTTCAGCTACTTACGTATGATCCGCCTAAATATTAAAAACTATCCTCTAAATTAAATTTTTCTTATTTATATATTCAAGTTTTTAATATTACGTTCTTGCAACCTGCAGGGTTGCAATTTTAGCCTTCTATAGAACAAATCATTGATTTAGATTCTTATCTGGAATAAATTAATCTTTAACCCTTTGAGGAGGGAGCATTGTTAAACTTGCACAGAGTATGATTAATTAAAAAGATAACAATTCTATCCTTCAAAGTACATATTATAAATCATTATTGCCTACACTTATAGCTGTTTTGTATCAAGAATATAACATAATATGTACAGAATTATAAATTATAAAGGGTTAAAAATATGACTTGAATGCTATCTAATTTTCTCTTTGCTCAGTTTATGAATTTCCTATGGGTGCGAAATTCGAAAACACTATCGAGATTCTGCATACTTATCTATCTTCATGGAAAATGGAACATGGTACTAAAATGTAAGAGCACTTCGTTAGTAAAGTCTGGTTCATCTGATAGATTAACCACTTACGTACATTAGTGTGTGTGTAGGTACTCTGGCGTCAACGATTACTAACGGTGCATGACCAAAGTCTCCTGATAACTCCGGTTATGTCTTGTTACAGGCTTATCGATCGGCCCTACGATTCAATGGTGACATATAATGGTGCAGCTGCGTGTGCACAGGTGTGTACGCATACAGGTGTCTGAACTATACAAAGGCGATTTACAAGCGATGAGAGTGTCGCTTCTATCACGTCCATGACGACGCTTGATTGATTTACGCGCTCCTAGCAAGTTTTGTTTAATTAGATTTTATCGTGTTTCGTAGGGACAGTAGCGTGATAAGAATTATTAACACGTTAGCTATTGCAGTGATAATGAACGTGTCTGTGCATAGTACAGTATCGGGCATGGTAGTCTTTCCCAAGAGAATGGCAATACCCCCACTCGTAGGCTTCTACGAGTTCTCCCGACTTCACCCGAACGCGGTCCCGAGGCCACTGACAAAGTAGGGGCGGGGCCTCATAGGTCTGTGACTCCCCACTACTTGCGTATAAACGTTTACGCGGGAGAATTGTAATCGACAATTGTGTTATTATTCTATACTAAATTTTATGATACCTAATAATTAAAGATTACACTACTTTGTTTCTATTGTAAATCACTTTTAATATTAAATTTTATTTTTGATATTAAATTTGTAGTGTCAGTCACCGAAATGGTGTATAAATCTCATACTGTAATAACAGTTTAATATATTTAAGATATTAAAAAATTATTGGCAATTTTTGAACAACTTTATTTTATTCGAAGTCTGTTTCAATAAAATTTTATTGGAATAATGCCCAACAACAATGTGTGTTAAATTCCTGTGCAAAATTCAATATACTATATTCCACATGTCGTAAAGAATATGTTATTAACAGATAAGGAATCTCTTCACTGAATACGAGACTATATGTGAGATATTATTTCTCCCTCTGGACTGGTAGGTAATTCCTTCAAAATAATTTGCATTTCAAGTCAGAAATGTTGCTGGTAAATGTAGATTCAAGGCAATTGCACCATGCGGTTTATAGCCTGCAATCATGAATTTTATGCATGCTCATTACATTTCATTCGAGCTTCTATCTGTAGTATATCACTCTTTATTACCCACCGCAATTCCCTATTACTTTCTGCTATCTGTTTGTTTCTAAAGGCTATAATCACCTTTTAATTGAACATAAGCACGTAATACTTATTAAACATTGATGAAAAAATCATTATAAATATTTCGTATTTAATCACGATAACAATTTATGTACAACAAAATCGTTATTGATCACGAAACACGTCGAGTGGTAAAAGTTAATATGCAGTATTTCTTTCCAACGTTATCAACGATTTCTCATCCAACTGTCAGGTTTTTCGGTTATTTCAAGCCAAACAACATATCTTCAGATATAAATCCTTCCCCAAAGTGAAACAGTAGACAGTTTCTGTGAAAACAGTATCTTCTATCAACGAATTATAATTAACATTCTCGCCGAGTCTGTTCGTACTTGATACCGATCTCTCGTTACACTCACGATCTTGATCCCCGAAACATTAAATTAGGCGTTATCGTGGGTGCGAACACGAGGGTGGCATTATGCGATTGCGTTACTCGCCTGTAATAAGTGTTGCCTAACGTACACACAGTGGCTAGGTAAATAGGTTCGAGCAGGGCCTATCAGAAGTTTCATGCTTGAAAATAAGGGGCGGGGGAGGAGTGAGGGTGGTTGCGGATGAAATAGGCAAGGGAGAAACAGAGCCTGGAGTGGGTAAGGACGAAGGGACGAGGTGTAACTCGGTTTATCGTTGCCGGGACGAAAACTCTGGCGCAGAGCCCTGCTGTAATTTGTGAGAAGATAATAACCGTCGTCCATGGACACAGCTATCGAATTGCTTCTCTTTTTTATTCACACCATGTATTGCATTTAAAAAAGGCAATCTCCGAAATAATTTGCGCGCTATCGGTTAGCCGCTTTACCGAGATAGAGCCGAGGCGCGGAAATAAGTGGCATCTAAAAGCGGAAAGGGAAAATGGTGAAAGGACGATAACTGTGTTACGAATGATTTAGTTTGCAATTGTAATGCTGAAAACGAAGTAGATCACTTAACGATACTATAATTTATAAATAACACTATATGCAGCTGGCAACTAATTTCAAATTATCGATAACCATTTAAACTATAACGCAAATTCGATGAAATATTTCTGTGAAAAAATTATGAAATTTCTTATTATAAAAAAAATTTTGTCGCTTAGAGAGCTTATTGCAAAATTAGAAATTATTTTCTACCTCATACAGTCGTTTCTTTTCGAGGAAATATTTTTCTGAAAAAATGATGAAAATTTCTATTCATAAACAAAATTTTGTTGTTTAGGTAACTTAGTGTAATGCAAGAAGCAATTTTCTACCCGATACAGTCGTTTCTTTTGGAGGTACTCTAAAACACATTTCCGTCCTTCGTTGAAGAGAACTCATCCTCATTATTATAACGGTAACGCGGTTTCGGGGTGGCTACAGTTAACCAGCTTATTAACGTAATTAACGTACAGAGGGTCCTCGAAAGGGGAAGCTTCCGGTGTCGTGGTAGGAAGAAAAGAGGCTTCGCTCCCTTGCAATTTGATACTCGCCACAAAGCGACGAGCAAGACGACGTTTCTCTACTTCTTCCGCGAGACATTCTTAAAGGGCTCTTTAGAATCAGCTTTCCCGGTTGCTCTTTGTCCGCGTATCATCACGCGAGGGTTAAAGTTAGAAAAAAGCTTTGATGTTCACCGTCCGTCGGCCTTTGAATGTACATGGGAAGCTGAGCATTTTTTTTTCTTTTTTCTTTTTTCATGAAAAAATTCTCCGCTCTACGAGCCTAAAGGGACGTTTTAACGTGTGCTATTTATACAATCTCCTATTTACACGCCTCGCCTGTGTGCGCAGAAACTTAGGCCACTCTTTCACACCGAGCTTTCAATGAACTCACCGAAGTGACTTTTTAACCCTCCAACAGCGGAGTCTGGGTCAACTTACTCAAACTTACAAAAAATATATAAAAATATTAATCTAAAGTTAAACGTATCATTTTTAAATAAAAGAATTTCATATATTTGAAGAATAATATGAAATACAAAATTAAATTAAAACTGGGTCTCTCTCCATAGTCCGCCGTCCGAAGCAATGAATTAAATGATATTATTACTATAAAATGATTAGATATTTACCACTGCTTTCTATAAAAAGATAAAATCACAAAGCCAACATCTATCTTCGTTCACTGTCATTTCTTCAAACACGTTCAAACAACCATTAATTAGCAGGGTCTATAATTAAACACGAACTTTCGTGGGGACGAGCCGAATTGATCGCATATCGTGGCTATTATTACAGAAAAACAATAATAACCGGTAGGTAGGTTTGACCTACCTACCCTATTTACCTAACTTTCCACTACCGGTGATTGATCGACTCCTAATTGTTTCGCGAGCTCTGTAGCCAATTAAGTTGTATTTACCGATAACAAGTTACCGATCATTTTCATTTATAATATCGTACTGCTGTGAAATATGGATGTTGTCGCGAAGGTTTCTTTCCAAAGGATTTCATCGAAAGAAAATAGAAAATGGTAGGAAAGCTGGAAATTGAATGGCAAAGTTGGCGAAGTATGGCAGGTTTAACCGCCGTAGCGAAGTTCAGAATTTAAAAGCAGTAAATACTAAGTCCTGTAAGTAGCGCTCGAGCTTGCAATTTGATACGACTGGCAATCTGACAGCTAAACAGGTTATAGAGGTAACTTTTATAGTCGACCTACTGAATAACAATCTCGAGATTTTATTATTCCGCCAGAATTATATTCTACCGTTTGTTGGAACTTTCTACGTATAACGAGAAAAGAAACTTTCTCGACGACGAAGAAGCTGCAGTTCTATGGTATATCATCCAAGGGCGTGTCTGTATAAAAAGCGAACCATGATTTCTTATAACAGAACAAGAAACAAGTCGTACCATTTCTTCCAGTTCATCGCTGAATAAAAATAATTAGCTTCTTTAATCGATAATATTATAGTAACACTTTACCGCTGTTACTTAATCAGCTTTCCATCGTTCTTTCTTTGTCCTTTTTAATTAACACCGTAAATTTCGAAATGTTCTTAACACCTAAAAAGGCAATGAATTTTCCTTTCAAATTAGTCCGTTTTCACCGGGAGGCGATCTTATTAACGTTTTTCCAATCAAAAAAGTCCGGCGAGTCGCTTTCATCCTCATGCGATCTTCAGCAAGCTGTTGGAACCGGATTAAAGTCTGGCTGATCTTATCCAGCGCCTTCTTAAACCTCCCCTTTGGTAGCTGCCTGATCACCAGAGCAGAAGAAGTCGTCATTATCGAGTTTTCAATGAAACCCATTGTTGGTTAATGCCGAGCCGAATCGATTATTCGCTGGCCGTCGTTTTCGGCGTCTAAAGTGCAGACTATGCGATTTTCACGTGCGGATCGGTCGACGGTTTTTACGAAGGATAACCGTTCCGATACTGGTTACACGCAAGTCACGTTTTCCACCATGGCTTTTGTTATCGAATCAGGAAGCTGGATAAGTTGAACGAATAAAATCACCGTTCGGAACTGTTACATCATCGGTCCTGAAAATTGTGTCGGGAGGACCTTTAATTTGACGATTGAAGAAATCGATTAGACGGAGGGAAAAGATTAGTAACGCTCTAATTTGTCCCGTTAAGTGAAAGAATTCCTAATGATATGGATGATGAAAACTTATAAAAATTCATAGCTCAAAGTAATTAATTTGACTTGAATTTTTAAAAATTTTAGTGCCAAAGCACTTGATCGATGCTTAAATATTTATATTTTATAAATTATTTCATTTTTTATTTTGTTTTGTGGAGTTAATCGATTTGGCGAATATTAAATGTGCAAATTAATTCGGTGCCATTAGTATCTCGCTTCCATAATTACTATAATATTTTAAATTTAAATATTTTTCCACGTTTTTGTGTATTTGAAACATGGCACAAGAATATAATAAAAATAAAACTAATTTCAATAATTGAAGCTGCTGTGGCTTTTTAAAAATATACCTTCAATCAAAAAAAAGAAAAAGGCACAGAATTAATTTGTACTCTTAATTAACAGTCAGAAGCGAATGGGTGAACAGAGACACCCTGTATATCCAGCAAAGCCGCAAGAACCTGTAACAAAATAGGTTGGCAGTTTGAGAGTGCGACGACCGGTCAGGGGATGAAAACGTTTTATATCCTGCGGCTGCATACGAGATAAAGGAGAAAAGAGGGCAAAGGATCTGAGGTGTTTATGGTCGTGCGACGCCACGAATCCAACTCGAGATGCTTACCGTTCGTTCTCCCGCAGGGTCTGCTCTCCCTGCTTCTGGCCAATCTGCTGGTTCCGTGGCAACCAGAAAATTCTGTATTCAACGGCCGTCACGGTCCGGCACTACTATTAGGCCGGTAACTACTTATTCAAACCAGATCGCTCGAAACCGGTCCCCCCTTTCTCCGAGCTAGTTGACAACTCGGTCACGTTTCACGGTAAAATCCTCGCCCGTTCCCTTTTCACCAACACCAGATGCGGTACATCCAGTGACGGTCTCGGTTTCGCAACTCGCCAGCACCGGGTACGGTCCAGGATTACCCGAACGTTGTACCAGGATACCGCTATCGGGGCCGGCAATAAGACTAACGCCGCAAACGTTACCGCTACAGCTTGCGTTTCTCCTAACGACATCATTATCAAACTATCGTGGCAGTTATTGTTAGCGGTAATCGTATTAGCCAGCCGGAAGTGGTCGAAAGGGGAACATCGGTGACGTTACAAGCGGAATCACCGGTTTAACTCGACCATCGATGCCATCACGATTTAATCTTATCGCTATTGCTACGATCCTAGCGCGGATACGGTTCATATTATTATCAAAAACACCTGTGATCGTAGTTATTATCGTCACAGAGACCTATCGCGATAGTACGCCCGGGACAATCGTTACTATACAGTTATCATGACCAAGGATGTTCCCAAAGAGTGTCCCGGTTCTAACGACAACTATTACTACCTCCGCCTACAACCACCTGACCCAACCTTTCCTGGTAACGATGTAGCCTTTGACCTGGTCTGACCGGCATAGTACTTTTCTCTTCGTCCCTCTATCAGCAGCATTCTCTCGTCTCTCTGCCCCCGTTGTTTAGGTGCAGTTTTATTGTCAGCCCAACTCCCCAACGCTTGGTGGCCGCAGTCCCGGATGCGTGACGACGTACTCCAAGCAATTCCTAGTCCAGAGGAATGGCCAACGAGATCGGAAACATGGTTCCGGGCTACGTGTCCCTTGTGTATATCGACGTGTCCCTTTTCGTTATTTCGCCTCGTTTGCCGGCAAATGCTGTCCCTCGATTTTTCCTACATATACGACTAATTACAAGTTGTTCGCTTTTTATGTGTTTCCTTGTTTCATTGGCTTTAGGGATACAATGGTCCAGTAAAACTGAGCGAAAGGTTTTATTTTAGATGGAGAATACGAAGATAATTATGGGTAAAGAAAAGGAAAATTGATAAATTTTAAAAATTTTCATTTTTTACATACCGAATGATATCTCGATTATCGGTGATGGTATTGGATTATTTTATATGGAATTTTTAAGAAGTGTTTTATCAGTTCTCGTTTTACGGTTATCACGCGTAGTTTGATCCTTCCTTCAGTACAGTCCATAAGTTTTCAATGGGGTTCAGGGCAAGGTTCGTACATGCTGATCAGTCAAAAACTTGGTGACGCTTTTGCCCTTATGACATGGTGCTCCGTCATACATGGAGATACAATTTCTATTTCGAAACCAGTCATTTATCCCGGGCAACAGCAACTTCTGTAATACGTACTGGCATTGTTGGTGCAGCATCGTTCCTTTCAAAATGAAATCGTTTTTTATCTTTAAAAGGACCGATAGCTTTTTGCACAACTTTTCATATTTTCAAGTTAGAACTTCCCTGTGCGTGTTAAAGTGTTTTTGTACGAAAAATAAGCAACCTCGATGGAGCCTAAAAACAGGCTTTTCGTTCGCTGTGGCAATAAAAATAGGGGATGAAAACTGTTTCCAAAATATATTTTTTTTTATGGTATGTTAAAAGCTACTCGTACTAGAAAAATATTGTTAGTTATTTTTAAAATACAGAGGAAGAAGAATTTGTTTAATCAAATATTTTGTGGTGATGAATAATAATTAACGAACTTCGAATTAATTAAAACTGTAGAATGAAAGCAATGGATTCAAACACTTTAAAGCTGAATAGATTATGGATTCATGGTTCGAGTCCCAAACGGATTCAAATGGGAAAACTTTTATTAACTTATGAATATTTCTTACAAAATCATCAATTTTAAGATTGCTCATATTCTGGTAAATTATACCAGCACTTATCGTTAGAGTAAAAAACTTAAATTGCTGTAAGAAACAAAATTTAGAAAATCAATTTGTAAGTAACACAATACCTATTTCTAAGATATTTCTAAGATTTTAGGCGAAAGGTCCTTCTTAACAGCTACGAATATCACACCAAGCGATCGATTCGACGTTATTGCCACATAGTTTGTGGTTGTTGGTGTCTAACACAGTAATTATCGTGCGCATCCGGAAGGTATTATTGGTAGTATTGTATGGAATCTAATACGCCTTGATCAGAGATTCCACAAGTTATCATTTCAAAGTCCTTCGTACTATTTATTTATTGCAAATGTTAATTACATTGCTATTTTCAAATAATCTTCAATGTTAAAAATAAAAAATATAATTTTCTGAACCTAACTATGACTATACTCCGTTCTAGGGTCAGAATTTCAAATTCTGGCAACAAAAAGAAAATTATAATTGCATTCTCATTAAAATTGATTAAAGCTTTATAATCACTTTGTATTTTAAACAGATTGCAGATTATTTTAATTGCATCGATATACAAACAACGAAGAAAATTGGAATAATTAGGAAGCACGCAGTACGCACAGAAACAGATCTGCCTATTAATTATTTATAGTAATGTGATATTGATCCGTCTGGCTACCTTCCACCAGACTGACCGCTCGTAAACTCCATGTACACCATCCCAGCAGCTTTAGAACGTATATGTGGATGGGTTGCTATCATTAGTGCTGGTCATGTTCTATAGGGACACTTAATGGTGAGTGGAATGAGCTACTTCAATTAACCCAGTATTTCTTATTACCGAGGTGGAAAATTTTTTTATAAATTCGAAGACTATTATCTTATTTACTAACTTCCTCTGAATAGTCTTGATTTTGATTTAAATAGCAAAAAGAATGTTATATTATTTTTGCAACATTTCGAGCAAAATTATGCTCCTCATTAGGCTTTATTATTTTTATATTTTTTCTCTTCCTTTATTTAGTTTAAATATACATTGCAATTATCTTCGGTAAAATTTATTCAACAGAAAATCTCTCTTGGCTTAAACAAACATGCTCGTTTATATTTCGTTATTAAAGTCAATATCATTTTCTATATTTCCTACAATAACCCATTATAATTAAAGGATATTTACAGGAATTATTTCATCTCTTCGTTCTATTTTACTTCAATTTGCCACAATGGACATGTCTATAATACAGTACATAGTTGTCTTGCAAATAGTAGTATTAATAGAATGAAACGCGTTATAAACTGAACACGATTATTTGTAATTATTAAATAAAGATAATTGATATGACGAGCGGTAAAACCACAGAGTTGGACGGTTGATGATACGCGACACTGATAGCGGCGATCGATGTAGCGAATTTCGCTGAATGTTTCTAAATTCATTAGTTTAATGTAACCGAATGTGGGCAACGTTTAATGCAATTAATGATTAACGACTGCAGTTAAAATATTTGATTACTAATTACAATTAATAATTAAATGAAAACCGATACACTAAATTATTGCTCGGACATGATTTAATAATATCAAAGTACCTATTACAAAACAGCAGTTAACAATTAATATCCATAATTAGGGTCTGATTACTAATTTGAACAATCAATTAAATCCACAAAAATTTACGATGATTAATTTATCGTAAGCATTAATGAATCAATTAAATTGAGAGTTTTAATCTCTTGAAGTTTTTAGTGTTAGTTCGATGCGCGTTAGCAGTGGGCTGTTTAATTAATTAAATGCACCGTGATAGTAACAACTCGTTCCAATTCTGTGGAAACTTCAGAAACATTATTATCGAACAACTTTCATCGAAATATTAATTAGAAATTTATTTCAAATATTTAATTTATACATTTGTATCAGTACAAATTTTTATTAACTATTCTGGAAAAGAAGAGTTAATTTTCGAAGGTGTTCAATTCATTTCTATAATTTTCATTTTATAATTTTCAGAAGTAATTAACTTTAGGTAAGATGGCGTTTCAATTATCTTCTACAAACGATGCCTTATATTTTATCGTCCCGTCGAGTTTCACTTTTATCTGAAATTAAAACGTCGTTTTACGTGTCAGAAAGTGGCGTGGCCGAGTTTGATACCTTCTATAATCTTCACGATGGTTTTCACCTATTACGGAAATATTCGAGGAAAGCAAAAAGGTCTAAAAGTATGTGAAAAATGACCAAATAAATTTAAGATCCCCTTTTATGTTGTCCCCTCCTGTTTTTTCAATTTCAAATGAAAAATGACCAGTTTAATAAAACTACAGAAAATTCGTGAATTTTACTAGAATCAAAATTTCAATTGTTATTCTGGAAATCGTAAACTGATAGTTTTCACAAGTTTGATCGTTAGAGCGTTTAAATCTCTTTTCGTAACTACCTAATGCGATCATCGGCTATCATTCGCTTCGGCTCGGGCGCACTTTGCGAGACTCATAGCTCCCCTGTGTATTTACGGAAAATCGGGTGGAAAATTAAGTTACAGGAAGGGTTAGGAAAGAACCCTTTGCCTGCTTTTTCATCACGGTAGGATAATGACCGCGTTTGTCCTTCGTGATACCTATTTCCTGGGAGCCTCTTTACGACTTTCCCGCGTGTTTGTTGCGATACTAACGACCAGCTACCGGCCACCACCACCGCCGCAGATTAACTTTCCGCGTTCCCATCATTTTTCTCCATTAGCCGAAGATTTACGAGGGGTTTTCGCGCTAGTCCGCGATACTGCGTACAGTTGGAATCGTGTAATTGGACTTTCCTCGGTAACAGGTGCGTTAAAACACCGTTAACTTGCAAACTTCTTTACGTGTTGCGCTCGAGGAGGAACAGATTCATGTTAAACATATATCTTTTCTTAACTATTTCGTGTTAAGTACATCGTTTCAGTTTCGTTATTCTTACATCTATTTCCATTTATTACATCAAATAATTGCAAACTTTCAAATTAACGATATCGCTGAAATTATCGACCACAGCATATTTCTATTCGAGTCACACTCGTAATGCAATTTACGGTTCAAATGTGCCTTTGGCTGGTATTTTTAGTGTGATTCAACTTTGAGTTAAATTCTAATTATAATTTTCCCAGTCAAGGATCAAGGAGTTAAATTCTAATTATAATTTTCCCAGTCAAGGATCGCTGAATGCTATGTATGCATAATACATCAATTTTCTTCATTTATTTTGAAATTCGAGCAATTAATACCTTTGACTAACGTGACGATCGAAAAAATCCTAGCAGAAGGAATTAATGATAATTTTAAAATGTTATAAAAAAAGAAATTCTTTGACGTTTCATAAATATTCCCGTACACAGATATTTTCATGATTGCATTCAATGAAGTAATAAAAAATTTTCGACAAAAATACTAATCGCATTTTTGTCAAAGATGTGCCAATAAAAATTTCATCGCCTACGTTTGGATATTAAAGAGAATTAAAGCTGTGGAAATTACGCTAGTATCAATTGTTTATGCAAAAATTGAAAGAAACGAGGCCCGATTATTTTTCCGCAAGGATATTTCACGTTGCAAAGGTAATTTTCGTTGGGCAACACTCATTCCGGCTGCTTTTGGAGCACTTCCAAAGAACAGGGAACGAGGCTGCTCCGATAATATCGCTTTAGTGACATAAAATGTCCCCATTATCGTGCGAAATGAACTGCGGGTCGATTCCAAACGGTCTAATAAAGAGGCAAAAGTTTGGCAAGCGTCGTTTTTTATTTCATCCACCAAGTACCAGGAGCCTTCTTTCATCTGGAACCTACTTCTTGACATCCTGTATACTCGAAAGCTCTATTTCCAGAGTGTATCGAGTGCATCGAATGCATTCAGTGAATATCATGGTTATTGAACAGCAAAAAATTGGGGAGAATGTGAAGGGTTGTGAACGAGAATTAACCATGAAAACGTACAATTTTACATTATATATAGAATTATAATTAATTTTTCAATATCATGTAAGTAACAAATATTTGCTTGTAATTGATCAGACACTTTTTCTTTCTTTTTTTCCATCATACACGTAGTGTTCTTTTCCATTTTCTTCACAGGAAAATATCAGGAGGATAGATAAAAACATAAGAGGTAAGATCGACGAAAAAGGGACAACGTAAAGGGACACGATAGAAGGAACTTCCAAGTTTGGTATATAAAATTCCTGCTACTCTCTTTCCTCTCTGTCGCCTTCCATCTCAGTGGCCGTTTTTCCCTTCTACTCCTCGAAACGTTTGCCAACAGCTATTTATCGCGAGACCGCCTTGGAGAAAAACGAAAAGTACTCTATTGTGGCCATTGCCAGCGTCTCCGACTCAAAAGTTAGGGACAACTAACGTACACAGGAGACGAGTGACGAATGATAAAGAGCGGTTGGTACACTCGCGATCAAATCAGACTTCCCTAAGGAAAATGACGATGTAGGGGAAGCAGGAATTTTCAAAACCTCCGTTTTTATGATATTAAAAAAATGATTATAAAATATTTTTATAGATGTAAAAAAATGCAATTTTTAATAAGAACAAAAATATCTTATTTCACTTGTAAACTGTTAATTTACGACTCTTCAGTTAGCCTCTTTGGGATCTTAGAGATAGTCCAGATCCTCGCAGGGTCACAGGACGAATGTAGGACGAATGCAGGGCAAATGCAGGACGAAAGTCCGATTCGGCCCACCTCTACATGATCATTTACCCTAAAAAGTTTCTAGTATTTCTACAGCTCCCAGGCTTTCTACGCTTCGGCGCGCTCGAAAAGAGCAGTTTGAATTCAGACGTCTTATTGTTAGAATAAAGTGTATACCTATAGTACATATTCACCACAATGTGTACAATTTATTTAAACCACCTCCTATACATTTAATAACACTATAGCTTTTAAAGGACCTTTTACCAATAAATTTTTAACCGACCAAGCGATCGATTCGACAAGCCCTGCTTACCGCTGCAACTTGTAAAAGAATCTCTTTCCTATATGTCCTTAACTCCACTTGAAATTGAAACATTTTTCATACGATTAGCCGTAGGAACAGATTCGATTCGATATAATGGTAGTAGATGTTGCGGTCACATCAATTTGTAAGAAAAAGTGAGACAGACGTTCAGCCGTTTAAGGCGATAAGACGACATTACTCTGTTCTTTCAGGTTGTAGAGTTTAACACACACGTGCGAAGATAGGGGCACGTTAAAGAGTCGATCATCAATCAAGATTTAAGAGACTAAGCGGGCACGTCCTTGAACTTTGAACACCTAGTCCCGTTCTTTGAAGCGAAGAAAGCAACCAGGCTCCTCTATTGTTGGTTCGATCGATCGGACACCATAGAGAATAGGACTTACGGTGTCGCTGGTAATCCTTCGCAAATCCTGACGGTGTTATATATGTCGCACGTAGAAGGCGTCCATCTTGATTCACGACAGGAATTTTTACGAGAAACAGATGTAGTAATCCGTAAATACGTTTCATGTCAGGCTAGACGTACTTCGGGTTAAAATATTCAAAAGGACCGTCGGCTAACGATATCAACGACAGATATGGGAACATATATCGAGAGGCAGATTTTCGTATTCCCGTCTTGGAAATGAAGTATTAGGATTTTTCTTCCTCCGATACGTAAATTTTTCCAATCATTTTTATTTTTATTGGAGATATTAGAAAGAAATTAGACATTCGAATGCCACAGTGAAACCGACTACGCATAGTCAGACACACAACTGCAATAGATACAATAATTAGGAAAAAATAATTTCTTCAGTTTTCTCTTTTTTGAATTGAATGGAACAACATCAAGAAGATAGCAAATGGAGAATTTTTAAAAAAGAATAAAGAAATGAATTTTGCAACCATTGATTTAAAAATGTATTTTAGAATGGTTATTATAGAAACAAAGCACATGGTATATCAGATATCGCATGAAAATCGAGAGAACGATTGTCTAACAGCACGAAATGAAAGAAAGAAGGGGTAGGAGGGGCAGGAAAGAATTCTTGAGAAGAAAGGCAAGTAAAAATAAAAGAAAGGTACAAGTGAGCACAAGATTAAAACCATGAGTAAAAGAACTTTAAAACGTCAGTGAGTTTGGTAGAAATTCGTTGAAAATAAAGCTTGCATTCTTGGAGAAGCACTGCAACTTGTTCTACTTAAATATTATTAATGATAGCGGATGTTGGCAGTTTCATAGCTTCTTTTGCTTAATCTTAAAAATTTGTTTCATCAGTGCTGTTTCATCATTAATTTTCTTATACCATATTTTAATAAACCTATCGAATTATCAATTTACGTTTTATCAAATATTATACTATTTAAGATAACAATGTTAATATCACAAATTCATTACTGTGACACATCGTTTGAAATAAAGGGGTTGTATTTTACACACATCGGTTAAATATATAAATCAGTTTCTCGCAGAATCTAATCCTTTCAAAAAATATAGTACGCTATAAATTCTAACAGTACGTTCTTTAATCCTTTACAATCTCTATGCACTGTTACCTTCTGGTTGGTACATTTGTTTAATTTCCTTTGCCCCAAAATTTATTCGCGTTTTCGTATCGCATTGTTAGTACGCAACAAAGTACATTCGCGTAAAATGTATTACATTTTACATTTCCAGGTACTAACGTCACCTTTAATTCGATCCCATGATTACTGTAATTAAATAACTAATTGTAAGTTCTACCCAATTTGTTTCTGCACAACAGACCGTGTATTCAGAAACATATGTCGGTACTGTGTGAAACTAATTATTCATAGACGTGCTTACATATGTTCCAGCTATTACGTACACGTAAACGTTATGCTAATTTGTTTACTGAATAACAAAGGTTTCAAGTTTTGCTCAAATATTGAAATATTTTGCTCAATAACGAATGCATAATATTTCACAAAGTTAAGTCAAGATGACTTTTATTTATATTGTGTATTCAACTACGAAGAGTAGATTATGTGCCGACATAAAATTTTATTATTAATTTCCAAGTATTCATTTTTATAGAAGCTAAACTAAGATAGTATAGGTACCATAAAATGGTACTATTTGGTCTTGGCCCACCTCAACTCTCACATAGTTTCGACTACTATATTGTATTATTAGCTGAACTGGTTACATCTACTAATTAGGCTCGGCTAAAATTAAATAATCCCCTTGCCCCTGTGCCGTCCCAAGTTTCAATTTACCAGACGTGAAGGGTATTTATTCTTCAGGTACCGTCTTCCGCTGACAAGAAGGCCCATAAGAATAACGCAGTCTCATTGATCACGCCCCACTAATTAGGCTCGTGTGAAAAAGGGGGTCAGTCGATGTGTGCAAAGCACCCTCTTTTATCTTGTATCATCCCGCTACATTTCTTATGATCAGATGACAGTACTTATTTTTGAAATACAAAAACAAAAACGAAAATTTAAAAAAATCCCATTTTATATAAAATCGAGAAAGTGGCGCGAGCTTTCCATATGACCGAATCTCAAAAATCCCAGTTCTTATTTTGATCAGAAACTGATAGAAACTATTTGACACTTCATCGATTAATCAATGGGCGACTATTAAATTACGGCGTATCCTGGGTGGTAGGTATGATCGGAAGCAAATCCTGCTACGGCATACCGAGCGTAAAAGGGGTCCCTGTAGTGTCGCGGTTCCAGAGAGGGAACAGAAGAGGGGTGAAATTGACCGGCGTCGTTGCCACTTGAGGACCAGCCGGTAATTACGAGCTATCCCCATGGCCCATTGCCATTGCCGGCTGGCAGCTTTGGATATCGTTGGTTGGCCCGAACAGTCGGCTGGTCGTCTGTTCGTAGATATACATAGCACTCAGCATTGTTCCTGGCGGGTACGCGCATTTACTCGTTTCTGCAACACAGAGCCAACGGTTCCTCCTTTCTCTCGAAAACCGTCCTACGTCCGAGTTCTAAATCATGCCTATCTCCTGGCTTAACTAACAATGCAACCGCCGACACTCCGCTGGCCCGTCTTTCCTGCTTATTATCCTTTCCCTCGTTTCTCGCTAATCCGTAACCGCGTTAATAAAAGATTCCTCGATATCCTCCACACTCGTTGAACATTTCCAACGCGAATTTTGAATTCATGCTGAGAGCTGGCTTTAACGGGTTTAATCATTTGAGCCTTTCCAAACGAATTCATTAGTTACTTTTCTGGATGTAGTTGAAATATTCTACTTCAGGTTTGAAAAATATGTTCGCTATGGAGTTTAGCATTTTCGACGTCAGTGATGTTGAAAGAAATTTTGTTTAAAATATTTGTACATACCGGTGTTTGAATGTTATTATTTTAGCTTCGAAATTCGACGGTGGATTTCATTACAGACCAAAGCTTTGATTCGTCGGCCATCAATCAAGCGGGATTGTTAGAAGTGCTCGAAAGGTGAAATTACTGATCGATTATGAGAGCGAAAAGTTGCAAACAGAAATGGACGCTTAATATAACCGACATTTTCGGCAACGGTCATTGAATTCCATTCGACTTTTGCTTCTGATTTGTCATGAATTTCAATTCATGTAATATTTAAATCTTTGCATTCCAAGTGCAAACCCCGATGGATTTAAATTAAATGAAATATAATATCATTTTACGGTTTAAACAGATTTAACACATGTATTATACAAAGTATCAATGGTCAACTGAAAGAATAAATTAAACTTTTGATATTGTGTAATAATTTATGACATTTCATGAAGTTTATAAACTGCATTATTATAATCTATCTGTTGTAGGAAAGCACATAATAATTTATTTATTTGCTAACAACTAAATTCCCGTTGAAAATTGTCTGAGCAAAGCTTTCTAAATTCTGCCAGGTAACCATGAAACTTAGTTTTAATACATTTCACAGTTACAAGCATTCATACACGAATGAAAATTCACTTAAATCTTCAGTGGAATTATTTTTGCACATCAATGCAGATATAAGTTTCTTTTCAACAGGTACCCAACCCGGGCTCTCCCTTTTGTCCAAGTGTTTTTTTTATCTTCGACCCAGTTTCATGGAGTCGCTCGATTTAAATTACGAATATTCCACTGACAATTCTACCGTTCTCTTTCAGAACAGAGAATTGTGTCAGCTTACTATCTTTTTATACGTTTGACCCAGATCCGGCGTTGAAACCAAAAATTCTCAGCACTTTCCATTCGCTAATGCCCTCCATCGTTTTCAGAATACGTTTCACCGAGCTCGATGCCACGGAATATCGCGAATCACTAGCGGAATTTTTCCCACCAAACCACTCCTGGCCCTTTCCACTTTCATACTCTCCGTCGAAATGCCACCATTTTTGCCGGGAATTCCGCCCGAATGTTCCTATTTACCGGTTCTACGTGATTTATGGCTGTTTATTCGAACTTCCTTCGCCAACTCCTGCGAACGCGTCCCGATGCAATCGCGAAAAGAACATGGCTGAATAACCGTTTTTCCTCTCCTAGCAAATACGCTCAGCTTCGGCATGATTATTCCTCTATTCTATCCTACTCTCAGCTCGTGGGAAATATAGCGTACGCTTTCGGGAAATTGTTCCTGCGACAGCTTTAAATGAAATCATTTTCATCGAACGGAGGATCTAGATTGGTTAAACGAATTTTTCTTTTTTACCTTCTGCTCTGGATCGTTGGATAAATCGTATAAAAGAGTTGGTTAAAATTATTCAAAGATGAATCGTGTATCTTCATTTAGAATTTTTCAAAAGAATTCTTAGAAGAATTTTCAACTACAATTTTTAATAAATAAAAAGGTTTGTTAAAATCGAAGTACTTTAGTTAATTTTTACATTGTTCAAAGATGAAATATGTATCGTCATCTAAAATTTTTCAGAAGAATTCAGAAGAATTTTCATCTACTATAGAATTTCCAATCATTGAAATTTGCCAAATTCTATGGGGCATCCATGCAAATGTCAAAGATAATTTCACAGACCTTTGTTCATGAATGTTACTGCAGAAGATACGCATCCAGATTAGCTGATTATCCGCAGTTTCCAACTGTTAATTAGTAGAGTAGGCTTTCAAGTGGGCGGAACATACGAGCTGAATTTGGCCTAAGCGTGTTCGCTAAGCCAGCAGAGATATGTGCTGGACCAAAACATGTGCCACTTGCCACATGAATAAACTTTACGGGCACTAGTTGAGTTACAATGTAACTATAGCGAACAATGATGCACACAATTGAAGGAAACGAAGAACTAATTAAATTAGGAACTTAATTTGTAATTAATTTCCATGTGAATTGTATTCAAAAGGGATATACAAATATGGCAAAAGATAATGTTAACTTTTATATATAATGATGTTAATGGCGTTTTTCATTGAAATATCCATTACGGCGTACTCGTAATTTACTTGAAGGGAAATGCATACTAGGCAGATAAGATGGGCTAATATAAATCACGAGCGCTTAAATTGGAGAGTTAATTACCTCTGTAGTGGACATCCTAAGCGTGTTACAAGTTTCACAAAATAAATCCTTTCTTTCGAAGGTATTAAGAAAAAAATCTGACGGAGACAGATTGGGATTTTCGGGTACATTAAGGCGATTTGTACTGCACTTTTACTTTGTCTTCATTCAACACGTTATGAATATCCTTCAAAATTTATTATACTCTGAAAAAGAATGTTTTTAAAAATTTATTCATTTGAATACTAAATTGAAAAGTGATTTAAAAATAGAATGGTATAATTTTGGATTAAGAAATATGAATAATAACATAAATATCAATTTAAATACGCCAGTGGTAGGAGTTCATAAGAGATGGGTGCTCGGAGGAAGGGAAGCCTACGGGGAGGATCAGAAACTCCGGAACATCGAAACCCTGGAAGATTTCCGGGGACCCGAGGAAGATTACAAAGGAGGTCAGAAACCCGGAAATCCAGAGAAGCCGGGGAAGAGGGTAGATCACCCTTGCGTGGGGGCTACTATCCCATCTTTTAAGCCATCATTAACAACTCTTTTAAATTGCAACAAACATCAACTCAGCCTCCCAAAATTTAGATAATAAAATACAATAAATCATAAAAATCCCAAAGGAAAAATTGAATTTCTGAACCACAAATAGTTGCATTTCCCAGTTGCCTTGTATCTCGCGTGGTACATTAAACTTTGAATAACAAACTAGATGTAAAATGTGGAGCATACCTAATTAATTCAGCAGAAATTCACATAACAATTCGATAGTCAGTCGGAACTGTATCTCGTTTTCAGAGAGTTCCTGTAAGTTCACATGCGAACCGCTAGTTGTCCAATTTACGAAATTTAACAGAGTTGCTTTGAAAAGGGAAGAGACTATGTATTAATGTAAGAGAGTACGTTTAATCGAGTCGGACTGGCTGCTAAAAGGACACGCGATTGGAACTGATCCGGCAGGAAAAATGAAATCGTTTCCTCGCGGTAACTGGATCCTTTATGGAGGCAGCCGAAAGTGGAAGGGAAACAGAAAAGTGAAATGGTAGTTCGTACTTCGTTCCCCCGTGAAATGCGATAAGATGGCTCGGCCGGTGTCGCGGGCGGCGTAGATCGGAAAGAAACGCGTCTGCCGATTTTTCCGCCAAGATTTGCTCGCACCACTCTCGGATCGCTTTCATTTCCCTTTGAAACCTGCTTCCGGGAGAAACCACTCATCTTTTATCTCATCTTCGCTGCTGCTTCCGATTCTTGCAAAATTTTGTTAAAAATCAGTTTTTTAACACTCTGACAATAAGTCATTGTAACTTAACTTCACTCATCATTTTTGTCATCAATTTATAAACAGAAAAATAATTTTAAAAAAGAGATAAATTCTTAATATCTAATATCAAGATATTATTGAAATAATATTACTTGAAAAAGCTATGAAAGATCGCGAAATTGGATAATGATCAGAAAATACAATTTTCAAGTGTAATGGAACAGTGCTTGAATAAGTTTGTATTACAGTTTAATACTTTCTACTTATTACATCAGCAGCTCCCTTAGGAGCGATAGGTGTAATGAGTTCCTATAAAGTTAAATCGCTTCGTCGATCGAACAGTCGTTCACAAATCCCATGTGGTTCATGTAATAAATGCAATGATGTCATCTGTTCAATTGACGGGTAAAGAGGTTTACGTGAATTGAAGGCTAGAAAAGGAAATCTCGTTTTGAAGACCGACTCTCTCCGCAACGGGGCGTTCGTTAATTAATCGCGAAAGTGATTTACTAGATTCAGCGATGATCGAATGACAATTTGTCGATTGCTCGAGTGAGTTAATAGGTGAGTACGATATCAACGCCTGGTGAATTCATCGATAAGTTGGGGTCAGAGGAGATGAATGCATCAGGTGAACACAAGCTGACAGCTTTATTGCTAGCAAATATGCATACTATGGTCGAGATCTGTCTAATCGTGTCTAGCAGAATGCTTGCGAGTTATAATGTTAATATCGAGTCTGAAAATTGTTTATCACTTTGAATTTCAAATAATTTTCAGACGATGCTAAATTGCGAAAATAGAATCGACTATCTTGAAAAATTTTATAGGAATAATTTAATATTCGTCGAATTTACCAATGCAATATCTAATATGGAGAGCAGTACCTGAGGGAACCGGAGAATGTAATCCCAAATTCCGTGATAAAATCCAAAAAGCGTAATTTAAAAGTTAACTTGATATTACCTGGCGGGATTTTCTGCTGGCGGGATTCGATATGCGGCTACCGGTTATATAATGTCGGATTATAGAATGGCTTCATCGAATCATCGATATATGAATGAATAGGCGATCGCAGGAGTAGCACGAGCATCGTTTTAATGAAATATCACTGGGAATGTTGTAAATAATCAAGTAAACACAAACGATGCTATCTGACATAATCAAACGATGTTCAATTTGAAATTACACTGAAATTTAATAGTCTGCTTTACGATGCATATTGAATAATTAAACATTATCATTTCACACGAATAACGTTCAAGGATATACGAAATAAAAGTTTCTCTACCAAGGCTATTAATGGAAAAATCATCAAGGATAGAATTTCTTTTAAATTTAAGTGGTCTGAAATTTTTCTAAGACCAGTGGCAATCGGAAAGTCATTGGTAATAGGATTTAGGATGCGAATGACCCACATCGAATCGCACGGCGAGAACAAATAACAGCGATTCCATCGTCCTGAGCTGGAGTCAAGCTAGGTTTACCCTGTCGGTAAATGGCTGATGGATAAGACTACTTAGACCACTATCATAGATCAGCAAGACGTTTGAAACTGGAAGTTGGATAAAAGGTTACGAATCATGGATTCAGGTGTCGGCTACCTCTAAGACTGACAAAAGCGAATCTTCGACGTTTACATTCGTTTCGAAAACCTTTCCACAAATCTTTACTTTCAAACTCCTACGTGTTTTATATAATAATAGATACCTTCTAATAGATATCTTCCATTATAAAATTAGAAATAAATTTTTAAACATGGACTACGAAGACTTATTTTTAATGAGACTAATTTTTAATGCCAATAAGGGCGTAAATCAAAAGGAAGGTACAAAATGTAAGGAAGAGCGTAAAAAAACTTTCATTGGCTATGTTTAAAGGCTCGTTAACCTGGTAAAGTGTTAAACAGAAATTGCTTTCATACGATCTTTACGATGGAAACTTTCAACATTCGGTGAGGTTTTAAAGGGAAGGAAAAAAGTGCGGATCAAAGCGTGCACCTGGACAAATTCCCAATGAATTCAGCGACAGATATGTATCATGAAAAGAGTATGTACCGCTAAATCTTTCCTTTACGCCTCGCCTCAACTTTTTCTCCGTTGGATCTACGATTCAGATCCACGCTTCTTTCTTAACGTTTTCTATTTACTTTTACAATCACTTGAATTACAAAATTATTCAATAATTCGGCAAATTCGCGTGATTTGGAAAAATAATTTTCAATTGAATTTCTTTAAACTCTTTTTCAAAGTCGCAGCCCGAATTCGAAAGAAGGATATTAATTAGAATGCTATTCGCGACAAACGTATGGGTGAATTGTTTGCTTCAGCACGGAAATGATCGTTACACGGACGATGTTTAGGGATATGTGCATTTAATTATTGGAGCTTTCGAGTGTCGAACATTGGGTATGGCTAATGAAACGTTAAGTCCGGCGAAAGTCCAACGGACCATGATTCCAGCTGTGTCAGTTTGAATTTCACCTCCACCGGCTCTGATTCGAACGAATCGCTGTTAATTGTCACGATTGATCGGCGAGGAACCGCAACAACCGACATGTCAGGCAACCGTAACGAACTATCGATATTCCACCATCGATAATAGGCTTCGGAGATATAGTTACTTTTTACAACATTTTACCTTTCGACGCAGCCTGCGTTTGTATTGACAAAACACTATTGAATTTTCTATTTTTTTCTCTGCTTTTTTGGGGGGCAACCTCTAAACCGTCGAACAATTTGCAGTGGAAAATGGAAAAACAAAGTTTGGGATCAAAATACCGTTCGTCAAAGGGTACGTGTACTAAATACTTTCAAATAGATCTAGAAATAATATTTACTGTTGGTTTGATACAATTCTGAACATTATTTATAGAACTGTTTCAAAAGTGGCTAATATTAAATTAAGATAAATGACTGGTAATTGAAGTTTAATCAAGAATGGAACTGAAATCCTCCAGCTTGGAAACAGAAAATGAAAGAACAAGTGTATCGCTTACTTCTGTATACAACTGTTGTACTTTAACATTATACCCATAAAATACTTTGCTCTCGCAATACAAATAAGAGAAATATTTCAGACGAGTGTAGGGTGGACCTTTATGGCAGGGAAGTCCATAAAAAATGAAGAAGTGATCACTGAGAAATATTACGGTGAAACGTGGTGCGTTTAAACTTTCGTACCGTATCGTCTGTTTATCACTGAACCGAAACAACTTTCTCAAGAAATTCTTATAATATATATTTCAAAGATGAAATTCTTTAACGTGTACAAATGACGATGATTTCTCAACAAAACAAAGTTGGACAAAGTATAGACAGAAATATTAGATCGAGTAATAAGTTCCTTACAAATTTTTCGCAACAACACTAAAGCAGATAAAATAAATTAATAAATCAATAAAGAACAGTAATTTAAAATAAAGAAGCTGAAGCTAGTCACAATTGATTACTGAAATTTAGTAGTTTGAGATATTTCAAAATTTTTCGTATACCTATGTAACTTGCATAAGGATGTATAGAGAATGAATAAAATTGACTAAAAACTGGAAGAATCATTTTGCAGAATGATAGCGAATAACGTTGGATTTGAAGTTGCTATTTTGCATCAGCCCCGTTAGCAATCTTCGGAAGGGCGTGTCAATAAATTTTTATTGCTACTTTACGATGATAACGTTGCGAGGATATCAGCGAACCGATCCGTTTTCGTATAATAGCACCATAAATTACGTTGCACGATAACTATACCGTACTATCACAGCCGCCTCGGTGTAACCGTGAATTTTCCGCTGATGGATTTTTCTCCATAACAGGGAATTTGTTCAATTGATCATTTTCGAGTTTACGTTGCCACTTATCAGTATTTGCTACACGTAAGAGAGAATAATTTAAAATCTTTGCAGCAATAAAAAGGCGGCTCCACCGAAAGGATCTCCGACATTTTCGTGAGCCCGTGAAGATACCTTAAAAGTAAGAACAGTAAAGGTACAATTAAACCACAATCTTCTTTGGCTTCGAAATAAGTCCAAGAAGCTTAAAATCATCAGAAAGGAAGATCGTGACTCTCATACTAGTTCAAGAAACTACCGAATAAGCCGAAACGTAGAAGAACCAAGGAAAGTTAATACACACTGTTCTATCCTATCTGTGATTATCGTTTTTACCTTCATTTTCGACTGGATCCCGAAGTAATTAGTACCTATACATCATGTTACCAACAGCAGTGTTTGGTTGTACTTGAAAGGGCAATCATAGCTGACGCTTGAAAGAGCAAAGGGATACCCGTTAAATTCAAATGTAAAACTTGTAATTAACGGGTGGAACTAGTCGAAGCACGGAAGGATCAAACTTCGTTGGATCGAGTTGGTTGCACGTTGGGAAAACCTGATTTCCTTGTTCCTCTGTCAATTATATAACCTGATCCTACAGAAATAACCAGCAGTTTGATTACGTATTTCAATTTCAACCTTTACGTTCTGTAATGTATTTGTGTAAAGGGTGCTCTGTATATTATTATAATTGTTACCCCTTGCCGTATTTAGACAAATACGTCCATTATTTGATAAAACTGAACCGTATCTGTATTACAATTGAATTTGAAGTATAATTTCAATTAGAATTCGCGTAACCGGGAATCCATAAATACAATACATGCATAATATTTCAATTTTATAGCAGTGAGTAGGCAAGGGGTTAAAATTTCAAAAATATTTCTTCTTTTCAATTTGAGCTTGAAATTTCAACAAATACTAATTGTGAGTTATTACCAATAGGACTAGAAATTGTCACCTAATTTTTTATAATTATTGTAAAATTCATATGAGCAGAATATGTACATTTTTTAAACTTAATTTGTTCAAATTATCATCAAAGTTTGTGATTATGTGAGAAAATTGAGGACTCTGGCAAATGGCTTCAGAGGATTCAGTATGGAACGGCTCAGCTGCGAATATACGTAACTCATACGAAAGATAACTCGTGTAGCTAGGGATTGGTACAATTTGGTTTGACTAAACTAGAAGTTGTCTTGGAGGTTGACTGATAGAGCTTGACTCGCGCAAAGTGCATGTTTGCTTAAACAAATTTCGTCGTTTGTACAATCTGTATGGACGGAGTGTGCTTCCTCGATTTGTTCCCACGGGCTTGATTAGACTATCCTGGCTAATACTTTTCAGAAATGACCAGTCTAACCGCGAAATTCTTTTATGATTATGATAAATAAAATTTCAGAAGAACACGCTTACACAAATTTGTTTACGCCGCTGAGGATAAGAATTTTTTTAGTACAAAACAATCAAAAGTTGTGCACTCCTTATCTTTTGAAGTTTATTCGCTATATTCCGTCGTAAACGGAAGTTGGTTTCCTTACTTTCCCGGTGTAACAACTAGAAGTTCAAACAGTTTATTAAGAAAGTTTCAGAAGGCGAGGTTTTTTTATCGTGGAAGTTATAAATATTAACATTTAACCATCATTACAATTAACAAATCTACCATTTTTTTTTTCAAAATATAAAACAAGATAATTTGAGATAAATATTATTTTTTTTATTAATAATGCTATTCAAAATAGCATTCTTCTACTGTTTTATTTAAATTATATCGTTATTTAAGTTTAAGTGAAAAAGCAGTAACACTTTTTATAGTTCCGAACTGCAAGTAAATTCCTCTCACATTCATTCCTGCACGATTTTAGTCGTCTCCTTTAACCGGTGAAAAGCCACAAAAAAAGAGAAAAACATTGAAATGAAACGGTTGTTACTCCGCTTTCACTGTTCGTTTAGCGCTCGTCGCTTGATTATGTCCGCGCGCAATTACACGGTAGTTAACATTCCTCTTCACTTTGGGCCTTGTTAATGCGCTAGACAGAACCTTTTGACGTAATAGAAATTGCGGTTACCGACTGTTTGCTGCAAACTTCAACAGTCTGTCCTCCACGCTTTCAGAAATGCTTCCTCCCGCAGTTTCATCGCGATTCCTGTTAAATAGTCGTTGCTCGAAGGCCGAATCTTGCAAGTGCAAATATTCCTTAATTCGAAAATTTGCCCGAGCACCGTCAACTTTGCGTCGTTGTTCCACGAGTGGAAATGCGGTTTTACGCTGCTGCACAATTATCTGACCAAAAACGTTTTGTTCAACTATCTTTTTGGTACCGTTGTAAGTGCAAATTCACTAGCAACTTGAAGTAAAATGACATTACTTTTATAGACCATAGGGAAACTGTAAATTGATAAAAATGTGACGTTTCATGAAAATTGGAAGAAAAATATTCAAATATTTTAAACATAATTCATAATATTTTCCTTGCATAAATATAAAGCACAATCATAGTTGAAACATTTCCAAGCTGGCTGGCATCATTTTGAATATTTGATGCAGTGATTTCCAGCTCGCGACTTGTTGATCTCAACGTGACATTTTCGCATACAAATCCTCCTGGCGAACAGCATTTTTCGTCATATTTTCTGAAGCATGCAATGTATAAAAAAAAATACCTCAACCAAATTGCTATTACTAGGAATAATAAATAAATTATTGTTAAGCGACCACTTAACGCAATTTACATAATTTAGATAAATATAAAAAAAAGAAGATACTATCTCCAATTGCATATTTGTCAAATTTCAGTGCAAATTACCGAATAATTCGGCATTGAATTCGCGAGGATTTGCGTGAAAAGCACCGCGACAGCGTTTTATTTCTATTTTCAAACAACAAACGTAAATCCTCGGGAAACTGTCGATAGTCCGGTTAAATAATTGCGAAAGGAAAACTAATGATGAACATTAGGGACGAGAAATCGAACACGCGAATCGGTCGTGTAATTTCTCTATCGATAGTGCGTTTTTCAATTCGTCGAATTTCAAAATAATCCGACCAATCGCGCCACGTGGACATATCTTCCAATAAAGTTAAGCCGACAGTTGGGTGGATTTTATTTCGAAGCGATCCCATGCGTGGTAATTCGAAGCTGTTCGTTCCTGTCGTGCACGCGTTCCATCCCCTTATGCGTCGCAACGCCATTTTGCGCCAGCTGTTTCGACATTTTGTAATCGCGGCACGGTAAACCGTGTGCGCGACTTAATTCTTTTTTTATACATTTTGCGTTGCAGCTCGGTCAAACTTTGTCAATTATTTGATAAATAAAATGCGACCCTTTGGTTCACCAACGCTGAACAGAATGGTACCACTATAATGGAAACCCATAGTTACCTTAATGGCAGCCAGGGTACATCTACTATGCATGGATAATTCGACTGCTAATGACAGGAATGCGGGTCTGATTGACACTTAATGAATTATTAGTATAATAATTCCCTTATTATTCAAACGTGCTCAACAACACACAAATTTTATTTCTAAATTATAAACAATATTGACAACAAAAATTAAAACTATTAATAGAGCATAATGATAGCATAAAATTAAGTATTGTTCCTTTTCTCATTTTATCATCCTGCTATATCATTTTTTGTTACACCCACAAGGAGGGAAAAAGAGACGATTTGCACCGAAGAGAAGCGTAACTATGTCACGGACCGATTTTTTGATTCCGCCGAATCGGATTACACAACTATGTACCGATCGATCTTCTATCTGCTTCGAGTAATCAATTTTTTCGCCGACAGCTTCTATTTTGCGAACAATGGAGAAATGATACGTGACTAGCTACGAAGATATATTCTTTAATAAATATTGTCAATTAATTAATGCAGTATTAAGCAGGATCCTTTTTGAATATCATCAAATATCTATTCTAAGAATTTCAAGCTAAACTCCTCTATGTATTATCCAATTTATCGATGGTACGTATTCCAAGATAGCCTGCCGTATCTATGCAGGATTTCCAGCTCGATTACGCAAAATTATAGGTGAAATTAACGTGGTCGATGGAGCGATAACACATGTGTAATATTACACTGAACATCGACCGCTCGATGTATCCAGCTAATCAGTGATTACAAATTTCCGTCGTTATTTCATTACGTGTGTTATACTGTACGAAGTTAATAAGAGGATAAACGTATCATCGACGAAACTAAATGAAAACATATGGCGTTTTAAAAAAAATTATTCCAGTGAGTCACAAAATTGATAACTAATAAATTACAATACAAGGGTGTTTCACCCATATTTATCCGAGCTATAGGTCTAAAGTAACTTGTTTATTAAAATTAATACTATTGATCAATGAAATATCAAGACAATACATTCAAATGACAGTGCATCACCATGTGTTTTATGGAAAGGGGCATTCATTTTTATTGACAACAACACCGTATTCAACTGATCGCGACGAATACCGTTCGGTTATTCATATAAAACACAAAAACGACACCGTACATTTTAAAATTGCAACGTTTAAAATATCTGCACCGGCGACGGACATGTTGCTTTTCAATTTAGCATTCATGAAACATTGATAAAATTTATCCACTCCATTTACGAGTGACTGATGTCACGCACGGCCTGTTTTGATTTCTGCAAATACTGTTTCGCGAAATGATGTTTAAAAAGTGTCAATTTTACAAGGAACATAAACATTTATCAATCCTAAAAATTGAAATTGTTATCGTGTACCATGGCACAAATAACTAAACAAGTAATTTCATCAACGATCTCCTTCCTTAACCCTTTCGCTGCCACGGTGGTCCCATGGGACCGGCGCTTGTCTTTTTATTTGGGCCATGGTGGTTTCCGGTTTAATATATTTCGCAGTTCTTTGCCATTATAAAATTTTTAATACGAAATTTGTATTGTGGCCTACTGGTGCAAGTTCAAAAATTCGCGTAGCAGCGAAAGGGTTAATGAGTTCATCGATTAAATGAGTGAAGGTAAATCGAAATCGGTCGACATTTTTGGAATGAACGTTTGAAATAGCCGAAGAATAAAGTAAAAAATGACCGTACACAAGCGACACTAGAATTTGGCACGCTTTCAGCGCGTTTGCAAGGTAACATGTACCAGGCGATTAATATGCACCAAGTGACGCGTGGTCGGTGTTCAGTATGCAGGACATCAATGTCTCTATGATGGTATGATTGTCGAGGGGTCAATCTAGTCTCCTCTATCCTTTTCTTTCGTTTCAACCAACCCTGCTGTTACGACACAGCTACGTACACGAAGGAAAGTCAGCTTCATCAGTATTCAATGTCTTTAAACTGCTTTTTGACACGGCCACTAGGACCCCTGGTAATTCTATTTTGTAACTTGATTTCGGAATCGCCACTCCGTAAAACGCATCCTGCTGACGCGGTTGAAGGGTGCACAACTGAAACTACGATGTTTGATTTCGCCCGTTAGGGAGGAAACTTTCTTGTTTATGCGAAGCCGCTAGTATTCGAGCACTTGGAGCGTGATGTCTAAGGGTAATAATATTTGATGCTGTTGCGGTACCCCGTGTTGTTGTTTCACTTGGAACGGGATGAATTTTCGAGGAATCATCAGTGATTAACCTTCGTTCTAGCAAACGAAGAGGATACTTTGCATCCATTATAAGATCAAAGAAATATTCTGAGAAATTGCAATATTTCAATTATTTATGTATTTCGTGAAAAGGAAAAGCGTAAAATGTATTATTCATCGATTAATCGATTCCTTCTCAATATTATGAACTTTGCATAATAATTTTGAAACATAATGCCTTATTATGTAACTTGGTTATCACGCCAGCTCCATTTTCGTTCATTTCGAAGGGAGAGGCAAACAAGAAGCTTCGCGACACTTCAAATTGCATTAAAAGTAGTCAAATTCACCGACCTCGTAATTCAGTTTCAGGATCGGAACAGGATGCTGAACGACATAGTCAAACTTTCTTCCCTGCCTGTCGATACCTTTTTTCTTCCTACTTTTTCGTGTTCTATAAAATCTTCGAGGGTGATCAGTGAAAAACTTTTTGCAAAACATCCACGCACGATAAATCATGTTAGCCCTTTCCCCCTAACAATGGCCTTTGCTGACTCGGCTTTACTGCCTCTCCGCTGGCCTGATGCGCGTTTTATATATGGACAACGAAGGAACAAACACTTTTCTTCCATACGCAGGAATAGGCACACTAACGAGAGAAGGGTTCTTTTTCGTGAGCACAATGAAAAATTTTCTCCGATGAAGAAAACTGCCGATACATTGTCTTCGGTTAACTAATCGTCAGCCATACAATGCATTATTTAGGTGATAAATGTTGTTGGAAATAATACAGGTGCCATGGACAAAGACGCTTTACGATATTAAAATATATTAACTCTTTCACTGAGGGAGAGATACAATGCAAAACTGATTATTTTATTCTTCAGTTCATTTAAAATAATTTAAAAGAAAGAACTTATATTGTGTCGCATAAATAATTCATGAAATTTTCATTTCATTTTACGAAGAAAAATAAATTAATCCGAATAACGCAGAATCGACGATTTCAGAATTTCTGCATTCCAGTGCAAGTAATATTTACGACGAAACGAGTTATAATTTTTCGTCGGATAGACACGTAAATTGGTTTTGCAAGGAGGAAAATTCAGAGAGGATCGAGACGAAATAGAAGACGAAATGAAAGGGCAGGAAATTGATTTCATGAAAATCGAGGATGCGTAACAAGAGCGCAATCAGAATCCAATAATTCGGCAAAAGTGGAACAGTGAAAAATAAGAAATGCGATGAGTGCAACAATGAATTGAAAGAGATCAAATATACCGGGTGGCTAACTAAACAATCCGGGCCGCGTAGAAAGCCGATATTACGTTGCTCTAATTCATTTAAATGCTCTATTGAGCCGAATACTGCGAGCACCACGAGGACTGACAAACCGGGTCATTTATTCCACAAACCACGATGGCCCATTCCACCCCATCCTATCCCATGCTTCAGTTACTCACGACTAGTTCCAAAACCTCTGCTACGTGTATATATACCAGATCCTGATGGTGCAATGACGATTTGTAACGAGCCTCCCTGTCCAGGGATCAACCGGAAGATCGAATGTGCAACAAAAATGCAGTAGCAACGATTGCACAATGAATATGTGCGAAACACGTTTAATGACTCGTTGCCCTTTCAATTACTTATCTAACGAGCGTTCAGTGTATTTGAAATATCAACTTTTTTATTTTTATATTCCAAGCTTTTAAGAATAATCGAAAGCAAAAAGTTTTTGAAATTTTAGTCGATATGTATTTTTTATGGGGTTGGGCAGGACCCCGAAAACTTGATCAATTAGGGCCGAATTCGCCTTGGAACTCAAAACCCAATTCGAGACGTTGCATTTGGGACATCATTTTTTAGTTGAGTAAATTGAATTTCGTGCCTCGGCTAATATTAATAAATTTTATTAATAATACTATATTAAATTTTTAAGTGCAAAAGTGCTTTCATATGTTATCGTATAATCAAAGAAAATTAAGTTTCCTGCCTTGAGTCGAATTTGGGTCTCGAGTTAATATTTAGGACAAATTTTCTCGTCTGAACCCAAACGAAATTCCAACCCTATTTTGCCCCGAGATTTTGGCTATCCGCACATTCCTAGTATTTTTCAAAATTCTGTTTCATCCTTCCTCTGCACCTAACAAGTATTATCCTTCCCTGTTCCACATCAGCGTATAACTTGTTAATAATTAATAACAAGTTTGACAGAATCGGGTGAAATAAGAGAGATCCTATCTCGCTGGTTGCATTTGTTTGTCTCCTCCTCCGACTGGTACACTAGTCCCTTCCCTCATTCTCTATTCATTTCGTCTACTTTCTTCTCCGCCATTTTCCCGTGCTCCTCTCGTTGTTTACGCTGCAGAAGGTTGGCCGTGTTTCTACGATCGTGACATAAATAAATAATTGGGATACAGAGGCTACATCGGGGCGAGATCGAATGGCCGCGCGACTGTTCTTGTCTCGCTCGATGTCGTTCGGCTTCGAATTTCCGGCACTGCGCCTCTGAATATTTCACGACACAGCTGACACAACCCTCACGCTAAACCTTCTGACCAGCAGCTTACGAAAAGCGTCCCTAAAGGCGGACCTATGAATTTGCATCTGCTAATGCGTTCGACGGAACTGTTTAATACATTCAATACCAATTCAATTGTGCATTTCCCGTCGGACAATTCAATATTTATCAAGCTGAGTAACAAGTTCCTTCGAATGCTTAAATAGAATACCGTATCTTATTGCATGCATTACGTATTCAAGGAACGATATTTTCTTTTGATACAACTTCGTGTGTTAAATAAATAAATAAAATAAATCATAGATATAAAATTTTTGCAAACTCTTAAAATTATTTCAACTTTCTTCGAATGCATCTAGCATCAAAATAAACATTTTGTGGCAAATGTAAATAAATAAAATTTATTTCCACCGTCTAAATTGCATCGAATTTCGAAACGGCGAAATAGCAAAGTTTGTCGAACGCCATGGAAGTTGGAAGTTAAGAAAAGCGTGTTCGAAAGAGAATTACAAATAACATTGCGCTGGTAAATGCTGCGAATACCTACGGCAAACTAAACTAAACTTGCCACGGTCCCGGGAGCGATTGCCTGACAAATTCGATCGGTCCTGAAGATGAAATTCTTGCCTGGCGTAATAGAAAGAGAAACATCGGGGGGCCAGCTAGGGGGATGAAAAGAGAGAAAGTCGAGAAGGGTTTCTGTACCAAAACGAGAAACCTCAAACGTGCTCGGTGCTCGACCGACCCAACCAACGATAACACGGAAAGTCCTGGGGAATTTTGAGAATTCTCCTATCCAGGAATTGGACAGCGTTCGGTGATCGAGCTTTAATAAAGGCGGGGGGGGGATAGATCGAAAAGTGCCGGCTGAACATTCCTTTATCGTTACTGAACGTTCGAAATAGTTAACGCATTCGATCGTGGTAATGAGCTTTTAATGAGGGCGTGATCGGTTATAGCCGAAGCGAAAAGTTGTCGTAATTACTGGTGCGTGCGTCTGAACGGAGTTTAATGAAAAGCAATATCGCAGAAATTCGATAGACCGCCGTGATAAAGCGAGAGGCTGGTGAAAAGGATACGAGCGACGAAAGAGAGGGACAGAGAGGGTTGCCTCTACCATGCCGGTCTCTGTAAGAAGCGAAGCGCGAGAAATATTAATGAAGGGAGGCCACTGAAAGGATTCGCGAGGATGGTTATCAGCTTGCCAGTGCTGTTAATTAATAGAAAGCTTCTGCGATCGCGAGCAACTTTGGGATACGGTAAGACTGTTTATACACAGAGTGAACCATCAAAATGTTAACGTTTGAGAAATGCTTTGAGGATGGAAATAATTAAACACAAGTTTCTATTCTTCTCTTATTTTTCCTTTTTTCACTAAAATGAAAGGAGTTCAGCTTAATTGTATTGCTCGTTATATGAATTTCTGTTTATATTCAAACGACACCCTGATACTCCTATTCAAATGCTTTTTGTGCATAGATGAGGAAATGTTTGCAATAATATTTATTTTCAATTCAGACAAAGGTATTCTCACGAATTTTATTAGATCGTCAAAGGGTTGTTTGCTCTTCCAAAAAGCATTTTGATTCGAAAACATCTTTATCGAGGAATTAAATGCAGAAGAATTGTGTAACGTAACTGTATACGGATTTTGATAACACTCTTTTCGAGAGGATAAAATCTCAATAAACTTTGTTATCAGCTCACGTTCCCATGCAACTGCCCTTCGTAATTTCACTCTCCAATTATTTGAGACGCCCCTTGCTCGGGGGTTATCCGACGCTCTTTGCGAGACTGATTAAGGGCTTCATTTTTAGAAAAGGTCAGCCGCGTAAAAGGGTTCTGATTATACTTTTATTTTTCAACAGGGAAGATGTACGCGATACTGGGGAAGTAGCGGGATCGTGTTTATTACACAGTAAGATGAAGTTCTGTAAAAATAGAATGCAAAATGAAAGGTACGACCGAGTTTCGCGTCTCTTTGCATTAGCTCCGACTGTTACGTCCATATTGGAATCCTAAGAGAGAAACAGCTTTTATTTTACACCCCCAAGAATAAAATGGAACTTGGAAAAAAAAGTCGTAACACTTTATTATCTAATTTTCTTAAATCCAAGAGTTCAACGACCATTCACCTTGTTATGCAATTAGACTACAAAATGCAGTTGAAATATTTCAGTTTTGGAAATTCATTTTTGAAGCAAATTTTACAATTAATACTCTGGTTATTTGTTTCGAGTGAATTGAATCAAAGTAGAATTTTCGATTTAGATTATATTTTATTCGCGTATCAATATTTATTGCAATAATCGATGAAGAATTTCTTCCCTTCGAATTTTCAATTCCGATGGAAATTGTGACAAAGTTGAGCAGCATTCCTTTCTTTCCTTTCAGCAATTATACTCGTAAAAGAAATTGATTTCCAACTGGTCGAATGGAACACCGGTGAAATCGTTTTTATTATAATTTTTCGGTTCCATCGGTCGGTGCTGTTTTCGTCGTTTTACAAAGCCTGCCGGAAATGCGATAGAAATGAAGAGGATATCCAAGCGTGCAGAACTTAGAAAGAAGGGGACAAAGATGAAGGAAAAGGGATCCATCCCGAATTAAGCTGGTTCTTCATGAAATCTCGGCTTTACTACCCTAATTTCCTTTTCTCCTTTTGCTTTTTTCTTTTATTATCAACGCTACTTCGCAACCTACCTCTCTAATCTCTCGTTCGATTTCCTTTCATATGACTGTAATAATTCTATCTTCTACCCCTCTAACATTCTCTATGAAGTGGATATATACAACATTTCCTTTTAGTCTATATTGTCGACAATTTATGAAAAGCTGGCATTGTATAAAATGTCTGGCATTTTTGGGCAAAGTATGAAACGATTAATATTTCACACACTTCCTAGGCATTCAATGCCATGCCAAAAGATAAAGCGGCAAAGTATGAAATATTCCCGTTAATGAAGTTTCCAATGTCACCTGATATTTTCTTTTTTCATTTACGTATTTTTAATGAAATCCTTTTCATGACTCTCTTTTCAAGTTTTACTTTTTTGTGAGAAAGACAATTAAATGCAATTCTAATTAAAATTCTTTCCTTCCTTGTTGCAACAAATAGGTTCATATTTTATTTTCTATTGTTTCCCTCGATAAGAAAGTCTTATAATTTATTTTGAATTTCTTTTTTTTTCATTGTACCTCTTTTAATAATTTGTCTAAATAGCATTCGTCATTCTATATAATGCCTAGGAAAAGTTTATATTAAAATAATTCTAAAATAATTGCTTAGGTATTCTATACAATGCCAGCTTTTCATATACTACATATAAATCAACTAGCTGATGGAAAATGTTTTTTAAATTCAAGTAATCAACTTCAATTATAATTAAAATCCCATCACACAGGCCTCAAAGGCTTCAGTGAAGACGTTCCAAATAACTATACCTTGCATAGAGATTAGAAACAGTAGACGAAGAGCCGTTTCAGCAACGGAGGTGCGCTCAAAGTGCATAGAATCATCAGCTGCCATATCCTATCATCATTATCCCCCGCGCAGCGATATTAATCGTGGAAAGTAAAGTTGGCGGGCGTAAACGTAACAGGGTGATCATAAAACCGAAAGCGTGCGTCGAGGCACGAATAGAATGCGTATTAGCGGCATATCTGGAATAATCGATGAGTCGGCATACCGTATTTAAAGGCATTTCGCGTATTATAAGGAGAGCCTCTATACTCTATGCATTCCCTCTCTTTCATCGTCGACAGGGCAATCTTATAGTAAGCTACTGGATGGCGTCCTCATTTCTCTCCTTAAGCTGCCGCGTACAACCGAGCATCCTAATCGCTTTATCGCTGCCGTGGAATATAATCGGTCGGTCGAGAGGACCGCTACGAAGGGGTTGGTCGTCCGACCTTCCAGCACCATGCTCTCCTTCAGCATCGAAGAATCACCGGCGGAAGAAGCTAACCGAGGATCCGGTTACCCTCCTGGGTATACGGATGGAATGCACGGTATTCTCGGTATTTCCGCATTGAAAAGCTGCACCGGCCTCTTCGGTTTCATATCGACTGCTGGATACCTTCCGCTTCTCTCTTGATGCACTAACCTACGACCCGGGCGCCCATTGTACGTGGAATTGCAAAAAGGACAAGTTTATCTCTGTGAAAGGGAATAGGTGAAAAAGTTGCTTCACCATTCGCGAATTTCCGGTTTAATGGACTCGCTGTATTACTATGTTCTGTGTGTATTAAAAAGATCATCAGCTTGGTACTTGCTTACTCTTTTCATTATACGTGGAAAGTAGCTCCTATTGATAATAATTCTATACATTTTATTTTCGAAAACAACTTTAACCCTTTGAGGATGGAGCATTGGACTGGACCTTTAAACGCTGACGTCTTTTAAAATATGTGGCAGAGTGTTAATTATTTTTTTATCTCGTTTTCAGTTTGTGAATAAATTCGCATTGAACCACCTACTTGTAGTATTAAATTGTTGATTAATATCAATAATTCATGCTGAAAATAAATTTCTAAGAAGATTTGGCACCTTTGGCATTGGCTGCAATATAAGTCTAACTGTAGGCAATCCAATACTACTGACGTTTGCTCTTTTACACTTCTCCGCCTCTTATTTGAACTACAGATACTGAATTTTCTCATATCCTTCTATATTCTCCTGTAACGTTTGATGTGTGCATTGTCCTAAAGCACAGCAGCTCGTGTATTTAGGTTAACAAACGCCGATAGTATTTAGGAAATTTTCATTACAACGCTATGAAATTACAACATCATTCAACCCTTTGAACCCTTTCACTACAATGGGCGACTATAGTCACTCTCCATAAAACAATCACTATGGACGGCTATAGTCATTCAACGCAAAACCTTTATACATCAAAAGAGAAAGCATTCAATGGAAGTTTTTGTAATAAAAAATTTCTTATCGTAAATAAAATATTATAGTAAATACATGAGTTAATTCATTTCAAATTCCAAAAATAAGATTGTATTAGGACTCTAAGCAAATCTGATTTAAAAAAAGACTTTTAGTAAAATAAACTGTGTGTTTCGGTACGAAATCGTATTACATTCTCAAACGGTGCTGCTGATGTCAAATTCTTGGGAAGGTTTGTGGTATACAGCGTAACCATTTTCATGCTGGAAAATTGCCAGCGCATTTCCATGTAATCTTATAGTAACGGGCAAAAGATTTTGTGATTCCAAGAAAGGATGACAAAATAAGAAACCGAGCTGTTATGCTGCTAGTTTAAATGGTCGTAACGATAATGTCAAATAACAACAATATGAATAATATATAACACTACAAAGGTAGGAGGAAGTATGGGTACCCGTTAACATCGAGCTACTATGCACGAATTTTTTAAAAATTCTCTAAAATTTACTTTTAACTTCAACGCTAGATTTCTATATGTCTTACATTTCAATCAGAATATTATACGTTATTTTCATTTAGAAGACATACTAGCAATGCAAAATGTTAATACGATACAATAAACGGTGTACCAATAAAACTACAAATTTTATTCTGCGCACGGTGATCGTAAAACACCAATTGATTTCCTAACAAGAAAAATTAAAGAGGCAATAAAATTTCAAGTGTTTACGAGACATAAAACGTGAGTTTTGATGAAACCGATAAATTATCAAATGAAACACCGACACATGGAGAAATAAATAATTTCAACAAATCCAACTAAAATGCACCGACAAAGTAATAAATGCTGAATCAGATTCATTGATACATTTAATATTAATACATTTTCGTATAAATCTTGCCGTATCGTTTAATTTATATCATTTAAAAGCCAAGTCTATTCCATTTTCCTTCAGAAACGGGCTATAATAGTGTCATTGAGAGGTCGCAAAAGTTGTCGTAATTCACGTGAGCAGCTCGAATTATTTTCCATAAAGCTACTTGACTTCTACTGCCGGCCCGAACTTGGGCATACTTCGAAAACCCTGTACTTTCCTAAGAAAGTTCCGGGAATGGGGGACCGCAGTTTGGGAGTTCTGCTACCAGTTTAACTCCCGCAACATATATCAACCCCTTTTTACTCTTCATACGCGGATAAGGAACGCCCAGAAGAAGAGCAATAAAGACGATCGTAAACACACGAATACACACCGACGCGACGTATCTATTTTTCGTGTACATTTACTCAGAAATTCAATATTATACGCGCTCGTAAAAGAAAGATTTTAATCAGATCGAAGTGCTAATATGAATTTCATTGATAAAGAACGTCCAAAATGTAGATCTCTATTGTAAGAACAAAATGGAAGTTGGAAAAAAATACAGATGTGACACTTTATTATCTAATTTTTTTAAATCTAAGAGTTGAACAAGCATATACTTTGTTATGGAATTAGATCACCAAATGCAATTAAAGTAGGTATTCGTTTTGGGAATTCATTTTATAATAAATGATCTGTTTTTTTTTTTATTTCAAACAAAAGTATGTAAATTGAATCAAAACTGGAATAACTGATAAAAAACGTTCTATTTCTCCCCATCGAATTTTCAATTCAATTCAATTTCGGTCAAAGCTGAGCAGAGAAAGCGATATAATTAATATAATTATCAATGAATTTCATTGATAAAGAATATCCAAAATATTCCTTAAATTTTTCAAGTGATAAACTAGAATTTACCTGCTTTCAAGAAAATCATACCAACTTCGTGGCTCACGATATCAATTCCTGAATAGAACAGTTTTTTACAACGTCCTTGATCAAATGTATTCACATTCAAGTTCGAGTGTTTCAATAGAGAAAAAAAAATTCGCAAGAAAACGGCAAGTTATCGGTGCGATATTCAAAAGCGATCTCAGAAAGAATCTTGCAAAGAAAAATACGGAGCCAGGGCAAAAATACAAAAGACAAGTAGCTATATGGAAGGTGTTCTCCCCAGGGAACAACGAAAGTCGTAGGAAAAGGTCGGCCTTATTTTCAGATCGTACACCGCAACACAAGAGTTTGGTCCTTCTTTTGAAAACGAAGCGAAGCGAGCGCGCGAAGAAATAGTATGCAGTTATACGATCCTTCCGGGAGGGCATTTTATCGCTAGCCGACTTTCCATTGAACGACCGATATTTTTCCGACATCAATTTGAAGTTTAAACTGGCGAGGGTATTGGCGACATGAAAGACAGATGCTTGCCAAGTTGAAGAATACGGTAAAGGAGAACGTTGACGCGTTTGACGAACATACGTGCACGGTTATTTCTTTGTTTGCCTGTTGCGTACATGCCTTTTCTTTGCTTGTAACCCTTTGTTGAAGGGTGGATACGTAGCACGCGCAAAGCGGCCGTTTAAACGACGTTTGACACGAAAATTACGCAACGAAGGATCGAAGGAAAGGCGGAACAATGATTTAAACGTACACGTGACGTAGGTACACATTAAAAAATTTGAATATCGAAAAGAATATACTAATAATAAAACTGAAGCATAATAATCAAAAAATTCGCTGAAATCAAACAATTTGAATGAAACAGAATAAATTGCTCCAGGATATAACACTGAGAGTGGCAACAAATAACATTTAAATTAGTTTTTATGAACTTTAGATATGTTCGTGGTGCTTTTTGTGGAAACGCGTGAAATAAATATTTTTATAACATACACGAGTTTTTCGCTTACGTATTTTATTTGTCGCACTGCCAGGCTCTATCCATTCGATTTCGAACCGCGTAAAAAAACGCTCATACAGAACGAATATCCCGTGTAAATCGAGAAACGAGTGTATTAGGTATCATCCGTTCGAAAAATGGAAAATGGAAATGGGAGAGTGATTAAATTTCACGGTACTTTTGAGTAATTAGAAGCTTTCGCGGTGAATGGATTATTTAGAAATTATTTTAATATATTCATCCTCAAAATTCTATAAAACAATATGCAATGCAAATTAACAAATACATATTATTACTAGAAAGTAGGAATCATTAAAATGTTTACTGTCTGGAAGAAAAATGACACCATTAAAAAAAAATCTCCGGCGAGTGTGCTCGAGGTGCAAGAAATTTCGTCTAAAATCTATCGTCAAGGGGGTGGAATTTTAAACGCCCTTCTAAAGTTCGCGGAAGGAAACCGAAGCGGAAGTTTAAAGCGGCACTGTTTACCAAAGAGTCGCGAAAGCGTCGAGACGGCAACAGCTTAGCGTTAAGGGGCTGACGAGACATTCACCTCTTCATTTCGGTATTGAATCTATGGTTTTCATTGTTCACAGGGATGGACGGATTTCATCGGGGCGCAAGTAACGTGCCACCTTCGAACACGTATATATTCAGGCCCTTTGACCATCTTGCATTCAGGATGCCGGGAATGGAGGAAGCGGAGCGACGTAATGCCGCGATACCAACGGTGCCGGCCATTAACGCGAAATAGCAGGTGCATGCATGCATGCATGCGCCGACCTGGACGAAGAATTTTAACATGCAGCCGCTGATAGAATGTCGGATCCGGAACTCGAAACACGTGTTAAGTATTCGAAATTTCAACGACTATTGAGAACGAAATTGTACCGTTGGAAGAACGTCAGGGCACTTGGGCCCTTTATAGGTGCACAGCGTACAGGGTGCTTTTAGGTTCAAGCATAGTTTTTCTATAAAACGGGGTGAATGGGTGTCGCCTTTCGTTGGTCGATCGAATCTCTCACCCTCTAAGGGATCGAGGGCAACTTGAAAAAAAAAAAAGATAAAATTACTGCACGGTTTAAATTAGATGAAGGAGAAGTTAAACGTGTAGAGAAGGAAGTTTCTCCTCAGGAAAAATGTCTGTGTATAATTTTTGGAAAACTGCGAGTAATTAAAGAAAGTTTAGTGATTGAAGCTGCAAAGTTCAAGGTATCAACGAAGACTAATTAAGCCCAGCAAGGGTATATAAAGAACGTTCTTTTTAGGAATTTATATTTCCAGATTGCTTTTGAATTCTTATTATTACATTTTTGGTAGAAATTCAAAGTTGACCATTTATAATTAACAAACGAGCGACGAGCGTTGAAAGAGAATAAGAAAATTTAGCATACGAAGACAATTATTCTTGGAATAATAAGAACGATTCGAATGGAACGGTTGAAAAGTGGCGAAGGGATATTTGTGGGAAGAAGTTCGAGGCTGAGAAATGCAATAGTTGATTTAATGAGAAATCGTAGAACATCTGACGTCGTGACATGTCTCGTGAGAAACCAACGCGTCCGTTGTCTTCGGGAAACGTAAACAGACGAAACGATTTACCGCAAGCTGCTTACAAATACGTCTGTACAAGGTGTTTCAGGAATAGGTGACATTCAAAGCATGCTCCACTTAGGGTACACTCTCGTTAACTTTCCGCAGTCGGGGCTGTAAGGGTGAAAATTTCTGAGAAAGAAAACTTAACAAATGCTCTCATCAGACAACAAGAGGTGACTGTAAGGATTACAGAATATTTCCATAATAATTAAAAAATCGTGTACTAGGAGAAGGTAATTAGTATTAATTAAAGTACATATAGAGTATAGAGACTAATGTTCCTCCAATTAATAGAAAGTTATCAAGAGTCTACTGTACTGCAAAGACAATAAAAAATTACAATTCTGGAACACCCTATACACTAGCGTACATACATTACGACTGTAGATACACATTTAAGCAATCTACATTCTTGGCTCGATAAAATGAGATTACAGGCATCCGAGAAGGAAAACGAGTTCGCTAACGTTATTAGATCTCCCTTCATCTGTGAAGACGGAAGATGCGTCAGGATGAAAGCGGAAGTTCGACAAGGAAGAGGAAGGATAAAATGACTGTGTCACGTTTCTCTATAAGAGATACGCTGCCGAGGAAACAAAAACATTTATCAGAATCGTTCGACGGGATAAGTGGATGCAATGACGTTTTAATTATAAGAACAAAGAAGTTTCTACAGAAACGGAAAGCAGAAAAGAAGCTGCAAATACGATCAATCAGAAATCACTGAACCGGTTAAACGAATGCCAGTTAGAAGAGTATTTTACTTAAAGGATTTTCTTTAACAGAATTATTTCTTGTTTCTATTAGTTTCAATATAAATGTATGTGAATATTTTTCAATGCTTTTAGAATATTAAAATCAATTATTTTCATTTTACAAATTCTCAATTATTCTTTTGGATATTATTTTTCTAATATACGAATAACAATGCTGCTGTATTAATAAATTTCAATATCGCGCAGAATAAATTTGCAAACATCTAATATCGATGTAATAAAGAGAATAACAAGGATAAAGGTATTTCCTTCGAGATAAGGTAGAGAAATTATTTAAAATAAAAGAAAAATAGAAAAGAAACGACCGGAATCATTATCGAAGCAGGTAGTTTATGGATACGTAACGGTGAAACGTGCTCTCAGAATTAACGTAGGGGTGATAATCGTACCGCTTGCGTTCCACGTCTATCGATCCACAAAACGTAATCTGTACATCCCCTCGGCTCAGGGAGTTAACCCCCTTGATATGTGACGGACATTTGTCTCTCTTCCGAATACAAACATAACAGTCTTAGTGCGTCTTTACGAGACCCTATAAATACTCACGAAACTGTTGCAGCACACCCTGTTATACTCTAAATGAATTACATTTTTTTACAGGTGAAAAATCACGTATACAATTTGAAAATATTAATGAAAGATTTATGATACTATAAGTGTGCCTTACTTGATTCTATTAATATTTATTTAGTAAGGAAATTATTAGAATTTTGCATATTAAATAGTACACTTCTTAATTTTTCTGATAATCTAAGGTCGAACATAGATACTGTATGCATAGAGAATTTCATAAACAAGTGAAATTATCCTAAAAGTATTTATGTCAAAAAAGAAGAAAATAAGTATTATACACTGAATTTTGATGAAAATTAGCAACTAAAAATTGTATTATTTTCTTTTCTAAATCATTATTAATATTAATATCGTAAATTAAGATTTTGAAAATTAGTATTTCTTCTATACCGTCATTTTCCCAAGGGAAGCCTACTTTGTCAACTGCCAATGGCAGTTTTACTCTAGCCAGCAAGTGCGTTTATAGAAACGAGTAATGATCGTCGAAAGCGGAGGCCATTTCAGGAATTTATTTCGACATTTCTCCGCCGTTATTAGCCAGTTACGAAACCGGAAGAGCTCGGGAACAAGATAAAATCGCGGTACGATCGTAGTCGACCAAGATTGTCTCGTGCAATGGCCGTGTTTATTCGCGAAAAGTCGCGAAAATAGCTGGCAGAGACGATGACGAAAAACGACATCAACGATGAAAACACTATATTTTCCAAGATGATCCACTTAATCGTTCGAATGATATTACTTCCGGAATTCTACGACGATTTCACGAATTTATTTGAACATCTTCTCTTGTTGTCAACCAGTTAGAAAGTTATCGGTAAATGAGATAAAGTCTTTACGCTGAACAAGATCATTCAATTTGATAAAAAGGACGTTTGATCGATTGTCGGAAGAATGAGTGGGCGAATGTCAAGAAGGTATCCGGTATTCTTCGGTAAAAAGTTGGACGTTGGGTGCAAAGTGGTGGAAGGAAAACAGGGTGATGAAGCAATACTTGTTTAAACAACAGATCGATATAACGGAACAAGTTTTTTCTTCGCATTAAATTTAGATTAGAGGAAAAGTTTCTTTGAAGATTAATTGCGACGCAGAAAGAACTATTTTTAATAATCAACTGTAAATATTACTGACATTTTATGTCATAAGTACTCTAAGAAATTCGTTCTTTTTTTACTCTATAACAATTGATTATTAACCATAAGTTTATTATCTATAACCATTCCATGAACTTCAAAATTTAGATGAGCATTTCGTACATAAATGTGGCGTTCAATGAAACCGAAGCTCGTTGAATTTTCTCGTTTTGGTTTGACCATTCACCGATTCGAAAGTAATTTCACGGTGTTGCATTTCGCATTAGGACAGAAATATACTAAAATCTTTTATTTTAACGACGATGCTTTGATTCTTATCAAATAAAAAGTATCGATGTTGATACATAAATTATCTAAAATATTTTGTAAAAAATTATTAATTTGAATATTGATACGAAAAAGTGTAGAATAAAGCAATTAAATATCAGCAATGAATCACCTTTAATGCAAGAATTGCGACAGTCATATCGCCATTAAACTTGTAATCAATTTTTCGACTAGAATCCTTCTCGGAGCGATATCTAACTTTTCCATTACTCCACACGTAACCGAAACGAATGAAGTACCATGAGGAAAAAAACCCGTACGAAGATCTTACTCGTGAAATCAAGCAACTATCCGAGCTGTTCCAGTATCTAGCTCCATGAAATAAGGAAATTCGGCAGCCGCGAGGATGGGCGGAAGAATAGGAACCGTAGGAAGAAAAGGTAAGAGGAAGAGGAATAGATGGAGAAGGTAAGAGAGGAATGAAACGACATTGCGAGGGCCAAACTTTCCCCGAAGCAATGAAGACTCGAGACCAGCCCGTAAATCGAGCTATAAATCTAAAAGTTCTGCGTTCACGTGTCCTCTAAAAATCGTCGAAATCGACGTTCCATGAACGCGATTCCCTTCTCTCTCTGTGTAACTGAAGAAAAGAAAAGAGTCTCGCGAAAGGGCCGGTTCGTCGAGGACTCGAATCAATATGAAACTGCCGACAAACCCTTCGTAACCAGGTATTTACGACGGATAAATAGTAAGGATTGCTCTCGCGAACCTTTGCTGTTCTTTCATCCCTGCCGTTCGCCGCCGACCCCGGCTAGGGTGGAGACGCTTTCAAATGCAAATCCATCGTGATACCGCTAACCCTCGTGCCTCCTACGATTTCTTCGCGGCGAATAGAAAGAAAATATAGCCGGATGCCGTGAAACCGTCTTGGTCGACGGGAAGTCTAGGGAAAGGCAGTCAGCGAAATGCTGGGGGTATTTGAAATTTTCTGAAAGACGGGTTAAACGTGCTCTCCCGTTGGCTAGACGGAGCTAATTCAATTAGACCGGTTACCCTTCCGTCCCAAATGCCCCTGTAGATTTAAATAGACTCATACAAGCGGGGGTGGACGACGATATATGGACAGTGTACATGCGTGTACGCGTTTTGCCCTTGTAGCGCTGGGGACAGAATTTTTTTTCCTACCGGACTGCTCTGATATTTTTTATTCTCATCGCGGTATTCAACCCCGTTGAATTTATTGAATTTTGTTATTTAAATTATATCCTTATATTTGTCTTCTTTTAACTGATACGTTTATTCGGGAAGTTATAATGTTTAATATTTGCAGGAAAAAGAAGTATGCATTTAATATTCAATGGAAAAATTGATTAATTGATTAATGAATTTATTTGACTTTTCAATGTTTTCTCCTTTGGAAAGTTAAATTCAATTTCATTTTTGACGTTTTTCTTAACAATCGGTTAACTTTCGAATGAAATAATTTGTCACTATATCAAATTGCAAAATAAATTGTAGCTCTCTTTTGTAAAAAATCATAACAATAGACTGCCAATTAAAATTTAAAAATGAGATTTAACAATATCGACTGTTAATGCGACACTCATTGCAGTATGAAAGTTAAAGCTTTTACGTCATTGATGATAAATATGAAAAGAGATCCGTATGTTCCTTTCGGTTTTACTTAACATCTTTGCATGAGGAACATCACACGCGTGATTACGTTTACCCGCTACCACGTTTCATAAATAATTACTTGCCATGACAAATGACCCTTACAGGCTGCGTTGAAAATCGTCAGGTTAATAATGCGATGCACGGCCCGCTTACGACAGCGGCCAAATTCGTCATTCTGCTGGTAAATTAATTTTCCCTCGATCCGACGTAACGAGTATCCGCCGTCTTTTTATTTCTGTCTACGATGCTTCTTTTCTTCCTTTCAATATGTCATACGTGAGCCATTTTGCGACCAGTCATTCATCTTTTCAAATTCACAATATTTCTTTTTCCAATAATTTTCGAGATTTTATTACCTTAAAGTCAAATTCAAAAGTAATAACAGGGGTAGATATTGTTAATTATCTTACATTTTAATTAAAATAAAGGATCCAGAGCTCCAAAAATTTTCCACCGAATTGCAATTCACTCGAAAAGCAAACAAAGGGTGGAAATGATTTTTCTGTTTCATAAATCCGTGCCGCAGAGTGGCGAGCATCGGAGACGAGATGTAATTCAGCCGGGAAAGGGAAACGGCTGATAATTAACAGTTCTTTCTGGCCGTGTTTTACAGCCTGCAAAGATTCAAAGCGCATCAATTTCGGGCGTGCGTGCGAAATTGCCGTAACCAACAACCGTCGCCGGACGTTATAATGGACACCGAGCTATCCCCGCATTTAGTCACCCGTATTTCATCATCCCAGAATGGAACTGTACCTTTTTCAAATAATTCGAAGTCGGAGAACGAAACTGCAAAATGTTATACCCAAAATGAAAAGCGGTATTAATCATGAAAATCACCCTTTGAATATTCAAGAACGAAAATCACTTATATATATTTTTGATCAACGAGATACCGGTTTGTTCAACCGCACAACAAAATCGTATCACCTCACTATTTTCTATCTCTATTCACTAAATATTGCAGAGTCTGGATATTTCTCGATCAAATCTCGCGCGTATCAAGCCGTTGGACCTCTGATTTCATTCGTCTCATCCCCCATTGAAACTCGCTTTTCGTTATCCGGCGATTTCGTTTCTTTTCCGCCGCTCCGGCAACGCTTCTCAAATGAGTTTGCCATCCAGCGTGTTCGAGCTGAAGCATCGGCAGAATTTGAATAATCCGTTTTCCCGGGCTTTAAGTGTTTTTCAAGATTAGGAGGATATCGCCTTATAGGCAGCTTCAAGAGTCAGAAAGTAATTTATCTTCGTTCGCGTGTCCCGGGCGTTTCCAGCACCGAAAGCTTCCGAATGAAAAGGCTATGTTAATGATTATCCGCTTCGCGTTATACCTACTTCCTGATCGCGAGAACAGGACGATCGATTTCTTTTCCCTTGTTGTTGATCTTCCTATTTCTAATCATTATAAATGAACCTGATTTTATTTATTCTGGTTTATTATTATTTTCAATTTTACGTAAATATTTGTTATATTCCTTCTTTTTATAGTATTTGTAATATTAACACGTTGATTGCCAAGAGAAAATGGGTATTTGTTGGAGGACGTATTGAAGCTCTAATTATTAAAAATAGAAAATAGTTAATTTCCAAATTTCAAGTTTTCTTTTGATTATTCAGCCATGTGTAATTTGCGGTGCCGGTATTCAACGTGTTAATATCTTCCAGATTAGAATTTTAAATTACATGGTAGAAATTTTCTTTATAGATTCTTAGATCGAAGCGTATTAATATCCACTAGGGGTGAAAATTCGAGTACTCAAGCTTTGGATCGGGCCGGGTCGGGAAGGACCCCGGAAAAAATTATCGACCCGAAATTTCATGTATCCGCACACCTCTGTATCAACTATCTATCATTTCAACCTCAGAAGAACACATAGAGCCATTTCAACGATAAATAAGAAGTCGATGAGCAAGGGGTGAAGATAAAGAAAGAAGGCATCGAAACGATCGAGAAGGAAAAAATTAATGGCGATGCGGGCGCCGTATCGGTCGGCATCGATCTACGAAGCTAAATCTTCTAACTTGAACCGAAACCTTTCGAGCCTCGACGAAATTGCGACTGAAAGAAACAAGCAGGAAAGAAATCCCAGGAAAAATCGAGGAAAACAATTGTGCCTCTCGCGAAGGAAATCGTCTGTCTGAAGAACAACCGGGGAAGGATCAGGTAGGGGTTAATCGGGCTTTAGGAGTTTGCGCAACCCACGGTGTCGCGATATATGCGACGGGGAAACGTTATTGAAATGGGCAACGGATTTCATAGCGATTGATTGAGCGAAGGGATCGACAGTCGAAAGTTTTGATCGGTGTACGGTGAATTAGGTAGAATGACACAGTTCGTGTATGGAAGAAATGATTTTCTAAAGTCGACGGATTTACGACATGATCGCTTCGTTGAGTGATATACGAGCAGGGTGTTGCTCATAAAATTTTGATGGAAAGTGGAGATCAAGCTCAGAGCCTATTTACGAGCGTTATTTAAATAGGGCGGATAATAAGGTTGATAGTTCAGAATACGAAATGATGCATTTTAGACATATATACCTATATATGTTCAAAAGGATTTATTTGACAGTGTTTCAAGAAATTACTTATATTGATATTTTGGTAATTGGTTAAATTTTGCAATAAAAAAATAAAATCAAAATTGAACTATGAAAAAAAATGTTAACCATCAAAAGGTACAAAAACTTCTATCGTTCCCATGTTTCAATTTTGCCATCAATCGAACTATTCAATTCCGACGAGGCAAATTTTAATCGTTTTCCAATATTCGATTTATGAGACTTAAATTGCTCCCAACATATTTCGTAAAACTAGCGTAACAAAAAACCTGAAATCAATCGTCCTTCGCGCCTTCGAATTTAATCTGCGATTAATCATTCCTTCTGCTTTTACACCTGTCTCACTATTCTGTCAACGATCCCGACGTCCGTTCGAATCGAGAACTCCGTTCTTAGTCCTCGCTCGTTCGGTTTCATCGACCGAAATGAATTGTTTAATCGTTTGAATACGTTAGAATCACCGGGTCACTAAACCGTTCATAAATCAACAGAGCTTAGGACACCGGTATCGTTCTGGTACCTACACGGAGACCGGGCCAATCGAAAACTTATCCAGCCTTAACGTTCACGGACGCGTTAATTGTTTAAGTTACGACGTGTATTTCCATCTTCTGATAAGGGTAAGTCCCAGGTGAACAGAAAAAAGGATTTCTGAGTCGTGATTTATGAGATTGTGCTTAGTAGTCAACCAACGACACCTATTCTTTTTGCTTCTGACATGTTACGATTGAAAACTTGATGGAAGCAATGCTGAGATATCGACGAAGAGTTATAATTCAATTTGTTTTCGACATAAATAACAAGGATGTATCAGCGAAGTAGAAAGAAATACACAAATTGTACAGTATCGAGCATGGTAGTCTTCCCTAAGGAAAATGGAGATTTCCTTCCCCCATTGCAGGCTTCTATGGGTTCCGGGCCTTCACCACAGGCCCCATCCCTTCCTCGGACTCCCATCTCTCCCCTTAGGCGGTCACAAGAAGAATAACGATGGAAGAAAGGAGGCCCAATATATATAGGTCTTACTTTCACACTAAATAACATAATATTTATGATGTTATTTTGTTTCTAAATCACTTTTAATATTAATATCATCAAAATTAGAATTTTGAAAATTTCTATTTCTGCTATATTACCATTTCCCTAATGAAGTCTTACTTTGCTCGGTACTGTACAACGAAGATCTCAGACTTTACGGATTTATAGTGATTACTAAAAAGAGTAAAAGTACTTCGTCAATGAAGGTCCCAAAATGAAGACTTTTGGTGTAAAATTTTATCTACCATGGAAATAGTAAGTTACAAAGAAAATAACACTATGGAAATAATAAGCTAGAAAGAAAATAACACATCCACTATTATCTGAAGGTAATCAACCCGGAAACCATTAGACCATATGTAAGGTGATAAAAAGTAGAGAGCAAAGAAATAAAGAAAAAGCAAGTTTGATAGGGTCCGATGTTATTTCCTTCCAGATCGATAACCTTAAGCGCTGACACCGCATGCATTACGATTGTCTGTCGGAAGAGAATAGCCAGGGTCGTCATTGCTGGCGTACCGCATTGTTGAAGATTTATATCCTCTCATAGGACCAGCGGAAAGCTGTAACTTCTTCGAGGAAAATAGCACCAGCTACTCCAGATAAGAATGTTTCTTATCGGCCAGGCTGAATTCTGTTTTGTTATTGTGGGGACAATGAGTTCAGATGTAATGTATGAAAAGGGACGAATATTCTACCAAGCATAGATTTCCCTTAATTTATACACAAAACTACACTTCATTACAGAATAAAATCCCTAAAATATACATTAACACGTATTAAAGTTCTAATTATTAAGAATAGGAATAATTAATTTTCAAATTTCAAATTTCAAGCTTTCTATTTGCTATTTTACATTATTTGTACAATAGCAATATTATTTAAAATAATGTTTTTCTATTGTTTTCTTTTAATTATTCAGGCATGTGTCACTCACCAGTAACCCCTATGATATTTAATGTATTAATTATTAAAATACGTTCATAACGTTATATACCTATTTTGTTGGAGTTTATTTAAATTAGAATTTTTGTCAGACTATTTATAAATTTATATTATATGAATGATTTCTTAATAATTAAATACTGTATAACAAACGATGAATGAATTTCATTAGCAGATACGATACGGAGTGTCAGTAATAGGTCAGGATGTAGAGGACAGACAAGCATACGCTTGATATCGATTTCATCAGCTGCAATCGAGGTTTTATCGAAGACGACAATATGGCATGTTTGAAGATCGTATCTAAACCTGCCAGAAGCACGAACGGTAGACGTTGGAACACAAACTATCTCCGGGAATCGAGCTACACCGCGTCGACGAGGCAAGTTTACAGACGAAACTACGTCTTGCGCCCTGTTTACGAGTATCGATAGCCGAGAATTCTCGATGTACGATGCTTTGCAAAGGGATTCTCCGTCGCTAGGGTGAACCAAGTACCCTTTCCCAGCTCGAACAACGAAGGTTTCCTAATGAAATTCTGAGCTGCAAACTCGTAGAAGCCTTTCTACGATACGTTGTTTTCTCTGATATCCAAAACTGGTCAGAAACAGCCGACGCTTTAATTATCGCGTTTCACCTTCATTTGCCTCGTAGATTAATATAATTAAAACATTATGTTCTGGAAGTTACACTCTGTTAATGATGTAGATTAATTATCCGGTAAAATTGAAGCTGGAAATAACTTACGTACGTACTAAATCTTGAATTAAAATCAATTTTCCTTTGTCAAATTAAAAATTAACCCAGTCCATTTTCATTCCTTTACCTAGTTCAAATTCAACTTCATTCCATTTCAAATATAACGAACGTGCCTCACCTATTTTCTAATCTATTTATATTTCATCATACTGCAGGAGAATGCACTTACCCTCTCTCTATTTATACTTGAAACATTTGGTACAAGACTTACATAGAATTTAACACCTGGCGTCCTTCGAATATTCAATTAATTATAAACGAAGGTTCAGTCGGATGGAGTATTAATGGGTCAAGTGGCGAAATAATTAATTCCTTGGCCAACTGTATGAAACGTTTCTAATGGCTGGTAAAACGGAGTTTATGACTACGTAACTTCAATAACGCAACAAATTTATCGTAACACAATTAACGAAATTGCACTTCAATCTATTCGATTTAGGACGAAAGTGCTCAATGGTACTGAAATTCCATCACACGAAATAGGAATACGAGAACATACTACATCCATTAACAGCAAACGTTTAATTAACATGATTGTTGGGTTTATCAATTTGATTGCCTTCGTACTTCGAACTTCTTATAATTCATTTGTTAATTACATCCCACAAATTTTCATTATTTTGTTGGGAAAGATGAAACATTGTGACACGATTTGTTGAAATCAAAAATATCATCTAATGAAATTTTAAACATTTCAAAATAGAATTTTAATTTAAGGTACCAATAAGGTGCCAAAGTCTTTCAGCTGACCCTATGGTTCAGATACAAGATTATACAATCTGATATAGATTATCGAGAGAAGTATAAATTAATAACTTTATGTGAGTAATCTAACATTTCTTATTTAGACTGGGTTTTGTAATTAAGTTTCGTACTGCTATCCGGCAGGGTCTGAAATAAAAACCTCGCTTTAGTTTATACATATTTATGAGTTAAAGCCAAGGTCTGGTTTAAGTCTTAATTGAAAAGCTGGACCTAATTGTGAGTAATGGTTACGCCGAGGCGAGCTTTATTTAGGCTGGTTCATTGTCTGTACAGTAGTTAAGGAAGTTTTTGGTCAGCCAAACGATGGGCCAGAAGATAAAGGTAAACAGATCGGAATGAAGAGAAATGTCAGTGTAAGAAACGCGTTAATAAAACGAGATTAAACTGAACAAAAAACACGAAGCTTTTATATACACGACCAAGTATTTCCGTATCGGAAAGTTACTTTCAGATTTATAAAAAGTTTCTAAGGTATTCTAATTTAAATATTTAAATTAATTAAACTAGCTAAGCCATTAATTTTTAATTGACCAACAACACAAGTTACGTCGAATCAACCCTTATTTATTCACCAACCAAAGCTTAATTACCGATTAACAGTAAATGAAGAAGCAAGTCAAACAATCCGAATGAACTTACCGGAGCAAGTTATCGATCGCGGTATCGAACACTATATCTTCAAACAGAACCAGTTTATCTAATTACAACTAACACGAAAGTAATCAAGTTACACATACTCTCTCATAATTTTCCCAAAACAAAGAAAATGATATAAGAAATATTTTACGATTCCTTTTTATTACATCTCGAACGGCCACTTCAGCCGATTTAAAGCTAAATAAAGTCACCTGGAAACGAGACGTCTGGTATTGTAGGAAAAAACTTCGAGTCACTAATTAAATAAAAAGCCAACAACAGGGAAGACGATAATTAGCAATTAATAATTCTATCGGAGTACGATTCAGCTCATCGATTATAGCGAGTCCAGTTAGTATGCAAACGAACTTCCTGGAGGATAAGTTCAAGCAGATAGGAGATCGAGTTTAAACCGTGAAGAGAAAAGGCCTCGACCGGGATGTAGGTATAAAATTCATCGAATTCAAGGAGGATGCTCGGAAGATCGGCCACTTCTTAACAGGCGAGCTGCTTTCGAAAAGGAGACGTCGGGGAACGGTCATAGATAGGAAAAGTTTTCCTCGTTGGGAATAAAAGGCAGCAAGAGAAAGAGAGGACCGTAAGAGAAGGTAAAGGGCGATGGATCTCTCGACGGTTGGATCGTAGATCGTCCATTGTTACCGGAGCGGCATTTCAATACCCAGGTGAACCCTTGATCCCCATAATAATGGTGTTCATACAGTGAAACGCGTCTATGGAGTTTCACAGCGACAACGCGGCTTGAAATTCCCTTTCAACGTTCTTCCTAACCCCCCCTGTTGCAGTTAGCCTACGCACTATCCTCGAGTTATCTTTCGTTTATGAGTTTGCGTACTTTATCGCGGGGGACATGTTTTCCTCATAAATTTCAAAGTTTCCGACGCAACGCCGGCTGCAAGATGGCAGTCTTACAGTAAGTACGTTCCTGTAATCCTTCTGGCACACGTACGTTCATAAATTCTAACCTGCGAAGCTGCTTCCACCAACCGCGTAATACACTGCGTACTTTGATGGTGTCCATTTGACCGCGAAACGACCAGCTTCGCGAATGGACACACCTCGTATCGTAAAAGATCGAAATAGGGAATTGAATAACAGCCGCATCACACGACCGCTTCAGGATTATCAACAGCTACCACGGCAGCGATAAAACGTCCTAACAACCTTAGGTCTTAAGGTTCATTCGTTATAGTTGCTTTCCAAGGTTCTGTATTAGAGACTTGTACGCTGTATAATTTTATAGTTAGTTTAGAATTTGTTTTCCAAGTGCTCTGCTTTAGATGTTTGCACAAGAATAACCGCACTCTACGCAATGCGTACGTTTGGGGAACCATAAGAGGGGTTTATTTTACCACAGGTTTTTCCCTAAGAAAATAAACATGGCAGCTCGTCCACGGGCGACGCCCTAAGGGCGATGTTATCGAACATCTCGACACGTTTATCATTATTTGTGACACCGTGTTATCACCCTTATGTCCTGGGGTTTGACGTATACCATTTTTTCCTGCTACGAACATTTTTTTTTTCTTACATTAATTGACGTTTACCGTTTATAGTATCAATATAGTAAATCAATATTTTATATTTACAACAGATTTTTGAGAGATGTCTCAGTAAAAAAAAAGGAATCTATACTCAAGTGATCTTTTAAAAAAAAATTCGGGAATATATTCATTATGAGCCATTAACTCGACGGCAAGTTAATTGCTCCACCACTAACACATAATCCACACATCAGCATCAAACTCAATAACCAACAATACTGTTATGTATTGAATAAACAATCTCTCGTCCCAATTATGTCCCTCATTAATCTCTGTTTAATTTGTACAATTGCACGTACCAACAGTTACCAATAAATTATTACCGAGGGATAATAATCGAATCCGGATTTTCCTATGAAATAATATAATAATCCGAAAACTAGGGGACTGATAAGAACTTCCATAGACGGTAGAACATTCATCGAGGGTGAATCGAAGAAAATTGAACCGGCAACAAAAGTTGAATATAGATAGGAATTATTCGATGGGCGCAAAGGGTACACGCGTCACCTGGATCGTTTTCGAAGGCGGCTGAATTTTTTTGTTACCGTCCATTGCACTCGCAAATTGATCGCTGGATTCGCGACAAATTGCCCGTACCTTCTATCGCGACACCGATACGGTAACAACCTTTCTGAGGCTCCACCAATTTCACGGTGTATGACAACCGCTTCCCGTAACTTTTATGGGACAGTTACGGGACACTTTTCAGGCAAGTCGTAAAGCTGCAAAGGTAATGCGTTTGCTGGCGGGTAGCGTGTCTGTTACCAGAGGCTGAATAATATTTTCCCTTTTTATTTGCGAGACGTATAAACGTCAGGAATGTATGAGGCACCAAGCATTACGCTGCTGTATCAGATGATATCGCTGCAGGCTACCTTAAATTATTTCTCATCGTAAGATTTATGCCGCGCTCTACACTTGTGTAGGCGAAGTTGCAACCGGGCTACGTTTCTGACGTCTCGCAATGCCGGGAAAGACCGCGTGAAAGACGTTTGCGAAGAAATTGCAACGGGAAGAAGCTTTTTGCATTTTCCATGCCTCACTGTTCCTATTAAAGCGTGCACCAGACGTTGAAATGAACAGTTCTTTTCTGCTGATCTTACTGCATATTAAAATCTCAAAAATGTCTTTGCACGATACCTTCGTGTGAGCTTGGAATCATTGGATTTAATGATAACAACTGACGAGCTGAAGTGATAAAGAATAATTAAGCAGTGTCAATAATAATTAATTTAATTTATTAATGCAAACGCTCGCTTTCGTCTTCGCGACGTATTTTTTTAAAATAACGAAAAACATCCTCGCTTGTTCTTCTCGCAAAGGATTCAGCACGATTCCTACAATAATAACCCTTTAAATTATTTCTCTAATAACGAACGAAAGTGGAATCGTCGATTCACTCGAGTTCCCGTGAAAATTAGCAAGATAAGTTCGAGAAGAGTTGGCACGATGCAAGAATACCGGAGAATGTTTCTGTAATCCTTCAAAATTCCTAACAAATACCGTTGCTGAAAGAAGAATGCACCTTTCGTTGCACCTGAGAGGAGCATCCCGTACTGCAAGAAAAGAGCACGAGGCTTTCACTTAAAAAGTTTCTCTTAAGAAGGGTCGAGGGACAAGCGTGCAAGCGGACGAGAGGCAGGAGGTTCGGTTAGAATTAGATTTTACACGGGACACCGTTCTCCTCGGGGAGAAAGAGACTTCTGAGAGGGCGAAATAGTGTTATCGAAGGTGAAGGTAGAGGTGTTTCTAGAGGGATTCAGACGTACAAATAATGGCGCCCTGTTCGTACACAACCGTCGGACTGGTCGGATAAACTGGCACCGACACAGGCGAATGCAAACAGCGATACATGGGAAATGCGCATACAGGAAACACCGGCAGGCTAATGCCGGTGTATACGGGATGAGCCACCGTGAATTAGAACCGGAGACGTCTGTTCCATTTCACGCTTTTTACGGCAACTGTTTCAATAAAAATAAACTGCCGGCTGAAAGCACCAAATAAGCTGTTAACAGAAACGTATAACGCCGCTGAAAAACGGGATAGATACAAATTTTCGAGGTAATACATTTTGCAATTTTCCTCTAGATACCCGGTATAATAAAGTTCGTGTATAACTGCTATAATTCATTAAAGAGGACGAATAGGAAGTATGAAGTAATTTGTCATAATTCCACTCCAGGGACTTATTACGTACATGAATATTTTGTACCATTTCAGGTGTTTTCTTATTTTTTTTTGTTTTCCACAATATATTGCCTTAACTTTCTCCTCGCGATAACGTATAATCCAATTCTCCATAACTACTTTCAGGCACGTGATCCATCATACCACGCACAATTGATGTCCGCTTATAAATAATTTGAAGCAGTAAATGGTGGTCAATTTGTCATGTAGATATTATGGTGGGATCCAATAGAAGTATTTGGAAAATAAATAGAAAATTGAAAAAGAATATGAAAAAAGTAGTTATCGCACAAAAGAGAAATCTAATTTATTCAATTTTGAGACAAAGTTATTGCATCTCCCTGTCTATGTCACGTCTACTTTTCGACATCCTTTCATGTTACCTCGACAAACGTCCAACTCGAGCAAAAACGATAACCGTTTACATTCCTTCGAACATGTAATACGTGTTTCCCGGAGAACGTTTCTTCGTCGGACGAAGAAGCGACTGCCGTTTAAGGATCCAATTTAAAGTGACTCAGTGTGCACACAAACACGTGAATATGAAAGTTAGCGATGCAGCAGCCACAGATAAATACACAGAGAGATGAACGCGTTCGTTCACGGATAAAAGGAGCACCACGCGAGGGTATAAGCGCGGGCGTTATGAGCTCTGCCAAGCAAACAGAAATGCATTCATAGAAAACCACGGATAAGCAATACAGCGTACCAAAAGCTGTGCATATGAGAAAATCTCGGTGAACAAAAGGTTCCTGAAATACCTGTACTATCGCTTATAAGCACTCGGACACTTCTTTACTTTCGAACAATGTAAAGCGAAATGGAAAATAACCTAACGCTGTTTTAGCAATTTTTTCATTTTTCGTTCCATGTGGTAGAGGTAGAGAAGTATTTATAGAATATTAATTATTATTGATACCTTGAAGAATACAAATAAAATATCACCCATTTTACCCTACTTTCTGCTCCCTATAAAAAATTATTCGGTATAGCTATTATTATGATCAAAATTAAATATGCAAAATGATCAGTGTCTCCTGCAGAGTAAATAAATCCCACAGAAGGTACACAAGAGGACCTATGCGTTGGGATTCGATGGAAGGCCACGAACCCAGGCGGAATCAAGCAATCCATACTGACGCACATAGAGGCGAAAGTGAGGGATAAACTGGCGGAGAAAACCTCGAGGTAGCTGTTAAGCTCCTGATCTCCTTTTCGCCAGACTAAGTGGATACACCTGCGCGAATGGGCTCGTTTCGGATACGGTGGACCTTTTAAGTTAAGCTCCAGCTACAGCCCCGGATTCATTGTGCCGAGCAACGTCGGAGATGAGGCTATGGGGGCGGAAGGGAAAAAGAAGGCAGGAAAGGATACCGGAAGGCGCGTTACATGGAAATCTACTATGTCGACAAAAAGCGGCGCGGTCTTTCCGCTGCCGTGATAGTTCAAAGGGGTGGCCGTCGGGAAGAAATAAAAAATTCACTAGCGAAATACTTTTTTCAGTGACTCGAGCTGCGAACGGAATAAAATATCAACGACGATTACTATCCTTTCGAAGCGTTCGTTTCAATGTTTTTCTTTACATCATCTGAAAAGGTACTCGATGGCAACATTGGAAAAATGATTCTCTTTTCTCCTTTTTTTTAAATTTTATTTGACAGAAAACGCGACCCACTCTTTCCTTTGATGTCACGCAACTTTTCCTTTTGGAAAGAGCGCGTTTCATAATTCCTGCATACGGACACAGAGTGCTGAATTTCACGTTTGCGAGGTAGCAAAAACGAACCTCGTATTTTGAATTAAACAGCGAATTCATGTATCATTCGGCTGCCTTATTTTAGATTCTATTGAAATGGCAGAACGATATAATCATAGTTAGTGGATAAAATGAACTTTATCGTTAATGCTTTCTCAGTAGCATTGTTCTAAGAAAAATTCACAAATGGATCGTTTGAAATATGCTAAAAGATAACGAACTTCACTGAAGACATTTTTGTCAAAATGTTTTCGTAATAAACTCGGAGAAAATTTCTAATGTTCCCATCATGGAAGAAACTTCCTCTTTTAAGTATTTCATCAAAGGCATAAAAACTGAAAGGAAAAATAAAAATCGAAATTCCACTCAAGACAGAGAAAATAAGACCAAAGTACCGTGCGTCGCCGACCTTCCGGCCGAATTCTTGGTAACTATAGAGTATGGTGGCAAGAAGACTCTGAAGACCGAGGAATAAGTTTCTAAGTTCAAATTTGATTAATCCAATGATACTGAAGGCTAGAAATCTAAGTTCCAGTCGAAAAAGAGGAAACAGGATCAAAATACCTTGCGTCGCCGACCTTCCGGACGGATTCTTATCGTTAGTATCTATAAGGGAGCATAGCGCAAGGAAATAAAGACTTTTAAAGAAACGACGTTAAAATAACCGAATATCGTATATTTCACGAGAAAAGTTAATTCGTGGTTGTGAAACCGCATTGACACCATAACCGCGTGACAGGAGAAAGAACAGATCCGGTTGAAGGAAAGCGTGTCCTATTTAGCCGCAACCGCAGACGCGCGATTTCTGCCAGTAAGAGTTCGCCATAATGAAATTCCTGGCCCGTTAATTAAAGCGGACCGCAAATCAGTAACGCGATACACCGGAAGTGCGCTTACTGAAACGTGGAACATCGACCATTTGTCAACCGGATTTAATTGTAACACGGTAGGGTCAGTTTTCGCATACAGATCGAGTCGATCGATGCGACAGACCGCGAAACGAACACGGTCGAAAACCGACGCATGACCTGTCTGCGGTCTTCGAAGAATTCGTCCGGCGAGTCTGTTTGCTTCTTCCGCATTCTTTCAACGACTTCGCTGCGCAAACTGCGAGCGACTCGAGCGGATGTCTCCGGAATGAAAGATCGAAATTCGTCAGGCTCGTACGTGGCTTACATCTGTACGCCAGAGAAACGTAATTTCATCGGGCTGGTATGCCAAGGGGGTGAACCTCCACTTTTCCATGGCTTCTTGCCTCGAAACAATTCTAGTGTCAGCTAGGACTGACGCGAAAGTAATGAAGCCGGTATTCGAAGGGTTCGGAAAAATGTTACTTCGTAATGGTGTAATGTTACTTTGTAATTAGAATGAAAAATTTTCGAGGGGGTTAATAAAAGAAAAAAAGGACCGGAAACTCTTATTCCTTAAAATAATAAAAATACTACCACACAGAGGAGATGTAACAAATGTATGTAATGTTACATTGTTAAACTTAAATTGTATTAAGTACAACATTTCCCGTGAAAAATGTAAGTTGAAACCTGTACTCAGAGGTAATTTTGAACACAACAAAATATCCAATCTATTGAAATTTATCAATGAAACGAACAATGTTATCATTATAATGTAATATTGCTAACTGTTAGTTTTGTCATAATTATTGCTAATAATATTGCACTTGATAAATTGCAGCTCATTAAAAAAAAAAAAAAAAAAAAAAATGTAAAGACCTTGTATATGTTCATCAGCATTGAATTCCTAAATGTATAACAACAAATGCAGTATCGAGAGGGTTGGTATTTTTTCGTGTCGTATTATCATAGCCGATGTTATCGAAATAACCCGCAGCAAACGTTAGAGATTAAACGCGAGCCACCCTCCGCTGATATTCCAGCAATATTTTCATAATCCAGCGAGCGTCGTAGTGTTCAGTGGAATGCCATCTGGCCAAACAGAAAATGGAGATGGCTGGTTCTCGGCGTGTATGCAGTTTCCGCTTTCCAGTTAGGGCCTTTGTCCTGACATCAGATGCGTAATAGGATGAGCTCGCAGCCAGCAGCAGCCAGACAATGCGTGCGCCACGCCCGATATCGGCAATACCCACCGATTCGTTTCTCTTCCCTCTTTCGACCTCGGGGCGACGGAACTCCAATCCCTGACTATCGGCTGCACCCATCGCTTTACCAACCACCCATACCTCCAATACAACCGCGTTTTTGTCCCTGCGTCCACGCAGACTCCCTTTCTTCCCTCTCTTTTTTCTTTTTTTTTTTTTATTATCTCTATGATGAACCGTGAGGCCTTTAATGAACTCACGCCGAAATTACTCTGGCATTCATCCCGTAGATCGTCTTTACTTGTTCCTCTTTCCTATTTTTATTTCGCTTCTTTCTTTTTTCAAATCCATTTCGATACTGGACGGATCCATTCAATATCGCATTCGTATCAATTTATCAACTTCGCATCGTGTTTCACAGATGTGAAATTTAACTCTTGCATTCTGTCATAAATGTTATATAAAATGATATGCTATGGAATTTCAGCGTTCTGTTAAACAGAAATGAATGGCAAGGTTTGATAACATTGCTTTTATTTTTACACGATATTTTAAATTTTCAGTATTATGTTATCTCATTTATGTGTCATGTATGATATGATATTATAATTGGAAAGGTGTAATTTTTATTTGTGATGCTATTTTAACGATTAGTGGCGATAATAATGAAAAACTTTAATTTTGGTTTTCGTTACGTATCATCATCGCCTTCCACATCGTCTTCTATTTACTTAAGTAATCCACACGTAGCCACTTCCATTACGATCAAAATTTTCAGTAGATCAGCAAATGTATATGTACGCTGATCGAGTTACCCTTGATATATTTACCGGAAGCAGCAGAAACTGGGTTGCTGATTGAGTGCATAATGCAAGAGCCCAGTACCAGCGTAAACTGTTCGGCTATATGATGGTCCGAAATTGTTATTATCGTTTGCGAATAGTTCGAGATACAAGCCTTCCGCAATTTCAACCCGATCCACCACGTTTGCTAGAGGATGAGCGGAATATTTCGACGCCAGCGAATTACCGATGCGGCCTGAATTATTCGAGCGATTTTCACCGGCCTCATTGTCTCGAAACTTTCCACCAACCGGAGTACCGATAAACGTTCTCAGTCAAGAAAGAAAAGTTGGAACTCCATTCAAATCAATTTCAAGTATTTCCTAATTCTCTCACCCCGATGAGCTTAACGCGTTAAATATTTACTTTTACAATATAATATATCTAACAAAATAACATTATTTTAATAAAAAATATCAAGACCGAATTATTTACAAAATAAAATGACTCTCTTTCTAAAAAAGTAAGAATTGTAATATAATACGTTTTTTAATCCTTAGATGACGGACCATCTTTAAAACAGAGTATCTTTAAAAATGATTCTTCCAATACTTCTTGTTTAAAAACGATACATTTAACAGACACTGCTGTTCAAGAGTTAAATAATAAAATATAATTATTTTTCGTAGCTCGAACACTTTTTGTTCCGAATAAAATTATAGTTTATTATGTAAAAAACGCATTGTATTATATTTTCTGCTATTTTAGAATTATGTTTATGTATAATAACAACATAATATGCGGTGAGCAATTGAATAAAAAATTATTAGAAAAAATTGAATCATTATATCACATTGCTTTCCTGATTTTCCGCTCACGTAAGTTAAACCCTGAAGTCAATCTACACAATGTACCTATCAATCCCTTCTTTTTCTGAACATCCCCGCGAACAATAAAGCGTTTAATGAACCGCCTCCGCGATCACGTTGCAAGCGCCGACAAGACCCCTTCATTGTGCATAGCCACCGTATACCAAGTGCATCCAATTGAAGCGATATGAATGCACACGGTATAATGCCTCCAGGTGTCTTGCTACTCTATCCTTATTCCGCGGATCACTGGTGTCGGTTCTTATGAAACGGCTGTTGTCGCGAAGCGTCCTATAATCTTCGACGAGAATGATTTTCTGCCAGTTTCACGCGTCATTTCACACGGAGACGGAACACTTTTTACGATCGATATTGCTATTGAAAGCTTGGAGAAACCTTGATGGAATAAAAAGCGTATAACGGATAAGATTCTACGTTTAGCGAGTGTTGTTTATCCAATATGAAAATTTTTAGCCACGTTTACTAACAGTTATCTACCACACCAACATTTAATTTCCTACAAATCTTCAGAAAATTTTGATAAAGTTAAACATAATGTAGTTAACAATTTTGAAAATAAGAAACAGAGCTCCTGGAATATTTTTTTTAATAGAAATGGCATGGCTGTTAATTTAGGAGCAAATACTAACAAATCTATTTCTTGAAAATTACACGTGTGAGACGGTTCCTATTTGAGTCTATGTATCTTTGGGACTGCGTTCAAAAGCCTCTCTAATTCTCTGTAGGATGTCAAGGATGCGCCCAGTTCGTAACGCTCCATGTTTCACGTCTAACACACTACCTGTTTACTCGAATTTACTCACCTACGCTGGCATCGTATTTCGAGACGAAACCTGACCATACCGATCAACATTAAAATGACGTCTAAATAGACATCGTACTTTAGTCACAGATTTCATAGTAAAAACGAGCCTAATTAGTAGAACGTCATTCGAAGACTCATGGTAACTAACAAGTAAGTAGTTAAGTGTTGAGCGTTAGAATCTGGGTCACTTGTGATGCTAAGCCTATGAAACATGTACCAAGCTCCATCAACTAAAATTAGGTATTCAGATTTTTGAGCGAAGGACTTGCATGCATTTGAAAAATTAAATTTTAATCATCGCTGTCCCAGAGTTTTTGTACACTCTCAATTAAATCAGGATTCATTAAGGAAAATGGCAATACAGCGAAAGCAGAATTGCTAAAAATCTTAATTTTTATGATATTAATATTATAAATAATTTGGAATAGAAAGTAAAATATTTTTTAATTATTAAATATTATAAAATATTGGGTAATTCAAATATGGGATCCCCACCCCTACACTGTCATTCTTCCCTGGGCCACCTATGGTGAAGGGCAGGAGCCCAGAACATCACCTAAATTATTTTCCCCTAGGAAACCTAATTTGATCCCGAGTGTACTTATTTTAATCAAATGTTAAATTGATTTAAAATGTTGTTAATTGGTACTCACATAGATAAGAGGAAAGAATAATTGCTTCTTTTGATCACTTACCTGAAACAGAAAAAGAAGCAACTGATTATTATTATGCATAATATGATAATTTTATTTACACGGTATCGACACAGTATAGAGCTCACGATGTCTTTAGTAAGAAAGTAGTATGATAAATCATAAATACGACGGTCTGAACACAGATAGAAAGAATTATTGTAACGCCGTCTGTACATTCCTCGTTATTGGCTAAAAATTCCACTTGTGTGCATCGCGTCGTCGGTTAATAATTCTCAGTGTTATTGGAAGCAAACGATAAAAACGATAGCCGGAATATTACATAAGAGTACGATCCATTAAGTCCGTCTGAAGAAAAAGGAATTGAATTTGCGATTGTAGGGGGGTCTGCCTCTTGAAACGGTCGTAGATCGTTGCGGGGCCTCCCTGAGGGGTATAAATTAAATTTTACAAAGAAGGCTAAGAAGCAATCCTTTCCGTGGAAATGGAAACTCGATAGAAGCAAAAACAAAAGGGGGTGTTCCCTACAGCGGACATTAAGGTTTAACAGTCCCTGTAGAAGTCAATGTTCCCTGCAAAAAACACGCTGCTACGATAAAGGGGATAGAAATGTAAATACGATCTATTGTTATCCAATTAGATTTATCGCTTTTAAGGAGATATACGAGCGCGGTAGTCTGAATTTATTAGGTTGTTGCATTTCAAGCGGTAGACAAAAATAACGAAAGTTTTTGCGGATTCTTCACTCTATCATAAAATCAAATAAATAAATTTTAATAAAACCTAGAAGCGGAAAAATATTTCCTTCATACAAATAAGTCTATAACTTGTTTACGAACTACATGGTCTTGCATTTTTAGGGCAAAGTATGAAATATCTGAATTATTTTAATATTATATAAACTTTTCCCGTGCATTGTAAGGATTAATTATTCTAAAATATCTTCAATTAAAAATTTTAATTTAGAGGGAAATTAATATTGTTTATATCAGGACTTGGATCGATATTGCCTAGGCATTCTATACATTGCCGGTAACATATACACGATGTAAAATTTATTTTCCCGCCGCCAGAGGATCTATAATGTCAAATTGTTCAAATATTTGGTGAAGCAGTTTTATCGAACAATCACAGACCGTATATGAGAAGTTCGGTAGCTACACGAGAACACTTTAAGTGGGGCAATATGGTCGAGGCAAGGATGTACCGTGGCGAGCGACGATAGCGGAAGGGAATGAATATGGATGACGAGCCGCAAATGAGTGCCGTTATTCGTGTACGATGGCGCGCAACTAGGGCGCAAAATGAATTAATTTCAACTTTGCACGCGTCCCGAAGACAACCGCAGCCAAGTCGCCGAGCAAAGTTACGCGCTTGGACGGATCCGTTATTTATGTATACCACTGTGTTAAGTACCGAACCACTCGTTTAGACCATTTCGTCGGCGATTACTCGTTTAACTAGACCCCAAATGAAAAGCCATCATTTCTAATTGAATTTTCTAATCACTGCCGACTTGACAACTTTATTTACAAAAAAAAGGACCCTGAATGTAAACCCTATAATGATACATTAAAATCATCTATTACTCCGGAATAATTTTCTATATAAATAAATAAATAAATTTGTGATATAAAAAGCTTATTTTATATATAAAACACATTTTTGATCATTTTTTCTCAGCTTTGGATTATCTGATAAAATAAGATGCTAGTGTGTCGGAGGTACATTTTTATGAAATAGATTGTAACAATCGTGGGGATAAATTATTTTACTAATACATCGCTGATTCGAGCTTACATTCAACTTCACGTGTAAGCTCCCCAGGATTTACATAAGGACGATTGCGCTAAGCAGGAATTTTCGTTTGATCCCTGGTGTTCGTGTATTTTATGGCTTTCTCAAAGAAGCTTCCCGTTCTAGAAAGCAACCGTGACGTCTTTGAAATTATCCGGTACGTATATCCGAATCCGCGATATGTGCTCGGTGTACCAAACGAATAAAAATTAACACCCTCCTCGGAGTCCCGCGGAAATAACGTTCAAATGGAAATTTAAAAGTACACGAAATAACAACAGTATTACAAAAAATCTACGTAAAAGTTGTATACAAAGATAAAATATTTTTAACACGTTAATTACCGCAGTGAAAATAGTTATTTGTTATGAGCTCTAATTATTCAACTTGTTAATCAACACGATCCTATTATAGTACTTCGCATTACACGCTAAAATTAATTAGAAATCAAAAGTTTATTAAATATGCTATCTTCTTATTGTTTTATAGAATTAAAGCTATATCAAAGTTAAATCATGTGTACTTCAATCGAATAATTCAATTATTTAATTTTGAAGGTGAACAATCGGTGATTAAATGAAACTTTCCCTTGGATCCATTTAGTGAGAGCTAAGCTCATAAACGTCAAGCATATCGGTGTTTTTGTCTTACCCGCATTTCTCTGATTGACAAGTCAATCCAATTCCATTAAGAGCTACAACTTCCAATACCTCACTTACCGGATACGTATGTTGATCGACTAACTTTGAATATATTTACTGAACGCAGTGGAAACTAGGTTGGCGGCCACGTTGGTAATAAACGAGCTTCTATCTGTGTAAATTGTCTAACTATCTAACCGTATGAAATTGTTATTATTCTCGAGTGATAATGCTATAACTAATTATAGTTTTAGTGCATTAGCGCTATGCACTAACAAAGCTTCGAAGACAAGACGACGGCGTTAAATATGCCATTTCGTAAAATATTCGAGAAATCGTATTATAATCATATTCATAAGTATTTTTAATATATAAAAATAAAATAAGATTGCGCGACGCATTTTTGGAATAATAAAGACATTCCATTTTCAATAAATTTTCTTAGGAATATCCCTCTGCTTCCTAAGAGCTCGATAGGAGAATAAATATCCTTCTTGTTCTCGTATTAAAGGAATTTTAAAGGAAGAGGGAAAAGGGAAAAGGTGAAAGAAATCTCGAAGGAGAGCAAAATGAATATTTATTCCAATATCACGTTCTTATCAATGTATCAGACGTTCTTATTATACTTTGTTGTAAAGAAACCACCCACGTGATATTAAATGAATTAATTCATTATTCTTTTATATTATTATATTATAATGAAAATCAAATCTATAATATTGAAATGAAATCTATAGGGAACGTTCCTACTGATCTATTTCTTATCTTTCTGACACGTTTCTCCATTAAAAAAGAAATTATAGTTATTACATTTGATTTGATTTATTACGTGTTCCCGGAAGTACTTCTTGCTCGAGGATTCATTAATTCATCAAATTAGTCGGAGTAACGTCAGAATTGTTGGAAGACCGACAACCTGCGACTAAGGATAGAACTTTGAGTGCGCCCCCGGCAGAAAGCATTAAATTAGGTTAAACTGAAACGTTCCGACAGAGAAATCTGAAGTGTAAATTAATACAGTACAAATTATTCAATTATTGGAAGGTTAAAATGTCGTGACGAAGAAGGGTGAAGCAAGAATTGAAATACAATACTATTTATCAATTAATCAAGTAGATATTTTCACTATTTCTAAAAATCTTATCTTATTTCAACGATATTTCAACATTCCATATTATCCATTATTTTAAGTAAAGAAATTTCAAATGAAGGACGTAAATCATTAGAGGAATTGCTCATTAATTGCGAGACAGTACGAAATACAATTAACGCACAAGTTTTCTGTTACCAAAAATTCTCCTGCCATTTCTGTCCGGTGAACAGAAACTTTTAATTAAAAACCAGATATAAATGAATAGCAAAGTGAGTTGATAGACGAAATATCAGTATCAATTAATTACCAGAGGTATAGAAGGAAAAAAACAGAAACATGCAACAGACGAGAACGTGTTGGTCAGGGAAAAAAGGTAATATATCGCCGACGATGGCTCAAAACTGACAGGAAGGGGTAAAACTGAGTACGTGGAAATTAATGGTTGTCAGAACTTCATACTCCGGTGTGCAGGAAAGTATGCATAATAAAACCATAACCAAAGCAACCAACTTTTCCGTTCTATAGTTGTTTTCGTATTAATATCATGTGCTTGATGTTCGACAAATTTAATATTTGTTCACCAATATTCTATGACTGCATTATAGAGATTCGGACGAAATTTTTAATAATTCAAATTTATTTTTCACTAATTTAATTCATTAACTACGAGTAATTCTACTGTATTAGAAAATAATAATAATAATAATAGAAAAATAATAGAGACAGTGTAAAATTTCAGCAAGTGTGAATTCTGCATAATTTGTGCATGCACAAATAATTTGTTATTCTACAAAAACTTAATTAAAATGAGAGAATATTAGTTGAGCGATGCTCATTGTTAGAGACAGTGTAAAATTTCAGCGAGTGTGTATTCTGCATAATTTGAGCATGCAGCGGGAACAAGGTTTGTCCGAATTCAACATGCCTCGGATTGCTGGTTGTTCGAAAGGTGAACAATGCTCGCGACGCAGTCAGCAAGGCTAGGATTACAATTACGAGTGAACCGGGTGTTACGACGCCTGGTTACAGCATTCCGGACGTGAGCGGAGTTCACTGTTCCTGCATTTCCGGCAAGCCGCCGATAGCGCTTCCTCGCAATGCATTCGGCGTAATCTGTGATTTGACCAGCGAACGCGGCCAAACGTAACGTTTATGTTATAATTTCACGTGTTTCCCTGTGCCTCCGGCAATCCGACCCTGATTCTGCAGCTGATGGTATCGTTGCGTGCTGCTTAACCCTTTTGCTACTAAGGGTGACCATAGTTATCCGCCGCCAAACGACCACCGGATACTACCAGCGACTATACTTGTCAGACAAAGATGGTTCGCATTTTCAAATAGCAAACGTGCAATAGAAATTCTGTCGTAACAATTCGAAACAAAAGATATCTATTTTAGAAAATGAATTAACCATCGAACAGCGGAGCCTGGGTCAATTAATACCAATCTAAAATTAAATGAATCATTTTGAAATGAAAGAATTTCATACACTGGAAGAATAATGTAAAGTTTGGAAAAAAATGAAGATATTTCGAATTGGCGCTCTCTCCATGGTCCGCCGTCCGAGGGTTAATATAAATAAAAATTAAGGACCAAAATTATTTTATTTCTATGAATATATTAAATTAAATAATTTTACGTATAAACTGCTAAAATAGTTCAACCAGATACTAAAAAGAGAAGCACTAATGAAAGGAAGAACGAAACAACTGTATGCAGTGGTAATCTTGTTTATCCTGCCTTCTGAAACGAACGGATACAAAACACCAAGATTGTTACTATCCCCCATTCAATTACACCATAACGAGAACGCACGTGACATTTACTTCCAAGCTGCGTTTCAAACAATGGCATGGTGTTATTCAGTATGCCCTACGGTTGATTGTCAACAAGTTTCCATACGACCGCAGATAACGCTTCGTTAAAGTACACCGAACGTGCGTGTGGTTTAACCAATAAATGTTTGCACTTCGCCAAACGCTCCGTTTATGTTGTAATTTCTGTCTAGCTCGGCGTTTGTGTTCAGCGTTTCGATTTGTCGAAACGAAATCAAGCACGGTGACACTTGATGGGATAAAGTTGACCGAAAAGGATAGGAAAGGGATTTATGAACTTACTACGAGTGTTCGTTTCATAAAATTCAGCTAAAACATCGTTGTAAATGTTTCATAGGTCTGGGTTATGATAGATCTGGCTCCAATGGGTTGTTTGGAGGGTTAATTTCTATTTTTCGAGTTCAACTACGCTCTCCATTTTTCACCTCTGTGAAAAAATACGCGCACGGCGTAGCTTTCAATTTATTTTCAGCAAAACAATCAAGATTATTGACCTTTTTTTTTTCGTTTATTCAAATTCGTACAATTTAATCCGAGAAGATACACAACAACGGTTGTACGAAAAAACTCATTCGAAAAATTGAAAACATGCATCAATGGTAGATCAAATTTTTTCGGTCAAAATATTATTAAAAGCTGATGTAATTACTTATAGAAAAGATTAATCCTGTCAACAGTAAATCAAATCGAAATGTTTCATTTTAATTTGTAAATCGTTATAATGAAAATATAAATATTTATAATGAATTCTATGATAGTGAAATATCGAGGGAAATAATGTTCCGTTATACGGAAATATCACAATGAATTGTAAGTGAATGACGTTGCTACTCAATTATTTACGAATTTTAATATTAACATACTAGTTATTTTATTCAATAGATAATGCGGTTTAGGTGACCACCGCTGGGGAACTAGCAAATTACATATAATACATTTTCGATGTAACGTATCACGTCCGTGAATTATTCAATTATTTAGAACTTGTAACAGCTCTAAGAATATATGTAATCGAAATGATTCATCAAAGAATTATAGAGAAAATTGATAAGGAAGTAAACTTTATGCAAAAAAAAAATACGTAGAGTATCGAGCATAGTACACTTCCCCAGGAAAGGTGGTAATGCCCCCTCCCCATACACCGTCGCAGACTTACCTGGATTTCCTAGTTCACCCCTAGGGTTCCCCAAGATTCCGGATTTCGGGTACATATTCTGGGCCTCATCATATGTTTCCCCTTCTCCGGACTCCCACCTTTCTCCTTAGGCGGTCCCGAGGAGACTAACGAGGTACGGGAGAAAGTCCGATGGCTCCCCACCACTTGCGTATAAACATTTACGCGGGGGAATTTGAATTGATATTTAAGCTATCATTCGTATTTCTTAATAATAAACCGAATTTAATGAAATGTAATAATTGAAAATTATTAACATCAATACCTTTAAAATTAAAATTTGAAAAATTGTTGCTTCTCCTATAACGCAATTTTCCTGAGGGACTATACAGAAGCTGTGAAATAAATTCAATTATAATTCCGTTGAAAAAAATATTCAAACGAGAGTACTCTGTAATAGGAGAGTATTTTGTAAAACGTTTCACAAATTATTATTTTTAATGGACAGCTTTTACTTTAATTTACAAGCACACTTCAAATAAATACAGTGAAAAAAACAAACTCGTATATGCCGTCGGGTATCGATTTCTCTCCCACAAAACATTTATCAATGTATACGAGACCAGATTGAAGTCTCGGTAAACATTAATGCTTACATTGTAGCCCTCTTTCTGTGCGGTTGAATTTAACCAATACGTTGCCAGTCATTTTAATTTATCGATACCATTGCCGCTTGGTTGAAATTCGTCCATAAAAAAAAAGAACAAAATATGCCGAAGAGGGGCTCGATGAAAAAAAAAGGGATGAATCAGGGTTGAGGGTACAATAAAGAAAGCGAGGCACGCGGTTAGGGGTAGATTCGGAAACGTCAAAGATAAAAAATGTCTACTTGCGTGGAAACAGGAATGATTAATCGGTGACAGACGATAAGCTCGTAGCGTACTTCCGTGATCTACTGAAACGATTCCGATGAATTTCCGTCGAATAGCCGGCAATGAAAGGAACGTGCCTTTCGAAGTATTCGTTTCAACGAAATTGCCAGCCATTCAACTGAAAATTTCTTGTATTCGCGACAGAGAGATGACTTTTGGTACTTTCTTTTTCTAAAGAGTTGTTAACCTACAACACTGTTTATTGTAAAATATTCAAAAAGACCTTAGTAACCTTCTGTATAAGTTCAAGATAACATATCAAGTTCCTGTTTGAAATTCATAGCTTCCATTCTCACCCTTTCCACTATACAACCCTGTAACTTATAAAGGGTGTCTATAAAGGTTGACACGAAATTTGTACGGTGTATTAATGGAGAGGAGTAAATGAAAAATCTCACTGTAACCTATGCTTGAAAATGGCTCGTTAAGGAGCAGAGAGCGTTCAAAGGACACGGTGATGGATCTTTGTTAGATGCCGTAATTAATTTCAAATGAATTTCTTAGAGGGTGATAGATTCCTCAATGTTTTTCAAAGGAAACATCGTTTAGAGCAACAACACGCTACTTTATGAAACGGTAGTATTATTTTCAACTTTGAAGTCTATAGTTACAAATAGATAGAACATTTCTGAAGTATTCGTAGACTACTTGAAATGTGTTCTTTTGTTGAACGGACTTCGCTCGAAGCGGCGAAACAACATAGGAGAAAAGCAAAAAAGAAACGCGGAAAGTTTTTGAAACTCCTTTGCTTTTGTAAAATAAACGAAACACCCGGAGCTTTTCCTCATGAACGAAGACTCCGGACGGAAAGGAGGCACCCCTTGCCACAGTCTTTTCTCGTCGCCGCGTTCGTAGAAAACGAGTATTCTTTCCTGTCGTCCTGGCTTTTTTCATTCGATCCCCCCCTTCTTTTTCAACCAGTCACCCCTCGATATTCCACGAGCTCGTTTATATTGGCTGAATGCCATCGCGAGTGTACTTCATCCACGCACGACTGCTGACCTTTTGAATATCTTACTTGCCAATAAAAATAGACAGCTAGACGGAGGAGGAACTCTTGTAACTCCCACGACTTCCTGTGCTTTCGTAACTAATGTCCGCGACGGTACTGCTATCTCCAATACTGCTATTAGTAGCAAGCGTTTCCAGTCTCTCGTTATATTGCCACTGACGGCGTTCTAGAAGCTGAAAGTTCTTCAACTTTCCAAGCTCTGATTATTAAGGGAGGAGAGAGAAATGCATCATCTTTATAAGCAACAGTAATGAAAGGGCGACACTAGTATATTTGAAAATACACGTGAAGGTTAGATCCCTCGTGTGGCGATATAACGAGAGTCCACTCATTAAAAAAGTAAAAGTGGGTAACTATTCGAAAACCTGGACTTAAATCGAGCAGTTATGAAGCGGATGTGTCTTTTCGGTTCTTAGAAACTTAAAAAGAACAGAGCAAAAGAGAAAGAGGTCTGAGAATCAAAGGAACAGAAAAACCATATTAGTGAGACAATAGTAATTCAACATAATTTTTTATTTTTGCTAAATGAAACTTTTACGAGTGTAATTGTGAAATTTTTCTGATTAAAATAAGATCAAACCCGATATAATTTGAAGCATATTTGCTTATTTCACAAGTGATTATCTTTCACCTATTTAATACCTAAATGTGATGTGAAGTTTTCTCCCTTTTTAGGATAATAAATAAATATGCTTCAAATTACATCGTGTTTGGTCTTGTTTTAATCAGAAGAATCTCACAATTACATTGGTAAGAATTTCATTGAAAAAAAAATCAAATTTTGTTGTTGCATTAGTATTGTTTCATTAATATTCCACTTTAAATCAAGTTACACTATTCACTCGTCCAGCTTCGTAGTTGTTCAAGGAGGATAGTTACCGGAAACTTATTCAACTCTTACTGTATTATGAAACATCCTGTACCTCTGCACACCTTTCAGCGCTAAAGGGTTAAAGCTAAAAGAACGGGTTAACGTTCGCCGTAGAGGTGGCTAATGCCGCGGTCGTTTAGGATGCACGAAGAACGAAAGCTTTATGGTGCATAAAAGTTTCGCAGCGGCGCGATAACTCTCGACTCTTTCGCTGGAAAACAACGGGCAAGAATTACAATGGTGCTTGGTGTTGTTCTATCGCGACGAACGTAATCGAGAAAGTGAGTGGAAGCGACGGGAGCGAGTGTGACGTACACACCGGAATCACCGGGAACGCGTCCCGAAAGATCCATCAAGCACCCAACGACCGCGAAATGGCTCTCGACCAATCTACCGCTAAAATCAGGAAATCGTGAACGAAGAGGCAACGAAGAAACAACACCTATCTCCGGTTACTCTCCAAACGAACGTTCGTCCTTAGGTATTACGGAACGAACGGTGTATACCTACCAGGAGAGCTGAAGGCACCGTCAAGCCAGCGGAAGATTGAACCTAATGCTGGCAGGATGAAATTTTACGCCGTTCGACCCCGAGGATCAGACACGATACGAAGCGGCTGAAAAACGTCAACGAACCCAGCCCTTCTGGCTGTATTGCGATAAAAAAAATACGAATGACAACGCGACCGGTGTGTTGTATGCTAAAAAACAAAAGCAATTGTCGGATACAACGCGTGTACCTGTGAATACACGTGTATGTAACTGTCCGAGTTTTGTGTATCAAATAGAAATTCTGATGAAACTTTTGAATTCGTTTCAAAGGGTTTAGTGAAAAATAAAAGTAGGAATGAGAGAAATTTTGGTTGTTGAATGTTTTTGAAATTGTAATCCATTTTGTGGAAATGTAGGGACGTTAATTGTGAAATATATCAGCAATTTGGAAGTTAAATTACATAATATTTTTTTAAATTTACTTTGCAATTTTTCAATAACTCGATAAAGTGTTTGAATATTGATGAGAATCGCTGTATCATTTCTTGTCTTTGATTTTCATGAAATTTTACAGGCAATCTTTCATTGTTAAAAGGATAAGAAATACTGTCGTCGATACCGAATGGGTGTTTCGTTCCAACAAGAGAATAGATTCGTGACGTATTTGGAACGGAAATGGAGGTAGATTCCAATATGTAAGTATCCCGCTCGTTTACGGTTTTCTATTTCATAAACATACAAAAATATCCGTCCGCTTGGGAATATGCATGCTGCTAGCACGAGAAAATAATGCCGAGCCTAGGGAATTCGATACGAGCCGCATAACCACATTCAATAGCACGATTCACCCTACTCGCAGTGCTCTCAATTCTGTAGATTCCTACGCCGCTTGCGTCAAGATGCAAAACTGCAAAATACCGGAAGCCACAGTATCCGCGCAAACCCGGAAAGGAGGAAAATCGCGAAGCGAGCGGAGAAAAAGGGCGAATCGAGGCATTCCTCTCCGAAATATCGTATTTACATTCTGTAATGTATCGTATAAGTGAAATCGCGAATATTTTAGATTGATCATCTATACGAATTCGAAAAATGCTTCTTTCGATGCAAATATTTCATTTTTTAACTGATTAATAAATTACATATTGATTACCATTTGACCGATCCTATGAATTAGTATAATAATTAAAAATTTAACACTTAATCCGCAGGTATTGCATTTTTGCAATCTGTAATATGATATACAGTCCGGTTCGAAGCTATAAACGATTAAAAATTTTTACCTACAAATAATGCATAAAAATAAGTTAGGCTGGTTTTTCCTTCAGGACACATATTCTTAAATTTCGCAAATTAGTGCCGACGGGTTAGGTTCTGCTGCAAATTAAAAAGTCGACGAGTTAAGTGTTAACTTTAAGATAATTATACTAGAAAACTGAAAGAAAATACTAAAACTTTGTTATACACTTAATACCACAAAGTGGAACGAAATTTACATAATGTAAATGTAAATGTAATAATTTTACGTCTGATAATCTAAAGTAGGAGGCGACAACTCGTGATGCACACCCTTTGCGCCCTTCGTTACTTTCTACTTCCTATTTTTATTTCAGCACCATTTCAACGCTCCCATTCTATCTAGAGATATCAAATGACCCCCTAGGTACCTCGTACCCCCTTACTCATTTCTCGCAACATTTGTACCTGTCTTCATTCTCGCTGTTCCGAATCACCTGCGAGACATTCCCTCCTCTCTTCCGCCCTTTTGCTCGTAAAAGTGAACCCCCTGGGTGTAGTCGAAGTGTCGCTATACTATATTCATTAGAAATTGCAACACTGTAATTAACTGCTGATTTAAGAGCCGTTCGACTAATCCCGTGATACACCATAAGGAAATGAAATACTTGGAGTTTGAATAATATTGAAATATTTACAATCAGAAAAAGAAAAAGAAGATTAAGAATAAGAAAATAAATTTTCTGCCTATAAAATTACTGACTTCAGTTTTTTATTCTAAAAAAATATCTTCTCGTCACACCTTGTATAACGTTACTTTCCAAATGAAATGTACATAACCCGAGTTGAAATATCACGTTCGTCCTCGGATGTGGTATTTGCTCGAACTATGGATCCATAGGGGCTTTTGAATTCGCCTAGTGAGTTGGCTCGCAATCACCGCGGTACAACTTATCCGGAATCCTTTGAACATTCAATTCGTGGATCATTATAGCTGAAGCCTACCTTTCCGGAGAATGTACTTACATTAGAGGTTCGACTTTGTTCGAATTGAACGAAGTCGAACAACCTCCTTAAAAAGGGTAGTAAAACGTATAGCGAGTTGCAGAAGTATTCATACCATCATAATTAATGAAATAAACGAGCGTGATTTTTTGGAAGAAATATTATCAGCTTTTTGTAGAATATAAGAAATTTCAATTATAAAGGATTGAAGCAACTAATTTCTAAAATCTGTGCATCTTTTGTTTTTGTTTGTTTAATATACTGTACAATTTCAATTTCATGATGTTGACCCAACAGACGAATAAAGAGATGAATTTCTGATGGAAAGCAAAAAGGAAATTTTGCTTTGTAACTTTGCTGGAAGGTTCTTAGAGGAAGCAGTCAACAATCTGAAGTTTAAAATATGAAGGAAAGTGCCATATCTCTGTGCAGCTATGACCTAGATTCGTCAGAACTCTGTCACGCTTCGTAATATTGAACCAGGAAACGCTTGAGATTCTTCAATATAAGATGCCCGAGTAAAACATAGAAAATTCAAACGTTACTAGACAGTTTGAATTGTGCAAATCACCGGAGGTTATTATACTATGTATCATATTATGTATTACACTTTTGAGCGGTAGTGTATTTGTATTCGAGTCTCTCAGCTTCTTTTTCTTATCTTACGTACATACGGTTCACAATGGACCACGATTAATCTTACCCTTGGCAACAAAACTTTCGATCACCTGAACACGTACAGTCGATAATTTACGCTCTATAACTTTCCAAATTCACGAGTTATATGTTCCTTTGTTTGATAAAGTTCGACGTTTTCCTAATTCGTAATCTATAATCATTCCGAAGACTATTTAAGGAGAATTTCATTTATTAGGTTTAATTCGTATTACGAACAAATTTGATTAACTGAAAAATTGATCTATGTGTAATAAAAAAGAGTTTAGTTTCTCTGTTTTCCTCTTATACAATGATTGGCCTTTTTCCCAAAAATGTGAGAAATATAATATTTGTTTCTTAACCCTCGGACGGCGGACCATGGAGAGAGCGTCAAAATGGGGGACTATGGAAAAAACCACAATTCTAATTCAATTCTATACTTTACATTATTTTCATTTTCTAAATTTTACACTGTCCTGTTAAAAATTATTCTACCAATATATGAAACTCTTTTGTTCCAAAATTTAAATGTAGGTTTCAAATAGAATTATAGTTTATTATGTAAGAAACGTGTTATATTATATTTTCTACATTTTTAGGAAAAGGGATTAATAACTGTATACGTCACCCTACTTATTTAATTACGATTACGCGATGATAAAGCAACAATGCTTTGTTCATTATCTTCATTTATTTTATACATTTCTCTGACACGAGTACTTAGAAGCGTTTGCATGCTATGTCTATCGAGACTCCATAAATCACTTCGTCACGTATTATATTGATGCTGATCGGACCTCGATTGTTTTGCAAATCACCGTCTTTGATCTCATCATCACTTAAGATCAGCAAAATACAAGTAGAATGCATCAAATTTTCTTAATATAAAAGCAACAAGAATATTTATTACTTACAGAAAAAATACTCCAGTAATCTACATATATGTGAAAATATGTAAATAAGAAATAAAATTTACAAAATAAAATTTATTTTCCAATCCATCGAGTATCGAATTATGTAAATTCGTATCTTGTCTCAACAAGATGATTATATTGTGAATAACATTAAAACAAAAAGATATCGGGAAAATTCAGGATAGAAACCTCAGGGGTGTGCGATATCGACGATAAAACTTCCAAGTGCAACGTAAGGCGATACGTATTTCTTGTTCCTCTCGACTTACAATGTAAATCTTCGGACTTTCGGTGCTAGAACATTATCGTTCAGGATCGCGTCTTGCTCTGGTGCACTCCTGCCGCGATAGTACTTGACACGAATTTTAAAAAATTGTACTGCGCATCTCACTCCCTTAGCACGTCCTACTTTCCACGTAAGAAGTCTTACTTTACCGGGTCGCGTGAATATTAAGGAAGACTCTTAAAGGCACCATCGACGTATATTAAAGAACCTTCGAACGAAATTGCCAATTCAATATTTAATTAGACGATCTGGAATGCTTCTTGGCTAGGCTCTCCCATGTCTGCGAGAAATAAACGAAATCGATGCTTCGATACGTTTCCAGAACTATCGATGAAATATCGAACCATCGAGTCGCTAGTACGACGTTCCATAAAGAAAATAAAATATTATTCAAGTAATCGAAAAAACATTTTTTACGAAAACAATTTAAATAATATTATTCACGGCTTATGAATGTGAAGGGTGAAATCGTGGAGCCTAAAATATTTATCTGGTAAGAGACGAGGCAACAGAAATGGTTGGAGGAATTAATGGTGGATTAAGTGGCTGTGAAAAACAGCAATAAGCTACTTTTACGTTGACTACTTGTACATAAATATACTACAGTTCGCCAGAGTGCATTTTCTATTCGACAGAGAGTGTCGCATCGTTTAAATATTTGCTCTCTAAGTATCTCATGCTACATTCAATGACTGAAACTTTCGTTAAAGTATCACTTAATAGTACGCGAGACAGAATTTTAATGAGTGGGTGGTCTGAAATGGTGTACTCAGAAATATAAAAATAATGTGTAAAATCCACTTGTTTAAAAATAAAAATATTTCACAGACGAGTAGAAAGTCTACTTTGCTCGATATTCTAAAAAAACCGTGAAATAAATTCAATTATAATTCTGTTTAAAAAATGTTCAAACGAGAGTACTGTGTAAAATGTTTCACAAATTATTATTTTTAATGGACACTTTTTGCTATAATTTAGAAGTACATACTTCAAATTTTAAATTATTTAAAAACAGATCTAGACTGAATATACTGATTGCATTTGAAATAGTAAATAGCCATTTGACTCTTGGAGAGAAAATATTCGCCAGCGACCTCGATAGCTTAATGGTCAGACAAGTCTTCTGGCAAACGGAAGATCCAGGTTTGAATCCCGGTCAGCAATCCGATCGGCCGAATATTTTTCTTCCGACAGTTTTCCGAAGTAGGATTGCCCTAGTGCTTGGCGTTACGTTTGTGTTGAATTCCCGTTCTGTTATGTCAGCAAAAACTTGAAGAGTTTGTTAAAAAAACACAGACTGACACTGAAAGGTTCTTCACAGAAACTGATACTTATTAGATTTTATTGAAGTTACTAAATTTTAATTATTAATTATTTGCCTACTTTAAATTATAATAAGCTAATGAATAATTTCAAAGCTTTTTTTTATCAATTATGTCAAATTCACTATAGTAACCAACGTATTACTGGGCAAAGTAATCAATCGAGAAGCTGAAGATTCAAATCCAAACCCAGCAATCCGATTAGTCAAACATTTTTTTCCCCGTAAAACCGTCTTGAAATTGTTTGAAATTCGAGGCGGTTCGAAACGTTACCAAGGGATCTCACGAAAAGCCATGTCCCCATTTAAATATTTACCCGACTAGAAGCATCGTTGCACGTGCATCGAGCTGTACCTTGATCAGAGACAGGGTAGAGGCAGAGGGGGGTAAAGAAATATATCGGTCGATGCCAACAACTGTGGCAGTGAGGAAAGGAACGATTGGAGAGCAGCCGGTACGGTGGTAAGAAGGAAAGACAACGAATCCACGTGCCTCACTTGCGACGATGTCTTCTCGGATATAGTTTTCCTCGTCTGTGTTCAGCTTTCTCTGGCGTCTCTCTGCTCTCCAGCAAGAAGAGACATTTGGTGCAGACCATTACCCCAGTCCCGGGTGCCATCGGCCATCAGCAGCGCGTTAAAGCCGCTGCAATTACAAACTCCGACAGTCTCATCCCCTTTACTTCTACCCCTTTTCCTTCCCAGCCGCCGTCTACCTCTACCTATCACCATTCTTCTCGTTCCTGTTTCACGCTTTCCCTCCTCCAGCCACGTTTTCCATTCACTCTTTCTCTCGTTTTGCCCTTTTCCCGATACCGATCACTCTCTCTCACTCTTACCAGCGTGCCGGTTTTCTCCCTTAGTCTTTCCGACGCCGTTTCCATTTACATTCGGTCCGCGCTATCGTAAAAGTAACTTTGTAACCGGCACGGCCAGTGCCCGCCAGGATTCCCGTCCTCTATTTCGGCGAAATTACACGTCGGTCGGTACCGCAGGCTCGAAAGATTTCCCTTATCAAGCGGCATTCTCGAAATCCGTTTCTCCTTTTCTCTCTTTCCCTCCGTTCATTTTCCTGCTGCCTCGTCGCCCCGGGAACTCCAACTAACCCGTTCCCTCAACGGTTTTCCTAATTCCTTTCCTCTCTCTCTCTGTGTAGGGTACAACGGAACCGCGAAACTCCCGAGTTCGTTGGGACGAAATTGTTAATTTTATATACCACCGGCGACCCTGCTGCGCGCAGAGTTGTCCCGACCTGAGATTCGAAGCGTGATGACTTGTCGTTTGAATGAGCTTTGGGAGCGATGCTGTTGATTTCCTGTTTGATTAGCCATGGATAATTGGCAGTGTGGTCGGCGAAGAGCAAACATCGTGCGCTGCATAAATTATTATTAATTTCTGTCGTTTATGGAGATATACGTCGCGCTTTTTTAAGGATATGTACTTGAGAATATTAAACGGTTGAACGTCTTACTGCCCTAACATTAAGCTCCTTTTATAAACTCTTATCTTCAGCGTGCAAATGTTTACAGTTTATAAATTACCGACTGAATGGAATGAAAGAAACGAATCGAGGATGTTTATGCAAATATATGCTTTTATAAAATATTTTCTCTCTCTATGCGATATAATGTATAGTAGATTATCTTAATTTACATATTTTGCATATTTTACACGTTCTGAGTAATTTATTTCGTTTTCTTATGTATATCATATGATTTGCATATTTTTTGCATGTTCTGATGTACTTGTAATGCATAAAAATCTGCAGCTTGGTAAACGCGAATAAAGAAAACTATAAAATTAAGATCCTCATTATTTGAACTACGAAAAAACTCATGAATCAATTTCTGAATCATAGTGAAGCTAAAGAAAATTTCAGAAATTTTAATATCTATTTTAATTGTTTTCGAACGTGTCAAATGATTAAGAGTTTCAAATTATTGCAAAAATTTCGCATGAAAAATGCCAGTGTACGACCATTTCGAGCGATTAAATCATCGCTCGCAACTGCTGACTCGGAAGTGACGTTTTGATTTTCGGGTCAATTTACAGAGCACTTCAGTGGACCAATATGTTTGAACTCGACGTTTGAGTTCGTCTGAAGAGACTGAATCGTTTGTTTCGAACAGATGATAACACTTGAACGAACCTCGATTCAGTTATTCCACTATGACAGAGTAACAAAGATTGGCTATCAATCTTAACCTGAAGCTTTATTATTAATTAACTTTCTTATTTCAAGGAATGTTTGTAATAAATTTGTATTATAAAATAAAATTTAAAAAAAGGAAATATAGAGGAACACTGTTGTTCTCATTTTGTACACATACAATAATTCTGCACTTGGGAAATCTGTACCTCATTTCAGCATTAAATGCCATTCAGCTTATAATACGCTCAGAAATGAATGTTTATTTATGAACAAAAATCTCATTTGTTCGCCATTTGTCGATGTCGTATTTATTAATAGTATGCCTATAATGGAGTACAATATACGTACGTTTGTACTTACGTAGGTATTATATTAAAAATTTAATAGGCTTTTTGATAGTATTGACTGTTGAAGAAAAACTAATTAATAATTGTTTGATTATTAAAAATTCACATATAACTCAGTTGAAATAAAGAAAGTTAAAAGTACTTCAATTAAGAAGAAATTGAAAACAAAGATTACATCTTTTAATCTTTAGTTATTGTTAACTATAAGGTAGCCATTTATGGCTGATAGATTTTTTAATTCTTCTAATATTTTTTGTGAATTTTTAAACATAAAGAATTTTTCCATTTGCACATTAAAAAAACCAAAAGCATAGAAGTTGCTGTTAACTGATCAGAAACGGGCTCTCTGACGGAATGATGTTACTGAAATGGTACTAAAACAACAGAAATCGTAAATTTAAGTTCCTAAACGTTCCAGGAACATATTACTCACTAGTGAGAAACTCGGAAAATTGATCGAACAGGCGGTTCGATAAATAAAGATTAATCGCGGATGTTCGAAGATATACCATCGGAGATTGAACATAGATGGAAGCGGAAGGTCTCGTTCCGAAACTGGCTAAAAGTTTCGAAGCAATAAGTCGACGAACGTAACCAAATCTCGCGGTTACCTTAAATCAGCGTTTTATTTATGGCTCTTTCGCATAATCGAAATGCACCAACTGTTTCAACTCGAAAACGTTTCAATGTCTAGGTTGAAGTCATCGTCGAGAGTGGCGGCTAACGAAACCTTAGCCGAAGGAAATCCACTCTTTAAGACTGCTGGCTCGAGTATTTAACCGCGAGCGACGTTAACTTCATCAACGATCGTTTGAACAGAAGTATCGAGAGTATTGGAGCTGTTCCAAGATCACGTTCGATCGTCCTGCAAGTCCGGCAAGTAGTGTAGTAATTCCCAGGAGATTAGAGACGCGGAGAAACTAATTTATGGCAGTCGAAATTCTGCTTGCCAACGTGTTACAACCATGTATGGGATATAGACGGACACACGTATAATCCGTATGTACAAAATACACGTCCGCCAGTATATAGAACAGACCTATTAGAAACCTTGTTACGGACTATTTCAACCGTTTACCATTAATCAGAAAAACTCCACGCTTCGGCATTAGGGTAGCATAACTTCCGTAAATCTGTCGATTCGAAGCTGGATATTTTTCTGCCATTATTCACTGTAGCTACGGTCGCGTCGAATTTAATATAAAATAAATTATAATTTTGTAGCTATATTTTGATTTATGTTATTCATGTTATTTAACGACGAGTTCAATTCAAAATAGCAGTGTACAATTTATCAAACATTTAGACAATAAAGCTTAAAAGCCACCTAATTTTAGCATTGCTAAAATGTGTAATTAAAATTAATAGAACGAATGTATAATAATACGATTACATCCACTGGAAATTTGTTTTGTAGCAAATTTTGCTCAAGCTTCCTAATTCCATGTTCGGATAATCACAGGTGAATTTTCAATTTAAATTGCAACTAACTACATACCCACTTTCTAACTTATGTTGAAAGTATTCGAAAATTAATTTCTGTGCTTGAGTAATTAAATAATTAAATAACAGGTTCTACACGAAAGTTAGAACTAAACTTCAAAATAATACAATCATGGTTAAATTAAGTGTAAGAAAGAATTAAAAATTCCCAGTACACCGCTTTGAATAAAATGTACCAAATAATAAAAGATTCTTATAATATTTGAATATTAAAATGCACAGAGATCCTGTTATTAATCAAACTCGATAATAAGAAGGTACCATAGAGTAATGAAGATGATCGCATATATAGACAGTAGGAAATGTGAAATCAGTTAGCGGTAAATCTCCTTGTCCTTTCGTTCCGAGGACTCTATTCAATTATTCGCTTCCAAGTAGGATTATACAAGCATAACCCAAAACAATGGCATCTTAGGCGTACGAGGAAGGCTTAAATAGTTTGAATGTTGACTACGCAAACGACATAGAATTCTCACTGAATACGTCTACTTGCCCAAAGTCAAATTAATTATACTGCTCATTCTTCGAGCAGAAGCTTACAATTTAAATCAAGATAAATGAATTCAAATAAAACACAATAATAAACTCCTAAATAAACACTAAATCGTACATTTTATTTGTAATTAGAGAAATGCGATAAAAATCAAGGATAAAATATCTCTTTCGATGCGTAGCAGGTAGCCATAAAACAATTGTATGGAGTAGAATGCCTTAACGAGATAGGAGGTGTGCGTGCCGAGAAAGTAGCTGACCTCTCGCCTTATTTCGTGAGAATTGCACCTCGGCTGCTCGGTAATCCCAGCACGCAAATCGAATTTAAGAAAGCCAATGGCGGCGAATTCGCGAAACTCGCTAACAAACTTTTTACCAGAATCAACGATACACCGGGCGCTCGTTACTTCCGGCTAAACCATCGCGATACTTTTCTCCTCTTCCATCGAAAGAACGATAATTCCCGCATGATTTGTCGGTCAAACGTATCGCGCGAAACTCGTCTTCGATTTGCCACCTGGCTGTTCGAGGAGCGTACAGCCAAGCGACAAGTGCGACGATAATTCCGCTCGTTATTTCGTATCGGCCGCGGTTCGCCTGGACGATCCCGCAAAGGGAATACACCAGCGGACGGGGAAATATACGCGGGACCCGAGTTGGAAGAAGCTTTTCGTTTGCGAGAGGAACGGATGCCGGGAAGGCCGCGAATAGTTGGTTCGCACCTCGGGGAAGGCAGCACGCGGGGGGATCAAGTTTAAGAAAGTCGTGAGAGACAGCCCCAGTCAGCGAGGCAAACAGGCAGTCAGGTAGCGGTGAACGGTGGTAGTTGGTGAAATGGCAGGATACCGGCTGTACGCGTCAGTACGCTATCAGAGGACGCAAGCGCGCTCGCGCCCCTTATCGAGTTCGAGAGTAAAAGCGACGGCGACCGGCAATGGTGGAGGTACACATCTACGAGCCGTGCATAGGAATGGTGGGCGGAAGGGTGAAAGGGACGGTGGTAACGACGAAGAGAGAGAGTAAGAGAGAGGAAGCTATGGGAGAAGGGTGGAGGGTTGTAGGTGGCGGCACACGGCCGGCTTTGGGGGCTGAAGCGAGAGTAAGAGGAGTCGACAGGGGCTGAGGAGAAAGAGGAGAGAGGCGGGTGCAGCTAGGAGTCGGGCGCCGCAGTGTTTGTCAGTCCTTCGTATGGACATCACGTCTAACGCGGCTGATAGTCGAGCCGCGCGCTCTGGCATTCGTATATACGCGTAAGTTTTGGCGGCATCTATCACCCTCGATCCCAGAACGTGTCGCGCGTCGAATATCTCGTCGATGATCTATCCGGACGTGATTACGCTTTTTCGCCTCTCGCTAGTACCGTTTGACCGTTAGCCGGACCCGGTAACTGAACGAGATCAACCGGTATCAACGATCGAGATGTGAAATACTCCGTTAGCCGGTGGAAGCGATGTGGCTTCCGTTGATACTGCTCGCCTTGATGGCGAGCGGTTCCGCGTGCCCGGATTTGTGCGTGTGTCACCGTAGTGCCGTGCAACCGGACCTGCCAGCTTTTCTACACGTGAAGTGCCGCGGACGTGCGCCCGGATTAGCGGAATTACCGGTTACGACGAAGAGCCTGTCGGTGGACGGAGCGGACGAGTACGAAGTGATCGGTTTGTTCGACGAACTGGAAGTGACCGACTCGCTGAACGATTTCGAGGTGATCGGTACGTTGAACGAGTTCGATGTGAACGATACGTTGAACAACGGTTCGGAAACTAACACGATCAGCATCCTACCCTATCTCGATCAGTTGTCGGTGACGAACTGTTCCCTAGTATCCTTGAACGCGTCGTGGCACGGCTTCGAACGTTTAACAGCACTGAATCTGTCATGCAACAATCTGGCGCGACTGAACGACGCGATCCCGGGTCGGACGACGAATACCAGCGAGCTGACGCGGTTCGACCTGTCCGACAACTCGCTGACAGAGCTGAGTGCCGGGGCTTTTAGGACGCTTGCGGGATTGGTGAAATTGAGTTTACGTAGAAACGCGATCACGGTTGTGCACGAGCACGCGTTTCGCGGTTTGGATCGGTTGGAGTTTCTCGATCTGGCGGACAACCGGTTGGCCGATCTGCCGGACAGCGCGTTGACGCCGCTCTGTTCGTTGCAAAAGTTGGACCTGAGTGGAAATCAACTGCAAGTTCTCGGTGCCAGCTGGTTCGAGAGCCTGGACAGATTGAGGGAGCTTGACGTTTCTAGGAACGGTTTAGCGCGAGCTGCTTCGGGAACTTTGCAACCGCTACCGGGATTATCGGTGCTAAAACTGTCGGAGAATCCTCTCAAAGAAAGAGACGTCTCGTTGCTGTTGGGTACCGGCAGACGTTTGGAAACTGTGGACGCGTCGCGCACTGGTTTGGCCAGAGTGCCAGCCGCGTTAACGAGATCCGTGCGAACGCTTCGACTTGCCGGGAATAAGTTAACCACTATTCGCGGTGGCGACCTGGACAGCTATCCTCTGTTACGTACGTTGGACATCTCGGAGAATCGACTGATCGATATCGAGGACGACGCGCTTGGACGTTTAGAAGTCCTCGAGGAATTGGACATCTCTGGTAACGCTCTGATCAAGGTACCCGGCAGTCTACCGAACAGTCTAACGAATTTGAAACTCCATCGAAACGCGATAAGATCGTTGAAGATCGACGATCTGCAAGGACTGTACAATCTGAAATGCTTGACGTTAAACGATAACGATATCACCGAAATCGAGGAAGGAGCTCTTGGTCAATTACCAGTTCTCCAACAGCTTGATCTGTCCGATAATCCTATTAAAACGTTACCAGCTAATACTCTAAGTGGACCAAGTAACCTGGCCAAGCTTCGTATGTCGGGATTAAGCTCGCTTCAGCGAAAGCAAGAGGAACAAAGCGACATGGCGTTTCCGGTACCTACACCGGAAAGGCTGGTATACCTGGACGTATCGAGAAGTCCTGTGTTGGCCAGACAGCTTTTAGCGGACGACGCCGCGCTGTCCGCCTGCAAAAGCTTGATCGAACTGAACTTGTCCAAGACTAACCTGACCGGTCTGAGATTCGATCTGTCTTACATGCTTCCACAATTACGTACCCTGGATCTGAGCGGAAACGAGTGGGACTGCAGCGAGGATCTATACTGGCTCGGCGAGTGGTTACGACAGTACTCGGGACTGAATAAAGACACGGAACCGGGCGAGTGCGCTAGTCCGCAGGAACTGTCAGGCTTGTTTCTACGGGAATTACCGTCACCACCGAGTCCCCTTCCAACAACGTTGCCAACCCCGATATCTTCCGTTTCGGTAACACCGTCTGCCCTATTTTCGACGGAACGTTCATCCGATTCCATTACAGCAAACGTGTCTTCCAACGTCACCGATATCAATGCATCGAACGCAACTGACAGAACCGTTAATGAATCTATTAGCACGAACGTTTCGAAGCAATCCGCGTCTACAGGCCCGGCCCGTGAAATCGATAGTTCCCGTAATGTCACCGGCAATCCGTTGAATATCAGAGAGAGAACTATCTCCACGTTGCTCGACGATGGTACTCGACTCTACGAGGCGCCAACCTCGTTCAGGAACTTCACAACCGCGACAGAGGAACCGAAAGCACGAAATTTCAGCAATAAAGCGACGACGCTCGACGATGCTTCAACGAAGACTAAACATTCGATGAAAAACCTAACGGCGAAGAACGATTCGGATTCGCGAACTTTTGATAATCGCGTGGAGGATGTTGAACGCGCGGAGAACGGGAAGAGACGGAACAAACTCGTTGTTTCGACGAGTAAGATTGCTTCTATGAAGAAGCTGTCGAAACACGCGTCGCTGCGGGAGGGAAGGGAAGAGAAAAAGACGACCGAGAGATACTCGAACAGACTGAACGATCTGATAAAAGAGGAGAAGTTGGTATCAGGGAATGCTGGAGATTCGAACACGATAGCGGAGGAATTGAATAGTCGCGCGACCGATTCGGACGCCCGAGTCTCCGAGGCTTTATCCGCCGGTGCTCATCCAGGGATGTTGGTGCTTGTGGGCGCCGCATTCGGTGCCGCGGCCGCCCTCACTGTAGTGCTGTCCCGACGAGCCACGGTACGCCGGAGGGATAAGTATCATCGTCACGAGAACATTGAAGTGCACACGCTCACTCCGACCGCCGAACTTTGGTGACCACAGCCTGAATACGCTCGATTGTTCGAGAGAGATAAGCGGTTCGACGCGGAGGATCACGGGAAACGTGCCGAAATTTTGTCAGTATTATCTCAACGACTGTTCAGCCCGCGACTAACGGACGTATACTTCAGGGAGACGCCAAAGTAGCATCCTAGAGGCTGCATCCCGAAAGCGATCGCGGTAACGATCGAATCGTCGTGTTTCGAGTTTAACCGCGTATCGTTCTTGTAAGCTTCGCGATACGTACCGGGATATCATTTCACGGTCAACGAATCAAAATAATCGCCAAAGTTATTCGTCGCGTGAAAACGCCAAGGTACGTCCCTTTGCAGACTTATCTGTGAGGTTCGTCAACGGTGCTGTACGAATTTGTCCGGGGCGAACGCGGGCAAACTTGAGAAAAAATGTACAAACCCCGAACGGAGAAGCTGAAGTAGTTTCCCGCATAACCATCAGACTCGACTTTGTCCGTCGGGAAATACCGGACACGCGAGAAACTTGAGCGAAGCAAGGTGTTGGGTGAAATCCCATGGAGTGTCTGGTCTTTCCTTGTGAAAATCTCGACTGAGCGATAAACTTTAACCACGTCTAAAACTTGGTTGGATGGTAAAGAAGAAGAAGAAAAAAAAAATAAGTGTGTTTCATCGAGGGAACTAATTAATCGAGGATCGTTTATCCGAGACATATTCGAAAGAGAGGAGAGACGTAAAGCGTACAGGTGGCAATAATTAAATCGGCAGTCTCTGGCGACTGCATTTGATCTCAGGCGATCGGAACGTTAAATAGCACACAGTGACAATAATAATTGTAAACGTGCCGCGTTTCTGGACTGGGCTACTTTTTCGTCGTATGTTCAAGGACGCTTCCGGTGGCTGGACAGGAAGCGCGGCTCGAGGTACGACGAAAATGCATACGGTGAGAAAGGGCGGCGTGGAGTAGGACTGGTCGGAAAATGGAAGAAACCGGAGGAACAGAGGGGACGTGTTTGGCACGAAATTCGTGGCGGCGAATCGTACGTTTGAATGACAGTGCAAGACGGGAAGCGAGAGCGATTGCTGGCCGGAAGAACTTTTATCGAGCGTTGCTGAGATCGAGTGAGAGAAGAAAGCGCGAATGCACGAAGGTATAAGCGAATCAGAGTGTGAAGAAAGTATTAGAAACGTACCAGAAGTTAGAATGAGAGAGTGTATGGGTATGTGTGTGTGTGTGTGTACGTGTATGCGAGGATATAGAAGCGCGAGAGAGCGTATGAGAGAGAAACGATCGCGAGGTGGAAACCGCTCTCAATAGCGGCTACACCGAGTGTACAGAAACGTAGCTTCCGAACTTAATTCTGGCGGCTTGGCTAGTTGCCAGGCTCCTTAACAAACAGATAAAAAAAAAAAGAAAAATTGAGGATAAGAGTGAAAGAAAACAGATAAGAAATAACGAAGAGGCTAGACATTATCTTTCTTAAAATAACCAGTGTCAAAGTACCGCTATGATAATAAACCGATGTACAAAGATGCAATTTCTTGGATTATTTCTTCGATCGCTCATGATTTTTTTTTATTAGGTGTACAAATTAATTATGTGCTTTTTCTTTTTTTGATTTAGAGATTTATTTTTGAAGAATCATGGTAAATTCAATTATATTTTCGCTCCACTTTTCAAATACAAAGAAGCACGGGAAAATATTTAAATTTAAAATAATAATTAAGAAAACGTGATACTAAATGTACTGAATTAATTTGTACACCTAATATTTTAGCAAATGTTTGATCGATCTTTGTACCTGTAATTCATTCCTTTTTTATATTCAGAAAACATTTGTATTGGAATTAAATAGAAACTTGTACTAATTAAAAATAATTAGAGACATAAAAAGTGATAAGCGTCATATTTGGAAATGATAATTTTTCTGGAAAATAATACGGATACATCGAGTACGGGTAAGTTATCTTGGTTCATTATTCGCCGAATTTATGCTTCGTTTGATTACGCTGATGTCAGAAATTTTTCTACGATGCCTGACACGATCGAAAATCTTTAATTCGCAATATACCATTATACCGTGGTATATACACCGTAATTAATGTTTACGGTTTATTTCGTACACAAAATTAATTGCATGCTTTGTCATTGCTATCAAGGCTTATCAGTACATTTGATACCATGAAGAATTGTTGTATTCAATCATGTATGTTTATTTTAATAATTTTACTGTTTATTTGTTGTGAAACATTATTTGAATATAAATTTATATACAATAGTAAAATAATACATTTTTTCTCCTGACAAAAACTTTCATCTAAAACAAATTAACATTCTCAAAAACTACTTCACATTTTTAAAAATTCATAAAAATATTTTCATTAAATAACTTTTAAAATAGTTATTTCAGATGAAAAGTCCTAACAACTGATCATGCATATTACTCTTCATTTTATCATAAATCTTTTATGCAAAACATGTAACAATAAATACACATTTATAATTCAACTCTGTTTCGATAAATATGTATATTGACAACAAATAAACAGAAAATTTAAACCCATCGAAATTAATTCCACTGCTAAAAAAACAATCGACACCGTGGGGGTCACCGATGATCGGTACTGCAAATTAAATGCACTCGAATAATTAAAAGAGGGTAATTGAAAAGCAAATCGTGTAATTGAAATTAAAAATTCCTAATAATTTAATTTCAATAGTGTTATTTTTTATTGATAGTTTGATATGTCTTACAAGAAATGTCCATTTTCCGGGTGGCAGTGAACGTGTTAACGAAAAGGGAGATCAGATAAGTCGACAGGGAAGGAAGAGGAATCAGGACTGCCGGAAAAAAAGATCGACAGCTGTCGAGAAAACCTGAGCCTTTCGAGATAAGGCGCTATCCGCTTCGATTCCAGATACGAGGATTTCACGCTTTCAGTCATTTATTGAGCAAACAGATTTCCTGTATCCGGCTGTGCATCCGCGTTGTTTTATTTCTTTTCAACGTTCTCGAATGCAAGCTGTGAGATTCGTAAATTTCAAATAAAATGTTGATATTTCATTTCGGTGACATGTCACTCCCACCGTAGCTAACAACGTTCTAGTACATCTATTTCTTTGCATTTGATTTTTATCTTTTTATTTATTTAACATTTTTTTATGTATACACTAGCAAACCAATCAGATTTTTGTATACAAGACATAAATTTGGAAAAATGCAATTCTTTATTTAATTTCTTTTTTTAAGAACGTAACTATTGAATGTAACTGCATTTTTGGGAAAAAATTATAAATATTAAATTTTCTGGAATGCAAAATAAATTTCCTGTTTTATTAAGCCCAAAAATGGGCTAAATGGGCTATTTTCTACCATTCTTCATCATTAACATCTATATAATTCCAGTATACAGATTATTTGTTAAATGGAAATGTTTCTGTGACCTGGTAACAATAAATCCTGCTCTCATTAGCGAATAACAAATCTACACAGCTGCAGCGTATAAATCAAATTTTAATTCACAAATATTCGTAGTCGATGCATTACTAAAATGTTCATTAGCATGCAATGTATGTATTACTGAATTGATCACCAATTTTCACACCTTTTAATATCTTTATTAAAATTGATTTGATATACGATTTTCACATTGAATTAACATTATTTGTTCATTCCCATGGATGTATTTAATCCTTTGCACAACAATTCATGTTGCTGAATTTAAGCAACTCACGAAAGGCATTCATTTTATAAATTATATTACCATACAGTTAATTACGTATAATTAACACAGGAATTTTGTTTAGTTTTTCCTGTTTTTGTACAAGGTACGTGGTACGGACAGCTATCATGTACGAATCAACTATCACTATGTTCCTATCAAAGTGTCATCTATTTCAAGATTGATAGCAAAGGTTACAATTCAATTTTCCCTATTCTTGGGTCTCATAGAAAGAAACTGATCGAACAGTAGAGCGTCTGTATGAAATCCAGTTTCAAACTTGGATAGACCACATCAGAAGTGCTTCAACTTTTGAAAATATTCTTTCCAGAAGCACCAAGTTATAGTACGTGTTTTGAGTGGTTCAAACAGACTGAAGAAGACAGAACTTCGATCATAGATGATCAACGACCAGGTAGGTCTTCAGCTTCCAGAAGCGACCGAGGAAGTCGTCGAAGTTCGCGAAGTTATCTGTGCCAATCAACGACTGACTCTTAACCCTTTGCACTTGTATTTATATTTGAGAAGGCTACTTGAAATTTTTTTTATATTCGATTAAAATGAAAACATTTTTATAGGAACATATTACAATTTAACTTGCCGATTTAGTAGAAAAAATTAGAAAAATACATGTATAATAATAAAATGTAGGATGGCGACTATATGGCGACATACGAGTGGAAAGGGTTAAAGATGTCGCAGGAGAAATAAGAAAATCATCCCATTTATGGCACGAATGCTGTTCTTGCGAAGTTTCTTTCTTGTTATTTCAAAAAACCAGGAATCGATGAAAAATAAGCTACTTTAGACTATTTACTAAGAACTATTACAGCGACAAGAATAATTAAAGCTATATTTCGCGTTCCCGAGAAATTACGCGACTACACTTAACAGAGACACGTTATCGCGTCGTTTCTCTTGTTTGCTGTTAATAATCTTTCGCGAGAAGAAAAGAAGCGTGAAAATGGTACGCGAAAGAATGCCGGACGCTTTCAATTCACCGTCCCGACGCATTCCTCCGCTAGCTTCAGCTCCATAAATTTCGATTTGCAAGAAATTAGAGGGGCGGATGGGTCTGCGTGATGGTGGGCGCTCGGAAAAGTTTAATTTTCCTTGTCTTAATCACAGTAATTTCATCCCGTTGCCTGAGAAGTTTCCCCGGTGCCCGCAAACCAATGTTAATCGGGTTGTTCGCGGGTCCCGCCTACAAAAGCGATAAACAGAAAACATTCTTACCCTAGCCGAAGAATCAGATAACGTCACTGGCGAACATTAAAGGAGGAACGATGCGGGAGGGTGAGCTAAGTCTCGGCTATAAAATCACGAGACTTTGAAGCAACGTAAATGTTACTACATGAATAATTCGCGGCGAGCGTTTCCCGGTCTTGTAGCCCGGGGCTGAATTTCCTGGAACATGGTAACGAGACCGCAACAGGGAAAAACGATATTTAGGAGGGCCGGAAAAGCAGGCGGCGCAGAATCCAGCGATCTACCGGGGGATGAGGGATAAGGAACGGAGGAGAAAGAGAAATAGAGAGCGAGAGGGAACGAATGGGAAACCGTTCCTTAAGCCCTTGTTTAAATTTCCTACGAAATAACCCTTCGCAGCAGTGCAACTAGGAAATTTAATCACCGTATAGCGGCTCTCCGCTCACCCCAGGCTACGGAACCAGCAAATTCAGTAACATCTTGCAGAAGTTCGTTATCCCTACCCCATCGTTCGGTTCGCCTTCGATTCCGATTTACCCCCCCGACGACGGTGATATTTCGTAATATTAACTTCATCGATAAAAAACAGAATGAAAAGTTTAAAATTTATCTCGCATTCACAAGCCGTCCCTTCCGCGAGCAATTGCTCCTTTCCCCGTTCTAATAATTCCGCCCCTCGGAGTAAGGCTCGTTGTTTTAGCAAATAACTGTGAACGCATAAATCCGTAACTCGATAACAAGCACTATAGGTGCTTACGTTCAATTTACCCTCCGTTCGAAACGTTACTGTTATTACTCATTGTTACTACCATCGTCGACACTAACCTTATCGTTGTTATTATTAGTATTATAACCATTATTACGAACATTCCATCTGCTTTGCATCGGTTTATTTTATGAAATCCGATTTGCTCATAAATTTGATAAATTCAAATAAAATGAACAGAAAGAGAAACGAATGAAATAATTATTGCAAAAAATAATTATTACGCTACGAAAGTCGGATTTTCACGAACTTGTCGACAACCACGGTACATTTTCTTTGGTAGGCAGTAACGAGTTTGAAATATACGTTGAAAGATTAAACGCACTCTTTTAACCGTGAAATTTCGTTGAAACTGTATAATGAACTAAACGGCACGCTTCAATCTCACTCCCACCTTCGTTCTCTCTTTCCACCCCCGCATCACTCTCTTTCTCTCTCCCTCTCTCTTCTTTAATGAGCTAACTATTTCCTCGTTGGCGAGTCAAACGTTTCCTATATCAACGAAGTTAAATACGAAACTCGACCTAAACTAATTATCCACGATACCTCAATTAATCCCCGTCCCGACTGCGAGAACGCGGCTATCTGATTTGTCAGTTACGCGCTGCACAGGAAAGAAATCGGTAACGAACAGATCGATAACAATTAAAATTAGGTACCGTCAATTGAAGTTTATTTTACAGGTTTTGTACGAGGAATAAATGAACAGAAGAATTTTTTAGAAGAAACGAAAAGATTCTCTAATATCTCGGGTGTTACAATCAGTGGTAGCTATCGAAACGGCTTTGGAAACTCATCAGTCTTTTTATTTCACCTTCCAGCGAAATACGATTCGACGTGTGAAAAATCTGAGTGACTTAGTTCCGATTAAACTTAGAATCGGAAAATCTGACACTCGAAGTTATCGAGCCATTTCCTGGCGATTTACGGAGTTTCAATCTTAGATATATCGTTAGGAACTGATTTATTGAACATCGACTGGACGAGGAATCTTCATTACGTTTCTTTCAATTAAATCGCTAAATTAAAGTCTACAAACCATGTTTTGTAATATTTGAACTACTTTGCCATAGTGTTTAAAGTGTTTTGTTTGATACAGAACTATTGAAATAAAGATTGATCAGTTTCCTTGAATAGCTAATTAATTAAAAGTGAATATGTGATTTTAAAAATAATTTCTGAGATTTTAATCTTTCCTCGTTTTTCACCGTTCCTTCGTTTAAACGCTACCAGCTGTCTTTCCTACTTAAGTTCACCTGATGTGCATCGCGCTCAAGAAATTAAAACAAAAACGTCAGTTTTAATTAAAAATAGATTCGCCTTCACTGAGAACACAGCTTCTGCATTAAACGTTCATCGTCTTCCAGAACTATTTCAAACATACCCTTCCATTTCTTTAAAATTTTACACACAGCTTTAAAATATATAATTTTATATTATAATTCTTCATCTAGTCTATAAATGATAATACTTAATTTTATTTCGTAATTACTCGGTTATATTTAATTAAAGCCCCCCGTTGTAATTAACGCGTAAGGTACATGCGTTACATACGATAAGAAGTAATTTCATAAATACACTGTGTTAAATAATTACTTGGTTAAATTGGAGCAGATTTCAGGAATTAACAGTGTAACAAAGAAAAAAGAATAATAGAAGCACGCGAGCCGACGGACTGCGAGCTTGTCAGAGGAAAAGAGGGGAACAAAGTGTCGTTGCAATTAAATGTTCATTAAACCTATGTGCACGACTCCGGGTAAAATAAAAGATCGCTGAAACGTGCAACAACGACTGAAAGTTATAATCCTCATATTTCTGAGCCGCTAAACGTGACAGTAAAACAAGCGACATATCCTTTAATCATAAAATTCTGAAGAGTTTATGTCACATTTTACTTCACACTTATTAGGTTCTTTTATACTAAATCAATGACTTTGAAATATAGAAAGTCTAACACCATTGTATAGCAAAATAGAATCTATTTATAAGAACAACATTCTTTGAGAACCTAAATTAGAATTATTAAAATTGGTTTTGTATCTTATATTTTACACTTTATCTATCGCAAACCTATTAAAAGGCTTTTTCACAGTATCGGTTGTTGGAGAAAAACCAATTAATAATCCTTTGATTATTATAAATTCACATATAACTCAGTTGAAATAATTGAAGTTAGACATACTTCAATCAAGTTACACATTTTAATCTTGAATTATTGTTAATTATAAAATAGTAATGTGTATCTATTTTATTTATGGCCGGTGGATACTGTGTTAATATAAAAATATTAGTATGTCAACATTTTTATTGAAATCGATGGTTGTTCACGTAGCAACATTGTGACAAATGATAATAGCACCGTCGTCTGATAAATGTAGTCAATAGAGAATTCCTGGGAAGTGGATCGTAAGAAAATCTTAGCAATAGGTATGGCGGATCCCATACAAAGGTACTTTTGCGAGTACATTGTTCAGAAAACTCATAGGTACGTGTCTTCGCAATAAAGTATGAAAAAGAAAAAGAACCAAAGTACGGATTCCGTCGCTACTGGAGTAAGAAATTCGTAACGCGAAACGCCGAAACTTTACTCGCTTTACCAGTTCCATGAGCATAAAACTTTTTATAGTCTGACTATTTCTTCTGAAAAATTTACAGCGAATAGCCGTCGTTCCTGTCAACCATACTGCAAATGCTTTATTTACCAAAGTGCAAGAAAAAAAATACTGCTTTAAAAGCAATAGATACAAATTATTACTTTAATTATTATTTTAGCATCAACCTAACATATCAATGACTTATACGAAATAAATATTTCTTTTTTAATAGACTAATGACCATCATCGTTAATAACAGACAGCCTACAAAAAAGGTAATTTTTTTCCCAGCAATTTATTGTATATCAAATATACAAGTGAAGGGAACATACCCTGTGCGATAATTTTCTGACAGATCCCCGATAAAAATTGTCACCCTTACGTTGAACCCTTCGAAACAATAATCCTCCGCCGTTTCATAACGACCGAACGTACGTCCTCCCCTTTCTTTCCATGAAACTCGCTGCGTCTTGATCGCGTTATTTGCACGTTTCGCTGATTGAGTATACGAATTTTTACCGAACGGTTATCGATGTTCGCTAGTCAAAGCGAAATCGCGTGTAACACGTTCGACTGACGGGTAAATGTAAATTCTTTCTTCGTGAATATGGAACAGTGAAAATCTGCTGTCGAGCAACAACGACGCTCGACGTGCCGCGACCCCTCTTCACGAATGATTGACGTCCCGAAGCGGCAACCTTCGAAAAATAATTAGTCCCGCTAATTGACTTCATTATTTACGCGGCTATATTTTTCACCCACGGGCAGACTTCGACAAATTAACGGTCGAAATTATTGAGAGCGGGGTAAAAGCGAAGTCGTTTGTATTCGCGTGAAATTGTCGGGACTATCTGACCACGGTTAATAATTGAAATCGATGGCTTCGTAAAATCGTTCGGCGACATGCTCGTGCACGGCTTTTACTCTCTTAACTCGTGAAACTTCGAAGATCGATCCCGGATTAAAGGAGGAACACCAACTCGTATTAACCAATGCCTGGGAAATTGAATCGAATATGAGCTTCCGAATAATTTCGCGATAGTCGAATCGATGTTTAAAAAAGGGACATTTCCTGCTGTTCGTGAATGTTCGATGAATGTCTGCTTCGCTCGTTTAATCCGCGTATTTACGTTTAATGAGAGATGAAAATAAAAGAGAAAGTTGTAAATCGTTCTGAAGAACGCAAGAGAAATTGAACGTCAATAACCAATCGATAGATTAACGTTAGTTAACATTCGCAATAATGAAAACTAAAATATTTAGGATTTTATTTAAAAGAATTGTCAGAAGCGTGTAAAATTGCAGGGGAAATTGTTCAATCGTCTCATAAATGCGTTAATATTGTCAAAGCGACATAAAAAGCGACATGCGACACAAGTTAGCAAGCATTTCCACAATTCTGCGCATAGCAGCGATTCAAACGGAAACCGCCACGCTTACAACGGTGATTCAGCTGACCACAGATTTACTGTCACGCGCACTTTACATTTGTTTGGCCAAATGTCAGAAAGCGTTTACACTTCGCCCGATTTGGCAAAATACTATATCGAAAGCGTTTGTTGTCGACAAATGATTAGGTTGTTGTGTATCAAATGGCGAGTTTCGAAACATTGAACTGGTCGTTGGTTAATGTAATCGACAGTCAGCTATTTCACGTTAATCGGTAGAGAATGGACCGTCAATTTTCAGATTTCTAACTAATTTATCAGAAATATTATATATTTATAATAAAATACGTATCACTGATACAAATTTATTATCTCCAACGATTTTCTTTCACATCGAAAGAATTAAAATAGATACGATAATCTATAGAATAATTGTTACCTCTAGAATAGAATTTTATTTATTCAAGCTTTAAACGACGATTAGATACCTTTTCGATTTCCGGCATTCAATTCTGATATTCTTTTCCTGCAAAAACCATAATTCTTGGCACCTGTTAAATCGCAGAAAACCACCGAAAATACGCGCGGCCAATCGATTTATTTCCTCGTATATTTCAGGATTACGAAAGTCCGAGGTCGAAATCTCCAGGAATATTTACGGCCTGACGTACGATACATCAAATGATAAAACCGGACGAATCGATCTCTTTTAATATCGAACTGCTACCCTGAAACGCAAATAAAGATTGTGGCCGGACGAATCGCGAAACTGTGAATATCACCTGTGCATCGGTTATGACTTTTAAAAAGAAACGATGCACACCCGACATACGTGTTGAGTTCATAGAATTTTTCGTAACTAACATCCACGGTGAATGAAACAAGCAAACTTGTAATATTGATAAAAAGGCATAAAAATTATTTGTTTGATATAAGAAAACAATAACCATATGAAAAGAAAAGTTGGAAAAATTTAAGAAAAGAAATGACATGACACTTATTAATGAAAGAAATATTTTACTTCCTCTGGAAATATGTACCTACAGTACTGATCATAGGAAGCTTCCCCAAGGACCCCCCACTTCCTAGCCCTTTACGTGCCCTGCCAGGAGTTCTCTGGCCCTTGCCATAGGCTTCTTCCCTGGGGTCCCATCCCTTTCCAAGAGCGGTCCCGTGAAAAATGACGATATATGGGAGAGGGTCCCATAGAGATCTGTGCCTCCCCACCACTTGCGTGTAAACGTTTACGCGAGAGAGTTTGAATTTATATTTATGTTAAAATTCATATTTCTTAATAATATACTACATTTTATGAAATATAATGATTAAAAATTATCTTATTTCTTCTCCTAAACCTGTTTTATTATTAATATCATCAAAGTTTTGAGAATTTCTGCTTCTCCAATATCGCCATTTTCCCAAGGGAAGACTGCTGTGCTCGATACTGTACCTGGCTCCGGAAGCACATATTTAAGAAGAGTAGTATATAATTAAACGAAGAAGTCTCAGGAGAAATTTATGTAAAACAATAGACAAAAGAGTGCATTTAAAGAAACAGCAAATGCATTCTTACAATTGTGCATAGGACGGACGAGATTGGGATAACGAACATCTCCTCTGAGAAATAATAAAAGAATGCTTCTTCGTGTAATAGCTTTGAATCTCAAAGATATCTTTTTGCGCAATTAACATCCATTAACTAGTTGGGTTCATTTTCAATTCACGTTAAATCTCCCGTCGAGAAAAGATGAGGAAGAAGAAATAAAGAATTAAATTGAAATCAAAGGATGTTCACAGGCTAAGAAGTTTTTGTGTGATTTCAAATTAATATTTTTCAAATTTAACTTTATATTATTGATATAATAATAATTCTTTTCAAATTCTTATCTGATTTCATTAACTTTGAATCGCTGTTCGCTGATTATAGAAAAAAATATCATGTACGTTCAATTAGAACTGAAGGAACACGAATACTTGTGAAACTCCTAATAAAGAGACACTCGTAAATTGTATACTTAAAAAGCTTTCCCTACAAATGATATCGCGCATATTCATGCAGTAGAACGTAATCGCCATTGAAGAACATCGAAGGAATTCTTCGGCACGTTAAAATGATAATTTGAAAGATGCAAACTGAATGGAAACGAGCGGTAATTTGCGTGCAAGGATTTCCGGAAAGCCCACTTGATTCCGGATTTTTATGTAACTGGCAGACGATTAAGAACGATGGAGTTTCAATTATTGCTATAACGTCGCACGGCCACGAAATGACTTTTTCCACGAGCCGAAACCACTTTTCCAACATAAGTGTCCGAGATTACTTGAACGACTTTTATTGTAGCCGTAACCGCATACCGAACTTGGATTTGCATTTAGGGAAATCTCTCATTTATTCAGCCGGTAAAATGGGAAGAGATCATGCAAATTACGCCCGTGGAAAAATGTATAAGAACCACGCCAGAAATAAAGTTGATGAAACGGAATTCTGTTAATTAAAATTTTCCTTGAACGCTAGTAACCGAGAACTAACATTTAAATTGCTTCATTTAGTTTTGTTTCCCTTATTATTTGTTTTTTCTTAACTAATATCATTTGCAAAAAGATTGCAATGTATATTCATATGTAATACCTCTAATAAGAGGTTTTAAAAATTAATTAAATCTTATTACAATTTTAAATCTCGTGAAGGTATGAACTTAATACGTCTGGATAATCAAAATTAATTAAAATTACAATATCACTAAAAAGTATGATTTTAAAAAAAAGGTATGTACACTTTTCCAATTAAATTATTTGACAATTCACATACACGTTAACTAAATGAGTCTATTGAAACTTTCAACAGCATTATTTCATATCATAAATTCATTGAAACTCGTTTTTCTACGTTTGACACTGAACCCTTAGAATTGAATTTGAATCGTCGCGTAAAGCTACGAGACGACGTTATAAATCAGAGGGAACAGTGGGTACGTTCAAGGAGGAAAATTAACAGAATAAAAGAAGCACTATTTTCTCGATCGTATATTCGTCGAATGGCAGTCGCCGGGGATTTGAATAATCATGCGAAACAATGAGCAACAAGAGACCCCGAACAGACCCTTTGATATATCAACGAACTTATTGTTTAAGAAGCGTGCAAATATTAATGCAGCTTATTACTCCAGGCAAAGAGTTTCGACCCTTGTTTGCTACCCACTTTACGCCAGGGACCAAGGGAGAGTGAAAGTGTCTGAGAATCAGACGAAAGTTAACTGCCAACCGAATCGGTCGGTCTTTGTCAACCGGGACTAAGTGATTAACCGGATATTAATATTTGACGACTAATTAACCGCGGCATTGTCGCTCAGGGAAGTCTTTAGACCGTTTCAATTTCACCGGCTCATATACAATTAGTTCTACTCGAAATCTGACCTGAGGAGAGAATAATGTACCACGCAAATGTGAATTAACCCCTTGCGATTCATTCATTTTGCAAACTCCAATTTAATTTTCTAACAATCAGAATTTATTTCAAATTAATGTATCAAGTATGAGAAAACCGAATGCTTAATTTTGAATTTTTATTTTTTCTAATACTTTGACAGATATTTGAAATAACAGAAATTAATTATTTTATTTTCTATTTAAAATATCTTTTCTATAAATTTTATCCAACCCTTCTTCAGACTACAGGAAAATCATTTTGATTAATTTTCATCCCCTTCTATTTTATTCAATGGCTATTTATTCTTGTTAGAAATCCGTGCATCATCGTCATTATCGCCCATCACTCTTATTCACCGCTTTTTATTTGTCAGACTTCAGTTTAAATAGCGCGAGAGATTTATTAATAATCCAACGTGCAACAGGAAGCGTGGGAACGGCGAGAAGAACGGAGAACGAAGACGTCAATTAAATTTACGAGACGTAGCGAGGTATGCGTCTTTAGACCACTTTTCTACCACGAGAGGATGAGTCTCCGCCGACGTAATTCGCGAAATTTTATTTCCATTTTATTTTGCAACCGTTTCGCCACGGTCCGAGTGTTATTATCATCTCTGTGCTCGGTTATAGCTGTTTAACTCCCCGTAGTTCGTCGTACGGAACGCCACTCGAGCCGGTTACTTTTAAATGCACCATGAATGCAGACTTTACAAGGCAGAGAAATAAAAATCAGTTTAAATTTCAACTTACTAACAAGAGAATAGTTATTATTTTACGATATACTAAATCGTGATCGACAAAGAACAAGAAACGTTCAGAGAAACTGCGAAATAAGTAAAATGGAATCTCGTCAGAAAGAACTTTCTGCTAGGGGTGCTAACAGAAAGCCACAGAGGCTGATCAGAGACTTCGTAACTCTCTCACGTTCATGTTTTAAGCTATCTTCGTGGCGAACGGTCTTTACGATTCCCAGAACCATGGATCAGATTAAAGTAAACCCTTGCAACAATTTTACAGGACTTCGTCCCCGTCTTTAGCTTTTTTCCTCCCTTTTATTTCTCTTTCATAGCAGAGTATAAGGCATTAAATCGATCGAAGGATTATGTCATTAAAAGGGGTTCCATAAATTTGCCTAACAGTTTCTAAATTCATTTGACGTAAATGGAATAAAAAACAGAAAAGCCAAATAAATAGTATCTACTCCTTCTTAAAATTTTCCTTGGAAAAGCATGGATGAACGTTTTTACTAAACAAACAACGAGCCCCATAAAGCAGCAAGTTTCCCAGGTTGCTTCGTGGACATTCATTTTCATTAATCCATCCTTCAATGCTAACGCTTCAAAACGGGTATTACCTGGGTTTAATTGAAAACGTTTGCTGATTTCTCTGAATAGAGAAAATTTCAATTTGAAAGCGACTCTTTGTCGAGGACTTTCCCTATGATTCTCGAGCCACCGAAGAAAACGACAAGGATACGATGGATACAGGGGCACCGTACGGTCTTCCTCTATTTGTTGAAAGATCCTTTGTCAAAGAGGCACGTGTTGTTTACAGTAAACACCTATGGAAGGTGGATGACATCAAAGGTAACATAGATAATTGGCTGAAGCGATACCGGAACTCCGCCAGGCGACAGGTGAAGATTGTAAGATTATATAGGCAGCACCGGCAAATGTAATCAAAAGGGGGGAGTGGCGGGGGTATTTCATGACGCAAATTCATTACACCGCGTGTGTACACGTATAGCGTGAGCGTCTTAACGTTCGCAAGAGCCGGATCTACCTGGATTTAGGTAAAGCGTACAGCAATTACCGGGGATACGTGAAAGCGGGGGATGAAAATTCAATTTCGTACGGCTATCGTGTTGTAAAACAATGTTGCAAAAGTTTGCCGGTATTATTAAGAAAAATAAAATATCCTAAGATTGTAATAAGAATAAATATCAAGTATAGTATAGTAACGAATTTGTTTCCATTCTTGAATGAGGATATAAACAGATGAAAGCCCCTAAGCGTTCATGGAATTTTTCAATTAAACCACAAAAATTGCCTCCCATAATTAATATTACGAAGAATATTTTATGTTAAAATAAAGAAGCATGAAAAATTTCAAATAGGGTGTTTTTGAAAATTGAAATTTGAAAATGTGACGTTCCATTTAGATAATCCTATATTAAATCGCTGCATATCAAAGCGCGGATTCAGAAATATAGAAAATCTACCGTATAACCATTTTCCTGAAAGCTTAATCTTCAATTTGATACTTTATACATGTTACACCGAAGTACTTTTATGTCATCAAATCATGTCTGTAACAAATCACCGCCATCGTTCATAGATTTAATAAGATGGAAGGAAAAACGTCAGATGGCTTAAAGTAAAATTATTCAAATACAATCAACGTCGAGTCACCATTTTAGCTAAAAATTCGATTATTTCCCCTGCCGGATGCGAGATTGGGCGGATTTATCGAAAGCCCGGTTACAAGACCGAAATTATTATTCTCGACAATTCTTCGTCGTCGCCGAATCCCCGACCAACAAGGAGGGATTATCTAACCAAATCTAGCTGAAACGAGTTCCTTTTTCTTCCCTTCATCTTCCTCTCCCTTTGGCCCCCATTCTTGACTCCTAACAGACCTCCCTAAGTCGTTCGTTCAATCTCAACAGTCCGCCGTCAATTCCTCCCGCTTCCACGGTAAAAATTACAGTAACATTCTCCGTTTTTATCCCCGCTAAAAATCTCCTCTTTTTCTTTCAATTTACATACAGTTACAGCGTGAACAGCGACGAGCGAGAAACACAATCAGCGATCACGATATGCAATTTTCTCCGGATACGACAGACTTGTCCCTTTGTATTCTTTACGCTGATGCTGTTGTCTGGACAAACGGCGCGAAAGTAACAATCAGCAAACGCGATGCAATAACACGGAAATGTTTATACGCGAGCCGTGTTTATAGTTAAATATTTGCCGTTTCATATTCTTGTAAAAACCGGAACAAATTCGTGAGCGTAAACTGAGATTCCATGAGGCTCGGGCGCACGTTTAATGCCACCAAATCTGGTAACACATAGCGCTGTTAATATGAATTTTATACGAGATCTCATAAAATTTTCTCGAGTTGAAACGTTAAGAAGTTCATAAACCAAACGTGAAACAAATCAAACGATTAACGAGATAAGTTTAACTATAAGTAGTTGTAATTAAAACGATTATTAAATTACCCTCGATAAAAGTTCATTAAATTCATACATTCTGTACCATCGTTCTATAAATTGTTAAGAAAATATTGATCCTGTCGTGAAATATTTTTTTATACTATTTAAGGTAACCAATATTTGTTATAAAACTCGATTTTTAAGAGAATATTATCCGATGCATATAAGTGACCACTGATGTTAATTTATGGGCCGAGTAACGACTTTCCGATCTTGGATACTTGCCATCACTGTGGCTTAGTAAAAGGGGGTCGAAGGGGGGTTGGTTTTACTGGCTCGAATAAATTTTCTCAAAGGACGCGACCTGATCCATAAAGTAAGAAATCCCTGATAGGCTTTCGCTTTCTTTTCCCTTCCCACATTTCATTTGTCCCGGCGATATTTTTATCGCTTTGATTAAATGCGTTCGATGCCGTAAGAAGTTCTGCAGAGAAATTGCCTGGCCCGTTATCGCTGGACGTCTTGAACCGGCTTGTAACGCGAAGCATAAATTTTCAGTTGGAAATTCAAAGCATAACGGGAAGCAGAAAATACCATCGGCAAAGGTAATAGTTATGGCGAATAAGTCCGCTGTCGATACCGCAGAATGAAAGTCCACGGAGTCGTTGGTTACTTCTGTAACCGATGATTCCGAATCGACAGGAAATCAATAACGATCTGTCAGCGAACGGATATCCACTTTTCCTTCTCGAAGACGTAATCTTTCGCGCGACGGTTCCAAGGATCATCCTTTTGAATTTTCTTTCCTCTCCAACGTGAATTTTGACGTCGCCTCTTAGCTTGTTAAAATAACGTTCTAACGTTTACTTTTGCCCGTCGAATCGTGAAATCGTGTTTCTAATACAACTGACTTATTGCACGCGACTCGAACAACGTCCACTTTTCCTCCATCAAACTCCTTTATTGCTTTATGATGCTTCTGTAAGGAAAGCGTTCTCTTTGGGAAAGATTTATTGGCCACATTTCCTGTGACGAAACTTTCTACAAACGTACTTTTCTTTCCTCTGACAAGTACTTCGATATTGATATTCTTTCACCGACCAACGCATTTCGTTGTTCCATGTAACTTTTAACTTTCAGGATATTACTACTTATAAACATACAGAGAATTTGGAATATTCGTATCTTTGTATCGTTTTCTTAAAAGCGTTCTTATGAAATAATAAAATATGTATTCTATTATTTTTTATGTAAAAAGGTTATAGAAAAATATTCATTTGGTATAAAAGTTTCACTAATGCCAGATGTTCTGCATATGTATTACAAATTTTAATTAAAACATTCTACAACAGTTTAAAGAACAGTGCAATATTAATTTAATAAATTACAATCAGAAAATATGAACCTTCAAAGAGAACTGAATTCCATAGATTTTATGTTGATTGCTCATTAATTAATTAAAATCAATGTACCTTATAATTTTGCAATTACCAAAAGTGACATACACACAATAGTGACACGCAATAATCTTGAAATGTACACGTGAATTTTAATTTCCAATCAAACAGTAATTTACATACAGTTTAAAATAAAATTCATTCCAATGCAATAAATGAAATTAATTCTGAAATCAGAGTTAAGATTGTTCTACTTTTCCAAGTAGGTTTTTGGTGAAACCGTAAGGAATAACTAGGTTGATAGAAGGGGCAATAAAAAACAGGTTTGTCGCCTTGAATGATATTCTCCAGGGATGCCATTATCTGGGCAAATGTCTTTTGAAAGTGGCGTTAGTGGCCCTCCGTGCTCGAGAGGCATGCATTATCTTTCTGCAACGTAATTTCGTTTCAATGTAGATCATCGAGGACGCTGACTATATACCTCGACGGCATTCACCCTGCCCGCCTATCTACCCTTACCCTTTGCTTTTATTACGAGACAGTGGATCGCGATAAAAAAAAAAGAGAGAATAGCGAAGAGCTATTTCATTCTCGTATCAAGGGAACTTCTTCCAGTTCTCGGTTTCCGGTACTATTCCACGTAGCCTTACCACAGCTCCGCGGTTACGCGTTTAAATTTATCTCACGTCGTTTCGTGAGAACTTAATTGTGTCGTCGAGAAGTCATTAAGGCGTGCTTGTCACTTGGACTTCCTTTCACCCGGTACTATGCTGATGGCAGTGCTGATTTAAACAACGTGCCTTGTTCCTTCTGTAAGTTATACGGGTGCACTCTACACGGTTTCTCCTCCTTTATACCGAATATTTATTTTTAAGAATTTGCAATTTAAAAAAAGAGGAAAAATAAGTACATGGTTGGGAAGGGAAATTAATACAAGTGGCTATAACTTTTCACTGACATTTCTATCGCACTTAATGTTTCAAGTTTTCCAATTTCCTTTCAAATTTCATTCTATTGAAGGAAAATCGAAAAAAAATGTTCGCGTTCGACGCGGCAAATATATCAGCGAATCAAAGAGGAATCTGAATGGGAAGGCGCAGAGAGTAAAGCGGCAAGAGAGGGCGTAACGAGAAGATGTAACCGAATTCCCAGCCGTATTTTACAGTTCACCGCCTTCTAGAAAGCTGGCTAGCAATTTGCATAAATATAGGCAACGCATCCAGGAGGCTCCGATAAAACGCCACCTTCTTAGAGTCGTAAAAAACAGTAATTGGTTATTGAGTCATCGACTCCGGTGGAATGAAATCCTCTCCCCTAACGCTTTCAATCCTAGCATCCCTTCATCCGCACGTACGTTCGCTACGAAATAAATAACCGAAGGCGCATTCGATTCGGCGCAGCATCGACTCGAATTCAATTTTCCATCGAAAGTTTCATGCAGAGTTGGCGAACGAGAGGAAAGGGCTGATCGAAATACCAAGAAGATTGCCTCCGTTCCGAGAACATAGCGAAAGAACTGATGCTCGCGCCAAGGGAGCACCTATACCGAAATATTCTCGGCCACCAACGGCACTCGAATTTCACTTCTATCGACAATACGATAATTTCTATTCGAACTTCGTTAAATGATATCAACCCTTTAAAATACATCATCCCTTTTTTATATTCGTAGGAAAGAACCCCAAATTTCAACTTCCTTTTTCAAGATTTCTTAAACTAATTAAGAATCTGTAATATATTTCCCACCATGTATCTATTTTAATTCATTTAATTTCGAAAAAATCAATATTTTACAAATTTAACTCTATTAGCGACATGATAATTATAATGCCATTTGAAATACAGAGAAACAAAATTGAAGGAACAATGGTAAATAATAAAATTCTCAGGAACACAGAATTGCAATTTAAAAACAAGCGAACTTAAAACAAAGGCGTGTTAATAAAAGGAGAATCGAAAGGAATAAACAGACGGAAGGGTTGAAAATGACAGAGTGCAACAATAAAGGGAGAGACGTGCAAGTAGATTCGGAAACACTGTCGGCGGAGATAGGACGAAGACGATGACTCGAATACAATATAAATGATCCCGTCTGCGTTTCTACCAGCTTCTACCCACTCCCGGCTAACCTCCATTTACATATCTGTATTATTCAAGCACGACTGTTATTCAATTTCTACGCAACTTGCAAATGCATTATTATTTTAGCGGGAGCGCAGCCGCCGGGCAAACGACAAGCGCCCACGTTTCCATTCTTGGCCCCGACTGAAGGTGTAAAACGGTAGCGGAAACAGAAACAGCGTGGGTTGAAGTACTATAGAAAGCACTTGACCTTGGTCCCTGGCAAGATTTCCGTTATTTACACGGAACATCTCGAGCCTCCTCTTTTCTCACCTCTTTTCCCTAGAACCTAGCAACCCCGATTGTGCAATTGCATCGCGCTCGTGAAACGCGCTTTAATCCCGGCGCGAATTCAACTGGGTTTTCCATCGCTCTCGGGTATTTCTTAACGTTTTACTAACTAACGTTTTAATACAAATTCCACGCGTTATGTTAAAATTACACCGGCAGAATAATTCTGTTGCAACAATATCGTTCGCCCACACATATGTATTCCATTCATGGAAATGCAAGTCCGTCCATTTTTACCTTCATAATGCAAGCAAAAGTGCACAAAAATACGCATCATATTTTCATGCAAATAGGACGGAAAAAAGTAAATGACATACAGGGTGTCTGTAAAAGATGTAATTATACTGTTGCAGCAGGATAATTAGAGATCATACACCTAACCCGAACAGAATATGATTCTCCCATTAATTCTCGAGAAATATCCAATTAAAAATTGAACATCAAATTTCCCAGGCTCTCGGTTTAACTAGGTCATCGAGTGTGCTCAATATAAAAAGAAAAATAGAACTTACTTAATTAACTTAAAATTCGATACAGATATTTCAATCTATTTTATATTTTAGATTAAAGATACCTCTCGCTTTTTTCTTTGCAAGAATAAATGAAAAATATTCAAGTAATATCAATTTTGGCTTCGGTATTCCATCGACTTGTTCAAAATTGATTTTTCATTAGTAACTACAATAGAGTACAGAAATAGAATCATTTTCATATCGAAGCCTTTTGTTTCAATCGAGCCGAATCAATATACCAATTTCCTCGGCAAACGTTAATATACCTTTAAATCACCGGATGTCGTTAATTACTACGAAACTCTTTAGTGAAGTATAATTCAAAATTTGCCCGAGTTAATTGCAGCAAGTATTCCCAAAGGTGCATGAAAAAAAAAAAGAAAAAAGAAGGATCGTAATTTTCGGTGTGAACCTTTCACGGTGATACAGCCGAATTTTTAACATTGATTTGCATTCATGGGAGGACGCGTAGCCATTAACCGAGCCAATTTCATGGAATTTAACCTTCAATCATAACTTCATTAACCAAGTGGGAGGATGGCGAAGTGACGGGGAGGAGAGGGGAGGGGAGGGAAGTCGCATTGCAATTTACCTAGGGGGTGAAGCACTCTCGATATACCCCGGTTGCATACCATTTGTATAGCTTATAACAGGTTCAGAAAGCAACGAGTGCGCCCACCGAAGCGTTCAATGTTCCTCTACCCTTTGTCGCTCGTTTTCTAAGTGGCCGATTTGGCCCGAACGAGCTTAAAACGAGAGCGCAAGAAAGGGGAAGCGAGATAAATCGTCGCCACTTTAAAGCAAATACTGCGACTTTCTACGCGTGTAAGCTGAAGGAGGAATCTACATGAAGTGTAAAAACTTGAGGGGAACATCGGTGGAAAAAGAAGAGAAGAAAAGAAAAGCGAACGACAGGGAATAAGGGGAGCGGTTTTCCAGCGAGTTAATGGTCATAGATCATCCTAGAAGGAGTTGTTGTACCGTTCATGCGAGAGGAATTGGCTAAGAAAACGCGAGCATCGCGATTGCCTTGTTAACACTTGAACGACGATTGATGGGAATTCAAAGAATTCTCTCGGTGTCTTATTCTTCCCAGAACAGGGTACGTATGGATTATCGGAGAAAAAACTCAACTACCATTTACTCGGAAGCAGTATGCCGTTCATGGAATAGAAGCAATCGCAATCCGTTAATAATCTAAGGGTCATTCGTACGCATTTTCATTCCTCTTTAAATCTGCTATACGGTATGATCCTTTAGAAATCGAACATTCAAATGAACAAATGAAAAACAGTGGTACCTCGGTATACGACCTTAATCCGTTCCTGATGTTCAGACTTATACCGAATAGGACGTATAACAAACCAACCTTTCCCATAAAAAATAATGTGAAAATTATTAATCCGTTCTCATGTAAAAAAAAACTTTTATTGATATTATACATTAATTTCTCCTCTGAGATAATTATTTAAAAATGACGCAAAATTCGCACAAAAAATTTATATCGTATACCGAGCAAAATTTGTCACCTCCAAACAGGACGTATCTCAAAGCAGACGTATACCGAGGTACCACTGTAATTTAAAATTTATAATTAAAGGAAAAGTAAAATATGTACGTAAGTCTATTTTCATGAGGGTTAAACGGGAATTTGTAACGGATCAATAGGAGATTTCGAATCGATTTGTCGGAAAATCCTATGAAATAACAGCAAATCGCAATTTGACCGAAGGCAACGGAATGTAAATTGGTATACGGATCGTTGGCTAGTGTGTAGAAACATCGTCAAGGTGATTCAGAGACACAGATACGCGGTAGTGATCGCTCGACCGAGCAGGGATGTAAATTTCCGTCTTCGATTTAAACGCCTCGAACCGACTAGCAGTCGGTTCCATTTTGGTTCACTGAGCGATGTAACACGTTGTAATTGCGACCAGAGAATAATGGTATTACAGACATTTTCGAATGTATCATAGCTTAACACCTGGAATAAATTAGTGCTCGAAAGAATGAATTTTTAAAAAGTTCATTATAATTTCACCCGGAATTAATTTGGAAGAAAAAAATGAAGCGAGCTGATACAACATATTGATTTTCATTTTTCGTTCATGTTCATCGACAAACAAGCTGCAACGGATGTGGATGATAGCTCATATTTTATTGAAAATGACAGTTCGTCGATAGTCACGTTCAAGGTGAAAAACAAATTAAATTAACGGCACCGAGTCGGTGTCATAAATAATCGGATGATGAATAAATCAGAGCGAAGAATAATATAAATAACACTGTGACGTAAAAAACGGCGTGAACAATTACATGACGAATTACTAGATATTTCTCACTCGATCTGTAAATAATGTTTTTGTCAGGTGTTTATAAACTATGAATGAAGAAAATTGAATATTGGATTCTTGCCAATTGGGCATGGGTGTTTGCCGAGTACAGTGCAGTTCAAAAATCCCAGAGCATTTTCCATATTTAACGAACCTCGGAAATTTTACGTTTCCAGTGAATTTTAACGATCCGACGATAATAGAAGTTCATTCTCTAAATTTTATGCTATTTTTTTGGATGGTACACTTTTGACATGAAAATTTACATAATTCCTAAATAGAAATTGAATTTGCATTTCGTTATTTCAATTTTTATCTCTCTATTAGGTTGAATAAACTACCCAGCTAAATATTCAGCATACTGTATTACGTTCCTGTTTTATTATCAATGAAATATGAATGCAAATTGGAACTACGACCAGGAGTTAATCGTAATGTTAATTATTAATTAAACGATAACTGAACAACTAGCCAATAAAGGAAATAATATTTGATTCAGACAATGATTATGATAAATGATTAACAGCTTGAACTGTTCGATACTATTATAAATCTAACACTCAGAATTCCTATATAGAAGAATAAAACAGAATTCCTATTCTCGTCAAATATTAAAACAAATAATTAAAATTTTGAAAATGAACTTATGAAATAATTTGAAGAAAAATAAAAATATGACTTGACTTGTTTTAAGATATCTACGCTCCCACACTACGCAACTTCCCTATAAATAATAAAAATATTAAAAGTCAGTACAGACCCGTTGCAAAAACGTGATGTTTGCATTTTTAAGAGAACTCTCGAGCGAAACAGTAAAACACTACACGAGTTTACTCCAGCAGCTCGTATTATAGAACGAGTACAAAAAGATGAGGAGATATCTTGGCGGGAGACAGCAAGTTATGGACCGTAACACCTTGTAAGAACGAAGGCAGGATGAATAAGAACGACAGACATACGGTAGAAATCGTTTCTATCGTAGCTCGATACAAATTCGTTGTTACTTTATTGGAAGACAGTGAACGAGACTTTCAATTCGGTGTTCATTCATCAAACCTTCCAGCCAGTGGCAGAGAAGTGATAGGTTCTCTAGTCTGATACATGCATCAAGTATTCAGCCGAACAAGTTAGAATCATAGAGGGGTGAGAGAAAAATTGCACTGCAGAACGGCGGCGCATCTTCCTCTTTTGTACCGCCATACTTCACGCGAAAAGTAGCAGTCGATGAAACGTATACTGCACTCCGTACGGATAACCGAGTTTCGCTACAGTTGCACGAGGACATGTATAAATAAAATTGCTTTCGAGCAGTTCGAAAACACCTAACGCTATCGATCACCAATTATTTATAAACGGATCCGAGAAGGAGTCTACTCTCGCCTGTTAAACGATCCTTCTAAATGAATTTCTAAATTAAATTTTTGAACAAATTATAACATCGTTTTATATTTCATAAATTTCAATTTCGATGCTTTGGAAATTAATTATTTTTCGATTTAAGTAAGATATTTTGCACTATTTTGTTAAAATATAAAAATTTATATCATGACTGACCCAGCTATTCGCGGATGAACAACGAACCAAGCGTACGTTTTGAAATCACAAGTGAAATGGCTGTAAACTGGTTGTAGTTATACTGGCGAAATCCAGATTTACCTGACAACAAATTTTTCTCAACGCAAGCGAAACATTTATCTCCGCGGCAAACAAAAAAGGAGCGAATGTACCTCGTGAAACAGTTCGCGATTTTTGCGGCACGTTTTATCAACTGGTACCAGACACAATATTATGCACAACAGATGCAGATGCATCGAAATGCAGCCAAGTTGCAAAATACAAGTGGCGTTGTGCATAAAGCGCAAGGAGGGAAAAAAAACAGAGATCGAATCAGGCGAATTCAGCTGATTTCGTTTCAGTCTGTTGAACCCGTGGAGCACCACTTTACGACTCAAATATACGGTTCCAGCTTAAACGTATCCTGTTGCTATTTCTCTTCCTGTTCCGCACACTTGATCCATTTTTCTGCTTTTTATCTCCAAAGCGTCAGAAACACCGAGCTCCTTTGATATATGCGTTTAGATAATAAGGAAACAATAACTTCGATACTATGAAATATATGGAATGTTTTGACATTCTTAATAAGGAACTAATTGTTCGGTGTCTTTAATCCTTTCAGCCCAACGCTTCACAGAACCATTAAAAATTTCGTTATTTAAATAATTGTATCAAACGATTTTTGTATTAATATTTTACCCAAATGAAACGTCGGTTTAAATATTAATGATGCCAACTGTCGCATGTTCAGTTCGGTAAACTTAATTAAAACCGAATAGATATTTCAAAAGATACTGTAATTAATGCGTCAGAATGTTATCAGATGCAGAGAGAAACTGAAAGCCGTTGTATTTATTAATACTTCATGTAAATGAAAGTATGCTCTTTTTTATATAATAATCTTTTCACGAATCTATAACAATCCATATAATTCCATAATATCAAATTTCCATTTAGTCCACGTGTATTCACGCGTCACGTTCATATGAAAAACATTTGACGTGCGATGTATGGAGCATAGTCAATAGGTCGTACAATTAACGTCAATCAATTTCAGGAAACGGTAAACGATGTACTCGTAGCCCAAAAATAGGCAAGCGTTTAATATAATGAACCTCGCTTGTTAGTTAACAATATTCAAGTTAAAAAGTAGATTGAATCATCAAAAAATGATTTATCGTCGAAGCGAAACTCTTGAAATTGTGGATAATGGGAGGAACGAAACATTGTAAAAATAATAATGAAGGCTCGATAAAAATTAAAATATAACCCAACAAAATTGCAAACAATTACTAAAACATGAAGCGTCTAACACGAAAAGCTCTAAAATTATTGAAACGTTCAGAACACCCACGCTCATTGTTTCGGCGTTAATAAACATAGATAAATAAATATATTCAGGAAGGGGAAACGTCACGAAATCTCGGCCACTGTACATTGCATTTACTCATACATAAATTAGAAACACGAAATGAATACCGAGGGTGTGTTTAATTAAATTCGTGTCGTGATGTACGTGCCAGTTATTACAAACCGCTCCCGCAGGAGTCTCCCTCTCGAGTGAAAATACATGTTTATAAGTTTTTACCCTATTAATATCTCTTTAGCGAGCGTATCTGGGAACGCGTTAATTTGTCCTTAAAATTTCAAGCAAAAGGGTAAGAAAAAAATGAAAAAAGAAAATGGAAAAACAAAAGTTAGAAAATTAGTATTCGAATCCGGAAAGCGTGGAAGAGCTTTTATCGTCGGCATGCGGCGATTACGCTGAAATTTCAAACGCTCGGCTTAAATGAATGAACGGTCGTGTATGTACCCTATATCGTTGGAAATTTTTGTATTTGAAACGTGTCCGTTAATCTCGTGCATCTATTCATTGCAAAGCAACGCGTCGCTGGTAAAAAAGCGTACACGCAGAACGCATGAAAAAATTTGCAACTACGATAAAACGATGCCTCGATTCGACGTTTCCTATGACGATAACAACACGATCCAACCGCGACAGAGAGAAAGAAAAAAGAATTAAAAAAAAAAAATAAAAAAAAATAAACGAGATTTTATTCGGTGGAAAATTTCACGAACGGTGGCAAAAGGGAATTAGACTTTTAATCCAATATATTCGGTGGTTAGTCACGAATTTTTGTCGCGAATTAAACTGAACGGCTTATTACTTTTCAGCCTCCAATGTAATAAGGGACTTTCTTCCACTTTATAATCACGTGCCGCTGAAAGTAGCATCGGTGAGATTCTCACGGGGCTGTGTGTACAGAGAATATAATTTTCTGGATAAATTCAAGTTATATAGGCAATCCCCATCGGAGGCCTGGCGCGGGAAAAGGAAACTAAGGGTCAATGCTTTGAAAGTGCAAAGTTTTAACTTTATCTGAAGCTGCCTACAGGAGATTGCAAATATATGTCGTCTACCTTCCTGGAATCTTGTTAGCGCGATATTTTCCAGAATTTAATTTAAGCGATCATCCGGGCGGCACGGTATTAACCAAGGATTAAGTTTCCTTTTGAATAATCGATTAAACATAAATGAAGCTGTGTAGTCTAATACGTCAGTAATTTATGTAATACGATGTACTAGAAACTGCTTCAAACTCGAAGTAGAATTAATCTCTCATATATGTAAATATAATTAAGTGTCAGCGAATCTTCCTGAAGTTTGCTATTGTCTGTGATATTTCATTGAATAAAATAAAGGTATTCGTAGGTAACGCAGTAAACAACAGAAATTTTCCAGCGACCGAGTAATATAGCGTGTTCACGGTACAAACGTCTTAATATTTGATTAAGAAATCAAATTAAAATGTTCACTTCACACCGCAACATTAATTATAAGATGGTACTTACCGCCCAGGTCTGCAACGAAGATGTCCCGTAGCGCTAAGAATTCCTCCTCCGGTGTAATATCAGCTTTTCCAAAGCAGTCGTTTTCCGTCCAAACTTCTCTGGAAAATGATTTTATAAATTAAGTCGACGCTTTTCTTTACAAATAATGAAAGTATTTCTTATTTTTAAAATTTTTCTAAATCACTCTGGATACTAATATCGTGAAAATTAAGATTTTTACAATTTCTGCTTTCCCTGTAAGGCCATTTTCCCTAGGAAAATCTATTGTGCTCGATACTGTACAAAAACTGTTTTCAAAAATTTGTTCAAAAACAATTAAAGAAATACTCCTCTTTTCTGTTTTCCATGTAAAATGGAAATCGCGCGTTTCTAAAATAAACACTAGCGAACTAAAACGAATACTGGCGAGTTTATGTACATAAACGTTTAACTATTTTAGCTGTATGTAGATCCACACTTCATTCAAACATCTTCAAACAAATATTTGATCAACTTTAAATAGCATATGCAACATTTTTTTTAACTGGTACTTGCTGTTAAATTAAGAAATCTTTTCACCAAATATTTATTCATTTCTAATGGAGATCTAAAATAAACGTAAGATTATGATTCAGGAATAAGTGAGTTAGTATACTAATTATGGAAATATACATATGTATGAACAGCACGTTTCCATTATGAGAGAATGACTGAAGAGTAAAAAGGAGTAAAAAATACTATCAACGTCTGTACTTTTTTGAATATATTCGTGTATGTATCGTGCAAAATGAGGTAAAGATGAGGTCGAGTGGTTTGAGTTGCAAGAAGGTACTGATTAAGGAGAGTAACCCAGATAACTGTGTATTTTATGACGAATTTAATGTGAAGACAAGTTGTACACGTGATACAGAAATAATTCCACCGCTGTAAACATGATAAATTGCGAACAATTTCATACGAAAATCTTTTGCACCTAGTGTCACTTATGTCCGGTCATTAATCGAGCGTGTACGAATAGTTGCAGAACTCGTTATAATAAAGTAGAAAAGATGCATCAGACGCGAAATTCTGCTGACATGCTTCCCGGAAGTCTTGTATAAACTTACTCGAAAAAATGGAGCACATGTAGAACGAGATTAGAGTGATTAAACAAAGCGACACCCTTAATGACGTGTTTCATTATCTTGAGTAGCGTATGTAACCAAGATACATAAGGCCAGACGACGAAGAGCAACAAAAGGGTTAGAGGAGAGACAGGGGAGAGGTCCGAGTGGCAATCTCAATGGGTCTCGTAGAAGACTCCCTTGAGCATAAGAGTTTCATCGCGATCTACACCAACATCCGGTTGCTGGCATCAAGTATCCGCACCCTAACTCTCCATTCTTTCATCCACCTTCGACCATCGTCGTCACCAACATACATTAGGTGTCCCAGAAAGTACCTTCAGTTTTTCTAGCACCACCACTTTAATATACAGGTGTTTTCGTAACATTGTTGAGACTCGCTGAGATAATAAGGAAGGGTAGTTTGACTTGTCTCGCGTGCTGTTCAAAACTGAGCAAGTTCGTCTTTGTTCTATTCACAAAATCTACTCGATTCTTATAACTCTCAATGCTTAACATTCAACTCTTTCAAAGACACTAATGGACAAGAGAAAGAGTTATTCGTTCTGCATTGCTAAATTCATTTGAATACCAAATCAATATTCAACGCAACACGAAAGAAAACGCAAAACTTTGATCAAAACCACTGGGATTGCTAAATCATAACTATGCAAAAAGAACCACACGAAACTTGAATGAAAAAATTTCAAATTCATCCCTTACGTTCGCCCGACTTATTTCCATCCGATTATCATTTATTTTCGTCTTTGAAAAATTATTTGACAGATAAAATTTTCAAGATGGTTATACGAAACTCCGCAGATACGGATTTTTCTGAAATTAAAATTCGCAAGCTCCTTTTACCTCGGGTAAAGGGTTATCGAATGCGACGGTAATTATTTATGAAAAGAGAGATGGTGTATAAAAAATAAAACTGAAGGAACATTCTGCGGTAGCTAATACATAGATCATCTTTACAAAGTGATCGTGGTCTAAAATGTCTGCAGGTGGAAGGTGGTGAGGTCATCCTCAAGCGAAAGGAATAGACGGAAAGTCGTGTAAGAAGAAAGATTCTCGGAGAGGAGGGCACAGCTGCTACACGATCCACTTAAATTTCATCGAATTTGTTTTCGACGCTTGTCTTCGAGAGAACACTTTTTGATCGATGCTCTACTACGAGGTGAATTCTAATTTCTGAAGAGGATGAAAATAATTATGCAAATATTTTTAATTGCGACCAATTAACAACTTCATTACGTTGTCTCATAAATTCACGCCATTTTTCACAAATTTTGGATATTCAAAGTAAAATGCAATTTCCATTTCTTGAGTAACTTATTTTTACAATTTAAATACAAGGAGTGTTTAAAATGACAAGAAGCGTATTAAAATGCAAGTTCATAGTACACAGCATTCGGTGGGTAGAATAAAGGAAACATTGATTGCTTTGTAGGAACGCTGTCCTCCGGAAAACCTTTTGCAATTTCATAAGAGGCAGGAAGAAGCGGGCCGTTTCGCAAAAGTTCTATTCCCTGTGAGAATCCAAAAGCATCAAGGAAAAGGAGAGAGTCGGTGTACGTGACCAGAGGACAAAGGTAAAATCACGCCTTCACCTTGGTGGTGCACTCATGAAAAAGGGCGTAGTTAATGGTGGAAGATTCCTAACCCGGTGCTAGATGGTGGCTGGCTTTTCAGGAAGTCTTCGCCTGCCTTGAATTTTCATTAAAAAACTGCTGCACGTAGAAATATTCCGAAAGGTGTAGAGCTTCAAAGAGTACGCTAGAGGCGTACGACGAGACGTGATTGGACAACGAAGACGATTTTAGGACTCTATACTCTCTATTTATTTAAAGTGTCTCATTAAACGCCTTTGTTAACAAATGGAATTACTACTTATTTATCAAATATTAAAAAAATAAAATTCTATCTACAAATAACTCTAAAACAAATCCGCCGTAATAAATTCCTTAACGCAATTCATAATTCAATTCAGATAACCACATGCACAAACATGTCTCATATGATACATAGCCACTATAAAAGGGAGCAACCTAAATCGTAGGGAAACCTGCGCAAAACATACACCAGAGTAAAACCATGTATCACGCTTATTTAATTCAAAAAATTCTGTATTCATTTGGCAATTGCTTTTTGCTATATTGAAATGTTTGCTAACAGGGGTTGGTCACGAAACAACAGAACGTTCTAATAAATTATTTTGTTTTCAAGTGATTCCTAGAAAATTTCAAAAGAATTTTATACAGTATTAAAAATATTATTTATAGAAATTCAGGAAAGACAGACACCTAATTCGTACACGAGGCAAGTCAGGTTGCAGGTTAGAAAAGTGTAGCTACTTTCGAAAGTACAAAATCCCTGAGTTGGAGGTAGAATCCAATAAGCGGGTGGCGGTAGGGTGGAGATGCAGAAGAAGGGACTGAAGCGTAAGGGGTTGGATACGTGCTGTCCCCAGGGCAGAAGAAGTGGCTCGTCCGGGCCGCTGCTGGTGGCTGTCTGAATAGAAATCCAGTACCATACAATCCCCATTATCCCCCGATTTGAAGTCTCGCGACAATGGAATCTCTCAGACGCGCCTCAACCAACCCTCCAATCCCGTCGCTCGAACTAGCTCCTTTGCCAGACACGGAACGAATAATTTCGACGCGTCGATTTTCGCCCTTGACACTCGAAAGACACCCAACGATTTCGTTTATCTTTTGAACGAAAATCGAACCTCGGTAATTTATTAAACGCGAATTATCCGCTTCTTCCAATTCTAATCAATTTCCAATTTAAAACAGCTATCCACTCAGCGTCGATTGTTTTTATTTTTGTAAAAGAAAGCAGCACTGAATATTTTATTACTGACACTTATTTAACGCCCCTTAAACCCGTTCAAAATTTATAACTTCAATTTAACTTCAGGATCAAGTAAATCTCGAAATAATTAATCTAGCGGTAAATTTCGTTTCGATCAGCAATTTTCATTTACTTTTAATTAAAGGGGTAAAATCTGTTCTTTAAACCCCGAGAAAATTACAACTTTTCGAAGGCAAACAAGACTTCGATGGTCATTCACTATATTCCTTCGTTTAACACAAAAAAGGGGTTGAGCTGCTCTTCTTCTCCTTAATTATCCTGCGACTTTGAGTTACCCAAGCCTGCGCCAAAGGCAGCCCAGCGAGCACACTTTGCCGATGGCACCGATGCAGACGGTGTAAAATTAGAGGGTTTGGATTCGGTATCCAAACGATAGGAGTATTTGCTGACTCACTGAAAGCTTCTGTCACCGTACCGCAAGTACTAACAGTATATTATACGTGCGTACAAGTAAACGAAGTTCATGGCATTATATTGTTTACCGTAATACAGCCGGATTACCATAAATGTGTTATTAATATCGTCTACCCTGAGCCTGAGCCTATATACGTCCCACAGTCAACAGTCTGCTACTTTCTTTTATCCTGTTGTATGCACAAGGTCGGCATGTACCAAAAGCTTCCATTGTGAACCGACCATGGCAAAGCTTACCCCATAAAATGGACGACGTAATATTACGGACAATCTCCTAAAGTAACCCGCAAAGGTACTGTGATGATGATACTACCTAAAGAAAAATTTGCAGGAAGGGCTATAACCATTTCGCTTCGCGACAAGAGGTAGCTATGACGGAACGTTTTTACCCTAGCAATAGAACTTATTTAACTCGAGAATTTTGTTCAGTGGAATTAAGTTAGAATTGAGTAGTCGGATTGAATTTAATACTCAAGCGATAATTTTATGTTATTTAAGTAGGAGTTATTTAACAAAGGAGTGATATCGTTTCTGATTCATTATCGCAAAAATGAAACTCCTTTAAAGTAAAGGGAATATAAGTAACTCGTTTTCGTATCAATGAGTTCATCTCTCCAGTAGACTACCCCCTGCGAAAGCATCGAAGCGACGATTAAGGCTACCAGCCAAAAGGATCGATGGGGTGGAATGGAGAAACAACTTGACGGAGGGACAAGACTCATGGGTATATTTAGAGGCAGAACACTTCAAAGGAACAACGTTTTGCGTCGGTTAGGACTCATTCGGATGAACCAACATAGAGGAACGTATTAGAATAACGAGCCATCCTTTTCTGGATTTAATGTAATGTAAACGTCGGTGGGTGCGCAAACACTTGGCCAATTAATTGGCTCGGTGCTTCAAACAAAACGAACGTTGAAAAATGTCGAAGGTTTACACAAAACAGACCTTCCTACATAATTTGGTACAAACAATTCAACTGAATGAACCGTCCATCGCTAACGAGCACTTTCGTTTTTAAGCATTCAACTCTTTCGACCCGTAAAACCACCATCAATATTTTATCGAAGATGGAACCTGATGCTCTGATTGTGATACGTTTATTCAGCGTATAAATTGATTTGATAGATGAATCAAATTTAAACGAGGAAGTATAACGTTTGAAAATAAATATTATAAAATATATTATAAAATATTATAAAATATTAGGATGAAAAACAAATTCCCAAAAATGTAATATTTTTTCAAATAAAAACGAGTATATACTATGAAATTCTTGGTAGTGTTTTACAACACATGAATCAACGAGTAAACGTTTAGAGAGTTGTGAATCAAATGCGAAGGTATTCTTTCTCGCATGTCCTGTCATCAAGTTGAGTACTATTTTCAGCTTCAAGGGTCGTATTCATATCTCCGTCTAAATGGCACTTTTATCCTTAAGCATCATTCATATCCGTTAACCGGTGTGAAACAATGCACCTTTTATTCACATTGGATACACATGAATAATGAGTTATAATTAGACTAAACGCGTTTTAAACTTCCATCAACATTTTACATTTAGGTATTTATCATACTTTGCAAAATCTACTCAATTAATTACTACTTTGTTATTATATTTTGTAAATGTTTCAGACTGATATGCCATATTCTATTAATTATCAATAAATATTAATACAAACAATAACAAATGCACGAATCGTATTGATATGTAATTTATCTGCTTAAACTATGTGCTGAAAATTTTATCACAATTTATTAATATAAATTTTTGAATATATTCATATATTTATACCTAATATATTTTCAAAAATAAAAACATAAGCAAACATTATTATAAGTGAAACATGTCACTTCAATATTAAAGGATAATTATATTCTGAGTGAAACTAAATATTAAAAGACATCATTGCAGTACAGATGAAATTTTAATTGTGCATTCATGAACACGTTATACTATAAATGAACTAATGAAACATTTATTTAAGGATATTTAACTGAAAAATATTTGATGGACGTTTAATTCACCATTTAACGATTTTCAGAGCTTGAACGACCTACTTCGTGAAATTCAATTTTGGGAGGAAAAATATTATTCTATCATGAAAAATAGTTAATTATAACAGACTCTATCACAACTGTCAATTACTAATTCCGCAGTTTATTTAATTAAACATACCTGTCACCCCAGTAAAATCACTTTTTAAATAAAACATTCAAATACGTTTATCAAATATTTCGAAAAGAAAAACCAGCATTATTGTTTTTGTATATAAATAGTGTTCTTACCTTGCTGCACGAAGGAGACCAACAGCTTGTTCCAAAGATTTCGATCGTAGCAGTTTCTGAATTTTCTTCATAGCATCAACTCTGTAAACAATAAACCATCACACGAAAAAGTGTAATAAGATCTCATTATATTTCAAAGTTTTATTCAGATATTAACGCATTGTTGACCGGTCACGAGTTAGCTCGTATTTTCATGTCCAAACGTTGTTGACCGATCACGAGTTAATTCCTATTCTATTTCAATTTATGAAACCCAGGGCATAAAATAATAGCCGGTGACATGAAATAGTTTCTGTGTAAAATTGCCGATCAACAATGTGTTAATATTGTTAAAATTTAGCGAATGGAATGAAAACGTACTTTTGATCTTCTATAGGCGTATCCAAAGTCGCATCAAACGGAATGACTTCGGGTATCGTTCCTTCTCGCATGACAACAGACAACTGAGGACTGATATCGTCCCAACGTTCTTCTAAACATTGAGGCGGAGCTTGTTCTCTCTGCACCGTTTCTATACATATTTACAATTAGAAAGACCATTCGTCCTTTCGGTCAACATTGTTCGGTCAACAAAGTTAAACTGGTTCTTACTTTTCTGATTTTTCTTATTTCCACTCTTGTGTCGTTTATGCTTCACTTTTTGGACTACTACACTACGACTGCTCTTTCCACAATAATGTCCCAACATTTTTAAGAAAATATGCGCTGTCGTTATCAGATCGATCAAATATTGTCTAGAAAAACAAGACGTCCTTTCAGGGCAGAGAATTTAATTCAGGATTATGATTCGTATAAAGGTATATTTAAAAAAATTCTAAAATCTATGAAAATAGAGTACCACTGTACTACTTGTTACGAAAGCGATAACGTTCAAGATGAAGTTATAGTACGTCCGTCGAGTTTTGTTTTCGTCACCGTCAGAAAAATGTCAAAGAAGCGACGATATCGCGATGCGCTACTCTACCCTTAGATTTTCACAGTGGAAATCCTCGGAAAACCCGTCAAACTTGCGGAAAGTTGAACAGCCATCGCCTTTTCCCATTTCACTGGCCGGAAGGTCGATAAAAGTTGTTTATTTCAGTAGGAAACGCGAAAGAAGAGGGAAGGAACAAGCAAGGGTAACGGGTGAATGCAATGGGGAGAGAAACAGTCGAAAAGAAGCAAAGAAGTAGGAACAAGAGTAGCTCCCTCGTTGTTCGAGCCGATTGATTTGAAAGCGAATCTTATAATAGAACTTATACCGAACTGATTCTTATTTCCCATTTCTATTCACCCGATAAACAGCTGCTTCGAAATGCCAAACAGAACATTAAGCATATTAACTGAAGGAGGGAAATAAAAATTTTTATTTTTTATCTTGATGTTTCATAGATTTAACACATGGAAAAATTAATTTTTTGCAACTTTCTTTAGCAACCTGGCTCGTTTATACCCATGACTAATTTTTATACTGTTCTTGGCTTTCAAAAAGTTTGCAAAAATTCTCAAATATTTATTGAAAGCTTTACTTTAATATGCAATCGTTCCTGGAGTCATATGTTTAAAGAATTAATTGGGAAAACTAAATATTGGAAAAGGAGTTTGAAAAAGTTGGAATTCGCTTCGGACATAAACGACCCAGCTTACCCACGAAGGGTTAAAATTCATGCTTTCATACAAACCGTGACATTTTAACTTCGTCGAAGCAAAGTAGCTGTGAAAGAACAGTTTCTCGATACTCCTGGACATAAAACACGTTACTTTTGATAACTTTGCTGGATTCTCGAACACCTCGGTCCTTGCTCTGATCCATCGCCATCAAGGTGTGCAAAAGTTCCTACGATAATAAATGAAAGGAAAAACTTATTTCCTTTCATCGAAGAAATAAATTCGAACATCGGTGATCAATTTCTCACCTGATACGCTTTTAATGCTACGTGTAATCTACGAGACCAAACTGGGATTTTCTTTTTATCAACAGTCATCATCTCGTAGTACTGATCCATCTGTTTTTGTACTAAATAAAATGTTTCCGTGGATATTGTTTCGCTGTCGAGAAATAATTGATCGTGAGATATCTTCAATTCTATCCAAAAATTACTACAAACTCTCGCGCAGAATACTTTTAACGCAAAATAATCCATGAAATAAACCATTCAGTTTAGTATTGTGCATTTGCGAGAATCCAATTTCCACTCGCCTATCTCTGAAAATGATACAGGAATTTTCTATTTGTTCTGCGATAAAGTATATGGCGGAAGAGTACGAAGCATTATACCTCATACTGTTCCTTTATGTACAGAGTGTTCCAAAGGAAAGATTGTATAACTGGAAAACTGCAGATTCTCAATCGCAGAATAAGTCGAAAATTCCTTTATCATCATGAGATATAAGCGACTGGAAATTGAATTTTCGCAAATGGCAGTACTAAATTGTCGAGAAAATGGGTAGGTACAAAAATTCTTGGTGACAAAACAAATCGAAAATTCCTTTATCATTTTGACCTAGTAAGCGATTAGAAATTCGATTTTCTAACTGCTTGACTAATCACTTCGTATTAATCCTTTGCGGAGGATCGACGCATATGTGTATCCAAACATAAATGTCATAGTAATTTATAATTCCATACATATTGTGTTATATTTTTGATACAAAGCACAGCTATAAGTAAAGATTTATCATATTTGCTTTGAAGGATGGGATTATTATTTATAATACTCTGTGGAAGCTTAAAAATGCTCCGTCTCTAACGGGTTAAAAATATTAACTTCCGAACGGCAGAGCTGGGTCAATCGTGACCCAAGCCTAATGAAACATATCCAACGATATTTCGAACAGGTTTATGCGAAATTTAATAAATATCCTAAAACTTTAAAACGATAATATAAATTGACGAGACGCATACGAGCTACTATAAAGCTTGCTCGTGTTTCTACTTCTCCCATAATAAACTTCTAATAAAATGATCACAAATTTCGATGTTCTAACGTGCTCCGAATAGCAAGCTATTTTCAAGCAATAAACGTTTATTGGACAGTACTTGGAATGAAAATTGAAACCACGACAATATACGCTGCTTAAAGCAGAACGCTTCTAACGCAGACTAAAAATATCTAGGAAATGCTCTTTATAAAAGAAGCCTAAAAGAAATGAATACTATTTTCAATGACTCACCTCACATATTTTACTTCGAACTTATAATTCCGATTGAACTCCATGAAGAAACGCATGGCCCAAAGATAACAAGCCGTTTCACTCGGTTCAGGATGATTCGCGCCGACGATACAGGATCTTGCGTATTTCATTACAGGATTATAAGCAGCGTTCAGGAATTCTACAGAGAATTCTTTCAAAAACAGCCTCACGCTCAACGTGGACGTACGTTCACTTCTCGGGTCTTTCATAGGCCTTTTGTTTTTTGGTTTTGACACTTTATTCTATGTTACAACCAAATAGTATTGTTACAAGAAAATTAGCTTCTTATGCTCTCAATTTCCATTAAAAAAGAAATAGTAGTTATAAAAGTTTGGTATAATAAAACTGATAACATTTTCAGACCTTATCATACCAAACATTGTAAAACATAAGATACTATAATTCTGCCTGAAAACTGATTCTCTCTTCATAATGGTTTCTCTGTTTTATGTGGAGGTTCATAAAAATGATAGAAACAGGAAACGGAAGGATCAACAGGACAAAATGGGTAGAATTCCATAAAAGAGACGAGGAGAATCAGTGATCACTTCAATTCGGATAGCGGACAGTCACGTGGCCCGGTAGATTTATGAAAGTCCGTAATGAAAGAAACTACAAAGAACTAAACTGGGAAAAAGTTTGTCTCTTCTCGGATACGGATGTTACGCGAAGAAAAGGGTAATAACGGTATAAAAGGGGAAAGGTCTGCTTGTTGCTGGATAGGACATAAGAGACGGAAGAAAAAGAGGAGAATGTCCGCGAAAAGAGCGGTGACCTAGTTTTAAGTGCTTCAGCGCCATTAAGCAAGGAGCCAGTTCTAATTACGCGAGGATAGCCCTAATTAACAGTCGTATTTTCATTCAAATCCAGCCAGCCTCTTTCCCACTTACTCATTAACGGGAAGCACCGCAAGAAGCCAAAGATTAATTGAACAGACCGTTTTCCGACCTGATGTTTCATTCCGCCGTTTTACACAAAACAAGCAAACGACTTGAAATTACGGTATAACTGCTCATTTTTTGTTTTCATTAATAATATACTTAAAAGTAATTACCTTGTCTTTGCTAAAATTTAATGCCTCGATTTTCTGGTAAGGTTTGTGACATAACAGCTGATTGTCCCCGATTGCTTTCATATTCTCGACGACGTAAGTGCCGCCAAAATGCGAATGTCTAAAGATATTATTAAATGATAGAAAGTGATAAGTTAATCAAATGTCTACAGCTCTTTATAAAAGATACGAATTTCGGAATATGAATTTTTAATTCTGGAATGAAATTTGAAAATAATGACGATAAGAAAAGACGAACGCGTGAATTGATATGCGTAAAGAATGTATTCGCTCGCAATTGGAAAAGAACTGATCATTCGAATTCAATTCCATCCGTGACTTCTGAAAATTCAATCAATGGAATAGAAGGAACCTGTCATCGGCAGATAGTTTTGCTAAACGATGAAGGCACATTTTCTTCGCAAAAATCTATCTCCAACATCATGCGCGTATTATTCTCAACCCATTAACCACCAAGTACCGAAATAATATCATTTTTACACATTAGACTTCTTTATTCTTCAGAAATTCATTTCAGTAATTATTCAATACATTTCGGGAAAAAATACGCTTTGAAATATGAATATTTTAAAAATTTACTTATTCTTTAACCAAAAGCAGAAAACAGTTATAAAAATTTTATTCGAGTAAACAGATATTTTAAAAAACTATGAAAGCTTCGCATGGAAATGAAAGTAAATCATTGGAAGATTTGAAGCTTGAAAAATCGTGGAGGAAAAATTTCAATTTAAGCTCCCCAGCATAAAAAAAAATGAATCTTATGATTTTATTACAAATTTTATGATATCATCTCTAAAACCTCAGACCTAAAACCCCTTTCTGGATTGCGTCATTTGTCGTTTTCGATTGTGTTCTTCATCGACCAATTCGTAGGGTGAGAGAAAAAGGTCGATCTCTTTACTACCTTTGATTCTTTTCGAGGTGCAAAAAGCTTTCTACAGGAAATGGCGACACGTAGTACAAAGATACGAATAATGCACGATACAAGAATAAAACATGCGTACTTTTCAACAAGTGGATAAAAGCTTTTAGTCGGCTGATGCATAGGCTTTCCGGAAAAACTGGGTCATATTCATTGTGTATCTAACCACCGCCATCATTTTAATATATTATACTTTCCTCGGTAAAACAATAAAACTCTCACTAGTGAAATATCTTGTTTATACCGTAGCAGTCATATTCGTATTTAAATTTCATCATGCGTACAACCGAAAATTACTTGCTACCCGTTGTGTGCTAGTCTGATGTGTAACATGTAAAAATCATGTATCTACGTGTTGAGTGTACAGTACCGAGCATAGTAGGATTCCCCCGGGAAAAGAGCGATGTTCCGAGTTCCTCCCTTCCTGTAAGCTCTCACCCTTCCCACAGGCGACCGGGAGAGAATGACAAAGGGGAGAAGCCCGAGATATACAGGCTGTGGTCCCCCCATCATCAAATAATATTCACTTTGATATTCGTACTTTTCAATTATATATTAAATTATATAATATTTAATAATTAAAAGTTATCTTATTTTTGTCTCTAAATTTCTTTTATTATTAATATCATCAAAATTACTCCTTCCCCTTTAACGCTATTTTCTCTAGAGAAACCTAATGTATTCTAAAAATATTAAATGAAAGTATTACACCAATCTCTATCTATAATAATTCTTGGCAACTATAATAAAAATGGATTGCAAATAATACTTTTGAAAGTGAAGATAAACCAGCTAAGAGTATATTCGCTAATTTAACATTTACCAAATCGAAATGAAAATATCTGTGCAGATATGAAAAACAAACGAAAGAAATGAAATTAATTTAACGTTTAAATAATTCATTTCCAGAACTCGTGAATTTCATATTCCGAAAATCGATGAGAAATTAAGTTATTAAAACTGTAGAGATTTATTTTATTTATCGATCACACCGAAGCAAATATGTATATTCCATTATTAGCTATCAAAAAACATAGTTAAAAATCTTCTAACCAGTTATATGATTTATTTCAATGAAATATTTTAAATACAGAATATTATCTCAGTCCATTTAGTCGAAAAAATATACTTGTGCACGTATAAAGAAATGCAAATGGAAGAGAATTAAACTTACCTGGAACTTGCATATTTTCTGACCTTTTCCATTTTCTCTTGTTTTTCTTTCAGTCGAGCAGCTAAAAGTACTGCCTCATCTCTTTCTTTTTCAGTTGTACTACGTTGCAACCCGGACTTTGCTAACTGACTCGCATTTTGATCGCGTAACATTAGCGATACAATCTAACAAGACAGTTATTGAATAATATGTTTGAAACAACGTTATCCAAGGATATTATTACAAACATATTGTTACTTTTCACGTACCTCTAATACTTGCAAATGATATTGTTGTTCGTCTCTATTACTAGCGATAAACAATAACAAATCAACAACTCCAGATGCATGTAGTGCAAATAAAACCTATTAAACACATTATATAAAGGAATAACTAGGATTTATCAACAACTAAAAATAATACCCGATATCATACCTCATCATGAACTGTAACATCATTATCAACACGTTTTTCATTTTCATCTGGAGGAATTTGCAATACATTTCTGATAAAAACAAGAATTCTTTCAATAATCATTTCTTTCTCTTCCCCCCTTTCCATACTATCCTGAAGAGACAAAATGAGCAATTACATATGATTCAATGCTTAGATACTACCATGATATATACCAATGACATTTGAAAACTTACTATTTTAAGAATTTCACTTAAACGATTACTTAATGCTGTCCATATACGATCATCTGTTAATGCCACTTTGTAATCTTGTGTATGTGCAACAAGTTTTTGATAGGTAGCATATTGTATCTTATCGGTAGGTATTTGTTCATTAAAAACTAAGAAGACTGGACTTGTTAAATTGATAATCAACCTAATTGTACAATGAACTGTTATTGAAAGAACCCAGCAATGAAGTATATTTTATATCATTTGTAACTTGCCTTAATAATACGTCCCAAAGTTCTAACTTATCAGAATGACCGACAAAAATTTTTATAAGATCAGTTTGAAGTAATTTTGTTTGCCCAAGAAACTGGCGTACAACATGATTTTCATTATCCCTTCTTAGATATTTAATAAGATCCTTTATAACATCTATGAAGAAATTTTAATCACGTGTGATATATAAATACATAATAGACTTTTTAATCTACAATCAATATAGAATCCTACCTAAACAGTGTTTATCTAAATGATATTTAGTCCCATCATAATAACCAAGTGCAGCACATGTTGCTGCAAGTTCAGTAGAAAGATAATCTGACATTTTGATTCTCTTTGCAATATAAGCTATTCAACTCAGAATTTCTATGTAATGATATTTAGAATTCTTTGGAATACCTGTAATTAACAACACATCTTACAGAAATAATAATTTTATTACTTCTGTACAACATTACAGTTACTTCAATAGAATATTGTAAAATGTCATCTTGACACTTATAAACCTACTGGCATGCTGACTGCTTGAGGTTAGATATTCCAGTACTAATAAAAGAATTTTATAAAAATTGTTACTTACATTTACAGCAGATATCTGAACTAAAAAGGTACTAATTTCTTCATACTGTCACTAAAAATGCACAACACTTATAGCAAACACAGTACGCACTAAATGTTAAATGCAACAAGTAATGACCAAAGCGCGGGAAAATGTTTGCGCGCTTTTATGAAATTTGCCGCCAGAGGGCAAGCAATCTACAATGCCTATCGAATTATAAATCGATTAATATGTAACTTCGAATGCGATTATCGAACCGCCATTACTAACATAATTCTTTATCTCGGGATCAGACGCGTGTGTGTAACTTTCATGTTAAATTAAAGTTATTTAAAGCTTCTGATCCTAAACAATCTTTCCAAAATGTGATTTATTTGTTGAGTTTCTTTTTAAACTAGTATACGTAGTGTATATTGTCGTGGAATATTTAATATAACAGTGAAAGTGTTGATTTTTCATGAGAAGGCAAATCGAAGGTATGGAATAAAATTTGGTTACATAAAGCTTTCCATAATAGTATTTCAATTAATTTTCCAATTGTTTAAACAGATCACCACTGCAGAATTTTTCATCATGACTTCAAAAGGTTAAGCCGTTAAGGTAAGTGCAAAGTTAATAATACATAGGTATATGATAACCGGAAGTAAACCAAAGGGAAACATGGTCAAAACATCGTAAAATAGGAATAATTCAATTTCAGTTTTCTCAAAAAGTCGATATAAACGTTCAATCGATCGGTTAAATGAATAATATTGAATTTGACCTAATATTGAATTATTTCATAAAAGTAACAAAGCTACATCAAAAAGCGTTTAATATACAAAACTGAATTATAGCTAGTGGTAGCTGTAAAATGACCAAAAAGGTTGTGCTTGGTTCGATAAAGTTCTGGTAGAAAGTAATTAAAGTCAAATAAATTCGCGAGCCACAAAAAAGCTAAAATGGTAGCATATCAATATTTTTCGTTTCACGTTTGCCTGACCTTGAATCCGCTAAAAAAAAAATAGAATTTGCTTACTGCCGGAAATATTTTTCCTCCCTTTGAAATAACAAGCAGAATTTAAGGGATGGTTTCATCATACTTTCATCTTTGCAAACCTCGCACTTTTTTTTCGCAATTTCGTTCCGAAGTAGCGCTTTTAATACCGAGCTGTTCTCTCGGCAAAGTATTTAATTAATTACTTTCAAGTGAACCCGCTTTGAACTTGCAAACATCAGAGACACTTGAAATCTTTTTCCAACCTCGCCTTGAAAGCGAAAATTTCTTGCCACTTTCGCAAAACGAACGACGAAAATGGTATACCGGCAGAATCCAGGTCCCGTGGACCTTCTGGAAAATATATTTTACCAACTTCGAACCGTATCAAAGCTTTTGGTCAGTATCCGCTTCGTGGCCTTTTCTTTTCCTCCGCAAGGGCGACGTGAAAGGGACACAAGGGCTCCATTATTTCACTATAATGCCGAGAATCGCGTTCTACGGCGAGCAATCTGCAGTAGATATTGTCCACGATGGAGGAAAATAAAGCCATAAATCCAATTTCGTTGCGAGGCTATACGCCGTATAGTATACGGGAAAAAAAAGAGAGGACAAGAGTACAGGAAGGACGTTCGAAGACTTCGCAACGAGGATACACCAAGGAATAAACCAATACGAGAGGATTGAATAAAGTCGCATGCGAAAGGAAGATAGACTGAGTACATATTAGACCGGTAGGGTGAAAGGGCGAAACAGGTGCCAACCGTTAGAACAGAGAATAGCAGGCAAAAGGGACCCATGTTTAACCGCTGTGGGACAAACATGCTGTGGTTAATCAATATCATCGGTTTTATCTAGGTCAATAGGTTATCGGCCATTTACTTGCTCTTCCTATCGACATTTGTCTGTTCATTTTATTACATTGCCCTTTTGTCTTCATCCTTTGTACTGTTCCCGCGTGTTGTGTACAATGGGCGAACAGTTTTTTCGAATATAATGCTGTCAATCTCTCTGGCTTTATGTTCACGCTTTTACAGTAGTGTGCCTATAGTGAAGAGCCAAGCTACTTTATTAGAAAATTGTTATTTTAGACATTAGACATTTTGTACTCAGGGTATTGATGAAATATTTATGTATCCATTGTTGTCAAACTTTATACTTCAAATTGATATTCCATAAATGTTATTTTTTGACACTCGTATGCTATCAAATTATAATACATTATTAATGGAAAATGATTCTTCAGAGATCAAAGTGAAGAGCACACAGACATCATTTATATTTGCAGTTCAATTAATTAAATATTTGAAACCTGTTTCCCAAGCTTCAACTGCACGCATTGCACCGAAGAATTAAAGAAACATATATGTATATGGCGCAATACATTATTTATAGAAATTTCATTTGGTGACAATGAACAATTGGATTAATGAAATATGTATTCGAAATAGATTAATACATATCAAACGTATCTACAGTTGTGGTAATGAATTTATAAGTAAATTAATTCCATTATCCATTATTTCATTTAAAATCTGCAGTAAATACTGTTGGCTGGGTGTCACCCTGTTTTAATTGCCTGAATTATTTATTAATCTCTCACTGATGTCGTCCCACTTTTGTCACCTTAGGGATTCGAGAGACACTTTTAAGGCCTTCTTTCTTAAATTCTTTGCTATCGCAATATGAGATATCAAAAATTATATAATTTCGAATGAATATCTTTTTTTTACATATCTAGTACAGTTTCATCCTATGAAAAAACTTATTATATTCTTAACAAGGTGTTTTGACCCTTGAAATTATTTTAATGTCTACATATCTAATTTCTTTTCAACATCATGTACATAATACATTTTATGTAACCACATTGTAATTATTTTACAAGCTCTGATTAAAAGTTCGAAATCATGTAAATAAAGCTGCAAGTTCTTCAACTCGAAACAAATTATTCTAATTCTCTCTATTCCAACTCGTTCGTCGGCAATCATGCTTCGTCTGAGCTTATTTCGTTAAACCTAGATAATAAATACAATTCTATATTCGAAGCGAAGAGATGTTTCACAGGTTACCTTGCAGTTCGCCCTGGAAAAGTATGAGTCTGACTGCTCGGCGAAGTTGACAGTTAAATGTCGTGTAGGTAATCTACTCGTTAGCTAGTTAATTTACTTAAGTTTCGTAAGTTTCGTCGCGCGTAAACATAACTGTCTGGCGGACGAGTGAGTTGGAAACGGCAGTCAAGTTGAAATAAAGCGATTCTGTTCAGCGCTATGAACTATAAGTGATTTTAGAGAGCAAAGGTATTTGAATGTTCGTTACGAGAAACTCGTTAGACCCAAAATGGCTTTTAATATACGCTCAACTTCAGAAAATCGGGTCATAATTTTCTACCACAAAGCTATGGAATCTTTGCTACTAATCCAGTTTAGTAATTAAAGCACCCAGCGGTCCGCTTAACAAGACCAACTCGATCATTTTCAGTATTAGTTAACCAATCAATATTTCTTTCTATTTTTATTAAAAAAAAAGTGTTTCCAAAATTTTCTTTAATTTCTATACGTGTTTTCTGAGCATTTTTATGCAAACTGTTTTGAAAAACCAAGCTATAGGAGAAAAATACATGACTCCATTGAAAAAATCAGTGCATTTGCATTTCAATGCTTCAATGGAACTGTATTCTTTTCTTTTCTTTTTTTAGAACATAAATTTTTTCTTTAAGAAGAAACCTTTCACCTTTGAGTTAGAAAAATGCCCTAATACCCAATTTTATTTATCTAATTAATTATCTGATATTGCAAGTGCTTATTAAGTTCGTAAATCATAGAATCATGAAAGTTTGATAGAAAATTTAGGGTATAGTTTCAAAGGAGAGAGCAATTCCTAAGGAAAGGAAGTTGCGATTAGTTTCAGGGAACAAGTTCTCAACGCCACAGCAAGATTGCTCAGTTCGAACACTTGCTGAAAGTTTTTGCATTAACTTTTCAATGTATATTCTCCTTTAGAAAAAATAGTATCGGTACATGTACCAAAAGTTTTCGTCAAGCTTTATTTTATCACTTGTACGTTAATCAATAACGCACCGCCACCGTACCGAAAGGATTCTCAATCAACGTTTTCAATTACTAATGAGACTATCAATTAAGGGGATATCATTCTGTGAAATCGGCTTTAGAGCATTACCGACGAGAAATTGATTGTTTCTTGATAAACGGTTTCAGCTGTTGCTATTAAACGTTTTATTAAACGTGCAATTTTCTGAAACAGTGCTTTAAGAAGAATATTAAATTAAAGATTTGTTCGTACGGAAATTCATACAAATTCGTCGTTTCGATGATACGTGTGCTTCGTAACTTTTCAAAAGACCTGGATGTATTAATACGTGGTATAATATCCGAATGTTGGATATACGTGTAATAAATTGCCCCAAGCTTCGTCAGCGTGTGCCAGCAGTGCTGAATGAGGTGACTGATTTTCAATAGTTCACAACCTCGCGAATAACCCTCTTAGCAGTTTCGACATTAAACCTGTATTCAAATTTCATCAGTCGTAGCATTGATGGCTGAATCTTGAAACTTTTCGAGTACATTCAGTCGAGACTTCCCTGGAAAGACTTCCTAATTTATTAATGTCTAGATTAATTACGTCGTGGTAAATATCATAGAAGGTTGTATAATACTTTTCCCTGCGTCCACCAGTTTCCCTTGGGAGGTCAAAAGTGTTATGAACTAGAAAAATATTCGCGATAGCTTTGTGGATTCACTGTTGTGCTGCAGTACCCTCTTTCGTGGCAGGAGATAAGTCACTCGTTAATGTTTCCAGCTATCTGTCATTGACGCTGCTTTTGTCAGCAAATATTCACCCTCCTGTATCTTGCAACCCTTGTTCGTTCATGTTTGTATTCAAAGAGAAGAGGGTACGAAAATATTAATCTGAGATTGAATCTCTTGATTTTTACCTCGACGATCAGTTAAAAATCTGGCAAATAAAAATTCTTCCTAAAATTTTATTCGCTATGATAAATGTTTTAGTATGGATAATTATTTCACAAAAATTTCCCTCGCATATTTACTTTGCATCGTCCACGTAGCAAAAGGATTAATTCGCTACGAATTTATACATTTTCCACGTGGTTATTAATAAATGATAGCGTAAAATTGTCTGTGAAACGCAATAAAACATCGTGTATACGTCACGTTCAAGGCTGAAAAAACAATTTTACTTGGAAACCGACAGAAAACGTGACCTGTATGTCGGAAATGGGTTTGTTGTTCTCTTGAACGTGTATGGTGGATTCCTGCTGGGAGGCAGAATTTAGGCCCCTTTTCAAACATGCGGATTTTTACCCTGGTGAAAAAATCACGCAACTACTGCGTGTAACCTTCTATTCGGAACAACACGTTGTTGAGAGTGCAGCGGTTGTACCTCCTGTAGATGGCATGTGTGGTAAAAATCCGTTTGTCCAAAAAAAAAATAAGAGAATACTCAATACTACAATCTCGTGTATACACTTGTTTTCAATCGTCGGGGAACAACATTTCGCGTTGTTCACTCTGAAATTGTGTAAAAGTTATACATATATGTGTTTAACACTTTAACTGCGAGTATCTGTATATTTATGAAACTGGCTCTCCAAGTGATACTAATAAAAATAATATGTGAACATATAAATAAATAAATAATTGTATTATAGAAAAATATATCAAGATGAATGTTAATTCATTAAAAAGACAGGGCTTCATTTGAGAATAAACACGAATTTAAAATTATAATTAAATTCCATCATCACAGGGTTAAAGGGAAAAAGGAATCATTTGCCATAAATTGTATCTTGAATCCTTCGGTAACTACTTTCGTTTCGCTATTTCGTTTCGCGAAACTTCATCTTCGGTTAAATCGTCGTGAATCGAGTAACGTACATTACAAAGTAAACATCAGGACTTTGTTCAGGTCCCCGTATAATTGTATTAAGAGTCCTTTGATCCAGTCCAACGGGAAATGGACTTACACCGAGTGAGAGCAATGATTTCGTTAAGCAGTAAATCTGTGAGCAGAGATATCGTCCTTCTACCTCCATATATGTGAAAGCTGGTTTCTTTGCAAGTCGCTTTATTGCACTTCCCTCTGAAAAAGAGAAGGTAGCTGGAAACAGCTTGCTCGATATTGACAGGATCGATACAAATGCGGCTCGGAGAATAATAACGTTGATGCGGTTTTAATGCACCGCAAAGGAGATGTGGATCCAAGATATTTCGTAATAAGGTCTCCTCCTTTCCGTTGTTTACATGCGAGTATGCCATCCAACAGAACATTACATTCGCCAACATCTACTTAATGTAGGTACATGCTATTTGTGGAGTTCTGTTGGTTAGTATTTGCCGTGTTCGCCACCTGCTTCTGCACACATAGTAATCTGATTGTCAAGTGGCCGCTAGGAATGTACGGGCAGACGGGTAGTATGTTAAGCCTCTGAGCTTCGGATCGAAACGAATCAGGTTGAATCGGAAAAATCGGACCGAATCGAGAAAAATCGAGCCAGATCGAAATAAAAAGAATTGGGTCGAAAAAAATCAGGCCGAATCTGATAATACCAGGCTGGGTCGGAAAAATCGGGCTGAATCGAGAAAAATCGAGCCGGGTCGAAAAAAATCAGGCCGAATCGGAAAATATCAGGCTGGGTCGGAAAAATTTTATTAAAATTTGTATTAAAACAAATTTTTCGAGTAAACATTATTGACCAACATTGAAGATCATCATAAAGGAATTACCACGTTCAGAGTAGCTGAACATAAGAATACTTTTTACAATCCTGCCAAATGAAGCGTCACACTTACACGGTACGGTGACTCGATTATAAAATACGCTTCTTTGAAGTTGCTACCCCAGTGGGTGTAATGCTCAGAAATATACTGTTCTCGACTATAAGCTTACGCTCCAGTTCTACAGAGACGATAATTCACCATCATAGCTTGTTAAACTTGAATATGTGAGAGGGTTACGATTTACCTTGGTATTGTGGTACAGTGATAGCGAAATTCACGTCGTCATATGGTTCTGCTTCGATTCATTGCGTGAGAAAAATTATAATAATTTGTATTAAGGAGACGTACCAGAGAAACATGGTACCATAAAAAAGAACTTTCATGGAAGAAATTATCTGAAAATTACACGTTCCTCGAACGAAGTCGATTTTAGTAGCATCCGATTGTTTCGTAAACTATGGTGGCGATGGTTTCTGTTGAACTAGGAAAGTTGGCTACTTCGCGGTAGCAGATCGATGTCTAATATTCGTAATGAAGGCGGACTACAGAGACGATGGCACGTATTACAATAATGGTAGGTGCTGAACCTGACGTGGCGAAACTGTAATACAATGGGGTTGAAGCCGGTGAGTGTCCAGTTGTGAGCGAATGACAGAACACAAATGCGATCGACCATGGAATGGTTAGATAGTTTCTAACTACGACGAGCATGGCCGCAGATGGTGCAATCTGAAATTAAAGATACTTGTACGGCGAATGACAGCGCGTAACAGAAATTCAATAGCGGCGCGAGCAACTCGTTAAATCAAATAACCGAGAAAACATTATTAATTAACCAGCTCTTTAGACGCGAATTCTATTTTGAGTACTCGTTAAATGAAATTCGTTGAGAAAATATTAATTAGTGTTAACTGATTTAATTGAATACGGTTCTTTTAATATCCGTAGTTTCATTTATAATATTTATATAATTTTTTTATAAATATTATTTTCGAAATATTATTTGAAAATAATAATTTTCTAGAAAATTCATTGCGTTGGTTGAATTTTATTCTTCACTAGTGTGTAGTCAGACACATCACAAACGAGCCTGGCTTTAAACACACTTTTAACTGACACGATAATTACTTATTATGTAAATAATTGCACTTTTTCCTTCCAATATAATATAACAACCTCGTCAGACAATGAACAAATTTCCATTAAAATTTTCCTCTCGCTGGAAGTTTGATGCAGCTGAAAATCAAGTTTATCCTGCTGTTAGAGTTACGCAACTGTTGTCATAAAGGACAGTTTTTATTGGTGGACGTTAGGTCGTTGGCAAATAATAAAAAACACCCGTTAACAACTCGTTTACAGGCAGATGCAATTGCCGGGGGCTGTTTCCCTACGTTGCGACGGCCAAAACGGGACAAAGCCCTCGTCTTTTTGCGAAAGACGCATCCGCATGTAAATTCCCGTATTATTTCTGTCTATACATGCAAGCAGCTTTGCCCTACCGTTCCCTTTTTTATTATTCCACGCGACGTTCCTCGCATGGGAACATCGGTATCGTCAATTTCCTTCGTGGAATTTGCCAACAAATCGCGAGCCCCACGCAGTGACAAAACCCGGGCGATTTCATTTCGTAGGAACAGGGTAAAAATGTGCGACAGTGTCTCTGGGGGATTTTGAACCCACGGGTTATTGGCGATCATCCCTACCCCCCCTGGTGTAACCCTAACCTTCGAAGCTCGTCTTTCGAGACAATCGATGGCCTCTTTGTTTTTGAATAAAGGGGAGCGATCGGCTTTCATATCTACTGTACGAGATGAAAAGAAAAACCTGGCTGGAATGTATACCAACTTTTTCACAAGTTCTATCAATATGTTTGAATTTTAGAGGCAGGATATTTCTGGTATAAACGAGAGAATGGTGGTACCTCGTGAGAAAGTAAGTCAAAGTTGGGGAATGAAACTTTTTTTTCCACTTTGGACTACGTTTTCGACGAGGAGAGCAACTTGGGAATTTTATCCGGCATGTGTACTATACTTAACAGTTTCGTGACCGATTTTTGCACTTTTTTGAAATTGGAAACTGGCTGTAATAAACTTCAATTTATGGCTGGATGCAGCACAGTTTTGTTGCAGAAATAAGAGAACCGGTTGTAAATTTTATCTTGGATTGTTACGTTTGTAACTATATTGTTTGAAATTGGAAAAATTTATTTATTATTTGAAAGAGAGATTTTCTTTGAAATTTCGAATTTCTCGATAACGTCATCGTAAATCAATCGCAAATTCAGAATGATCTGCTTTGAAATATTATTCTAAGAGTACGTAACACGAACAGCTATTGTTACGAAGTATAAAATATAAATTATAACCGCGAAATTATAATTCATCGGATTAATGAAAAAGGCTGTGTGATGTAAATTTGCAACGACGAGATATTTGCTTCGCCGTTGTGTGCGATAAATTATTGGGGGTCGAGTACGTGTTATAAATTATTTCACGGGTTTAAGACTGTTACTTCTGCCCGAACGATCTATAGTCACGATTAATCGTTGCTGCTCGAAATATTTCATAGCTCGTACCTCAGCTACGTTTTCCTCGTTTTCGAAGGTACCGCTCGCTGTAGATACCCTTCGAGAAGGAAGATGTTTCACGCTTCATTTGCTCCTACCAACTGCTTCCGTAAAGAATGAATGATCGTTATGGTTGACAGTGGTTGCAAATTCGTTCAAGGAGAAACGCGAGATATGCCCTGAATATTTTGTGCCAATACACGTGGAGAAAATCAAATTTCGTGTATTAATGTTTATTTAATTCATCGATCGGTAATAATGATTGATATCAGAATGCATCATTCGTCGAATGTTATCAGCGGAAGATTCATGTGCATCGTTAGGTTCGATTTTCATAATTGTTACAGATAGAACAGCAGGATGGTTGAACAATGGCAAGACGCGTGAAATTGTAGCACGACACGTGTTGACATGACATACTTGTCATTCCGTACACGTAGTAAGAGATTGCTCGGCTATTAACAGGTATGCGCGTTAAATGTATGCGACTGATGGGCACTAATTCAATGTACGATTGACGTGGATCGAATGATTCAATGATAGTAAATCTGCTTCCGTAATTCCACGTGGATGACACTTGTCCACGAGGTAACTATGAACATTGAATTAAAAGCTACCAGTTGCCCCAATATGTGCCATTGTAATAACCAGTCGTTACGTCAAACAGTGATCACTATGGCGATTGAATTTTGGCACGTGTGATCGATGAAAATGTTTTCACAAATTAACTCGCGAGAATAAATTTACATATCAATCGGTTACGAAAGTATTCCTTCCTAATTAACGACTGGTCACATTAATTACATATTTTAAGATACTAAATAAATTTATTGAAATACCTATAAGAAAAATTAAATTGTTTCCAGACATTTTTCATGAGATATTTGAAGAGTTTGAGTTTATATGATTATTGATAGACTGACTCATGCCTTTGACCGGAAGTGTATATATAATTTATAAAAGGACCGCGTGTAGCACGCATCAGTAGGTACCTACACACGTGCAGGGCTGAAAGAATCAATATCCACAGACTGGTGGGTCTGGTATTCTGCAACGTGTCTATTGACATTAGTGATAAACGTAACGTGGAAAGCTTTGAACGAATTCGGGGAATCCCGTGGGACTTCATGCCAGTTAGGCAGGCAATCTTCCCACTCCTCCGCGCCACATCCGTGTTTCACGAGCTCTGTGAAAGGAAATGTGTTTTGGCAGAATTTCAGAGATTTTCACTGCAGCTGCGGCCAGCCTTGCGTTTTATTATAATTTGAATCACGGATACAACCTCTTGTCATTAAATACCATTTTTGAACAGATTTTACCTTTTATATTTGTTCGTACTAAAAGTATCGAGCAACGTGGCAAATAATATTAACTGCACAGTGCTACTTTTTAAGTGTTTAAATAAGAAACTTGTTTATTATTGATATCATTATATCATCACTAGTAAATTATAGGTATATTTAATTTGTATTTAAAGATTTTTATGTTTTGGCCATTTTTTAATTGTGTTTAATATGAATCACAATAATTGTAAATGTTACTGTTATTTATCATTTTTCGATCAAAGATGTTTAAATTAAGAATGCAATGACGCGATGGCGTGTGCAAGTCTATCTGGCAGCTGCAAATGGTTACGATAGTTAGGGTTATGGCATTAGGTTCCGGCTAGAGTCTAGCCGCTAGACTCCCGTAGCTACAATTTCTCGCCTTCCTTCTCTTCTATTCACCCTCTTTCATAGGTATCTAGTGTTCATATTACATATATGATATATCCATAAATAAGGAACCACGAATTACATTGGCTTACCTCAGTTTCCTTCGAAATAATATAGCTTATTGCTTGAATCAAAATGTATGCACTTAGAATCAGAGTTGAGAATTATTTGAATAATCTTCCAATACAAATTTCCAATGAAGATACTCTTGAATAATCTTTTATTCGAATAAAAATATATTCGAAAATCCTTTCATATAAAACAAAAAATTTAATTTCCGAATCTATTATCAAGCAAACAGTCAAAATATTACATTTTACATGCATTTATTTCATAATTAAACATCTAATAACAAATTTTATAACTGTAACGTCATGAATTATGAAAGTACAATAATTAATTACCTACAATGGTACAAACGCATATGTGTTCACCTGCTGTTAAGGTTTAGACATTTCAAGAAGCCTACATATGTGCAAATGTAGGTACACGAAAGGGGTGGAAACCGAAATAATGAGATACAGAGCAATAATACATAACAGAGGCACGCAAACAGAAAGCATATGTCAACATGAGAATCTAGAGGGAATTGCATTAGTCACGATCTTTGAATGCATATTACAAATCAACGAATGACAATGAACCGTCAAAGGGTTTTAAAAATTCTCTTATTATTAAATTTCACATATTTACGTTGATACATTTTAACAGAATATAGATCAGTATAAGAATCTTCAGAATTTTCCTATGAGGATGTAACAGCTCCATGATCAAATCAGGATTCCCTAGGGAAAATAGCGATACATATAGAGAAAGCAGAAATTCTCAAAATCTTAATTTCCATAATATTGATATTAAAAGTGATTTAGAATCAAAATAATATGATTGTTAGTTTTAATAATAATTAATTTTATAATAAAAAGTATTAAATTGTTAATTTTTTTGTGAACACTACATACTGTTTGTAAGCCGTTTCCATGAAATAACTTATCAGAACATTTTGTTGAAGATGATCAAAGGAAGATACTATCCTGTTCTGTGAAATAAAGTTCTTAAGAAACTCGAGGATAAAATGTCCTCGGTACTTTCACCCTCATCTTCGTCTGTGCAAAGTAGTATTATGTCGTTAATAGTGTATACGTGGACTAGATTAAGATCCGATCTCGAAAGGTCAGAGATACTTGAGAGGAAAAGATACTTTGGAAAGGGAATTCTATCTCGAGATAGGTATCTTTTTACTCTCTCTCTATTCGCTCGTTCAGAGTGACCTTTAATCATGTTTGACCAGAGATATCTTTATCAACCTATCGTTTCTGTTCAGGCAAATCGGTTTATTCTCATAATTGAAATAGTTTATCTAAATGTAATTAGTAGATTGTAAAAGTTCATACAAGAATATTCAAAGTATATATGAAATGTACGTAAAATATCTTAATTGCAAGTACAGAATTAAAAAATTATTATTTTAATCATTTGCACAGCAAAACCAGAATATTGCAGAACATAAAAGCAATGTACAATTTGTTGAATATTGCAATTATCATTAATAGGATTCAAGCAGAGACACGTTGCACATGATTGCTAATCCTTGCTAACGTAATTAATTAATCCGTGCACGTCTTCGAGATGCTGTTTGTAACTTGAGAATATTCGACTGTGCTGACATTAGATGTAACGCTCTGATTTACCCGTAAATTGGGAATACATGCGTAGCTGATGCTTCCTGTAGGAATAGTTATCGCGATCGGAAGACATCAGCGAAGGGAGTCTGGGACAGACATCCGACAGGGGACATTAGAGTAGAGGGGTAGCCTCAAAATAGATGTCATCGTTACTCTTCGGCCAGCTTACCAGCCTAGACGATCTTTAATCACAGCCTGTCAGGAACGTATCTGTCACGTTCTAGCAACCCTCTTCAAGAAAAGTCCATTTCTTTTCCTGATCAACCGATTGATCAGAGTAATAATCCTTTAGGTGGTAGGCAATGATGGATCGTATTACTCAAGGCGTGTTATTCGCGTAACTATCGGTTTACCAAACTGCAAAATTAGCACACCCCTAACAACGCAACTTTCATCCCTTTGGGCAAGCTGAAGTTTTTGAAATAAAGTAAATGAAATTTGTTTCACGATGACTAGGGTTAAACAACAGCATTAGGTTTAACCTTCTGTTTCAAATTATGCTAAACTTTCTATGTTTGAATTGAATGAAAAATATTAATTTCATGAAAGAAGGAAAATAAATATTTTCATAAATATTATTTCGAATATTTTGTACAATATTTGAAAATTAAAATCTTTCAGTGAATTTTTATTATACGACCGATAAATTACTTTAAAACCTTTTACGTGATGGATACGCGTGTGCTTTATATGTACACGGTTTTTTCGGTAAAATATTAAATTAAGGTTAATAGTCATTTTCCGAGGTACCCAATTTCGACGGTGATGAGCGTAGCATGATAATTTCACAAGAATTATGAATACATTTTGCATTTTTAAACATCAATTTAGTTGCCAGAGCTCTAATCTGAATTATTTAACACGAAGCCCCTATCGTATTTGATAATTAACAAAACTGAGAAATAAGTAATTAACAAGAATTATGAATTAATTATCACACATTCTCTTTTGCTTTTTTGCAAAAGAAATTAATTTTTATCGCTACTAAATATTAGGTTACTGCATATTAAATGGTAGATTCTGAAATACTGAAAATGTAACACCTGCAGCATATTAATTTCAAGTTCAATAGCTGTTTTATATTAATACTTTGACGACCTCATATTTTATAGAATCTTCAACTCTTGCATTTTTAAATTCCTTTATGTACCTGACAGCAGCTAGCTAGTAAAATTATATTTATAAACTTCAATTTTATGTTATGTCAGGTTGATACACATATCGTTCCTAGTAAATCAGTTGAGATAAAAGAATGAATATTTTTCCTCTCCAATTATTGACATAATATGTCGATACGTGTAAACGGCATCCCTGAATAATTCCTCAAACGGAATAAGCGAAACCCTGAATCCCTTATTCAACCCCTTGCTCTTCTCCTGTGTACCGAACAGTCCGCAGGCTGTTATTAACCACTACAGCCATTATCCTGTCTCCAGATTCCGCATTAGCGTTACCCTCGTCCTAAAATCGTGAATGTAACCCAGGTATCCCCCGTGCACCGAAGGTAGATCAAGCGAGTCGTTTTAGCAAACATCGGATCGCAACGATTTATCAGACTGCGCGAATCCCACGAGCGATCGACGGCCGTCATCGATGCTGCATCAACGACAGAATAATTCAGGTATAATTGACCAGCTCGGCTAATAACGGCTGTTAATTAGTAGGCAGATGCCTGGCGCAGCAGTTACACGGATGAGATATGATCGAGAGTATGAGACCTGGAGACACATACGTGCTAGTGGCAACAAACCACGAACATTAGACGTGGTCATGTATGTGTGTACATGCACAAATGTACAGTGGTTCTCAAAAGTATTCGGCTACCTTTTAAATCAAAATAATTTTTATCAAATTGAATCAAATGATTTGAGACTTTTTTAGAAACTGAAAGGATTAATTTGTTAGATGGATATGTTTTCATAAATTCAAGGGTGTAATTAAAAAGAAATGGTAATAAGCCCATGAAGATTAATGTGTATACTAACAAATGATTTTTGCGAGAGTGCAATGTAAAATTCATAAACAATCAGTCTGGAAGCTGCCTTTTGAATTACCACATTCCGTAGACGATTCGTATTTCTTTATCAGTCGTTAAGCGATGGCCAATTAAAAATTCATTAAACGACTTAACTGAGGCTTCATTGTAGTTCGTGTTTCCTCGAGCGGCCCTCATCTAAGAAATCTCTCACGGTTTCCGTCCCCTTTTCTTCTCGTTCTTCGTGCCTTGTCTCGATGCTGACATTACGCACGAATTGCCGCCGGCAAACAAGACGTCAGGGGTCCGAGTACAATCGTCGGTGTTAACAAGTCACACGTCAGCCCCAGAGAATTTATTCGTTTCGCGCCTGTACGGATATGCAATTTAATTAAAAGCAGCACGTTCTACGGAAACGATATTCACGGCCGTTCCCGTAGTATTTTGTAGGAATAAATCTTGCGTCTTGGCGAACGCTTGACTAGCTGCCGACCCTCTTGAAAGGAGCCCACATAATAATCCCAGCGACGAAAAATTTTCACCCTCCGTGAAGCGTTCCCATTGCTCCGTACAAAGCTACTTCGTCTTCGCTTCTTACATCTTTTCCATTTCGTTTCTTCCTCGTATTTTCAACTCTCGCGCGTGCATCATTTTATGCGCTTGTCTTTTTCTCAATTTTTATCGTCTCCTCGAAAAATTTATATTTTCAAATAGAAATTTTAACTGCTTCGATACTATTCTTCTTTTGTAATTGAAATTGATAAAATATTTATTTCTATAACCATTAACGATTTCACGATTCTTCTCGTATTTATTTCAAGGGTTACCGTCTATTATGTCTTCGCAAAGTGATATTTTGGGATTCAAGAAGGAAAAGAAAAATATTGCACATATGTATTGGTTTTCGTTTATCGCTCCTCGCTAACGTGCTCGAACAAAGGGCAAACGTTGTTATGTCTGTGTAAATGGATATTTTCAAACGATCGTTCGCGGTAGCGAATTCTCTTTACTGTTTCACGTAGTTTAGTGAACGTTTATGTTTCAACGTAGCCGTTGAGGATTTCCTTCGCATAAAACGTAATGTTTCCTTTGTACACGGTTAACTGTATAAAACTTGGTGTTTTAATTAAAAATGTCATTCGCATTTCTAATTAACTTTAATGGTATAATGTTATGATGTAAAGATTGGAGTAAAATGAAAAAATATTTTATATGAATTTATAAAAACAAATTAAGCAAGAATTACGACAGCTAGGTACTCGTGTTTAATAAACACGAATGTCTTTGATTTTCTGAATGTTTGAAAGAAATTCGATTAAACCGGGCTCTTTCTAAGTCAACTGGTACGGCGACGATAATCATGTTCGTTTGAAAGTTGAAACCGATAAAAGTCGCGATGTCCAATGTTCTGAACCGATCGTAAAAGTTAGCGAGTCCAATAGCAGTCAGCTTTGCAAAGCTCTTTTCCACTTCTACCTTCATAGCTTTTACGACAACAAGATCGCAACTGCCACTTCAATTTTCAGTATCATTTAGAGATAGCGTAGCGAGAAAACTTGGAATGCTTTGACACTTTATGAATCTTACTAATTGCATCCTAAAGGTATCCGATGTTAATTTAAAGCTAAAGATACTTTCACCTTCACTTTCCACCGAGTATCACTTTCTTTAATGTAATTAGTCTGGACGTCTGAGATGCACTTTGAAAGAAATAACTAACGTTTATTGATAAATAGAGAATCTATATTAACTATAAAATTGTGCATTTTATCTAATGCAATTTTTTTTATTTTTTATTTTTAGAACCTACTGAATGCAATAAAAAATTAAATTAAGTTTGTTTCTTTTCCACAAAGTACAAAGAATATTACACGCAATCCTCAAATGACGATAAAATTACTTAGTTTTTCTGTTTTTAATAGCAGTGATTTCATCATAGAGCGACGCAGAGCGATTAATTTTATAGAAAGGGGTTTTAGTTGTCTCGCCGACCCTTTAACTGTCCTCTTCTTCCCCTAAATCGCAGCCCCTTCTTCATTTCGAAACTTTTTATACCGGTCTTACGTTCCCGTGTATTCGCTCCTTTAACGTCACTGGCAATTAATATATCCCGGTCGTTTCCCCGCAACTGTCAACTCTCAGCATCGTATCGACTTTTCTCGTTTATGTCCCGTGAAACTGTAAAACTCACGGCCTGCTGTAGTGAAAATTCCATTTCCCAGCAGAAAACACGATTGACCTCGACCACCCTTACCCTTTAGCTGACGTTGCAACACCGTTAACGTGGCAATCGGTGAATTGCATTGAATTCCGAGGGCTACCGCGTTTAATCGAATCCTTTCGCGTTTTGATAGTACATTAGGGAGGGAAGAGAACGTGTGGGAATAATTATTTTGGCTTTCGTTAATTCCCTGTTGCCTTTAAAACGTTATTCACGCAGAATTTTCTGTCATCTGTACCAAAATTGAATAAAATTTCATATATGTATATTCAGGAAATATTAAAAATTATAATTGTAAAAATAGAAAAAATTAAGATTTATATAAGGGAATTATTACCCTCTTTGCGTTTCGCGAAGCTTGTTATTGGATTACAGTGAGTAATATACAGAATTACTATTTGCATTAAAAATGTAACTAATTAAATTCCCTAAATATTAAACGGGAAATTCTTCCGGGTTGAACGAAGTAAAACGAGTGAAAATAACTATTTGAAATTCCTTAAATTTTCTTAGCTTTAACTAAGACTAAATATTTTTCTACACTTTTCACCGACATCAATTTCTATCATTATTCGTAATTTTGCATCAAAGAGCAAGATAATTATCAAAGGTTGCTTCTTATTATGTACTTTTAGATTGTTTCAAATTCAAAAGTCCCTAAGCATCGCAATAAAGGTTTTAGAAATGAATTTAAACGCAAAGTACACGGTAAATCTTAAAGCATCTTTAAATAATTACTGAGCAGACTTGCTGGCTGCGCTTACATAAGACAGACCTTCTTCGTAGGTCTACTTTTATCCTCTTTACGACGTTCCTACGACTTCTCACTCAAATAAAACGCGCTTTCACAGAAACGGAAACTGTTTGTTAAATCTCTCTGTTGTATGCATTCTCGAGGATTAAAAGTTTTCCTCTCCTTTTTATCTTTCGCAGCAAATTTTTACCTGAAATGCGTAAGAACAAAGGAAGCCGCCCTTTCCTTTCGAAAAATTTCCTAAGTAGCCAAGAAGTAATTAGCCGTCGGATACAGGTAAAAGTGCAACTTCCTTTGCTTTTTATAAAAATTAACGCTAAACGTGAATGTATATTTAACGTTTGCTCTTTTGTAGAGGTTAAATTGAAAGTAGGTGCGAAATTTAATATAGCTACCTTAATAATCAGTTACATATTTTTTCCTCTATAATAATTGTCAACAAATTATCAATTTCTTATTTATTTGCAATCTTAAATTATTTATTTATTAGGTATTTTTCATCATTTTAAATGAAATGTTTTGTCCGATTAAGATAAAATTATCGCTTCCATCTGAAATAATCTCTTTTTTTCAAAGAAATTATTTTTTTTCGCGATGGAAAGCTTTGAGAAGAGTCTCGTAAAATATTTGCCATATGCATGAACGAACATAAAGGCGACCTTTCATCGGTAAATGCGGCGAAGTAGAAAAACTTGGACGAACGATAACGATCAAAAGGGAAGGTAACATCAAACGATATCAAATGAAAAATTTACTGCATTTCAAATCGTGATAGTGGATATCACGCTACGGTAGAACATTGAGAAACACTTAAGCGGCAAAAGATGGTGATGATGGTGAAAAGTAAATCGAGTGAGAAAACTATGCCCGAGAGATATGTTCATGCTTGTTTACGATGAAGCAGTTTAGTAGAAGATACGTGTATTCGCTGGTACAACGTTGGTTGAAACAACGAAACTTACAGACATTTAAATTTAAAGGCTATAAATTTTAATGAAATGCGTGGGAATTACATCGTCGTGGTAGCTAAGAATTTTTAAACCAATTTATTCATATGATATTAGACTGTTGCATATCATGTGATTAATTATAAGATATATAAATTAGATAAAATTATTACAAAATGGTATGATCAAATCAAACGAAAATTTAACTTTTTCGTTGCGACATATTTTAATAAAAAATCACAATTTGATAGCTCAAATTTTTTAATTAGTTATATATTATTAATTTGTATACTTTTAGAAAATATTAAAATTCGATGGAATTATACAACCTTTTCATTATTGTTCAGAATATAAAATAAGACCATTACTTAAAACAATGGATTACAATGGAATTTATGAATTGTTTGAATTTCAGAAAATACAGCTAATGAACGTACCATGTGAAGTTAGTTCGATAAGTTTCCACTCTAATGAAAATAACCGGTAAATGTTTTGAATTGTTCCGAACATTTCAACACGTACCTCAGGAAAGTTTGCACATCCATCACTCTTGTATGCGGCTGAAAATCGTGATGACCCGTATTATTACCATCACTTGTAAAATAAGGACCCACTAAATTCTCGGTAGATTTACCAAGGACGTAAATCTGCCTTCTTGAACATACAAATTTCGCAGTTTCAGAAACCCATATTAAATTTTAGAAAATCATTCGGTGTTCAATGTGCTAACATGTGAAATTGCACGCACAGGGGTTGTAACGTTAAAATTATGAACAACCAATCTCCGCGTCAGCGTGTAAATCACCTGTTTCAGAAACCGAAAAACCTTCGTAATATTGAACTATGTATCCGATCCGAATCACACGTAAGTGTGCACTTTATCACCGTTTCCCATTTTCCTGGCAAAAGTAATACAACCATAATATCTCATACATGTAACACGTTCTATAATCCAGCTACGATATATATCCCGACGGAGTATCAAACTTTGTGGATCTTGGCATAAAAGGTAGGGAAGGGTTATGCGAGGGTAGAGAAAAGTTTAAGCGTGAATGGAAAAAAGCAATACGGCAGCATTTTTCCTCGACCGTATATCGACGTATCAGTTTTGAAACGTTGTTACATGGTAGAATGAAAATAACTTCGAAATGCCTGGCTGGCTGCTTTTTCGGCACCATAAGCAATTCCGTACAAAATGTAGTTCAGGAGCAAATACTTTATAAACTAAAATTTTTTTCTCAAGTAACTATTGGATAAAATTTTAAAATTCTTTTACCTTTTAGTTTTAATCTTTTGCACTCCTCAAGCTTTTTTCCCATGAAGGAAAAATATATAGATATAGCATGGTGAGTCTCGCTCTCCATCAAAGTGCAAAGGGTTAATTTTATTTTATATTAAAAAGAATTCTGAGCTACATTGTACTTTTCAACATATACGTATATATATATGTGAGTGCGTGTAAAAAGTACCTACGATTCTTAGATTCGAAGTAGAATTGAGAGCACTTTCTAGTTGGATGGAACAGTTTACAGAGATCTATTGGAAGGCTCAGGGGGTTCGTTTTAAGACAGATATTGCTTTCAAGGTTTCTTTTAAAGCTGACCGAATTAATGACGGAAGTTCACCGAAAGTAATATCGAAGCTGTGAGCCAATGCAGTTTATTTAGCTATGGTATCGGACATCGAATCGAAGTATCGGATGTTCGATATTGTTGTCGTAAGAAACAACGGAAATAACATCTTTCTTAGCGAGCTTTTTATTGATCCATGAAAATGCGACGGGTATAATATACTAGTGATTACTAACAACTGCTGAACTTTTCAATGGTACAATCCTCTTGGGAAGTGAAATTGGAATCGCGAGGAAGGGATAAAAATAATTTCATCTTTATACATGAGATTGTTGACTGTTCTACTTCGCGTGATTAACTGTGCATGGTTTATCGATGAATATTAACAAAATGTTGTTAACGTTTGCAGATTGTATTTCCGCGACACCTAACTGCATAGCAAGGAAAAGCGCACATATGTGTCGTTTGCCGGAAGCGCACGTGTACTAAAGAGTCGACGGAACGTCGATTGTACTGTTATGAAATCAAATTAAACCGGGTTTAATTAAAATAAAGCAATTCGTGAAATAATAGGGCGAGATGATGGAATAAATTACAGAAACATGATTAATAACGGTAATATTATTTAGATGTAATAGATGTCCGATCTGTTATAAAATATATGGTGCTGGGTATCTTCTTCTATAGATTCGAATATTCCTTTCCAAAAGAACATTCGATAAACATATGAAAAACAAGGGTGAATATATTAGACACGAACCCTTTTAGGGTAGAAACTGGATTCGTGCCCGGCAACTATCGAGAAATTCCTGTCTAGCCTTTTTCGTGCCAACTTCGGTTAATGTCTTCTTCGTCTGAAGTACTTGTTCAAATCAATACATTCTACTATAAACTTTGAAACCATAATTAACTTAACAACATAGTACGTGTTAGATACAAAAATTATTTGGCAAATACAAAAACTTAATATCAATATTTTATTGGTTGATGGTGGCTTCATTGATTTTACATTATTGAGCATTGTACGTTTCCACAAAAGTTAATTTTTTTTAATTATTTGAAAGTTGTTCATAAATTGTTTTAAGTAACTTAAAATCACCGATGTAAGTACATCACGTCTTATTTTTCACAGTGTCCTTAACATCTTTTTCCGCTGCACATCTACGATGTTTGCCTTGTTTCAGGTGGTAGACAGAAGTTTGATAACAAGACAACTTCTTCAAGTTCTTCCTAGATAAATTTTGTCCAAATTTGTTGAAACTATTTTTTAGATTTGAAAGGATGTAAACGTTTAATTTCTCACAATCAAATTATAATGTTAACAAGTAGCTGTTGTCTGTATAAAAATGTAATATCCTGATTCATTTTATTTAAACGCAAGAAACTTTTGACCAATATTGTACCGTACTTCCGCATATATTTTTCGCGCCCTTATTTACGTGAGATATTTTTAGGAAAAAAAAAATAATGTCCCAGTATTTTTCGCATGAAAAATACAACACCTTTTAGTGCAGGCGTCACGTTATGAGTCAGCCAACAAGAATTTCTCCTGCCGTCTACCGTGAAAAATATTATATTGTTTAAATATTAAATCTGTTTTACAAGGAAAGGAGCGCATCATTACTTAAGGATTAAAATTTTTAACACAACAGAATTTTAAACTTATTGTTAAATAGAATTGGACACATAACTTTGAACGACTGCAAAATATCAGTGGGGATAGCAGATAAATTATATTTGTCAAATAACCGAGTCTTTGAACAATTGATGAGTCAAAGAACAACGGTTGCCCAACGTCGATGGACAAAATTCTTCAGATTGCTATCCTGCATACTTGCATACGTTCTTAAAAGGACAGCGAATATCGGCGATATTGAACATTAACAAGCCGGAAGAATAGAACGATAGATCTAGCCACGTGAAAGGGGTGAACCGGACGTGGCTGCAGAAAGCGGAGGCGAGCCTTTTCGACCGCCACGTCAGCTAACTTCGATATTGCCTTCCCTTCTAACGGTCATTCACCGTATTCACATGGAAAAGCCGGAGATACTTATGCACATTGCCCCTTACCTCGACTTTTCTCCGCACGTGTGCATCCGATAAAAGGGAAACACGTGCGTGCGTTCCTTACTGTGTTCTCAGCACCGGGATTTTGTCCAACAGGCACATTCCTCCAAAAGTATAACGCCCGATGACAATGCACGTAATACGTGTTATATCATCGTTTCGTTGAAACAACAATTTTAAAAAAAGAAAATGAAAAAATTCATAAGAATATCAATTTCGTTAGATACAACACGAAAGGTTCAAACAGGAAAAGTAAAGCAAAATTTATGCTACGTTTCAAGGGTTGCTATGAAAGAACAGGAAGCGCGCGTAAAAAATGTAAGATTTCCTGGGTCGGTTAGACATCCCGTCGTATACATTTGAAAATAAAGGGATCGAACTAAAGGAAGTTTTTGGCTAGGTCGAGAGAAAACGTAGATTTGCCTATAAAATGGTCGACGCGCGGGCAACGATCCAGTATTCGGCCGCGATGTACGGAACATAGCGCAATCGATTCGACGCGAATCTCCAGCGTGGTTTTTGGTCGCTGCCGAAATTGCCAATTTAATGCAGTTAGGAAAATATATTTTCATGCTACGTCTGGCTGAGCGTAACGTATCACGCGGAGTATTTTATATATAATTAAATTCAATTGAACGTAATGGCATGGTACCGGGCTCCCAGCGACCGCTACATTTTTCGACCGATTCCACCATGTTGCGCGAGGGGGCTTGCAATTAATTGCGGCCCATGAGCTAACGTTTTATGCACTCGCGACATAAAATTATTCATTCCGCTTGCATCTCTGCGCACTATCGATGCGGGAAATGCAATAGATTCGCAGTCGACTGCTGCGAATTTATTTGCCTGATATTCGGAAAGTGTTATTTTCTGTTTACGTCATGCGTGAAATAATAGAACACTCGGTCGCTCCGATATTGAAAAATGTCGTCACCTGTAAGCAAAATTCTACATAGAACTCATTTTTCTCTTGGAAATTATTTCAAATGGAAGGAAATTGTTATTTTACTATGTATTTTCTAATCATAGAATTTTTGAAACTAACGTTTTATTAAGTTAAGTTTTAAGGAAGTTAATAAATTCGATATACATCAAGTTCATGAAACATTGCATTAATTTTAAGTTTAATTCTTGATTCAAAACTGTCCGAATTCTGGATCAAAGGATCACCAAAAATATGGCAGAAAATTATTGATTTGAATGGTCTTTGCTTTGATATTTATTAGGTATAGATTCCATACATACTTATGCAATTAACTAACAACCAGTTTCCCTATAAATAACTTCTGCCCGTGTTCTTGAATAATATCATGAATTTCAATTATGAACAATACCATGGCTTATCTGCTATCCTTTCTATTATATTAATTATTACCTGTCTGAATTATTAATATCTGTGAAATCACGACCACATAAACATGCATGGATTGTATAAAACAGACAGGGAAACATGTTCAGTTATTTAATTAAAACTAAAAATTGAAGACATCCTTTTTAAAATGCTCTCAATGTCTGAAGAAATGGCATTCATTAAAAAGTACAATCTCCTTCAACAGAAAAGACTGCTTCTTAAGATTCGAGTGACAGAAAGCCCCTGGTTTGAGGGGTTGTAATAAAAACTAGGCAGCATCATCGAGGATTTCTGTGGTAACGAAACCTCACTGCTAACAAGTCATCTTGGTTCATTGTCCTATCGGCATTCTGGTAGGTCGGAAGAATGGAATGGATGGCAGAGGTAGTTGGGAATTAAACTTTTGGCCGGAGACAATGAGGGGCTCTGTTGGCACACGCGTTGAACAGCCTGGCTGGGAACAATGCCTTGGCAATATCTCTATACATATACCATAAAAGATAAAATGTCTAGGCCTATGAAAGCGGTGAATCAGCGTTAATGTTACCGTCTATTTCCAGAAATCTGCGCCGCCGGAGCCCATTCCGTACGTGTCTTTTACACGTGTAAACGGCCATATTCGCAGCCATTTCCCTCTTCGAATACTTTAAGAGATATAGAGAACTGTAAATTTCTAGTATTGCAATAAACTGTCGTTCGAAAAGCACCTCGATATCTCAAGGTGTTTACCGATGAAAATTTATCGCTACATTTCTTGCTCCCTGTTGACACTCTGGGGATTATAAAATATTTTCAAGTTTATGGCTATCGAATGCTTTATTTTTGTGTACTCGCTCACCATCGAATCCAATCAGGTATGAAATAGTGAATGCACTTTAACAATTGAATTCACGAATAAAACAATACAAAATTAATCAGTGAAATGTTCCTTCAAATAACGAGCATAAAAATTTCAGGAACAATTAGTTCACTTTTATTTATACTCGAAATTTACCAAATTTGATCAATTCTGAATGAGACATTTTTATAACTGGATTTTGCCTCTATATTCGCCGACAAATTTGTAATTCTTGTCATTAAAAAAGTGTCTGTGATTTTTGTTAAAGATCATAAGTATCCTAGGACTTTTGAATGATAATGTACCCTGCCATTGAATATTTATCAGTCGCCTTGAACGCTAAGCTCCGGTTTCCATATTCATCAAAATGTTCATTATCAAGGACGCGACCAATTTATGATAAGTTTTAACGAACCACCAGTCTCAGGAGGAAGAAGCGAATAAAATGATTCACTGATGATGGTTTGACATTACGGAGAGATAGGTGCACGCAATACGCCTTATCAAATGGTAGAATCAAGGATGTTTGACGTGGTGCCTAATGGATCTGCAAGCACGATGTTATCGGACTAAAATTGAACGAATGACAAACAGCAACGGTCTTGGCCGATAAGGGTCAAAGGACGGGATTAACCTTTACTTCAGTCGGGAGCTGTCGGTGAAATTGTTTGCGAATGAACGGGAGATGCAGATAACGCATCGGTGAATATTTACGATCAAACGAACGTGATTCATCGAACTTCAATGTAACGCGTGAACGCAATTTAATTTGTTAAATTTTGTTTGGAAAATGATATTTTGTTTGGTTTGCACAACTTGGTATTTCATTGAATTTAATTGTAATAAAAGTTTAATCTGCTTGATTTGTACAACTTAATATAGGGTGGTGTTGTAAATCATGAAATGTGAAATTTACGATGGTGTGCCATTTTTCCATCGTAGATTTAACTTTGTTTGCTTTACCTTTGTGAAATTAAATGTAGAAAAAAATGTAAATGATTATGAGTATGATTCGAGGACGGCTGGAAACACGAGTGTTTGATCATTTATGGGATGAACCGATAAAAGACAGAGAAGCGTGCCAACTTTCAACGGTGTAGCCCAGCGTCCGCGGAAAACCCTAGAGTTTTCTGTGGCCGTTAAGTCCCCTAGGGTTGACACAGGTGTCGACCTGAGGCCGTTTCCGACCTCGCCAGGAGCAGGCTCCTGAGTTCATAAAGGTTAATGCGTATACGGAAAGAGAAATCTTTCCGGAGCCGCTAAGCTACCGGCGAAACCGGCAGAGTTGGCATTGTACTTGAAGCAGGGATAATCCCTTAGCCCAAACATTCGGATTAATAGCGAGCGGCGGCAGCCGTGTCGAAGCGCGACGATACATTCATTCGTGCTTGAACCTTCCTCGAGACAGTATCGAGAATAAAGAGATTCACTAGACAAACGACTAAATTATTTAACCCACCGACGATATCCCAGACCGTAACATTCAACGTCTGCTAACGCCAGAGATATTTAATTATGCGAGCTGGTTTCCGAAACTTTGATAGAAAAACTTTTGATCCGTATGTAAACAGTTGCCGGGAGATGTCAATAATAGGCAACTGAACTGCTCTTGTTATTATAACACCACTTGAACTTCAGTCGGTTGAAATTAATCAGTCTCGTAACAGCCGCCTCGGAGTTGGCATCAACTTGCTAATCGCATAACGGTACAAGTTAATAACTCGTTTCTTGTCTTATGTGGTTGTGTGTTACCGAGGTGTCGGTGTATTATTACATATATATATACGAGGGTGTGTTAATGTTTTTATGGTGTGGTTTCTCATAAGTGTTTTGCATGTGTACGAAAATATTTTATGAGACTTTATGAGACAGTTATGTACGTACAGTGAGTGTAAAAGATGTTTAGACACCGTTTAAAACAGAATAACTCATTTAATGTTGGACTAAATGACTTGAGGTTTTTTGAGAATATACAAATTAATTTACTAAGATATGTGCTTTTGCCGTTTTAAAAAATTACAATTTGTTGAAATCGTGAAGGGTAATTTTTTAACCCTTTTATGTTAGCCTATAATGAAAATTGAAAATATGTCTTTTGTAGATTCAAATAAGTTATGTGTATGCTGAAAATTTCATCAAGATCGGATGTTAATGCACTTAGAAGTTACAAGTAATTAAAATTTCCAAAAATCGCGACTTTTTATCTAAGAACATACACTTTTTACACTCACTGTATTTGCTAATATGATTATAATTTTCTTATATCAGTGTATTTCACACATAATTTTGCATGAACGTATTCTAAGTGTCTCATATAATTATGTTGACTTTGTTATGATAAACAAGAAGTGGTGTCATTTGAATTATGTCTTTTTGATTTTCAGTGGAAAGGTGATGTAAAAGGGAGTAGTGAACTGTCTTGATGCAATCTTCAAGATGCAACTGCAGTAGTGCAAGTCAACGATCGGTGAGTCGCATATTTTATGCTTTCTCCAGCCCCTATTGTGTAAAACAAATGGACTGAAACGATACGGGGTTGTTTGTATTTTTATGCGCTAACTCCTTTGCATTTAAAGACGAGCTATTTCGTGAACTAATTTTTGTCCATCCGATTCTTTGAACGAGATATATTTCCATTGAGAAAGAAAATTCTATGTTAACAATTTTATTGCATGAAATATTTAAATATCAAATTTGATCACTTTTTATTTGAAAATAGTTTATTTCAAATTTTTTGCGAATGATTTTAATGAAGCTTATTTGCTGAAAAGACTCGACAAGTTTTGTTCTAAAAGAGTGCGAGTACAAGTTAACGTAACTGTGCTCCCTGTTATGCTCGTTTTTTCACACGTTTTGTTTCGAAATTCCACACGGTACGAACAGTACTGCTGAAATTAAGCTCAAAATTTTCCAAGCACACTGATCATAGCGTCAAAATTTACTTTTTTCTCCTTTTCATTCGCTCTTTAATTACATGAATTGTTTTTTCCCTATCGATTTTCGATACTAATTATGTTTGAAATGTTTCAAGCATTTTACGATGTTAATTACGTGTTCTATTCTCTGGATATTATTTCAATCAAATTGTTATTCTATTTATTCATTTTGATTTGATTGATTGTTATTATTTTTTTAACGAAAGGAAAGGATTTGTTTTTAAATATTTATCATGAACATTAACTTTCAAGCGACACTGAATGTGTCACATGTTTAGATATTAAAAATTCACACGATAAATGTCGGGAATAAGAGCAGAGCATAGAAATACTCGGGGTCCTTTGACTGATCATAGAACACTTGTGCATATGTCATATTCGGTAATTAGCTGGTGGCATTCAGAGCGGAACTCACACACTAGCCCGAGACGTCGAAATTCTCGGCATAGACGGAAATGAAGGGGTTAACGACGGAACAATACAAGCTTGCTTCAAGCTATCCATAATGAGGTCGTCCGTTCGTGAAATATGGTTAATTATCTGGTTGCAGGCTTGCCTGACATCAACTCGAACAGGGAGACGTTTCTTTAATTTCACGGATAATTAGTGGAATAGAAGCGTTCCTGTGCTCTTTCACAGCCAAGAACGAATGCAAAAGTACGCGCGAAATGTGCTGATTGCATTAGCGGAAAGACGAATAGCCGTTTCGGTGAATGGGTTCGTTAACTTGCACGCTTACAAATTGCCCACCATTTTGGTCGACCGTTCTACCCCTTCAACGCGGTTTTTTCTCTTTTCTCTTTTTTTTTCCTCTTTCGCGCTCTGGAAAATCCACTGAGGCTAGATAAGACGACCAGAGATTAGACGTTAATACCAGTGCTGATCTCGACGTTACCTATCTCGCATTTTAAGTCTCGTATCCATACAAGAAAACGTATCTAGTAAATGCTGCTGCTTAATTAACACAGGAGAACAGTAATACGACCTCTGTTCTGTTTTTATGAAATACATGGTATGAAATACTAATATGTATATGTATAGTTTTATCGTGTACAGAAAAATTCTGGACTTCAATTAACCTAACTGAATAAAAATATTGGAAAAATTTCTACTAATTAGTTTCAAAATATAGAACAAATGGATTCTACAATTTCAACTTCTATATCATTTTTTTTTTCATTATTACTCGTTCGTGTTACTAGTTCGGAAGTACCTTATTCTAAAATTTTATATAACAAGCGACGTTGGGAAAAAGAGTGTTGTATTATTCGGAAAATCCATTATTCGAACAGTCATGCTTCTTTATTATTTCGGATAATAGGAATTCCACTGTATTCAATGTACATGATAAGGTAACAATAAGAGGCAAGGTAGAGAGAGCTTTTTTCTGACAATGAGTATTTCTACGTACAAGGAAAATAAGGTTATTCGCTCACTAGGAATAAATGAAGCTCATTTTCGTAAGAAATATGAAAAATGTTGACATATTTGAATTACATTATTATTTGTGATATTTATTGTTGGTTTAAATCTCATTCTCTGAACTGACATGAACCATTATAAATTATACAATACAAATCCAAATCATTAAAATCACGTTATTAATGTGGAAACGAATTATATTTAGTCTTTCATCTTTCAAAAAATTGAATTCAATCTTCTGTCGGACGATGATCAGTACCGAGAGGATGAATCACTTTAAATTCACTAAGAAATTGAATCATCATAAACGAGAAATAAATACAATACAATGTATAACCATATGATCTTCGTGCGATAGCTCCAGTAATATTTAAATAAATAATAGTTACTAATAATGAACATAGAAGGAAAGCTATGCAACCAGGTGCCATGTCGCTCATTCTCATTTTTGTGTATAAGTTTGGATAATTAACGGCAGCTCTTCCATATGTTAGACCCAATCCCAATAGTGTATTGAACATTGGACCACCGAAACAAGCTGCGTATCCCATCCGAGGAAATCCTCGTTTAGCTATGGCGAGATTTGATATCATATCTATAAAGAAATTTCCAGTGATATTAGTGATGATTAACAGTAAGATGAATTGCCTGGATGAATGGTACCGAAGCAGGGGTTGCTCCCTTCTCATAATTCCCTTTTAAATTATTCGCGACGGGATGAGTGGTATAAAGCCTCCTTCTTTCATTTATCTTTAATAAAACGATCTCGTGTGCTAGGCAGAAATGATGGAAGCGTGCAAGGGAGGAATTGAACAATTGAATTAGCCGAGGGTTCGAGAATCGTCAGAGATGTAATATTCAGAAACATGAGTCTGATATTTTAATATGAAACAAATATGTAAAAATATATATACAATTATTTGATATTATTTAATTTCTAATAAATATTATTAATATAGCCATCTTCATCAAACTTTAAATTGATACACCATAAGTGGTATTTTGCGGTGCCTCTATTATCTACGAATTATGTCAAGCTTTCTATGTTTAGAAATGCAATTGACCATTTGAAATGCAATAACCTGATAGAAGGAGGCTTCGTAACAAAGTACAGATTACATTCGAATTATGCAGCAGCAGTAGTTAATCCTTTCGTCACTAAGGGCGACCATGGTCGATTTCCATGAAGTGATTATAGTATACTGCAGGCGATCATAAGCAAAGGGGTTTAGGTTTGCAAATGGTATAAATGCAATGTGACTATTAATAAAGATGTTGTGTTGTAAATCGAGTTTAATAAAAAGCATTGCTTTAATATACAAACGTACGGAAACATTATTTAACATAAAGGAGTGTATTAAAAGAGTTAATTACTTACCTCCTACACTGTTACCCCATGCAAGAAGTGTAATACCTAACATGGCATCCGATATACTGAAAGCGTATCCTACACATTGAAGAACAGCCACCACTTCGCCAGCTATCAAATAAACCATCATCATGGCAGTCAAGAAGCCGAGAAATGCAAAAACCTGCAATTAATTTGTCGCCAGCAGTTACAAGCAAACGGCTGTAGAGAGATAAAAAAAAGAGAGAACACCACCGAATAGGAACGGTTGCTGTAAATCGCAGAAAAAGCAGAAAAGGTACTCACGTTATGATACTTTGGTATGCGATCCTTGTCGGTCGTTAGAAATACAATTACGCCAATTACAGTGCCGGTACCGAGGAATATCGGGATAATTGAAACGGGGCCAAAATGTGTGTGCCAAACTACGAAGTAAGGGTGAAAATGAGACGAGATCGTACTGACTGGACCGCTGTTTCGGCCCATTAACCGAACTTAGGAAACTTTTTATTGGAGTGCATAACAACTGCATTCAGCAACGAAAAGATACTTTGAATAAAATATTGGGTAAATTATAGAATAATTGGCACTTTAAATTGAAACTCTATTTCAAAGGACCAGCTGCATTTAGTAAATGTGTACTTTACGTAAAACAAAATTGATAAATAAAATTAAAGACAGAGGGAACAGAGTCTAAGTCCCGTGTGTCGCCGACCTTCAGGACGGATTCTTGATATCTATGTCAAGAAAATTAAGAAAGAAGTTTCTAAGTTCAAATTCTATCCAATGGTATTGAATAATAAAAACTTAAGTTCCACTCGAGACAAAAGAAACAGAGTCCAAGTCCCATGCGTCGCCGACCTTCCGGACGGTCTTAATACTTAATGAATTCCATGTCGCATGTATTCGTATTTTGCAAACGACCTTTCTAGTCTTTGGAAAATTTCATGAAAGATGTACACAGTATATCAACACGTTCATTAAGGTTCAGCAAAATAAATAACGCGAAAGTCGTGTAAAAATCTGTGCCAGTTTGTTTTAATTTTGCCTAAAAAAGGGCAATTTGTACGTTACAAAAAGTGCCAGCTTATATTTCACCGCGACTGAAAATATTTTCTGGGAAACCTGGAGCTTTTATTAGAGCGGACAATTTATAACGGCTACCGTAGAAGTCGCGACAATTAATACGACTAACCGTTTAATAGAAACAACGCAAAGGTCGGTGTCATACACAGCTGGAAGCAATTTAGCAGCTTGGACCAGCCCCTCATCGTCGCAGTGGTGTTCACAAGCGGGATAAATAATTGAAGTAGCAGCATGACAGGTGATCGTATAATTAAAATGATTTTAAAGACCCAGTTAGCGCTCGTCCAATCATCCTTGCTTATTGGATTGATATCGTATAGAAATTCTTTGAAAAGACCCTTTGGTCTGTTTGGGTCTTCTATCTCTTCAGGTTCCTCTGGTAACGACAGATTTCCACGAATTTGTTCACTTTGTAATTCGGTTGCAACTGCAACATCTGAAATATAAAAACACATTATAAAACTTTGCAAAAAGAAAAAGTTTTCGCAACAAATGCCACGCAAGGATCAATATGCCATCTAAAAAGCACTTTCGCAAGTGCAAATCAAACATTCATGAAAACAATTGCTATTCTAATTTGATACAGTTATAGGAGAGCGCTTGGTCAATCGTGAAAGCAACATTCGTACCGAGCTTTGTTCGCAAACCAAAAGCACGTTTCCTCGTGGAAATCCTTGGAATACTGGCAATGTCCTTGTTCGCCAAGTAAGTGCGCAGAATATTTGGATCTGACACATTTGGGATTCTAGCTGTAAAAGCACACAAAGAAAAATTTTAAACAGAAAGAATCAGTGATTGCGATGATAGAAAGGAATTGAAAATTTTTCGAACTGGTCAAGATGATTGAACCCTTTAATACCACAGAAGGAACTTTTCTCTCGCGTTCAATTCAGAAACGGGTCATTCCGTACCATTATCCTTTATCGAAAGTTTCCCTCTTCTCCGATTACAACGCGTAATTGCAATCAAATGATACCGTTTCCTTAATTAAACCGTGACTTCGCGCAGTTCCTCGAATTTATAGCTCCTTCCATACTTCCCGTTTTCAAGAATAACATTACGCCGCGGTCGCATTAAGTTCGCCGCAGGTTTAAATAGCAGGCACAAAGTTATTCTTTTAAATGGATTCGCTTCCGGGTCCAGTTTCGAGCGTACTAGAGTTGATACGTTTCGAGAGAGTCTTTCAAGACGGAAAACGCACTTTTCAGCTTCTCTTCGCGGGTTTCGTGCATCTGCATTAATATCACCGTCGCGATGAACAGTCCGTAGCATAAAATAAGGCCTGAAATTAAAATGCATAAGCATTAAAAAGCGTTAGCCTAGCTAGGGTCTGCAGGTGCACGCAAAAGTCAGCGTAATTAATCGTCACACAAAAGCACGATACGACGAAAGAAAAACTTGCAGGTGCATTGTAAATCTCGGCTTAAATTATGAAATGGCATAAAAGAGGCTTATTAATTTTGTTCCTTTTTACGTTACACAATGAAACAGAATTCTAAGAAATGAGGACAAAATTCAGTGCCACGTTTTCTTCATTCAAAATTCAGAATTTTGTTAAGTTCTCTACTTTTAATTAATTATTTGACGTATTTAATTTTTTTTAAGATATAGACAAATTCTCATAGCTTTTGAATTTTAACTTCTTAGAATTCTGCATCACTCTCATAAGAGAATTCATTTGAATCGCAGTTCTTCTTCGAACGAATAGTTTTCCGGAACGAAAAACGCATTTAATTGGCGGTGATTTAAAAGGGGTGGTTTAATTGTTTCGTGAGGAAGCTTCAATTGTTTCCTTCCGAAGAATTTTACTGTTTTCTTCTATCGATTTCGTTAGCTTCAACAATAGTCCCGTTTTTTTTCTCTCTCTGTTTCTATTCTGCTTCTCTTTTCCTCTTTTCGCTGTTAAAAAACTCATCGCGAAACGCTGGAGAAATTCGTCGGTGGCCAGATTGCGAGGAAACCAACGGTAGAAAGATCGTGGCAGTGCTTAATTAAATTCACCCTCGAGTTATTGTTATTACTGACAATGAGATAAAGTTTCTACTTATTAGTCCCCGTAGATAAACTTTTGCACTTCCATGACACGTAGCTCATTTGATCTCCATACGCTCTTTGTTTTAATTTAAATGGAAATACGATTTGCTCACCATATACATATATGTATGTATTTATTTCTGACCTACATGCTATGCGTGAGATAGTTTTCTTGAAAATAAAAATTAATCATTATTCATTTTTCTCTACTCTAATTTTGAATTTTTCGTTAAAAATTTTCGTTTGAAATTCACATAATATATAAATTCTAGAAACAAATTATCGTGTTTATTAATGTTACCCTACTGCAAGGAATCGTTCTCGTTTTATACAATTAAGAATAGCAATTTTTCACGTATCTACCAAACTTGTTCCAGTAAACCTGGTAGCGTTGCATATAACTTTACAAGAAACTTTCTACAATTCCCTAAAGTTCACTGCTTCTCGGAATATGCAATGTTCGGGCTATACATGAAAGTACTCCTACGTAGGAGTTACGCGAACTACGATTTCAATGTTCGAGTTAGATAACAATGCAACGAAATAAAAGCCGCGATTAGAGTCTATGTGTTAGTTTGCTGAAAACGGAGCGGCCGACTTATTTAAACAATACCTATTATCCATACGTAACTTTATTACAAATATTATTTATTAATCGACACGTGCTAATTGGAAGATTTTAAATTCCTGTACTTGCGATACTTAAGGGTAGTGGGCATTTTTTCGGGTCAAAAGATATTATTTGATAGGAGACAATATTCGGAATCAAAAAGGTCTTTGACTTTAGTATGTATCACCCTTAATAGTAAGAGCACACAACACGATCAGTAAAATGGTTACTAAGAAAAAGGAACATGAGTACCGAAAAACGTGATTTTACAAGAGAAGTATTTTTCTAAAATTTTGTCTATCAATTCATAAATCGGACCCAACTTTGTAACCATTTTTCGCCCATTTATAGTATATCCAAGAAATTGTTTCAATTATAGATTTTGATTTCAAATACTGTCTATTATCAAATAAAAAAATATTAAAAAATTCAATGTTTTTATTCCTAAAATTGTCCACTACCCTTAAACGGGTATTAATGTACTCTAATACTTAAAGTGAACCGTATACGTACTGACAGCTTCCCAAATGTAAACAATTTCATCATTCACGACGTAGCTGATCCAACATATCGACATCATATAAAAACAAGCATCCCTCATAAGGAGTTTCAAGGGGACTCGAAAGGGTTTGACCACGGCGATCGATCCAGCGATCATTGTCGTAACAAAGACACCGGCGCCAATTAACTCTGTAAACATTATTATCCCCTCTTCGCTAGCCGATACGAGAGACGTGAAGATGTCAGGTGCACCGTTTCCGAATGCCAATATCGTCACCCCGGCTATACTGTCCGATAGCTGCATTATACTGGCTATCACCGCCAGTGACGGGCAAAAGCTGCACAGATAGACAGAATAAAAAAAAGATGAGCCCAAGTTGGGTGTCGAGGATCAAGTGGAGGGAATTGTAACCCCAAACCGTATATGATATTATCCTTCGAACGACCCACCCTAAGCTGATAAATGATGTTTTGTAACATAAAGGATGGTCCGGTTATTTTGATACTATTTTCTAAAGTATTATTGTCCATTTATTTTTCACGAGCTGTGATCCTTCATTTTCTTTTTTTTTCTTTTTTTCTTTTAATTGCTTCAGTAGGAAAATCGAATTTTTTATCATACTATATTCTACCTAATTAAAATTTCTAATAATCAGATTTTTGATCTACCTACATATAATTATTATAGGTAGATCTACCCAGCCCAGATTAAACGTGTTAAATTTGATCATTAGTGTCACATATTCGTAATTTTGAAAATCATCAAGAATATGGTTACTTATTACTAAGGTTCTTAGACGAATTGAGAATTGGTAAAAATTTTTATCAGACACAAAAAGGAGAAATAGAGAAGGGGGAGGAGATTGTTAGAATTAATCTGCGGTGATCGGTCCTGCTCGATGTTTGATTTCCGGACAGGGAACGGTATCGAACTTGCTCCTCATCGTTGGCTCCGGTTGATATTTTATTTCCGGTCGTATGAGCGAATGTCGAGTACGTTCGCCGACGTTCTCCCCCTCGATAGAGGGAATCGAATTTCGATGCGTCTGCGTTTGTAAATGCAACTGCTGGGTAAATGAATCGAATTAGGTGCTGATTCAGACTTCGTTTAAAGACGAATTTCGTCTGGGATTGGAACTTGAGTGAAAATTCAGCATTCATCTTTTTTTGTAAAAGAAAAAAAGGATGTGACCATTCGGTATGTTAAAAATTGTTAAAGAATAAAATGTAAAGCAATAAATCCTTATGCTACGAGCAAATGGTGTAAGTCATGTTCAAGATGTTATGGTAGAATTATTGTTACCATCGTGGTAAAATTTTATTAGGGTAGAAAGTTGCAGGGTGTCACGTAACAGAGGTGAATCTTGCCTTCTTAATGGTGGAACATAAAGTTTCCTCGAGTGTCTGGATTAAAATTGAATCAGTTTCCGCGTGAAAATACGTCGATTCGCACGCACACGATCAGCTATAATTCACCCTTTACTGAACACAATGTGTCGTGAAAGACTTTACGCGGCGCGTGTCCAGTAGTTTTATGGAAAATCGGGGAAACTTTATTTCTGTCGTTACGATTTTATTAACTATCGTTTTGTAATTCTTCTGTGCTTTATTGAACTTGTGTGCAGAAATAGGGAGGGTAAAAAAATGTGGACATTAAGACAATGGGAGTAATAAACAGGTTATAAAAATTAATTATTGGCACACTTAGCATAGTGATTAGAATTTTATAATTCTATAATAATTCCAGTAATAAGTAAGTTACCAAAATTAATTATTGATGCATTTAGTATGATGATTGAAATTTTATAATGTGACGTATAATTAATTATGAATTCTTGCTGAAGTTAAGGGTGTCAATAATTAGCGTATCTTACCCTGACTACTCTTTATTTAACGTGTTTTACATTTAATAAGGAAGTACTTACAAATCGTCTGCAGTGCTCCCTAACATCAGAAACAGATATAAAAGCCATAGTATTAAGAATATCAATCCAAGGCTGAACAAAAATGTATTCTCCGATCTGAAAGTACAAAATAGGACTTCCGTATATTGAATGACGGAATCAGTGTTACAGTCTTCAGTTTTTATAACCCATTCACAACGTTTTTCAGCGGGAATTTGCCAAACGTATGAACAATCATCCTAAATAAAATTAAAAACTCGATAAATTTCGTTCAAATTAAATTCAACGAAACAAAATTATTTAATATTAATATTTTTGAAATGTAATAAAAAGAGAAAAATATTTGAAGCGATAAAATCGTTCTGTTATTAATAATTACATAAAAGAATACAGATTTACAAATTTATTTGATGATTTTAATCGTACCTCACGTATTGGTAAATATCCATGTCTATAATATCTACGAACCATACCAAACTCGTGTCAATCCTTGTTTTCTCGCTGAAACGTTAATACAATTTTTAACCTGTTTTTATTCAATTGAAAACCATGCTGTCAACATTTCCGTATAAATAAAATGATATACAATACACTGAATTCAATTGTTTAGTGGAAAGTGTAGATCATTACGGATGGTGAATAAAAATGAAATTATCGGAATCAAATTTCTATTAACCATTCGTCTGCAATTTTATTTTCACTAACACCGTCTACATACTGGGTCGTTTAAGTTCGTGACTAATTTTTTTACTCTTCTCAGTTTTAAAAAAATCTGCAAAAATTCTGGGATACTTTTAGTCGAGTTAGATATTCAAAGGATTAAGTGGGAAAAATAAATATTTGGAAGGAAATTGGGAGAAACTTGGAACTCACCTCAGACATAAACGACCCAGTGTGTCTATTGACTCTACAGTGTAGAGGGTTAATTTTGATGAAATTTATATTATTGTAAAATTTTATTTTATATTTTTAATCCTTCCTCGGTTATATAATGAATACTAAGGCAATCTTTATATAGGTTATTGGGTTAAATTATTATTTTTGTTATCGAATCACTTGTGAATTGTTCATTATCAATTGTGACTACCGGTTAACCAGTTAGTTTGAAGCGAAGAGATTTGTTCGGTTACCACAATTGGTGCTGTTACATTTGTAAATCTTTCTCCGCGCAATTCAACGCAAACCGGTACATTTATCTAAGTACAATCAACAAAAGCCGATCAATTTGTTACTGTAGCCGAAATAAATAGCATAGCCGGTGACCATATGCCGCGCAAGCTTGAATCATTTGTAACATTGAAAATAGCAGAGTTCATTTTTCCCTTAGCACGCGTTCTGAATCCAAAAAGCTTCCGCGATCAAGATGTACACAATGTTCACACTTTTAACATTCGGATTTATTCGTTCGCGAATCCGACTTTACCTCCGATATTCAGGTGAAACTGAAAGGGAGTAACCATCAACGGTTGAATGAAAACAAGAGGCTCATTAGGCAAAGTCCACCCTCTTCCTATTGTTTCTTGTTGTCGAGGAACGATGAAACCGGAAGTTCAGTTAATGAGCACGACACAAACCGAACCTGTCCACTTTTCGTGGACTTTCATAAAAATAACCCTTCGAGTACTGTCCAGCAATTAAAGTCGAATAATTAATTAAGGTCTAGGTCGCAATTGAACTTATACTGTCAGTACGATTAATACTGATAAAAATTTAATATTAAAGAGACTGAAAAAAAATGTTCCTTCATTTTTAAAAGCTAAATCATCCTTTGTGAAAGATATTAAAATACAATTAAAATCTGGAAAATTGTTATACTATTCGGACGAGTAAAATGAAAATTACAAACTCACTTGAATCGTGCTAGCGAGGATGCGTTGAATTCTTTAATCGAGTAAAGTTTTAATTAAAAATATTGAAACTGCATGCCTGGTGCTCGTCCCGAAACAATTCTATTGTCGCACTCGAAAATTAAAATTTCATCGAATTCCTGTTCATCGCATCGCCGGAAGAAATTAGGTCGATCGGAGTGAAAGAAACATGGTGAAAGCTCGCATTTTTAGAACGGTAGATACGATTTTTCTTTGCTCCGTTCCGCTTTGCTTCCACCTTTCAAAGCAATTCCTTGCTACAATAAATTATTTTAACATCGGCTCCTTTCAGCTCTTTGATTACCTTTCTGTAAGTTCGGTTTGCCAGTTGATGAATTTAAACGTTTCACAGTGGAAACCTATTAAAACGAAGAGGGTCACTCGGTTCTTGCTACTTTTATATTTTCCATTGCTACGATACATTTAAATCTATTAATTCAAGCATGAATAAGTAAATACATAATGGATAGAATCGACTGGAAACAATGGAAATCCTTTGAAACGAGAAATGCTAAATCGTGCCTTTATTAAAGCAGAAAGTATGCTTTTTGTTTTATTTCATTCCTGCAGGTATTTATTTCAAATTCTTCCATTAAAGCGTTTTATTTTGAAATTTAACTGATATTATGCAAATTAAACGTTTACAAGATGAAAGATATCGCGATTGAAATGAATTTTTTTATCGCATTCCTTTGAAAATGCTCGTTGCTAGATTTATCGGACACCGTAAAAATATAAACACTTTATTCGATTGCATTTGGAATCGTAAAAGAGACACGGTTTCCCCCCAATTTATAACTGAGCTTTTATTCTCTCGACGAGAGACACGGCCGATTTTTCCGGCTTCCTGTTTTGCTACTCCGCGTCCGTGTATTATATAAAACGCGAGTGATATAATGTCGGAATATGCAAAAGCTTCTTTTCGCTGGATAAAACGGTTCTTGTAACTAATATAACAACGTTCTCCTTGTCTTTGTTAGAGCAACTGAAGTTCTGCAGTCACGGCTTTTGTTGTATTTAATACAGGGCTTATGCAGTGGTGTAAAAAGTCAATTTGTCACAGGAATCTCTCGAAACGAATGATCATTGCCTCTAATAATAATTTACATTCTTAATGACTACAGTTATTTTAAGAAATAAAAGTACTTCTCTCGGTTGTTGTTAAAAATAGAAGAATAAATATGAAAAATATTCTTATAAATGGTCATTTAATTTCAGTTAATAAATAAGTGTATATTCCATTGAATATTAGCAATTCTTCAGAAATTTCAATTTCGTAATTTACAATCGTGCTTTAATATGCGAAGAGCAGCGCGTAACGTGACGCTGAATGAAATTTCTTACGCATCGATGCTCATCTATCACGCTGCAATTGGAATTAATTTTCCAAGTTTAATAGACACTCGAACGGTCGTACCGGTGACAATTTACCGTGAGATTGGAATACATTCACTTAGAATTGCAAACTGAAACCTGGTGACGAGCAAAATTATCACCATCTATTCGATGTTAAATGGCAATTATGCCTTCTATTTCCACTAAAACAAGAAACAATTAATTTTCTTGTAACTTTTAAGCAATTTATGCATAATATATTTGATCGTGCAATCACTTTCCATAGAAAAGGTTAATATAAATTTGTAATGGGACAAACGGTTATTCGGGGCTGGTAATTCACGTACGACCAATTCGAAAATCGACGATGAAACTCGATGCAGGTGGTACGCTTATCACGAGTCGATTGTCATCCGCTACACGCATCCTGCCAATACAATTGCAGCGCAAAAATATTTCCATGATGGTACCTTTATCTGTAGGGGGGCGAGAACGTTTAATCTCCATGTTCATAATTTCTGGTCGACGAAGCGTGTATATTGAATATTTTACATCGGACCGTTTGTACAACATTCTTTGATATTTTATTAAAGTATTGCTTTTAAAATTGTTCTACTCTTTTAGTCGGTTAAAAATACAATTTTGCACTTTTTTAATTTAATTTTTATTTTGAAACATTTTCGATGGAGCCATATTTCTAAAGTATTTGTTAGAATTAAAGTAAAATGTATGGTGATTATCAGAATTATTTCAAAAAGGGGGGTACACGTTTAAAATTCAATGCAAACATCAGCGTGGTTATCGGCCTGGTACTATTGCTCGGCAAACACAGATAGCCGGTGTAAACGAGCCAACGCAGAAATCTCTCTCCGTTTCGACCCTTCGTTTCCTTTTCTATCTCTACCACGAAATTCCCATTTGCACGAAGAACGGAGATTCTAATTACCTCTTGTTCACGAGCAGTTCGTTCGATTCTAGCCCGTATGAAAGTCGACGGTAATCCAACTGCACAGGCCACGTCCCTTTTTCGCGAACTAGGTCATGTTCAAGTGCTGATCCTCAGACAGAATAAGAATCGTTACTTTGCAATAAACCGCTTTCTCCCTTCTATAAAATCTACATTTTATGCGTGGTAAATAATTATATAAAATAGGTACTTTAACCTAATTTAACCTATCCTTGAATTACTTTCAAAAAATAATATCAATTCTGTTCTATAAGCAAATGAATCCTTGAACGGCGGACCAGGGAGAAAGACACAATTTTATATCATTTTCATTTTATAAATTTTACACTCTTCTTTTAAAAATTATTCTTTTTCGTTTAATAATTTCACACTTAACTTTAGAAATGGGAAATATTTTTGTAGATGTTTTGTTCAAATGACTAATTAACATAAAAAGAGTAGAGAATTGTAAGAATGATGAATAGAAATTGTACAACAATAATACAGTGCATTACAATTCACTTTGAAATAGGAACGAAGGAATAATTTGACAGGATATTCGACAAGTATAAGCACATTTGTCAACAATGTTCCGGAGCCCACTTGTGCATCTGAATCAATTACTTCAGTTGCGATCGTTTGCATACAAAGCGATCTGATTGCTAACAGTATATGACATGGAACGTGCGGGTAACTCGCGTGCAAATTTGGATCTATCCCAAGATTTAACCTAGACCTAGCCTAAATTCAACCCCGATTCGCACATTATTCTCCTCGTCTCGTAATTCGCCCCCTCTATTTACGACGCGGTGCACCCTTGAATCATATGGGATTCCGTAACGTTTCGAACGTGACGCGCAACTCGAATCGTACGACGCAGTAAAACACACTTCTGCTTTCAGAAACTTCGAAAACAATTTGTAAACGCTCGTTATCTAACGCAAATTGATATTGAACGAACGTTGATTTTCTCAACTGAGCTGTTTATCCATTTATAACTTCTCAATCTTCTTTCCTGAAAGGATATTTGTACAAAACGTTTCATCTAACTTTGCCATTAATATTTCATTTTGAAAGAAAATAAAAATCCCTCCCTTGAAATTTTTATGAGATAATTTAAAAAATCGAGAACCCTTTACTTATCCGCTTCAATTGCAAATAATGCATAATTTTATTTAATTTTCTAATAATCTTATTAATTAGTCTATAATAGTGCCTAAAAATTCGTAATTTCATCGAATAACATTAAGAACAAATACGATCTAAATTCTGCATTTGAGAAGATCAATTTGCTCGTTTCTTTTACTTTCAGTTCTTCTGTATGGGAAACGAAGTAATTTTCAGGAGGTAACCTCAGAGGAAATAAAGTTCAAACCTACGTTTGGAGTTTTATTTCTCGACCACAGTGGTGCACTTAACCCGATTTTTCGAAGTTCGGAGATTAATTCGTTCTTACACATGGCACACCTGTGTATATTTTCTTTCAACGATATGTGTACGTAGAAACTGTTCCATTTAATTTTATTACCTAAAATATCTCTATCTTTTCAATGACTCAAGAAAAATGTCTGAAAGAAGAAATACACAGGTACTTGTTGTGAGGATACAAATAATGAATACTTCAAAACAGTGCTTTTCTTTTCAAGATTAAAATTTTTAAAATTCATGAAATTTCTTAAACAGAATCTGTACCCATTTTAAGAATTTAATCCAAAATAGCATAAAGGATGAGTTTCTATTTAATTATGTTTTGTAAGATTTTATCTAAATAATATTATGGTTAAAGGGGTTTCGCTGTCAAGAAAATTAATCTCATACAAGTAATATCGTTCAGGAAGTTCAAAATCCCTGTGCACTTTAATTTCGAGTACGTATAGGGTTTGATAGAACAGGTCCTTTAAATGACACATGAGGGTAAAAGCACGATATTCCTTTCTAAATTATGAAGAAAATTTACTGCTAAAATTGAAATACTCTACCTGATGTGTAATTAATGTCATATTTCAAGTAGAGTAAAATGAAAAATTAATCGACTGTCAAAATTTTCTATGATACATCTAAACCTTCGGAAATTCACTTTTAATATCAATCATATTAAGTAAGTGTTTAAGGAATAAATTTTAAAAATATTTTGAAGTTTAAAAATATTACTTTTGTGGCAATTAATATAAAAGGCCAAATAATTTTCGAATTGAAACCAAATATTTGATATCACTTAATACATATTCATATTATTTGAAAGCACTGTAGAAAATTAAAAAAATTATATCAAAAGTATTTACCACCAACCAAACAGAATTTCTGAACGCGTGTGTTTTATAAAATCAAATAAAATGAAATAATATTAACAAATATAGGTTACCATTTTTCCAATATTTGATTTTATGCTTTCGATACTTTAACAATTATTTTCTCTATGAAATATTTCCTTTACGTTTTTTATGTCAAAAGCATTGCAAGCTATTTTGCGATCGTTATTTCCATTCCATTAGATTTCGTTTACATTCAACACACGTTAATATTACCTGCGTATAATCTCTTTTTGCTGTTATTTATATCGTTTTTCAAGAGTTACCTAAATACCTTATTTTATAATCGAAAATAATTCTAAACATCACAACAAAATTTTCAGAGATATCATGTTCACAGAAAGTAATTATTTATTGTTAAAATTAATTGTTACGTTCAAAATAGAATCATGTTTCTACGAAAATAAATATGTGTATTACTACAGCGAATTATTATTGTACAATTGTTCATCAGCTACTTGTTTCAACATCAAAGAGAGCAATGTTTCATCAAATATGAAATTTCTGGTATCAGATATCCCGTTGATATGTTGCATCGCATAATAATGTACAAATCAGCAATATAAATTTACATAATTTGCATTATTTTGCTTCTGTCAAAATTGATCCGTAGCTGTGATTTATGAATTCTGCAAATGCCTTCAAATAAAATTAATAGGTATACAGTGAGATCCAATTAAGGTATCAGTTACGTTTCTCTTCTTCCGTATTCGTATCAAGTTAAATTAAAATCTACGTAGCGATCGAATCATAAATATTCAATTCCATGAAACGAGAACAATTTTTTTTTTTGCTACAGATTTGATATCACGTCGGACGTGAAACAGTAGAAAACGAATTGTAACAGCCGAGATTCTCGGAAATTACCTTTTATTTTTATGCATCTTACTTCACTGTAAGAAAACAACTTACTCCTTTTCTTTCCTTACCAACAGGTTCGCTCTTCCATATCCTTTTTATACGTATAACCAAAAGCGTATCCCTTAAACCATGAGATTTAGGATACGAAGATTGCAATTTAAGATAGCATTTTTTATAATGGATAAAATGCTCAAATCTACAATTGAACAAAAAAGGTTTACGTTTTAGATGAAAGAATGAATTGGGCTTGTAAAACTTTAAATAGTAAAAATTTTGGAATAATCTAAGGTTAACATTTTAACTGCCATAGTAAAAAATTCAATTTTTTACCTTATGTTATTAGTTTAATATAAATTGAACAATTAAAATAATAGGAAAGTTGATTTGTTTTGCAATTATGCAATTGTCGAGAAAGAACACTTTTTGAGCCCAATCTTGAAGCATTCATAGAATTTTTGCCACTGTTATCGAATAATGTTCAGTCAATAGTAAAATTTTTTGGGTACCAATAAAACATGTGAATGATATGGCGAACTGGCTATACTTATTCGATGCACTTAACGCTCTTGAGTATTTTCCCTCTGAAGCACTTTCACGGTATTTGCTCGAATGTTCTGTAGAAAGCTAGGAGCACCTGTTTCAGAAGGGTGAACAAGTCTATTTGCGATCCTAGACTAAAAGTAAATAACCCCATCCTCGCCATGGAGAATCCTGAATACCACCTAGTTCTTTAGATTCTGATGCCAAGATTCTCGGGTATCGAATATCTGTTCGCTAAGATCAAAGATATGCTTGATCCTCGGATGTCTGTTCAGGTAGATCGTCACTGAGATGTTTCCTTGCTATTTCACGACTCGAGTTAAATCCGTTTTTGAGGAGAAATGAATTAAACTTGCTTATAGTTTTATTTTTAACCATTTCACTTGCAGTTCAATAGAAATGTTACTACTAAATAAAAGTGGATAGTAAACAACAGTTTGATATTATTTTTCCAGAAAAACGTGCTTGACCATTGACTATTGTATTTTTTAACGTTTTTTCAATTCAATGTTATATCGCTTAAAACGGTCACGTATTCAGGCTTTATTTAAAATTTTCGAACGATTTTTGGCGAGGATTGAAATCTAAAATGCGAGCAGCAACAGAATGTATTTACAGCATTTCATGGAAAATATGGAGAACGGTAATGGCTCTTATTTTTATCGACATCGACAAATATATATTTTCCAGAAACGTATTATTCGATATGAACTGTAATTTTTTTTTTTTAATGATATTCTGCAGCAAATTATATCAATTAAAGGAAAATTAGAATGTTAATATTTTTGAATTATAAGTTATTCAAAAATTAAAGTTAGATATAATTTATTCAGCAGGCATGAAATACGGAAATACATAATACGGTTCACTTGCTTAAATCTCCAATGAAAGTTATGATTGGTCGTAGTAAAAGAAAAAAAAAAATTTATCCAGCATTAAAATTACGTTAGAAGAACTCCAATTTCGAAAAACTTGGCAAGTTTCATTCGCTGCTTATTAATGCTGTTGAACTTCGCGCCAACTTTATTTGCTTCACTAATCTTATGCCAATACTTGTACCTTCTGTGCAAAGTTTTCCAAAATAATTAAACAGTCTTTGAGATTTATGTTTTTTTAAGTGGAAGAGGTTCTTTCGAAATGAAGACATTTTAAATGCTTTGAGAACATGTAAATCTTAATATAATACATAGCTGCTATACGTTTTAAATAATTTTATAAGTAGGTCATTCGTTTTTTATGCAAGTAAAAAGTAGGAAAAATTCTTATTTAAATACATACAATTTTTTTTAAATTCCTTATACATGTTAAAAAAGTATATGAAGAAGTATAAGGTACGAGGTGAAGGATGTTTAAAAAGAAAGTAGTACAATTCAGAAAATATTAATTCTTAGTGGCAAAACAAATAAAAAGTAAATGATAAATAATAGAGCTGTGCGAGTACTCGAATTTCAAGCCAAACAATGATCGATCAAGTAATTCGGCAAATTCAAGCGCTCGACTCGGTTCGAACAATCAAAGCGAGTTCCTCTCGGCTTGTAAATTACAAGTACTCGCGTACCTCTAATAAATAAACTGTATATTAATTCTGCCACCGTTAAAAATAATTATTATAATCTGGATGAAGATGAACCACCGTGAAAAAGGCTTTCAGAGAAGGGTCACGAGGTCGTCTTTGTGACGCACTTTCCTCACAAGGCAGCCTTATCTAATTTTACGGACGTGGATGTCACCTCGAGTCTGGCAAGTGTGCTCGGCGCTATAAGACTCGAGGACATGACTAAATGAATAAAACTGAAAGTACCATTGAAACATGACGCGCAAATGTGCAATCCGGTGTTAAATCCTCCGAGATAAAAGTGATTGTACAATTCAAAGAAAGCTTTTCGTCGATCACTTTGCACCTACTTGTTTCATTCACATCACATATTATTCGAAGACAATGACTCGAAGAAATAACGTCCATAATTGATTTGAAATAATATTTAGCAATTTTTGAAGCATCCAACCCTTTCGATACAGTTAAAATAGCTAATTTAGTGTAATAAATTTCGTTTCTAGTTTTTCAGTATAATGCAATGAATTTGGAAGACGTATAACGCGATAACGAAAAGAAAGCGAGGATGAAAGGTTGTCAAATAATTTCACGGTCGTGATACTGATTAATCGTTTCGTTTCACCGGCAAAGTTGAGAACGCGAATTACAAGCTGCTCGTACTTTCTCGTGCGCTAGATTAAAATGGTTCATTATTAAGAAATGCACCGGAGAATAAGAATGGTATGGCGAAGAGGTTGGAAAGGAAGAAATGAAAGAAAACGCAGGGTGGAAAAGGATCTGCTATTTAATCCATTTATTCTCGCATTTAATTCAACTGGAAAATACGCCGATTTCAGATTGTGCTTGCGATATCGTTCGGAAAGTTTCTTCGATAAGATATAAATGATTCTTTCATGATGCGAATACGCAAAGATCTTTTAAGCTTTCTCTTTGATGCAGAGTTTGATATATTAGTTTAGTAGAATATTTATTTGTCTCAATTATAATTAAAACAAGTAACTTTAAAATAAGGATATATTACAATTTCTAGTTTTTATTGTAATAGAAAGGAGGATTCTATTTATCGTGAAAGATCGTATTCTCTTGGCAGAATTGAATTACATAAAGCTCAGCGCACCCGTAAAAAAGTCATTAGCTTTTCAATTCTCCAAACGCGAGCTTCATAAAAACAAATCGTCCGTAAAATTAAGGGTTTATTTTAAACTCTTCCAGTATTATGGATCAAGTTCGTTTTCAGCTGACTGCCAATCTACTTAAAATATTTAACGATACGTTAGCTTCATTTCTATTAATGATACGATGATTTGATAACATTATATTTGCAACAAAAACATTTGCAAAACAGAAAGAGGGATTTGTGCAACTTTTCGAATTTTCGAAAACTGTGTCTAATATTTTAATATTAAAATAAAATATTTTTAAGTTATTTCATCACGAAGAATCTTATCATTTACAATTGTACACTTAGGAGCAATGTAGGTGCCTCTTTGGTTTTTAGAGAACTTGGGAAGAGCTTAAGAACTTAAGGGGAGTCTAATTTAGATCCTCTTATCCTCACACCTAAAGAACGTAGATAAATAGTGCAAGTGGTAGAATACTGTTACTATTACATTTCCTCTTAACCAAGATGCACCACCATTAAAGAAATCAATTTTGACTCTTAATAATTCCAAAATCCTTCAAATCTATTATCATAATATTTCACTATGCCATGGTTACTATGAGGATCAAGATCAAAATTTTCTATAAGTTTAATAATGATCGAACGAACTCTTTCTGAATCATATATTTTTTTAAGAAAAGAGAATCAGGATTATAGAGAAACTTATGCAAATATGTATATACATAAAGCGGTCAGAAAATCTACTTTCTCCTCTAACCGTGTCTTAAATCGGTCTACAAAATTAAGTGGAACCGCCCTGGTAATTGCTCCCTCTTATTCTGTGCTTTAATTAGTCGTCGACGATATCGCGAAACTTTGCTGCAACGCTGGTGCGAGAAACCCCTGGGAGACAAGGAGCACAACATTCTTCTTACAGGGTAGCACTTGAAATTCAGATAAGAAAGGCTTTACCGTCATTTTCGCTGCTCGCCGCATCTTACCCTCTTTTTACTCCTTCCATCTGTAAATGCTTCGGGTTGTTCCTTTGTTATTGTTTCAACCCACTGTATTTGCGAACTTCGTTTCGATTGTGAGTTTACGTTTCACGCATTATGAATAAAAACTTCTATCTTCTTGGAATGAAAGATTAAAGCTGGGAATATTTCGAGGTAATTTATAACAGTGTACAGTATCGAGCATGGTGGTTTTCTCTAAGGAAAATGGCGATGTCCCAAATTTCATTTAATCAGAATTCCACTCGTCCATATAGATGGTCCAGGAGAGGATGACAAAAAAAATTATATTATTTTCTTTCCAAACCACTTTTAATATTAACATCGTTAAAATTACAATTTTGAAAATTACTGCTTCCCCAGTAACGCGATTTTCCCTAAGGAAGTCTACTTTTCTCGCTGCTATACAATATTTGGTAAAAAGGAAGATAATAAATAAAAACTGTTTAAAATCCAAGAATCATAATTGATTTTTGTTAATTTTTATGGAACAAGAAAGTTGCACTTCATTATTGCAACGTACGTTCGAAAATTTTTACTTATTCATGTGAAATTGTCTCATATTTCGGTGAAGATATTACGTAACATCTTTCAATCTTGAAATAGTCGAAGAAACCAAAGTGCATCTACCTATATCCATAAAACAAGCTCGTGCAAATCTCTCAGGTGTCTCAAGGCTTGAGAAGGAAGAATTCCAGAATGTAGTACGAAGAATGCGAAACGATGCAATACTTTCGTCAAAAAGCAAGCTGAGAAAAAGACGAGGAAAATGATGAAGCGCATGGAAAGCTGCAGTCAAAAGATATATTGCATTCCGTGATCTGTTCTCTCAAAAGAGCTCACCGATTTCATGTCTGATACTATTACCCAGCAGATAATTAGATATATTTAAAACTGCAATAATTTTCATTTCAATTATAGTACAATTGTACAAAAGAATCCTCTTATTAAAAAATACAAAATTAACATAAAATGATTCAGTAACAAATATAAAAATAATGTAAAAGTGCATTTTCTTAGCCCTTTAATAAGATACTGAATTATCTAAAAAAAGCTATTTTAAAAATTTCAGTAATTTCAAAAATTATCTAAAATTAAATGCAGTAATTTTTAGAAAAACTTGTTGAATCCAATTCGAAATGTAATTACTTTTTCTAATAAGTGTCTAATACGTTTGAAAACATTTGGAAAATTCTCTAGAAGGTAAAGTTCGTTTAAAAAACAAGAGCCTAATGGTACAGTACTAGTGAAACACAAAAGTAACTGTAACGTAGAGACATGGTTAAACATGGCACATGTTTTCAGAACATTTTTCATTGTTTTCATGTCCTCCGTCTACCACTGAAGTAGAATCTTCATGTTATGAAACAACGTGTAGGTCTTTGCAGGTTCTTGCTCGAATTTCACGGAAGAGAAGTCTCGCGGTCTTTACCTCGTAGTTTTTATTACATGATACACTCTTCCAGAGTTCCTTCGCGCCATTGCAAACAGTAACCGCGTACTAAATGCAACACGTTCGTGCTCGGTGTACTAAAAATGATCATTTCCTTCTCGTGCAACCACCGTCGAAAAGAAAACTTACATTAACACGACATTTGCATACGCGGCGCGGTGGAAATCTAAAAATACATGGACCGTAATGTTATTCTTTCCAAGTAACAGTTTCATTAACGATCACTTCTTTTTCTCATGTTTGTGTTTCAACGAAGCGTAAATGAAAAATGACTCTTACATTTCTGATTCCTGGAATACGCGGGTTATACGCGGTTTAAAAAGTTCATTCGAGTGCATTAATCATACTGCAAGAAAAAAACACATCAGTGCATTAGACTGTTGCATATGAAATGAGGAATTTAAAAATATAGAAATGTGATATGATTGATAATACAAAAGTACTGAATTATTTTTAATTTAAAAGTTTAAATTTGAAAATTAATCAACCATATCCATAGTAATTATAGTTTTAATGTGACTGATTAGATATGATCATTTGTACTTTGCCAATTAACGTGTTTAATGACAGTTGTCACTTATTTCTCATTTTCATGTTTAATGTTTCACGTTATTATTCGTCGAAGTATTCTTATCTATTTATTAACCTTTAGTTGCAATTTGAATGGCTAGCAGACCTAATTGAAAATTAATGAGAACTCGAGGATGGACGAGTGCTCATTACGACATAAGTGGTACCGTAATCGGTGCCCAAGCTAGCAAATTAGCTCACAAAATTTATGTTCTGATTGCTAATAGATGAATAAAAATAATAATAATTGCAATTTGAAAATTATTATAATAATTTTACAATGTACAGTAAACAAATCTTTCAATTCTCAAAGAAATGAAATAATAATTTGATTAAGGTTCAGAATAGGGTGTTTTCTTTCTAATTTTTCGAAAACGAAACAGAAGTTCAACACTTGGTGTAAAAGTTACAGAACATCATTTTCACGAGGAATGGGTAAACTTTCATTCCCAGAGAATCATATTTAAAAAGGAAAGTCGTCATCCTAAAATCCTCTGTTTCCTTCCTCTGTGGTTTTCCACTTCAGACAGTACAATTCTCGAATTCTATTGCACGCACATACAGTAATTACCTCCCGACGACAGTGGAAATGTTTCTCCTAGTAGATTTACCGTGGAAACTGAAAGGGCAAGGAACCGTATACCCTTTTTACCGGTTGGCAGGTGAAATTCGAATAAAAAAAACAGCTACAAGCTTCTTCGTTTTTGCTCGATAGGGTGGTGGTTGGACTACACGGGTCTAACTTCCTTCTCGTGTACATAGCGCGTTGAACGAGCGACTTTCTTCGGCTAAAGTTTCCACTGACACGTCCCAATGAATCTCTGCCTTTGTCTCTTGAATATCTATGAAACACCGTGTTCCAGAAGACGGTGGATACCTTTTAACTTCCATAAATTATTTACGAGATTGAACCCTGTCCTTTATAGATTCCCTGCTTCCTGAAAGTCTCCATGCGAGCGAGTGAACTTTTACTTCAAACAGTCGGAGGCTAACCATGTAGAACGAGCGTTATAAAAAAGAAATTAAATATTGATTTAAATATTGTTTAACACGTTGCCAGCGACAAAGGGATGGATGAAAATTTCTCAAATTCTAACATATGATAGAGTAAAATTTTAAGTACAAATGCTTTTCTCTTGGACATTCAAATTGAAATTAATTGTATAATATGTTAATTAAAGACGATCGACGATAAGTAATTTGTAAGTTTCATAGAAATACCGAGGATGGAATGAATGATTTTCGATAGATTCTTTGTCTCTCACTTCACTCTTATGTCTTTCAATTATGATGGCTATTAATTACGGGACGTTTGTTACGGGAGAAAAGGGAGCTTGAAAGTGACAAAGTCACCGAGCAAGCTTTTCCAAAGAGGAAAAACAAGAAAAGCTTCTCCCTGAGAAAGAGTTACAAAGGGAATCAGCTGCGCATTTTTACTGTCCGTAATCAACGAAAATCTTAACTTCTCTCTGAACGTTGATTTTAATAAGAAAAGTATCACAAAGGAACAGCGAATAACGTTTATTTACAACATTTCTGTTCTGCGTCAATAAATTGTCGAGAGTTATACGCGAATCGGAATGTTCGTTGAAATTAAAAAGCGAAACATTAGTTTTAATTAACGTCACTTGGTAATTTGAAGTGGTCATTTTCTCTCGTCAGCACAGTATTTCGCTTAATTTCTCTTCAATAGAACGCAATTAAATGACCAGCTGATTTACAGGTTGTAATGAATCATGTTCAAACATGGCTGCTTAAAATTAGACTGCATTGTGGGTGAAATAATTATATTATTACAGGTATTTATATACACTCTATACATCCATCTATATTTTTCTAACAACAAATTAATGAAAATTACAAATTAACGATTTAGTCTAATAAATTCCACATAATCATGCTTTGACACAACATACCCTTGTTTAAAACGCCCTAGTATCTCTAAACACACATTTACCACACGCTTTCCGCTACATTCATTCGACTAGATCTCGTCGTCAATTGCGTTCGTAGGTGAACCGTAAAAGCAAAGGAAAAAAGAAAAAAAACATCGAGTTCGTTTTAATGAAACGTTTACGGATGCAGCGTGAGGTTGGTGATCAAGTAGGATCCCGCAGACAAATCTCTGCCGTTGATGCGCAATCGAGTGACCTTATCCGAGAAAAATCACGGAACGACGGGCTCTCGTGTTAACCGAACGAAAGCACACGGTCCTCGTTCCGTGGTAAATTAACCGGGAAAGCCGAATAGCGTGGAGCAAGTAGGAGGGATGACGAGGGTGTGCAGTACTATTTGCGATGAAACGCGAGTCATGGGCAAGGCTCGTTAGAGTTTCGTCGGTCGCTCGTTACACGCCCGTCACGGGGAATTGCAAAAGGGCTTTCGAGGAAAAGGCATGCTCGTTTTTCTCCCCCTATGCCACCTCCGAGAACGCTGGCCTTCCAACATCCGGAAGCGTCCGATCTGTCCATTTCCAAGCGGGCCGGTTTCATCCCTCTCGAGTGTCGTGCGTCGCTCATTACCAGCGTCGAACAAAAGCCGAGATCCCACTTCTGTCTTCGGCCGGTCCTTTTCCCCGAGGGACGTCTAAAAATACACGTGTACCTCACTGTCACCTTCCTCCGCCGTCCTGTGGCTAGAACCTTGCCATGCGAACAGCCTGTTGTACCGAAGCAAGAATTTCTATTGTTCGGATGGAATGTCGTTCTTAATTAATGGCAACGCCAGGAATCTTGGGAACGTATTTGTTCCCTTTGTCGGTGCTGCCTGTGTCGTCGAAGTTGAATGTACACGATAGACGTGAAGTTTGATAGACAGCTTTTACCTTGCAATTCGAGCACGTGTAATAGAGACTTTGGGGAGGAATATGGGAGGCATTATCGGTAAAATTATCTCGCTATTGGTTATGATCAGGGGGTATAATATTATAATTTGTATAATGGGATATTTATAAATATGCAGAAACTAAACATTTTGTAGTGAATTGGAGAGTACGGTATCCAGTGCGTAGAAAGGGAACTATTTTCCGGTCAATTTAAGAGAGATCGATGGAAAATTTAGAGGTGTCTGGTCGTTCACACAGAATGGACCTAATGAAATTGACCATGATACCGTGCGCGTGGAGGTGTTCCTTTGATTTTAGGGCGGTAATCGAGGAAAGTGCTAGCCGAAGGGTCGTGGTAACGTTGTAAACGAGGGTGAATCTCCGCAGAGAAAGGGTGGAAATGACTGGTTCTTTGATTATCGATATTTTATTTTTACACATAAATATTCAGTATCGTCAATGAAAATGATATACCTCTGCAAATTAACCCTTTCGTTATTAGAGGTTGATTATAATCATTAAAGACTAACAGTTCGTTATTACATAGAAGAAATAATAAATGAAGAAAAACGGCAATGGAATACAACTGAATAAAACGTGTAAAGTAAAATTAATTGAAGTATGATTATTAAATGAAATGTAGCTTTTATCGTACAATATTTACGACATTTCGATTAGATATTGGAAAATATGGAACATAATTTGAACTAAAATACGTTTGCAATATATTCAAATAAATTTTTATTCAGACACGACCGCAACCAATTTATGAACTTTTATCTTTATTTCCGTTCATTTTCATTTTGTTCGGGAAAACAATTTTCACCATAAACACTTGTTTCCTACGCAATATTCAATATCACTCCCGCTAATTGAATTTTTATAAATTCAATGTTGACCGGCTCCATTAAACCTTATCGAACGAATCGATTTCTGTTCAAATCGAAAAATAATATCTGACAAGCTTTTTTCGATTTCGAGTGCATTTTATTGTCATGATAATTGTTGCGAAACACAAAGTTATATTTAAAGAAAATGTTTCATGAAACAAGTATTTTCATGCCAATTATTCTGTTTATATCATTCACTATTGAGTTGATAATTCATTAATAAAAAATTAATACAAAAATTCCATTATCAAATGGAAAAGTTCCATAACATAGTATGGGGTTTCTGGAAACAGTAAAAATTTAATTATAAATAAAATAGAGAAAAAATTGTTAAATAAAATCTCAATTATCCTTTAACATCACAATCCGTCCTTTGCAGCCTTTAGTAATTTCATAAAAATTTGTTATTGATTAAACTTTCCATAAAGTGTGTTCGTTTTTAAAGGTAATAATGTACAATAACGTCCTGTCATATTTTCTGTCAACATTTTATTTTTTCAAACAAACCTCGTCGTTCTGAAAGTAATATTCGTTATTTTCAAAGGCATCCAAAGTAATTAAACTATCGCCAAAAGTTGACGAGCATAAATTCATAGAAATAACGAATTCAATCCAAGCAACTGAAACATTTCCGTCTGCGAAGCACAGTTTCTGCTCGTTTCACAGTTGAAGGAGGGGCAAGCAATCCGGCAAGAAATTGTCAGAAAATAATTCATCAGTACAGCTCTTTGAAGCAGGACGAAGGACAGTCGGAAAATCCCTGGCAGGCGTTTTCCATTCGCGGGGCTGGTAGGTGTCCTGGCCGGCGGCGGCGGGACGTACATAATGAAATTGGCCGGACGAGCGACCAACAACGGGGTGTCCCTTTGATTTTAGGAGCGTATACGAGGGAGGCAGCGGGATAAAAGGAACCCCAAGATAACTCGCCGAACGAGGGTGAATCCTATGGAACCCTAACCGGCGACGAATGGAAAAGAGAGGTAACGGCGGTGAGAGAGTTTTCGGTCCTGCCATTCACTCGTAATTCCACGCGTGCCCACTTGAGATAAGTCTTGTTAAGCAAGCATTAATGACGCCCCATCCGGTTGAAAGGCGCTGGAGAAACCCCGATAACCACGTACAGCCTTCTACGTCCGATGAAGACGCTTCGAGGAGGCCCTGGCTATCCACCTTGCTGACTGCACACGTTTTCCAAACGCTCGCCTTACCTTCTCTATTCCAGCAATAAATCCCGTTCAGCTGGAAGCAGAATAATCTCGATATAATCTTTCCAAGTTTCTCGGCAACAGACCTCGTGAAAATTTCGTTTGAAGTCGTAGTATCTAGCCGATATTACACGCGTTCCAGTTGCAAGCATAAAGAACCCTCGATCGGGCAGCTTCGAGTGAGGTTCTTGAAATACGCTCAAAGATTCTGGAGATTGTGAGAAGATTTGAGGTTACTTCTTTCTTCAACATTGATTCCGCTTTGAAAATATAATACATAGAAGCCAGTAGAATGAAATTCTCTAAAATGTAGGATTTTTTGAACTGGCTAAGGGTGTTCAATGTACGTTGACTTTTAAATTGAAAATGAAATAAAAAAATAAATAAATAAAGAATGAAACATAAACTCAGTAATTCTTTATCTGAACAAAAGTCAATGTATGTTTCGATAAAAGCAGTTCCCTAACAATATTATTATACACGATAATCGTATCAATTTGGAAGAAAGAAGGGGAATTTGTATAAAATTTAAGCAGCCGGCGCGATCAAAGAGAGATTTCCAATTTGCTAGTGTTCAAAGCCGCGTTTCATATACCCATTGACCTTTCCACAATTGAATTCAATTAGTGTTGCTCGAGTGAAAGAAGAAAGGTACCGGGCGAAAGTTTCTTTTCTGCCAGGCTTACTTTTCCCTCTTTGTTCTTAGCTTGCCCTCCGGGGGAATGTTCTTGAAATTAGTTCGCATTGGCGTGATGCACGGTGCCGGATCGTTTCGAGAAGAACTCTTCTTCCAGCTGACAACGGGATTTAATTCGACTTTGGCTCACGACCCTCCTACGACTCTGCCAGCCTTCAGACGAGATGGAGGGGTACTTTTAATTCTCTTTTAATTACACCAATTAATTTTCCGCCAGCCGAACGAACAGTGGCGTATGCCGCTCGTTAAGCAATCTTTATCGAATAAATAATTTAACGCGACTACTACACAGTTTCCCTTTGATCGAACAAAAAATGTTGCGTCCTTTCCTCGCTTCAGACGACCATCCTCGAAACGCGACCGGTTATAGTTAACCATCCTCGTTATTATCTTTAACGCGCAGCTTCTACCGTAAAATAACGAACCGCGGGTAGGGGATGTACTTTTAATAACAGCACACGTCGAGTAAAGTTTAATCGTTATTTTCTCGAGTACTGTTATCTTCTTAAGTAAGTAATTAATAATAAATGCACCGTTAGAGAAAACAGTAAGAAGCAATCGAATTATTAATGCAATTACTTGGTTAGATGGTTTCCTTCAACACCCATTAAAGCATAGTTAATTAAAAAAATTTTCAGAGTCCACATAAATCCAAGAAGGATTAAATAAAAATTATTTTACGTAATTATAAAGAAAAAAAAATAATTATTTTGCACCGTGTTTAATTTATATACACAAATTTCGTACTTATAACAAAAGTGAAGGGGTGCGGAATCAACTGGCTCGATGCCCATCAATTTCCAGCCGGCTCATCGAGCGGAGACGAGCACGATTTATGTATATTTGCGATGCACCGGGTCCGATCTGCAATATCTACGCGTATCTCGATCGTGATCGAGTTCACCATCCTTCGATAGACACGAAAAACAGGGGACGCTGGCAATTTAGCGTTGCCCGGCGCGTCTGGTTTCCAGCTGCAAAGTCAGGCAACGAGGGGGTAGAGGGTTGCGTTCGGTCGGCCTCTCCTCGTGGATCGGCCGCGTATCGCGGCGAAACAATCGGAAGCAAGGGAGGTAAACGTTCAATCGCGAAACAATGCGCGGCCTAGCGGGCTTTCCGCGGCCCCGAAAACTGCTTTTATCAGCCATTTGACAATTCGCGGCGGAGATTTATCTGATCGCAGCGTCCAGGCACAATTTAGTTTTTACCGGTAAATTGTCGCCATTCCCCGAATTCGATATGCTTTATGACGATTCCCATGAAATAAAAAGCAAAAAATGTCAATCACGTCGATCTTGACTAATTTCGTGCATCGTTCAGCGAAACGCACAATTGATTTACCTAATGTATCGCTTCTATTAGATTGCTGCACTTTTAATGACGAATCACGAAATATAGAAAGCTTGATGTTATTCGATGATATAAAATTGCATTTACGAAATACCACTTTAGAGTCTGTATTTTGATCAAAATCAGTACCTAAAGAGAACCTCAAATAATCGGTATCGATATGTATATTAATAATATGCAAATTGCAATTAAACGTACTCTTCAAATCAAAATGTTTTCTAAAAAAGAGAAACGTGATATAGGTGGGAATTGGGTATGAATAGCAGTAGATATACTGGATGAATAGCAAACTTAAAAAGTAAACAATTGAAGAAGTATGGCGTACAGATTGTAAGTGGCAATTATAATTTTTAATAACTTACTTTCCTTCATAGAAGAAACAGTTTTAGTATTAAAAAATTACTTTTTTTTCAATAAAAACGATCTCATTTATAAAACTGACGATATCTAATTAACTTTGATGATTAATACCTGAAAGATAAACTTGTAGAAGTGTGTAAGAACGACCATACGAAAGTTGTTCCAGTTTTATTCCTCCATCCGGCGTAAATAAAGTTTTCCAGTAACGCGATTCAATTTAGCAGGTATGAAGAATGGCGGGAAACCTTTGAAACTTGTTTTACAACTCCTTTAGAAATATCCGTGGTGCTTTTACCTGCTCGTGACTCAAGTTAAATCGCGAACTTCAGCGATTTTTACTAATAAGCTCGTCCCAGTTACGTAAGAGCGGCGCTTCTATTCTCTCGTAACCAGGCAAACTTTTCGTCCGATTTTTACAAGACCCAGAGACGTCTGTAAATTTTCATCTATAGGGTCCCACTTCCGGCCTAGTAAACTTTTCACGAGAATATTGGATATTAGACACCGCTCCGTCGATGCTTTTTAATAAACCACCTCGAACGAATAATCCCTTTCCGTACGGTTTTTCAATTTCATATTCAAGCTCACTGATCAAACTATATGCAAGGTAATTTTACATTAATTAACTACCGCTAATTAACACGTTGAACCTTGCAGAAGCCGTCGATAATCGCCACTGTAAATTTGATATAGTTGGATAATTAAAATAAATTAAAGAAAATTTTAAATAACAGTGATATACCTACTAATTTTATAAGATACCAAATATAATACAAAATTCAAGATGAATTCAAGCATTATGGTACATCCTGTTCAAGCGTGATATAGATAACGTAACCCTAATTTCAACTAATTTATCTCGAAGACTCGAATTCTTTCAACGATTTCATCGTGGACAAATTTCCATTTTCGAGTTGAATTGTTAAACGTGCAAAACGATCGTGAACGTTCACAGTGAGAGCGTAGGAAATACGGTTTAATCAATGGGATGTGCGGACAATCTCGAGATTGTCACGAGGAAAGTTGCGTGCTATCGGTGAAGATATTCTACAAGAGTTTGTCCGTAATGGTGGTGGTGGTGATGGTGGATCGAAACGTTGAAGGAGAAGAGACAGAAGTTTGGAGACAGGGGCTACGAATACAAGGGAGATGATATCGTTGCCCAAGCCAATTAGCCCGGATTTACTAGACGTTAGCCAACAAGCACGTGGACCTTTTTCTCGTCCGTCGGCACTTTTGATTGTTCTTGCCGAAAACAATCCCTAAAATCGCCTGGAAAACTCGGGGGCCAAAGTTTCGCGACTCGTCGAGATTCGGTAATGGTGTGTGCTTTGTGAACGAGATCGGTTTTCTTTGATTCGACTCTGCTTTCCGACTTCTATGCGTTTTACCATGTCGCTTTGTACCTCGAATCTTTAAATACGCCAAATTGCATTTAGAGCTCTTATTATTCATGTTCCAACCAATCGATATCCTTAGAATATTATATTTCTACTGTCCCCTAACAACTGTTTGGTCTTTATATTAATCCTTGAATGGCGGAGCCTGGGTCAATCGTGCCAAATATATACAAGGATACTAACCTCAAGTTGAATATATAATTTTTAGAAATAGTGGAAAATTTGAAGAATTAAAATAACATGAAATACAAAATTAATTTAAAATGTGACTCTCTCCATGGTCCGCCTTCGAAAGGTTACTTTACAAACATTTGAGAGAATAATTTTTAAAGAGACAGTGTAAAATTTAAAAAATGAAAATAATATTATATACAAAATTAAATAAAAATTGAGGCTTTCTCCATGATCCGCCGTCCGAGGGATAATAACTGGTTATCCAACGTTTCAATGGTAAACTGTAATAATTGTGATACACTAAATGAGAAAATCAGATCCAATTATCGAAACAAATCTGTGTTATTGATTTCAGCTCACGAATTATGATACTCTGTTGAATGGTATCAAACACATGGGTACCAAATAGAACCGTTTGATTCGTCTATAATGCTATTATCATCCATTTACTACTTTTAGAAAAGTATCGATATTGATTTAATACTTCATAATACCTATTCGATAGTTCTACGAAATTATTAACACTACACAAATGTATCAATATCTGTTTGGTGCTTAACCAAAGTATCAATATCCAATCGATACCTTTTGAAACCTATAAATACTCCTTTGTTACATTAAACTGAGTGTATCTAATTACAGTCAGCTCGTGCTATTTCGTAAAAATTCATAATGGTCCTCTTAATCACTCCAATTATAGGATAAGTTGAATTTTACAACAGGTGAGGAGAAGGTTCACCGTTATACAAACTCGTAAAGTGTTATTATATAACTACATAAACTGAGAATCAATTTGTCAGCATGGTAATGAAACGCAAACATGACGATTATGACATAATCGACCATTCGACAACAACGAACAGCTTGTTTGATCAGAGAAATTTCCATTCCAAGCAACACTCCTGTGATAATCGCTCGTAAATTACTCTACAAGCGATATCACAAGGTTCTCGATTATCTACGTATCCTCCGTTTGATTCTATATTCCATATACAGTTAGCCTTATACCTATTTGTACCCTATCAATTAGTACCTAGACGTAGATGGTATTTTCTTGAAAGAAATAATACGAAGTGCTGATTAACAAAAATATCTGAGCAACTTGGTGTAATATGCCACTTTTCAATAATTTATTGAAATTCAAATTTATTGGTGATAATTTTATATTTAATTTGTTTAGTAATGCAATTAAAATCTAGGGTAAATTATTACTGAAAAACAGTGGCAGCTTACATTGAGTTACCTTAACAAAATAATTGACAAGGACATTAACACGTTGGATACCATGCCAATTACACACGCCTAAATAATTAAAGAAAAACATTAGTTTAAATAATATTGCTATTGTACAAATAATATAAAATAGTAATTAAAAATCTTGAAATTAGAAAATTAACGATTTCTATTAATAATTACAACTTTAATATATTCCGTAACAAATGTCCAACGTGTTAATCAATTTTATTGAAAAAAATTTTACCAAACTAGCCTCACAAAAGTATTTATGACCAACTAAATACAACTATTTCTATTGCTGCAGTCGACGTACTAAATTCCATAAATCGAATACCTTTCAGCAAAATATTCGAGCCCTGTGAGGGGAACGCAGACGCGTAAATTTTGCTAAACAAATACGCGGCTGATTAACAAGAACACAGACGGGGGTGAATTTAGCCGATCTCGTCCCGTCGAATGTAAAACGATTGGCTAACACGCGGTTCAAATAAAAAAGGGGGGATCGATGCAAATTCGCGAATATTCCGCTAGGCTATTCGTAGTATCCGCGTCCAACGAGAGATCGATCGACCGATGTGACATCATACGCTGCTACACAATGGGAAACAAATTACGAAATTACCATACTAAGCGACTTCCTGCAACGACACAATAGAACCCAAACCGTAGAGCAGATTGAACGTGATCCACCGACGGAAGATCGCGGCTCGGATACATTATTTGCATCTAGCCAGAATGTTATGGTGATTACTCGGTCGATCCGCCAATCGGATTATATAATGTGCCCCTTTCTTTCTGCAAATTACCGATTGCACCTGCCATTTGCTATCGTCGTGCAAAATTATTCCATGCGACAACGTATAACTGCTGAATCAAATTGGACAGCAGAAACTTCTTTTTACATGAGTCGTTCTTTTCGATAAAATTAATTCGCAAAATTCGTATGGCAGTATAAATATCAATGAAATTCATTTTCCATCTAATTCAATTAATTTGACAATCAACACGTTAAGAAAGTATTATACAAGTTGAACAAATTTAAATAATAAGTTGCTGAATCAAAGAACAAATAACACCATTATACGATTTTTATATCTACTATGATTTTTAAAAATATGGGGATTAATGTTACGAAAGAATTATTCATATCCGTTCGCTTTGAGAATTAGCCGCCTTCTATCATTGTTCCTTGCAGTCGATCTGATCCGTTTCAGAATCGCAGGGTTTTACGTTACAGTATCGCTAACAAATCGTTCAACAAAATGAAACTTTTAATTATATTCCAATAATTGGACCGTGCAAATTGTCGGCTGGTTTCTTTTATTTCCATTCCAGTCACCGCTTCGTTCGCGAATATTAATAACACGGTCGTGGAACGTTTCAGCCGGAAATATCAAACCGGCAAGACATCTCGGGCGAAATATAATCTTTAACGAAATTAATTAACGTAGCTCTTCGCGAGCCCATACAGAGACTCGTCTTCTCGTATTTTCTTTTGCCTTTAACAATAAAATTATACAAACTTTGGATTTCCATTGGAACGTTGGCGGTCTTCTCGATTCATCTCGTTCCGTTTCATCCCCCTTCCCACCCGATTTGGCAACAATCACAAGCTAAGCGGATTATTTAAGGACTTTCCGTAGTGCATATTACGGGGTAGAAACCATCGTCGCCACTGTTCACCCTGATGCTCGGTTTTCTGCGGGAAAAGGCCGCTACGGTAGGGAAATACTTTCAGCAAAGTTTCAGACAAATCGCATTTCGCCGGATCGGGAGGAAGAGAGAAAAATAAAACGTGATTTTAATCGGCATTTTAATTGCACCCCCTAACCCCCACCTTCTATTAAATTTCGTTGACCTGCCGTTCAGTTTAATTAACGATCCGTAATCAGACGCTGACATTTTTCCTCTTTTTTAACTGAACTTGCTTATGGAATTATCATTTTTATTCAACCTGCAGTGTATTCGTTTTATAATATTATTAAAAATGAACGTACGTTTGAATAATTTTATTGTTCTTTATTATAATAAGCAAAATTCTTATGGCTGTTTAATAAATAAGCACAGAGCTGTTCCGAGGACACTACCATAAAAACAACGTGCACGGGGTGCTTACTCACATCGTGACAGAACGTAAGTAAGAGGAATGGATACGGCTGCAATGGCGGATCTAAGAAGGCACGTAGACGTAGAAACAACATTTGTATTTCTATCTGCATCCGCGTCCTCGCGTCTGAAAGTCCTAAGTGCAGTCATTCCCGAGCACATCTGCTCCTTTGCTAGCATTCTCCCCTTCGACAGACAGAGATTGCACCACGGTGCTTCTGTTCTTACCAACAGGAATTTCGTGTTCATTTATTTGCCAATTTATTCCATTATTAAAAACGAAAGTAGAATAATATAAAGTAGCAAAATAGAAACTGAAATTTAAAAAATTAAATAATCGTATCTTTCAGAATAATTTTACTTTAATGTGTTTTATCACGCGTAGCTATTTTCTCTCTGACATTCAATGGTGGAAAAATGATTCTGATAAAAAAAAATGGGAAAAACAAGCTGCAAATAACTAAGTTTGAACCGTGATAAAAATAGTGTCTCTAACGAAACTGGAGCGAAACGAGAGACAAACAATAAAAGTAACGTTAACAAGAGTACCGGTAACAAACGAACCTACCAATAAAAAGGAAGCAAACGGGTCGACACCGAAGGGAGCAACTAATTGGCCCATTGAATGTAAAGCCTGCCGAGAAAAAGTAGTCGCCGCGCAAGAAATGCTTAAGAACGATGGCCCGAATAATATAGCATACCTTTTTCTTATCCCACCCCGCATCTTCTTAGGCATTTCTTCCTTTTTTATTTCTATCCCTTCCCCGAGGACATGCTTGATAACGCAACGAAGAAGGAAGCGTCAGCACCGCGGCGTACGTCGTCTGGGGTGGAAAAACTGATTTATTGCTTCGCAGCGTCCCAACGCTTTCCCAACGGTGGAAAGAAGTAAAATAACTCGACCTCTGCGGAACGCGTGAGAATTCGGGAACGTTACCTTACTATGGAACAGTCGGATTCGCAAGGTGACTTTTTCCCGGAAGCACTTTGGAAGAAAGAAAGTGGATGCTTCACTAGTTCGAGGTTGCACACTAGTCTTCTATATTAAATAATATTTTTTGAATATTTTTTGGAAGAGAAATGCTTAAATACGTGGGAGAAAAATTGAACATGTATCAAAATAATTTTATTTTGTGGATGCTTCTGTTCAAATTATTAAATTTCAAGAGAGCTGTGGAGTAATTTTATAGATTATTTCAAATTATTCCACATTCTAGATCGTTTATAAAGTCGCTTGTAGAAGAGGGATTTGAAACATTGAACTTAGTTTGAACTTTCCAATGACCAAGGGAAAGATTTAGAAAGCATTTGCCCTGTTCCCACAGAGATTTAAAACGCTCTTCAGTCGGTATGCAATCGCTTCATTGTTTTAAAGTAACAGTCTACTGTAAAATTACGAAAGACCTGAATTACTGCTCGCTATTCTCATTCAATTTTCATCAAATGATGGTTTGTGTTTTATAAAACTATTATTGTTACATGAACGGTAACGTAAATACGTGAAAATTAATTTCCCTTAAAAAATGAATTATCATTTTACCAAATTTATAAATTATTAAATTTCATCTCTCAAATATTATTATTATTGAAATCATAATTTTTCTATTTTGATTTCTTTAATATGTCGATGATGACTTAATATATAAAAATAATTTTTATGTACCCCTATGAAAGTTAATTAGCTCAACCTATACACAGTAAGGATGAACAGATTGACGCATCTTCACAATATCACTGTTTCTAGTTCTTTATTGATTTATACCAAACTATCTCGTTTCTACACGGACGGTTGCTCATCTCCTTGATATTTTGCTGCTGCGAACAGGAGCAATATATGTCGCCAAAAGTATACCGCCCTAATGCATGAACTCTGACCCTCGCGATTTTGCTCATGCCACTGGAACATTCGTCTTCTTGAATGAATGGATCTACACGATTTTTCCAATGGCGAAAGTACATCCCACCATGAAACGGGCGTAAGTTGGGTCATTTTTTCTCTGTACATGATAAGTTAGTAGCTTTGAAGGATGACATGGATTCTATGCTACTCGGTTAGAAAATAAGCCCCTGCTTACAAGGGTGAAAAGGAGACTTGCAAAAATGTCGAACCAAAAGAAAAATTAGAAAAAGTTAACGATTTTTTATATTTGAGTAATTATTTTAAATGTGTATCGAATACTTTTTTGGTTAGTTAATTATCATGATTAATATCCACGTATAAAAGGCAGAAAAGTTAAGATTATTGCAATTTATTTCTATTGCAGTGAAAAAGGAAAAGAAAATTTAAACCCCTATTACATCGGTTTTCCTTATTTGGAAATATTATACATGTACGATAAAGCGGCTTATTCAGCTACTTCAAGCTAGTTCACGATACCTTGAACAGCAGAGGCGAACAAATAGATTGTTCGGAAAGTAGATTAGTTTATGTTACGATAGCTAAAAAAGAAAAATGAAGCATTTCCTGTATACGACATTATATTTTATACTGTACTGATTTCTTTTCTCCCAGTTCAAGCTCCTTTCTGAAAGAGCAGAGATAAAAAAGAATTTTACAATCGTGACACCATTATCTTTGAAGAATAATGAAATAACGTTATTCTTTCCTTTTGAAGTGAAACATTTTATGGATAAGTATTTATTTCAAAGAATTCAAGAATGCACCGTAACAATGAAATGAACCAAAGTAAAATTAATTAACAGTTCTTTTGTAGAATAATTTATCGAGCTCCTTTGTTATGAAATTTTGATGATGAAATTCATTTTCGTTTATTAAACTGTTAAAATACCTACTGTTATAAGCGTCGAAAGTTATTAAACTTTTAGCATTAATACAAGCAAATTGAATGTTTATTAAAGTATAGGCCTGTCGCTTCCCACTACTTGCGTGTAAATGTTTAAGCGGGAAAATTTGAATTAATATTTACTTTGTTATTTGCACTGTTCAGTTATATACCAAATTTATAATATTTGATTAAAAATTGTGTTATTTTTTTTAAATCTCTTAATATAGAGAAGAATCATTAAACTCTAATAAGGTGTCAAAAAAGTGCAACAATCTGTTCACATAAAGTCCTCTCTCACACCTCTGCAATTGATTATTTACCCCTTTGAAAGTCAGTTCGAATAAAAAAAAGAACACCGTCCGAGGTGGCTAAATTTCGCAGACCCACACGTCGAGTCGAACTTGAGACCTGAATAAAAAAGGGAGCGGAAAAAAAAGCAGAAAGAGAAACAGAAAAGTAGCAGGGTAGTAAGAAAACGAAAGAGAACAAAGGGAACTGGTGTCAAGAAAGCGACTTGTAGTGTGGCTGTAAGAGAAAGGGTTGCAACTGGACACATAATAGAGTCGGGACGAGGCTGCTGAAACAAAGAACCTTCGCCCGGAAGCGTGCTTCTTTATGTATTTTACGTTTTTAAAGAACGATAGGATTAAAGGTCCGTGGCACTTGTTAAGAAAGGCAACGTTTTCAAGGGGTTGTCATTGAGTTTGATCAAAAGTCGGCTATCTGAGTAGAATCGTCCAACAAAACACACATTACTTTCGAGAGGCAACAAGAAGACGGAAGCTTCTGTTGACTTCGTCGATGCTGTTAATTGCTAAAGAGATCACTGCAGAAAATGACTGGATCGTGATTTCTCATAGAGATCCACATCAAAGGTAATTACAATACAAAGCATTCGTTCTTTCGTAAAACACGATCGATTACAAGAATTAATCGGTCAAAGTGACGGAAATTTACCGCAGGCAAATGGCTTCTCGAGCGGATCGGGGTTAGTTTTCCATGGAAAGTTTGCAACAATGCCGAAGGCACAAGTATCGAGGTTAAATTAGCACGTAGATAAGTTTCAGAGAAAGAAATTGGCATTCTCGGCCAGCCCCGTTCTTCCGGAAGATAGGAAAAGAAGCAAGAAAGAAAGTAGGATTCTTCTGTGGTATTAAAACAGCCGGAATATCCAATTAGGGGAAGCTTAAAAGATCTTCGGTGCAGTTTCCGCTTGATACGCGGGAAGGCGATTAGAGGTACGTCCGAAATAAATTGCAGAATAAAAATCGTTGACTCAGCTTTATCGACGGCCGCGATTAAAGAAGATGTTTAGAAAAAGACGGATTTAAATTCATGACGTTTTGCTAGCAGCCTCGTCAGCATTATCGTTTAAGCGATTCCTGAAGATCCTTCTTTTTTTTAAATTTTCAATACAATGAGAATATTTAAAGTGTCGTGTAATTTTTATAAATATCCAAAGTAATGTATATTATTGACCAGCAACCCTTTATACTTGAGATAACAGGATTCTGTTCAATTACCCAAACGAATTTATAACTCAACCTAATGTATCTCCTTGGAAAGAGAAGAATGTTTTCCGCTGTAATTGTACTTATTTTTCTCTTTAATGAGATCACCGAGAGAAAAGCTTAAATGGTTCTTTTCTTACTCCGTTTCTCTTGCTCTCGTTTCTTTCAAACAACTTGATTTCTAGCAGGACGAATCCTTTTTTCCGTAATTCAAGAAAATTGTTGAACCGTAAAAATGTAAAACAAGCGAAATGCTGATAGCAGCAAGGTTGCATGGAATTAATGCTTCTCTCCTATCTACGAAACGATTTTTACATAACTTTTTCACGAAATAGATTATTTTATTGTAACATATAAAATGGAATAATTTTCTACTCTTTTCAAGTATTTTAATAGAATCTCTACACTGAAATTTTCAGTTGTACAAATTTATAACGAAGCTTGCTTTTCCATTATTTTTACGTTCATTCAAATTTAAAAGTAAATTTGCATTAATGTTGAAATATTTTTGAAAATTTAAGAGGTCTTTAGAAAAAGAGGATTCTCAATTTATTCCCTTTCAAAAACGAAATTATTCAACTGCGTGAAACGAAAGGCTAAGCAGTGAATAACATAGTAAATACTATAAAAATATATCCCAGTAAAGTTGGACAATTTATAGAAAAGCGTGGTTGATCGGTTTAACTTCTGACAGACTCAATTATTGCTTCAGTTGGTATAAAAGTAAATCGAAGAAGAAATCACGGAGCTACGATTTTCTCTCTTTCTCTCTTACATTCATTCATTCTCCCTCCCTCGTTATCAGCTATCTACTCGAATCCTTTTTATCCCACGCTTCAGAAAAATGTTCTTTTAATTAGGAGTCTTACGGTGAAAAGGAGCATAGGAGGTATAGCATTCGCGGCGATCGATCACACGATTGGCTCTTTCGAGTGTGCCGTGAAAGCGCGGTAGAGAAGAAAGAGGAGAAAAAGGGTGGATGTTTTTCATTAATTGGCCGGTTCTCGGTTGTTTGCCGACCGAAAGACAAAGTTAAACAAGGGCACGGGGCAGCATCCCGAAGAAATTGAGAGGCTTCTATAATCAGACTCGTTATCGGATGAGGCTTGCCCATGTAAGCGTGCCCCTTCGACGCCCGTCGCTTCTTGCCCGTGAAATTAGTTCCACGCCCATTTAGTAATCACCTGCCGTTTCCCTTGATTAGCCAAAACTTATACTCTCCCTTTGCTCGCTTTGCCTTGCCACCCGACCGCCTCCAACCCCTTACACTTCTCTACTTTAATGGACAATTTACTTGTGCCCCTTGACGTCCTGGAGTTTACGAATGAGCCATTACAAATAGGGAACCGCTCCTTCGCCTAACACTTTACTCTCTAATCGATATGTTAATAAACATTTTCTGATATAATAGTATTACATTCTACAGTATACTATTAAAAAATGGTATAACCCTTCAAATACACCCTTTTGAAACTTCAAAATTAAATGGTACTTTGTTTTTTATAATGGAAAATTAGCACTGAATAACACTATACGTTTCCATAATAAATCTCCTAAGTATACTTTAAAATTTCTGCAAACCAAAAAAGAAAGGAAAAAAGAAAATTTAAAGGAATTATGAATTTTTTCACCCCGTATTAAGGCTTAGGGTCCATTTTAACTGTGACAGTTTTCATTTTTAAAAAAACTTTTGAATCTAAACAAGAAAAGTTCAGCTGCTTCTCTAACGCAAGGGGTTGGAATGGATAGCATTCGTTATGAAACATCCTGTACGTTCTTAACAAGAATTCCGCGAGCAACGAATCCAAATTGAAGCGACGCCCTTGAGGAGAGGAGATAAGCCCATAGATGACCGAAACGTTTAGCGGAATTCGTTCGTGCCGATCGATGCTTTCCATCGACGTCGCTGCGGTGGGGTAGAAACTTCTGCGACCCTCTCTACGTGACTCGAATCAACGATCACAATTAACGCAATAGGTACGTTGAGGTGTCCTGCATCCCGTCCAGCCGCCTCTCGCAAATCATTCGGCCTCTCGTCGTTCGACTACTATCCGAGCAAAAAGCGGAAATACTCACTGAACACGTCAGGGTTCGATGGTCACGTAGATTTTTCATGAACACACCACGTACGACTGAGTAATTGGGATTGAATGGTATCTGCTGGATTCTGTCAGCTCCTCTCACTTCCCTCGCTTATCATAAAAAATCAAAATGAAAGTATTATTTCAAAGAAGCTATTTTTAAGGATATTTTGATATTCTTTTCCCCTCTTTCTATTATTTTTAGAGACACGGCAAAACGTTATTTGTGTATAAGATATATGGTATCAGAGGGGGTTATAATATGCCAGTAATCATTTTTTCTCCGGATGTAGGCGTATTCAACGTCTGAAAGATCACCTCCATTTTTTTGAATGACATATCATACTTTCCTCATTTTTCATGAAGGGGAAAGTTTGGTGAATCGCGATAGGTGGGTCAAACTGAGTATTATTGTCTTTCTCTGATCGTAACTGCAATATGGGATCAGTGTATAGTGTTATACAAGGTGGGGAAAAAGTCGCGAAATGAATGGAAAAATTCGTAATTTCTATAATTTTTTTTTTTTTCCTTTTATTTCTTTGCAGAAATTTTAAAGTACACTTGAAAAGTTGTTGAATTTTATTTTGAAAATCATGGTACTCAGTGATACTATCACGAAAAGCTTATGTGCGATATCCATCCTCTAAATTCCAGATATTTGAAAGGTCACCGTGCTGTCGAAAACGTTGCACTAAACATAGAATCATCGATTTAGGGGGTGAGGGTTTAAAAGGTTTTCATGTACTAAAATGATGACGATAAGCTTTTTGGGTCAGCATTACTGAAATTCAACAATTTTGGTACATTGAATAATGCTGTACGTTTTCATAATAAATCTCCCATGTGTACTTTAAAATTTCTACAAAGAAAAAAAGAAAAAAAAGAAAATTTGAAGAAATTACAAATTTTTCCAATCGTTCCAAATTTTTCCAATTTTTCCAATCGCTTAACGTCCATTTTCACTGTAACAGTTAACGTATTGATAATCCATATTATCGTATGCCATACTAGACGCGACTATTTCTGTTTCGCCAATGTATGTCATTTTTCGTGATTGGTTGAAACTAATTTTCACGCGAATTCGTCCGCTGTTAATATTCTACCGTGAACTTTATCGTTTTCCTCGTTGGCATTTGCACATGATAGGTGAATCACTTGAGCGATATAGGTAGACTTCGGCATTATCAGAATAACACAATTATCTTGACATTATACGCGTACACCTGAAATGGATTTGAATTGTTTCACGCTATAAAGTGTCTGTCCGATATTATCATCCTGAGCTGATTATCTCTGCAGCATCTGGATTGATCATTGGAGAAAAACCATATTCATTATCAATGCTGTAAATTTTATACAAATTAATTATTCATTAATTGAATTCAGATAAGTTCGAGATTGAAACGAAATGAATATCGACCATTGTTATTTAACTTCGTGGCAGACGATAAGAAAAACGAAATTTAGAATTCCAGATTCATCGCCATTGTGATTCTTCTTTGTTTTTACACTAAAGTTGAAGTTATGCTTTCAGCAGTGACTTAAAAAAAACATCATTCGTGTGTAGCTTTGATAAACGTTGCACTCATACGTTATGGAATAATGCCGCGATCTGTTTGAGCACTTTTCCGTGTAGCAGGTGTAGCAGAATAAATGGTTCAATTACCTTCTTTTATTTTTTGCGAGCGATCGATTTTGAGGATCTGTTTCGTTTTTTATTAATGAAAAACCGAGACAATGATTTAAAGAAAGCTATAAATTAATGAAAATTAATGATGGACGCAAGGAATTGTGATTGTGAAATTTAGGAAAATTCTTCATCTGGGTCCGAAAAAACCCAAACAGCACCTAACGAAGATTAACCCTTTATGAACAAGTAATTTTTTTATTGTTCTTGGCTTTTAAAAAATTTGAAAAAATTCTAAAGTATTTATTAAGGGCTCTACTTTATACAATCGTTCATTGAGTCAAATGTTTAAAGTATTAATTGGGAAAAATAAATATTCAAAAGGAAGTTTGGAAATATTGGAATTCATTTCAGACATAAACGTCCCAGCTTATCCATGAAGGGTAATACAACATAAATTTACATACATGGAAAGATCAGATACATAGCAAGAATTATTGCACCAGGCGGAATAGCTTCTGAGTAATATTAATGTTTTGATATACTGAATTGATGGAGCGTTAAAGATAAGCACTCAAGAAATCATTCATGGCAACACAATTATGACACAGTTATATAGCCATAACGATGCTTCAAGAAATATTTAGTAGCCTTACAACCCTATAAAACGTTTTATTCCCCAATTAGAAGCATGTAATAAAACTTCCTTGATTAAAATTTATCCTTCTATTATGTAATTCAATTCGTCTTCGAATTTTATGCTTTTTTCATGATTAGACTATCAGAATCAAATAATTGTTCGATCATTTTTTTACAATACCATAAATAATCACACTTAACAGGATTCTTTTATATTTGCTCTTTGATGTGATTAATTGTTGAACATTTTATTTGCTTACTCATTTTATATTGATGCTCCACTGTTGTAAAGGCGCCTGCATTATGAAAGAGCATAATTAAATCTTTATTAATTGTACAGCAGAATAATATTACCCTTTATCAAGTTTATTTTGCGTAGATTAAATATTAACCGCTTTTGTGTTTGTTAATAATTTATTTATAAATTTAATATTAAACATGAATGATAATTCATTTCGAAGTTATTTATATTATAATAACTAGGTCATTTGCACATGAAATTTGTAAATATAAATAATTTTATTGTTCTATCATTGAAATGCTGTATTTCTTTTTTGATATAGCATAAAATGATGGTTTAAACAGAAGTCGAATGTCGTTGAACGTCGAACAGTTATAAGCTAACGCTTTAGATCAGGGTTCGAACGTACTCTGAGGGTTAATTAAATCCGCAACCGCCGGTTCAATTCGACGCCACTAATCCAGCGCCTTGTCATTGGGAGTCTTGATTACAAGACTAGTGCTAATAACCTGCAATGCCGTTCTAATAACTGCAGTCGACTGCTCCGTAATTGTTGCAAACTTTCAAAATCGAACGGCGACACGTTTTGCGAGCTACGTCTGTTCTGTTCTGTTCTGTTCTAGTACAAGTTCGTTAAACTTGCCTGTTAAAATCAAATCAAAACTTATAATCAATCATTATTGTTCGAAACCTTTTATCTATATAGTAGGACAACAGCAAAATTTGACAATCAATCTTTTACGCTAAAAATTTCTTTATGGAAGTAAAATTTCCAAGTAAAGCTTGAAATTATTTGAGTTAATAGTGATAGTGAAATTACCATTATATTTATTTCATGATTGATTATTAAAAGCTCATGTTATATTAAAATTAGGATCACAGAGATTATTGCCATTAATATGAATATTTTAGATATCAGAGTTTATTTTATTAACAAGAACGAATTCCTGTGATCTAAATTTCAATATTAATACTCGATAGTGGCAGCTATTTTAAAGGTCCATGAATACATGATAGCAATAGTTGTATGAAAAAAAGGCAGAAAGAGGATTTCAATTGAAACTGTTTTCGCATACTATACAAACTGATTCAATTAAAAGGTAGACACATATTCCACTACAACATTTTTACGGATTGACACAGCTACGAATTGTCGTTCATTGAAATCGCTATAACACTGTTATTATCCCCATAGAATAAACACTAATCCATTTTACGTTTTGCAGATGTAATTCGTAAAAACTTCGTTTATTCGGTTTGCAGTTACGCTAAAATGATTTCGTACGTATAACCAGGAAAGCAATATCCATCTCTCCTATCTGCTGAATAAAAATGAAAATATTTAACTAGCCAATTTGCATTAAAAATATTGGTGAAATATTTTTGTAGTCATTTTGTTAAAAATTTTTGCTGTAAATTAATATGTGTGTTACCGGCAATGTATAAAATGTCTAGGCAATATATAGAATGACAAATACTACTTAGACAAAGTAATAAAAGAGAGCCATGAAGAGACTCTTATTGAAGACAGAGAAGAAATACAAAATAAAGTATAGGACTTTCTTATTGAGGTAAACGAGAGAAAATAAAATATGAATCTATTTGTTGCAACAAGGCAGGAAAGAATTTAATTTGGAATTGCACTTACTCACATAAAAGTAAAACTTGAAATGGGAGTCATGAAAAGGCCTTCATTAAAAGCATATGAATGAAAAAAGAATGTACCAGGTGTCATTAGAAACGTCATTAACGGGAGTATTTTACTTTGCCAGTTTGTCTTTTGGCATTACCTGTGAAATATTAATCATCTCATACTTTGCTCAAAAACGCCAGGCATTCTATACAATGCCTGCTTTTCATACATTACTGATAACATGTGTATCATAAATACTATTTTGAGGTAATTTTACGTCATACGAGTGATTATGTCGATGAAACAATGTTAAAATAATTATTTATTTTTTCCATTATTTTGTCCATCCTCGGCTAAATCATAATATGGGATAGGTGGTGATCGAAGATTTAAATTGTCCGTCAGTGGTGCACCGGTCGAGCATGAAGTTGCAAATTGCAAATGACAATGATTACGCAACTCGAGCGTAATAATTCCTGCTTATAGGGAACAATTGCGAGGCAGCATCTGGCTGGTGCTTGCGCAATGCAAACTTTCACAGCGCTCTTGTTGATCTTAACCCCGGGGTTCAATTCAACCATGTAAAATCTAAATTGCATGCAGGAGTTTCCAACGTTACCCCGTTACTCACTGACGGGCCAAGAATCCACGAAACTACAATTCTGTTGTTCTTTCATTAATGCCGCGTTAGCGGTATGACTGTACGTAATGTTGAGCAAAAACAGGTTAACAGGCTTGTGTATGCACGGGAAATAACGGGATGAACGGTACACTGGAAAACTTTCAAACGATTATTTTCATTTAATTGTTCCGTTTTGCAATTGAAACGGCACTTGTCAAATCGTCGGCACGACTTGAAGAGCCCCCCCTGGTAAGTGGGATACGAGTGCATGTAGTCAGATGATACTCGGCTTTGAGTACTATTACCCAGTCGAGTACCGTTGTTACGAAGCGCTTTTATGCAACATATGTAATAAAAAAAATAAAAGATGAATGAAAAAATCAAGAGAAACGTGGGAGGATAATAAACGAATACCAAGAGGAACGTTTTCATAAAAGGAACCATGAATGAAGAAGTGGCTGAATTTTCTTTGACATCAATCGACTGACTAATTGTTTTGCTACGATACTTCATTAAAGTATCGTTAACAGCTTCATGAATTACAAAGTTTTTGTATTAAATTATTTCACATCAAATGATGCATTTCGAAGCTGTTGAACTGGGAGGAATACAGACATTGATGGGATTTTATCAAAGAAATAAATGTTACTTCAGGCGTTAATTTAATACTAATGCGTTAAACAGATAGGCAATTATGATTCATTCAGCATTTATCAGGATCCACAATGCGTGTCATGATTTATGACGATCCTCGGTTGTGTTCTGTTTCGGGTACGATCCAATAATGTGTCAACGTTGGTGAACTGGTTATTGTAAAGCAATGACAACGTTTAGACGTGGAAGACAAATTGTATCACTTGAGAACAATGATCGCAATTATGGCAATCGTATCGTGTTCACTGATCTGACGCAATTGATGAAGGCGTACGGTAACAATCGGGATCAATAAGTTATTAATATCTGATTAATTGAAGTGATAACGATTTTACAATTTTTCCGGAGTCTATATGAAATTTACTAACAAAATATGATTGATTTATGCTATAAATATAATTAAGGGTGTGCGGGTACTTGAAGATTCGAGCCTCGGGTCGGGTATCGATCGGGTCGAGTCGAGCGAAACCTTGAAAGTTCGTCAGTAGATAAATTCATTCGGGTACCCGTAATTTCGGCACGTGAAATTAACTTGAGACTCGAAACTCAATTCAGAAACCAACATTATATTCTGGACATAATTTTTCAGATCTATCTTACATTTTTTAATTTAACAGCGTTTTCATATATTATAATCGAATTTCATATATTATAATCGTGTATAATCGAATGTAATTGAGTTTCGGGTACCCGCACATTCCTAGATAGAATACATATGTTAAGGTGAAATTTATCAAAAATTTCATATTAATGTTCATATTACTTGTTTGAAACGTTAATGCCAAGATTGATTATGTTAAGTCGATTGAGAGAATTGTTGAACAGTGATTGAGTTTATTTGAATGTAACCGGAACAGTGTTTCTGTTTAGAATTCGCTTTTAGACTAACTCGACTTAGGTTTAATGTGGAATGGCAAGGAGTTCGGTTATGGACTGCTTCGAGTTTGATATTGTACCTCGTTCGGTAATGGACTGCTTCTACTAGCGCCGATTTACGATTTACTTGGCTCGCATATAGGGTGTGCTATATTATATCGTACAACTTCGGTGGTGGATTCAAGTATGACATAGTACACATGTAATTATAAATGATTAAAATCATTATCTAGCTAGTTTCAAATTTGTTTAGAAAATATAGCCATTTCAATTTTTCAATTTTTATTATTTTCACAAAAAGGGGTTGTAATTTTAAAGACACTAGACACTTTAATGAAACCTGAACCACTTAAGGGGTTACATACCTTTGATATCGATTTATAAAAATTGTATATTCCGTTAGTACGATTCTTCTAGAATACTTTCCCAAACTTTCATTTATGAATTCGTAAAACTATCGAATTCATAGCTTTGAAAGTTGGAGCGTGTCGCATCTTCTTGGAAGGCAATTGAAACTTTAAAGGTGTTTCACTCGCAATGCAGTTTTCAAAATCGGTATCAGAAATATATAAAAGACTATTGAACCAATTTCAATTAAACTTTATGGTAATATTCTTAAAACTAGAATCTAGTACTTGTCAAAGTGAATTTCTGCATTCTTTTTATCTTTTTATTAGAAAAAGAAGTTGAAAATTTATATCAGGTTCAAACAGCCACCATTTTGTGAAACATTAATATTTTCAAAATCGACTTCGACAAATACTACTCCCTTTTGTCTACTGTAATGTACAATTAAAAGTCCACAAATATATATCTGTTACCGAAAATGGTGTTTCGGTGACGGGAATTAAAATTAAATGACAGCCATTTTCTTCTGTTGGTAGATAAATGGTTCAAATTTTCAGAAATTACTAAGGAAATAATACATAATTAAATGTATATATTGATTTTTTTAATAAACAATAATTCCGAATCTACGAACAAATTTTAAATATTGCTTCTTATTTAGCCGCTCGGAGGTATGCAACCCCTTAAACAAAAATCCCAGTTACATCAATGGCTACCTGTTCGGCCATTCTATGCTTCGGCACATACCACTATATTTCAAGGATTAAGCGATTAAATTCAGTTGCGTAATAACAATAAAGATGTGCGTGACGAGCGTCGTATCCGTCGTAATAATATGGCCGATGAGAATTCATCCTACCCCTTATGCACCTGGTACCGGTAAATCAATAGTAGATACCTGCTGTCGCGTAATTTCTGCGCGTGCCGGCTTGCACGTGTTCCCTCTCCCCCCTTATTCCATCCCCCTGTTGCAGATCGTGGCCTGTTCCCGTGCCCCTTCGACGGGCTGCAACCCCTGGTGGCGCCGTAAGATAAATTCTCTTTGGCACTAATAGGCGTTAAATATTGGTTATGTATCCCGTGGCTCGACAAACGTGGTCGCGTATACCGTGGCTCACATAATTCGGTAATCATATCGGGATGATCCGCTAGACGAACTCGTGGTTAAGCGATTCAGTCAGCGTGAACCAGCTTCGGCGAGTGAACAGCTTATCGAGTGTGCTCCATACGATAGCGGAGGATCAATTATTATTACTATTTGCTCCTATGTCACGTCATCCTATAATTAATAATGTTATTCATCTTAAATAAAATATCCTTTATAGTTTGAGAAAAAATTAATTGACAGTATAAAAATTAATATTTGAGATAGGAGGGTTAATTAAGGGAAGTGGGCATTTTTGTGGGCATGTTCCTTTCTCTCAGAATCTACTGCAGCTATCAAATTAAAATTTTTACAGCATCTGGTATTATACTAGATTTGTAGTTTGACCAAAGGGAATATTGAAATATCGAATAGAAAAAATTATACAATCCTATTAATATGTAGACTTTTTGTACTGTTAGCTTCAACATAGAATATGCTGCCAATCTGGAGATAGATTGAATTTCAAAGAAGTCTTTGGCTAAAATCCGTATTATCCGTGGTAGTAAAGGCACAAAAAAAAATTCAATCAGTCGAATGGTTACTGAGAAAAAGGAGTATGATCACTTATAGCACCTGAAAAATTGTTTTAATCATAGATTCTGACTTCAAATATTGTCTCTTATCAAATAAAGGATTTTTAAAAATTCAATTTTTTGACCCCAAATAATGCCCATTCCTCTTAAATTGAATAAATTATATTAATTAAAAACATACATAGAAGAGTGTGATATGATATATTTTTTCAATCGTGTTCGTAAATGCGTTCCTCAATTCTCTTTGTCATACGCTTAGGGTTGTTATGGTGAAAGATAATAATCGACCATTTAGGATTTAATCCCTTTACGCTATGATCTAAATTCTCTTTCACAACATTAAGGTAAATATTCTGATTCGTAATCCTATTGATAAATTTCCAATGTTCCAATCCTCTGGCAATCATACACCCCCAATTGTGACTCAGCCATATACGCGGGTCGCACCCATTTGTAATTGACAAGTTCTGCCTACTACATGGTATCGATGGAAAGGGATAGAGTGACAAGTCGAAGCGTCTAACTTCTATTACTATAGGTAATTAGGTCACTGAGGTGAATTAATGATCCTTGGTTTATGACAAGCTACTAAGTCACTTTATAGGCTTATCGGCACTGAAAAGGAACTCGGATTAATGTATAGTCAGAGCTGGTTATTAAATCAGTAATGATGGTCGTAAACGCAAATTATTAACGAACTTTTCAAATTAATTAATTATTTTACTTCATTCTTCCATTTCTACGAATCAATTCTCAAGCTTCTTTAATACAAAATACAAATTTGATAACTACATCTTCTTTTTCAAATGATGGTTTCAGTCACCAGTGACTCCCGCGGCAACAGCGTTAATGACATTATTGTATAATTTTGTTATATATTTTTAACGTTAAGTCTGGAACCGAGTTTGTGAACAAAAGTTTCAAACAGTAGTTTGACCTAAAGTTAGCGAACTAGCTATCAAACTTTTGACGTAGTAATCGATACAGCGTGGTAACTTTGACAAGCTTGCCTTATTCTATTGTATTTTCTAAATAGACAGTTGCTCGATCGAACACAAAAGCGAAAGCGAATGGAAGTATTTCAAAAATACAGTGGAACTCTGTCATAGGTAATTAATGTAGTACATATAAAAATGGAAATATGGTTCTTGTTACATACAACCATTTAACTATGTACCTCGCTTTATCAGGCGACTGTGGCCGATGGAAAATCAATTTTTCGATAATCGACACTTCATCCGACAGGGTATTTAAACATAAATCAATCATTCAAGAGAAAATATATATGAAAAGATGATAACTTTGGTTTGCCAGTAACTCAGTGAGATACGTACACTGTAATTGTTAAGATTTATCAAGATTAAATGACAATCTTTTGTCATCTGGTTATTAAATTTTTATGTTATTTTATAATATTTCTGGCTAATGTAAAATTGTAATTTAAAATTGTTAAAATTAAAAGAGTTTAATAATTATTTTAATAAAATTTGTACGAAAATGAACAACAATTGATGTTTACCATAATGAAAGCTCTAGAGGAGGTAGTATTGAAATCTAATGTAGGTATACAAACGTCAAAGGGCGAATCTTCTTTCATGTTTGCTCGATCGTGATTTCAATGCTTTCGAGCGGAATTTTCCAAATTAAAAGCAGGAAGCAATTCAGCTTGGTCTACGGTTTGGTCCATTCAAGCAGTATAAGGTAAAAGCTTGTATAAGAGAACGGTGCGCCGCAGCTTGAAGACGAACCTCCTTGAAAAGTTGCTCTGGTGCTATAAAATGCCCAAAAGTGTTCGTGCATCCTTTCAACGGTATCTTCTTAACTGTCTGAATAAATCTATTCACTGCTCGTTAAGAAAGATTACCTTCATTTTAAACATATCATAGTTGTTGCTTTATCTATTCTAATTTCAATAAAAAAATTATATTTAAATTGTATTAAATGTTCCTGAATGACTTTATGAATGAAAAATTCATTGTATTTATTGCCTGAAATTATTTTAAAAAAGACACAACCTTGCTTAAATAAATTTAATACAAATTTACATTCCATTCATTAATATTCTATTAATTAATGCCTGTAATGTATATCAAGGTTATTTTATTGTATTTATATTATTATCCATTACTTGTTTCAATAAAATAAATATTGTAAAAGTAACGTATTGTATAGCCAATAAAGTTTTTCCCTTCGAAATGAAACTTTTTTAGGAATCTCTGCTGTCGAATATCAAGCATTTGATGTATCACTAATTTAATTAACGAGAAAGAAATATCGTTTCCCATGGGCAAACTATTATATTATTTAATTTTCCTATCAACAAATGTATTCATATAAAAGTTATAAAAATAATAAATTTCAATAAATAAAATAACAATTTAGCTAATAAATGAAGGAATAAAATATTATATCCACTGTTAAAAGTTATGAAAATAATAAATTTTGATAAATATGTGAATAATCTAATTAATAAATAAATAAAATATTAAAAGTTGTAATAAAATTAATGTCATCGTTAAAATATAACCAAGGTACCTCGGCGGAAGCAATCAAGCGGAACGTAACGCTTGATTGGACACCGCGGTTGTCTATTGTTAATTGTTAACGATTCGACCCTGATCAAGGTCATTTCCTAATCAGTCTTATCACGACTGCCGAGGAGTGCAGATCAACCTGTCAAATTTATACTGGTACGGGTTGACACGTTGGATATTCGAGCATAGGTGTTATCACATGTGCTAGTGTTTTATAGTGTAATCCCCTATGTGTTTTAACATTTTTATACAAGTGTATTGAGGAGTTCTATGGTGTGGTACCCCATGTGTTTTGGGATGTGTACGCATGTGCTCTACTGTGTTTTATGGTGTGGTTTCCTTTGTATTTTGGAATATTTTTACGAATTTATTAGTGCATTTATTTATTAGTTTTGCAAATATTTTACAGTGTTTAGTGGTGTGGTTCCCTATGTGTTCGTGAATCTATTACTGTGTTTTATAGTGTGGTCATTCTCATGTAGTTCTGCATGCATATTATAAATACTTCTTTATTGTACTTTTGCATGAATAAATTCAAACATATTAAAAGAAAATAAATATCGTTCAAGAATCGTGATTTTTATGTTTTCAGAAGAGTGCTCTGACCAATGAGGATATCACTTCTTTGACGAACTAATAATCAACCATGAGTCAATCATAGATCAACCATGGGTCAAACTCAGAGATGTTGCGAGTGCAGTGGTGCAAGTCAACGATCGGTGAGTCGCATGCTTTAAAGTTCCTCCGGTTCCCATCATGTCGTAGGACAAATGGTCCGAAGCGACACGGGAATTGGTTGTAATTTGAATTGTTATTTTCTCAATTATTACTGAAATTATGATGTTAATTATATTTTGTGTTTCAGTATTTTATCGTTTAAGTTGGTATTTTATGTTGTCTGTTTTGTGAGATTTTATTACTTCAGGGTGGGTCACTAATGTAGCCACCTCCATGGGGTGTGACCTGGTAATTGATATCGTTTTCTAAAGATAGCTTTTACAAAATTATATTGTTTTTTAAAGATCACTTTCACAAATTTATATCATTTTATAAATATAACATTTAGAAAACGATATCAAGCTAAGAGCTACAATATCAATTGTTATAGTAGTAATAATAATAATAGACAATGTAGGGCAGTTACGCCTACTAGGCAAGACGTTGCTCATACTACAAAGTCTCCGAGTTTTGCGAGCAGTAGTTATGCACCTGCAGCTCGGCTAGGAGCAGTATTATGAGAAATCTAACCACTCGATCAAGAGTTCGTCTCAGTATTACGATAGCACTGAATAAAAAATTTTAAAAAACTGATCGAATTGAGTAACCTCCTCCTTTTCAAAGTCGGTTAAGACAAATAAAATTTATGAAATTATAAATAATTATTACAGAGATTATTAATTTAAGAATCTTCTTTTTAACACTTGCAATATTTTTTTCATTAAATATATATTCTTCTTATCCAAGACAGGAATAACAAAAATTCATCTGAAACTAAATATTCCCCAATCAAACGGTTTCTTGAAAATCGACGTTTAAAAAATGTGCACCTTTAATTAGTTTCCTCCATCGTTTGGTTCGACGATGGAATACCGAGTGTATTTGTAGAACGTCTGGGTTCGCAGATGCACGCGCAGCCGAGCTTTATTTGAAAATATATTACGTGCAGGGGTTGCGCAAATCGAAACCTTTAAAACAGTTAGTCAAGTATTGTGCAAACCCTGACAAGTACAGTTATGTTTCTACGCACGAAATTTCCTCGATTAATTACCTCACAATTTTATTCGGATTTCAACGTTTCACCGTTTTTGCCCACTCGATTGATCGTAACGTTTCGAAAATTCATGGCTCTGTTATTTCTGTTTGGCAACCCTCGAATCGAGCTCTCCTCGTCAACAGAATTTTTCATGAATTCTTTTTTGTTAATTAAATACAATACGCATTTGAATAATACAACGACGACACTCGGTTGCTTCAACGATTTTATTTGTAATACAGCTTTTTCAAAATTGATACTTCCACGAAACATCCAAGATAAAAATTGATCCAAAAATGATAATGAAATTAGCAGAGGAAAACAATTAAACAGGAACTAAAAATAATATATCATTCTCAAATCAGTTCCTCATTAAATAGATCAAATAAATCATAATTAAACCGACATTGCATTATCAAATGAATCGTTCCACGTAATTATGCAAAATTCGATGTATAATAATATCTGATGAAGCTCTGTACACAGATATAACGCACGGAGCAATAAATATGACATCCAAAATGAATGTAATTTTAATAACATTTCCACTGATCTCGATTAACCAGTAAATCTTCATTTAACTGACCTGTTATAAAACTCGATTGAATCGATTTATCAAAGTTCAATGTTAAATAATCATTATTCGATTACCTCGTGTGATATGTATCTACATTAGATAGGTGCACACAGCTCGGTTATGGTTATTTAGTAAAATTGCCAGATGTAATTTCGATTATTATCTTCTATTATTATTATTATTATCTATTATTATTAACACGTTGAATGCCACAAGGGTCACTAGTAACCGACATCGCAAATTACTCATACTTAAATAATTAAAAGAAAATAACAGAAAAATATTATTTTAAATAATATTGCTATTATATTAATAATATAAAGTAGTAAATTGAAAGCTTGACATTTGAAATTAAAAAATAAATTATTCCCATTCTTAATAATTCGAACTTTAATACATCTCGTAATAAATGTCCATTTTTACTGTGGCAATTAACGTGTCGATACTTGAAAAAGGGATTTTTAGTAAATCTATGTTACTTGAAAAATTGAGGGATCGATGTCGGGAATGTTCCGACTCGAAGATTAATTCGAGAGAATGGAAGATATCGATAAAGCCGAGGGATTTGACAATATCGCGAGCATCTTTGTGATTTCTACTATCATGGCTGGAATTTTCTGGATTAACGCAATCGGGCTTGCCGGTCCCTCCATCCTGGAGTACCATCGAACCTCATTCAGAGTGCAAGAGAAGCAGAAGAGAGAGAAAAGGTAATTCAAGAGCCAAACTTCCGAAAGCTGCGTTTGCATTTAGCATCGGGCGACATTATTTATGCAGCGCTCGGATTGAATGATTCCGGCGCCGGTAGTATTAAAATTACAAAAGAGCTCTCGCATCCGTGAATGCGATGCATTTTTGCCGCTTGGATTTCCATAAAAAAATAGAAACTCCTTCTTTGAGTCAATAAATCATTTCGGCTAACGAAATTTTCAAAATATTTGCCGAACTCCAGAGGCGTTTCTCTGTTAAACGTGTTTATGGAGTACGTTAAACGGAATAGCTGATAATGCTGTCCGTGCAAATGAAAAATATTTACAGCTGTTATAAACTTTAGTCCAACGTGAATCAATATTTTTTAAGCGTGATTCGTGAAACTGTTTCGTGATGCACTCAGTTATATAAATACACTGATACTATCCAAATAAAAAACGTGAAAATAAAAAAAATGTTATATACATCGCTTTATTATTCATTATTTGTGGGTGAGATTATTTAATTGTTGATTATGAATCGATATTTTTTAACGTGATTCGTAAAATTATTTTGCGTGAAAATAAATGACCTTATTATTCGTGGTGAATTCTATATAATTTATGTGTCAGATTATATAATTTTTGTTTATTAGGGTAGGCGAATGAAATTATTCCGTTGTTCTGTAAACAACCTTTTATGATTCCCTTCGTAGCGTTAACTGGTCGTTTACAGAATCCATCTCGACACCCTTGTGGCCATTTTAAAAACTGTTCGACGACCTTTTATCGAGCCCTCGATTTCCAAGGAGTAGGAACGTTCCACTAAACACCCTTCTTCCCCCACGTAACCAATTGTATAGCGGCGAAGGAATCTTGTTCGGATAGCCTCGTTATCAGCGTAGAATCTCCTCTGTAGATGCATAAATTGGGGGACGAAGAAAGACACCCCTACCCCCTTTTGCGAATGGAATGGGAGCCACCTAGCCTTTTCCGCTCCGACGTTCATTAGGAAACTTGTAGGGATGCGACCACGGTACACTCTGTCGAGATACGCTCGGCCTTGCGTTTATGAAGTAATTTCACCTTCTTGAAGAGGGGAAAGTTCTGCAGCTGGTAATAAATTTACGTTACAGTAGCAGCCTTCAGACATCGACGTCGACGTCTAGATGGGATAAAAAATCAACGAATGGAATTCTTCCGAGAGGGGTGACTTTTGGTGGACGAATATGTCGTTTGTATGTATTCCGTGAAACGTCGCGCAAATGATAGCTTTCAAACGAATATTTATAGCTACGTGTACGTGATTCTTATCAAAGTACCCTCCGTGTAGGTTTAGCAATGTGTGGAATGGTCGAAGAGATTGAATATTCATGATACGGTCTCGAGCATCTTAAATACATACGAATGAATATTCTTCTTAATTAATATGCATGTATGTTAATGCAAAAGAAAAAACTGAATACAGTTCATAAATTTTTCCAAAGATACTAATAAAATTTGTATAGCTGTAATATTGTATTACACATATTTGAATGAACGTTTGAAAGACAAGTGTATGTTACCCCATTTGTTAACCCTTTCATTACTAAAGGTGATTATAATTATTAAAGTATATTTTATAGCTATAATATTATGTTACAAATAGTTAAATGGATATCTGAAAGTTAACTGTATGTTACCCCATTTGTCAACCCCTTCTTTATTAAGGATGGCTATAATCACTGAAGGTTTCAATTTTTCAATATTTCAAAATACATTACTATTTTATTTACATCTACCATATTATCCTACAAATTCGAATAATTCACTCTACAAACTTTCATCCAAGAAATGATAAGAATTCAAGATTCCTCGAGTACCTACAAGTGCTATGCCACGTGCACAGTCAACTGAAACAAACGGAAGAGAAAATATGAGGTAATAAAAAAAATAAGTGCACGAAGAACGTGACAAACAGACTCTGCTTTCGTTTCTCGTAAACGGAGCCAGAGAGTGAAAAGGTTTCGAGTCGATAGCTCGAATGCAGCTGATATGCAACGAGGAGAGAAAGAGGGGGTGGAGCCGCTAATCGTATTGTTCGAATTCACGCGTCCCACAGTGTGGCACACACAGGTTCACGTCCTCGGCACGGCATTATTACGAGTCTCGCAATCGTGACACGCCGCTATGTACTACCGATCCGCTCATTACGTTTCATTTGTCCGGGTCCGTGAGCACCATTTATGCACGCCAGGCATCATTAACCCTTTTAGCGATGGATGAGCGAGCTATCGATCGTTCGTAACGTACGCATATTCGTGTGCATCAAGGGTATCCATGTGCGCCGAAACGTGCAGCATCAGGATGTTTGGCAAGCTTCTAGGAAAAATATTGTAAATTCCTCTGGTAAAATAAACGGGGGCTGCAGTCGAACTCACGGAAAAAACGTACGATGTGGGGTAAACTTTACCGAGGGAAGTTTGGCAACTCGGAAATTCTGGAAAATTTGGAACTTCGTAGAATTTTAGTTCAGATGATACTTATAATGAAATCATTTGTTCTTTCGAGAATGAAAGAATTCTTCAGATAAAAATACCCCTTTAATAATGGGGGATTTAAATTATCACAAATATAAATTTAAGGATCATGTTATTATAACGTAATTAATTTTACAAGTTGAAAAAGTTTTGCAAGCATTATTTTTCTGTTCCATATTTTTAATTCCATATTACTGGGTGCTTTGAAAATGGAACCTTCGATGCCATCTAACAGTTAGCAGAGAGACTAATGAAACAAAAAGCAGTGACTACAGACACCGGGGTTAACATAGGGGTTGACAGTCTTTAACAGTCTCTTGTCGGTGCACAGGCACAGTTAGATCTGCATGTACAGAACACAGTCGGTATGATAACCGTGCCTGTTTTACCAGTACTTCTTTTACCGCACCTCGCACAGACTATTCAAAAGACAGAATTTTGACTCCCTTTGACTCTATTTCGTATAAATTAATCAAAACTAGTACAAGACCGAAACATTATTAAAATAATTGTAAGACAAACTTGTATTCACTTCGTGCACCTTGGTAAATAAATCATTTTAAAAAAGGAACCGAGTTAGGTATCATTTAATTCACACAATTTCCTTTCTGCATCCCTGACATCTATGCATCACTTATATCCCTGCATCTCTTACATCTCTGGCGTCGGGAGTGGGGGCTCCAGACGCCTTTGCACGTGGCTCAAGTAAAAGCCGGCACAGGGTGCGACCCCCGGTGTCGAACACATGCTAGGTACCTCAGATGGGTACCAATGTGGCAGGCAAGGATGGCTCCGGAGTAATATACATAAAGTCCCAGAGCCACCCTTTAGCGCCAGTGTCGGTCGCCGTGGGGTTTTAGTCAGTAGGAATCTGACACACCCCCGCCACCCTCCCCGAGGGGCGGTGGGGGGTCTTATGCAAGATTTCCCCACGTTAAAAGAAAAAAAAAAAAAATATTTACAACCACTGATTCCGACAAAGGTAACTGGCTGCGGCACCGTTATCAACCGTTCGACGAAGAGCGAAGTAAAACATCATCAGTCTTATAGCGACCGCCGAGGAGTGCAGATCTATCTGCTAAACATATATATACCCTTATCTTATTTTCTGCATTTATTTAATTTGCTGAATTTATCATTTTAGCTTATTTTATTACTCCCGTGTGCATCCTTTACATCCCTGATTCCTTTACATCTCTGCACTCCCTATAAACAAGCATTATTTACATCCCAGCATTCCTTATATCACTGCATCCTTTACATCCCTGCTTTCTTTATATCCTTGCATCCATTACAGTTCTGTCGCCTCTTACACCCATGCATTCTTTACATCTCATCATCCGTTACAGCCCTGCTTTCCTCATATCCCAGCATCCCTAACATCTTTCCATTCCTCACATCCCTGCTTTCTTTATAGCCCTGTATCATATACAACTCTATTCCTTACAATCTGCGCTACCTCATATCCCTTTATCACTTACATCCTTGAAATGACGCTTTCGGCATTCATAACAGTGCCCTCTAGCGGCGAAAATTGGAACTAAAATTCCGCCCCTGGTTAGCGCCCTCTGGTGGGATAAAAACGAACCAAATCTTGCCGAAATTTTGGCCCTCTAGCGGCAAAAATTTGAACTAAAATTCCGCCCTCTAGTCAGCGCCCTCTGGCGGGAAAAAAAGGAACCAAATCTTGCCGAAATTTTGGCCCTCTAGCGGCAAAAATTTGAACTAAAATTCCGACCTCTGGTCAGCGCCCTCTGGTGGGGGAAAAAGGTACCCAATCTTGCAGAAATTTTGGCCCTCTAGCGGCAAAAATTTGAACTAAAATTCTGATCTCGAGTCAGCGCCCTCTGGTGGGAAAAAAAGGAACCCAATTTTGCAGAGATTTTGGTCCTCTAGCAGCAAAAATTTGAACTAAAATTCGGACCTCGAATCAGCGCCCTCTGGTGGTAAAAATCGGAACTACATTTGTAACGATTTCTTGCTCAAAAAGAATTCATAGGGGTACAAGGGATACAGGGATATAAGGGGTGTGGAGATGTAAGGGTGCAAAGATGTAAGGAATGCAAGAACACAAGGAATGCAAAGATATAAGTCGTGGGATGCAAGGCATGCAGGGATTCAAAGGATACGAGGATACAGTGATTTAGGAGGAGACCCTGCAAGGTCAATGAAAAGAATGAAAAAAATAAATAACTGCAAAGGGAAGACTTGGTCCATAAAGGGTAGGAATAGGATAAACAATAACTGGGAAGGGTGGTCCTCGCGAATCCCATAAAGAGAAATAAAATGATAAATAATTAGGAAGCATGGATTTGACCCATAAAGGAGAATATAATAAAGAATAACTGAAGAGGGTGGACTTTAGTCCATTAGGAAGGATAAAATAATAAATCAAAAGGGTGGTCGGCCGAGGCTTAGAAGAGAGATAAAAACATAAATTTTACATACCGACATTATGGCATCAGGGGTATCAGGGACCCCGATATATCGGTGGCACTCTCTGCATACCGGCCTGGTATCATCTTGGGGTGTTAGGGACCCCTAAGCACCGGCGACACTCTTTACATACCGACATTACGGCATCCGGGGTGTCAGGGACCCCGTAGCACCGGCGACACTCTTTACATACCAACATTACGGCATCCGGGGTGCTAGGGACCCCTTAGCACCGGCGACACTCTTTACATACCGACATTACGGCATCCGGGGTGTTAGGGACCCCTTAGCACCGGCGACACTCTTTACATTCCGACATTACGGCATCCGGGGTGTTAGGGACCCCTTAGCACCGGCGACACTCTTTACATACCGACATTACGGCATCCGGGGTGTCAGGGACCCCGTAGCACCGGCGACACTCTTTACATACCAACATTACGGCATCCGGGGTGTCAGGGACCCCTTAGGTCACGAGTCTTCGAAAACAAAAGCAAAAGCTGTATAGATGACGCTAAGATCGAATTTTACAAATATTTAATTTATTAATTTATTAAAATACAAGTTTGTCAAACGTTTATTTTGATAGTTCTTCGGTCTGGTGATAAATAAAAGAATAGTTAGGCGAGGTACAGAGGAGAAACAAAATTATCACGGGCATTCCTTTGAATGAATTTATTGATTAAGCTAAGAAGATATATACAACAAATTAAATACACACAGAAAATAAAATAAGGGTGTATATATGTTTAACAGGTAGATCAGCACCCCTCGGTGGTGGCTGTAAGACTGAAGGAGTTTCACTTTGCACGATGGTTGACAATGGTGCCCAATCAGCCATGACGTTCCCTTTCGCCGCCGCGGGCAGCTACCTTTACTGCACTGTTTTCAAAAGACATCACTTGTGTTATAAAATTTAAAAATATAAAAGTATGTTTAAATTCATTTCTTCTTGGTAGTATAATTTTCTCTTCTAATGATACACAAATTAATTGATTATAGAGAAAACATTATCACTGAACGAAGATGCAGACCGCCTGTGTTTAAACTAATGCTAATTACTGATAAACAAGTATTGCCTATTTCAAAGATTAAACTGTTGTTTGATGATTTGACTAGGAAGCCTGGCAGTGTTTCTCAGTAGTGAGAATTATTATTGAGAATTATTATACGTCGCATTTGTATTTAAAAATTAAAAGCTTGTTGCATTTGAATTTTTCATCACGCTTCGATCATTTTTATAATGAACAAAATTCACTTCTTCTAGAAAACGATTTCATGTTTTATTGGAAATGAAGAAATGAAATAAGAGAATTCGAAATGATACGAAGAATAGCATACAGGAATTGTATATGTCACACTTTGTAATTATTTCATACAAAAAAGAATACAGTGAAACGGATAGAATAAATAATATTTAACAATGGTCGACGATATAACAATTCGAAACTTCACAAAATTTCAGCTTTCTTTTTTTCCTTCTTCTTCTCTAAGTCGTAATGACGAAAAGGCACAGCAGTACACATATTTCACAAATTATGTAACTTCACATGTTAATGATTTTATTAACTTATTTTTCACATACAATAGTATTATGCGTGAACGATCAAACATTGTATAAACAAAATTTACAAAATAAAGTATAAGTCTTTACAGCTAAAAGCTACTAGTAGTAGTGGATCACATAGCTTCATACTTTTCTTCTCGGTCAAGCAAATATTGCTGTACCGAGACTATTTCACTTGTATTTTTATTTGTTTTTTATTTTATGCTCTATCTCTCATTTATATTCATATTTATAATCATATTTATATGCAAATATACATACATATGTATACATTCGTATGGACATATACATATACATATATATTTTATTTTTTTTATTTTTTTTTATGACAAATATTAAATAAGCTAGCTTCCCTAGTTCTTGTTCTAGAACGGAATTTTGGGAACATGAAGGATGGGAATGGAGGCGCAGAAAAAAGGTGTTTCGCAAGTGGATGGTGTACACATATTTTTTTGTGTATGTGTATCTAGGTGTATACGTGTGTATGTGTTTTCTTTTCCTCATAGTACAGACGTATATTACATTCATTTAGATTCGACGATCTTGTAAATATAAAATTATCATCTCTTATTGTAATACCACTGACAAAATGATATAATATGTATAGGTATTATCTGCATCAATAGTCATATTGTACACCAAGAAGTGCATTCGACGCTGTTTCCTAAGCTTATTTATTCGGTAATCGTAATCACGGTTAAATCGTTTGTCCTACGAAGTTTAATTAGTTTTCAGTTTCACTTACATTCTTCTTTTTTTCTTTTTTCTTTTGGTGCCTCTTAAAACTATATGTTCGTTCGCCAGAAATTTGCATTTTCGTACGTTTCTTTTTCTCGTTCACATTCTGCCACTCTGTTTCTCTTACTTTTGTTTTCACTAACATCTTCACTCACACGCAGTCTCTTTCACTGTACAATTACGCGACAATGAACAAAAGTCGCCGCGCGCATTTTTCTCTTAATATCTTTGAAAATATAACAAGCGAACGAAACGTTCCGTTAAATATAACTACAATTTTTATTTTCGTCTTTGATAAATAATAATAAATATCTGTCGAAGAACTCGTGCCTCTTTCAGTCACACTTTCATAACTACCGATATAATAGAGTTCTCGAAATAATTTCTTTCCCGCGTTATCATTCGCGGTTAATAAAACTCGTATCAACGAACTGTTTTTTCATCGTACCCGTTCGCCAGTTGCAGAAGAACAAAAATTGATAACGATACACAGTGTCGATCAACATAGGCCTTTCTTTTCCCCAAATCACCGTGATGGCGATTCTTTTTTGCGTTCGTTAATTCGATGCTCGATTCGATTGAAGAAAAAGCAACGCGGGTCAAAAAAGGATTTCATTCCGATCGAAACGAATTCACGTGATATACCGACGAACAACGATACGCCGAATAGAAATAAAATTACAACAGTTAATAATAATGTAGACCTGTGTGTTTATTGCATTTATTTTCCGCTAAAAATTGATCCTCCCTACGAAAAAAAAAAAAGAAAAAGAAAAACAAATTTCAAATCCAAGAAACACATATCGGACAATGATTAATTAATCGGATCAACTAACAGCTAACAAAACGATCAAATTAGACAAATTACAATAATATACAAACAATAGCTACGAACTACTCCAACCGTTTCAAGGTACCAACACGATAATGGATAAAAGAGAAACGTATTATGTACAAAATTGATGTTTGCAAAATTGACAATTCTCCGAAGCAACAGGAGAAAAGAAATGAATAATAAATTCATTCACAACGGAAGCACTCGCACACGCATCGTTCTCCAATGAAAGCTTCGTCCCCGACGCGCGTCGCTTTTTCCGCGATTAATATTTCTTTATCTCTCCGGGATCGCATAAATATTAAATAATGCGCAGGTCGACGGTTATCGTACAGCAATAATTACCGGATAAGGCGTTATTTATAATTATTTACAGTACGGAAAATATACAAAGGACGTTGGCTCTACATTTTATACGTACACTCGATTCATAAAGACGTTTGATTCTTGCGTACAATTACATTATATTGAGGTAAGTCTTTACTGGTTTCATTTTATATATAATATATATATAAATTTCGTGTTCAATCGACTCCGTTCGTGATCGATTTAACGAAACTAGCGAAGATACCACGAAACGGAATCATATCCCGCCACGTGGGCCACCGACTGGGCGAAAAAATCGAGCGATAAAATTAGAATTGTCTTATTTTTAAAACGGTCCCATTTTGTGTGTGTGTGTGTGTGTGTGTGTGTGTGTATGTGTGTGTGTGTGTGTATAGCGATGCCAGCCGTTTCACTTTCAAACGATCCCGACAATTGCTTCGACAACTCTCCTTTCATCCCCTATTTTGCCATTTACTTGAAACCTTCACCCCCGAATCGTCATCCGCGGCCGGTGATATGTCTTTCGCCACTGATCTACGAATCTGATTCATGATGCTTTTGGTCATTTCCAAGGTTCTCTAATGGTAAACTCGGTGGTTATTTTGCACATTGCTCGTCTCGTCGTTTACGCCTTTTTGGGAACCTACTTTTGGATTTTAAACCTGCACGAGGAGTGGCCCGACGACACATCCGTCTTTGTCGCGAGCTTTTGATTTCATTTGATGTACCGTCGTTCGTTAGAGGCGCGTGAATAACTTATTCAGATAGGAAATTAAGAAGAAGAATGTGTGAATTTTTTGCGGATTCAAATCCTGACGATTACTCGTTGCTATGGGGAAAAAGGGAACGCGGTTGTACTTTAACCCTTTCACTATTACAGTTTTTAATGATAATCGCTTTTGTACGTTTATACAAGGTGTCCTATGCGATTTAAATAAACTATAAAAAGAAATTATTAAAAAATTGCGAGGGTTAATAATAGAATTATAGATTTGGTTATTTTTAATTGATGATCCTGGAATTCTTAACTCCATACGAATAATAATTCAGACAGCGATATAATTAATGAAACTTAAAATTGATGTAACTTTTGAATTAATAGTTTTAAGGCACAAGTATTTTAGTAGTTGTTTTTATTAAAGTAGCCAGAAACAAGATTTTGTTTAAAGAAAAGCTGCAATTGCACTTTTCAAGTGCATCGATGCATAGGAATGCATTTTGATTGGATATCGTTTCATTCTATCATGGGAAACCTTGTATATTAAATTATACTAATTTAACACGTGAATAAAATAATTTTGCTCGTACAATTTTATTTACAATGAGGTATATTGTTACTGTACCCGTTATTTCTTTTTAATTGTAGTTTTAGAAATATTACATGTTTGCTATTTATCGAAATGTGAAAATAGCAAAAGGGTTAAAACACATTCCAATTTTTTTTCATTTATACAGCATAAACGTTAGTGGTCCTTGCATTTAGAATTTTAGTGAGCTTATAATGGAATAACTTAACCCATCGTGGAACTATTTGTGCAAGATAAAATTGAATCTACTATTGCTTGATTTTCCTAATTCTATTAACCATTGAAAGAAAAAAATTTGAATGAAATTTTACTGAACTATTCCGTCTAAAATATAATTTCGTATAATAATTTTCAAAGTTAATGAATATATTACCATTTTCTCTTTTACTATGAAAGCAACATTTGTCATTGAGTGATTGATTTTGGTCCTCTGTAGTTTCGAACATTTTATACGAGAATATTATATTCAGAAACCTTTCAGGTCCTTTTTATAATAAAATATGTCAAGCAGTTACAAAAGACAATCTGCAAAATACATATAAATTTTGTATAATGTACGCTTTCTTTCTTACAAAAGGTCAATTGTTCATTTCGCACATATTTATAGTACTAGCAACGAATAATCGACAGTATCTAAAAAACTGTTCGAAAATCCTTTGGAAGTTAAATAAAATTCGCGCGAACCTCTTTGTCTTTTGATACTTGCATCATTTCTTATTGTCTGTCTGTTATCTGTTCGCTTGGAAAACACTGCTTACTAAATGTAAAAAATTGTTAAGTAATTTTAATAACAAAATATTGTAACCAAAGCTATATAGATGCCATTACCATTACTAGTTTCTATTATTTGATTATTTCGAATACCCTTTCGCTGTGGAATATACTGCATAATAATTGCATTTTATTTAATACCTGTTATGGTTCAACGTTAATTCATATTTTAAATAATATGAAACCAAAAATATTATCACTTTAAATGCAGTAAATGGAAAAAGAATGTAAAAGAAATTTTTAAATTAAAAGGGAAACAATTCACAGGAGCAGGATTCTCCAAATCTCGGTTTTGACGATATTAATATTAAATGGATTTAAAAAAACCAACTAATTTTTAATTATTAAACATTATAAAATTTAGTATACAACTTCAAATTCCGAATAATGTTCTCTGGGAAAGCCTGATATGATCAGGAGTGTACGTCGTCCGCAGCGAAGGGGTAAAAAATCTTGAAAATAAATCTGATTAGTAAGCAATGTGTTGATTAAAAAATTATCCGGGATCGAATATATCCTATCCTGGACAATGGGTTCCCGATCGGTCAAAAAAAAAGAGGAAAAATATCTATTTGATATTCGTTACGTATATCCTACTATTTTTTAAAGATTTGCTCTGTATGCTTTTGTACATATTTATGCGTACATGCTTGCAAAGGAACATTTATCGCGTCTTGGAGCTAAATTGTGCGATGATTCACGCGGTGTAGTTTGAAATGTTACAAAAATAAGGGTGAATTACACGCTATCATACCTCTCGAAATACGCTAAAATGAAAACACGTTCGTAGTGAACGCAAAAGTAGGGTGTTTCCACAAAGGTTTCTTTAACCTTCTATACTCATTCCTCCATTTTTTTATCATAAACAAAATTCACGTCAAAACGCATCGAAAAAGTGTCGTCTCGTTAAAAGTGAAGATTTACCGTGTGTTCGATTAAAATTCTCAATTAATTGGTTATTTCTTATGTACAAAAATTATTTTGCTTTCCCTTCGTTACGCTATTGTATCGTCTAAGAAGTATATTTTGTTAGAAAATAATTACGCGGATCAAAAAGACCGAATCCATGATCGGCTACAAGGGTTAAAAAGAATTTTAATTTGACGATAGTAATTAACCCCTTTGCTATAGTGTCTATTTTGTAATAATGCCAAGACTTGTTAAATCATTTCTTTATCACTTTATCTTTGATGCCCTTGAAGAAAATCTGACTGTCGTTAATCTGACTTCTGATGTACAACAGAAGGTAGGCTTCCCTTTTGCTGGGCCCTCCATCCTCCTCTATAGGTGGCCCCGGGGAGAATGACAATACAGGGGATAGGGCCCCCCACCACTTGCGCATAAACATTTACGCGTGGGGATTTGAATTGATATTTATTTTATTATTCATATCTCTTAATTATATACTAATTTCTTATAATATTTAATAATTAAAAATGACATAATTTTTCTCTAAATTACTTTTAATATTAATATAATCAAAATTAAAATTATGGAAATTTCTCCTTTCCCTATATCGTCATTTTTTCTAGGGAAACCTACTTTTTCGGATACTGTACATTTACGTCGTTCATAGCAAAAGGGTTAAACATCCCCGATAAAAGAATTATTCCTCCTCGTACATTATGTATAGCCATCTAAAACACGACCGTTTGGAAATGGTGATTCTCTGTAGGTACTCTGATGTCGCAAAAATATTTAAAGTACGTGTATCGCACGTACTTGGTTTTGTATTGTGGGTGCAAAAAGGAATACAGGATTCTGTTTTCGTCGTTTTGAAACGTAACACCCAATCGTAGACTCTAATTTGTTATGCAGGGTGATCCAGAAGTCGCACAACCCATATGGTAAATTATTATCATAACACAGCAACAAACAATTCTAAGGGTTGCACGATTTTTGGATCCACTTGTAAATTACACGCAAACAAAGTCTTATTCCTCTTCTCATGCCTGTGAATGTTAATGTAACATTCAAAGCAATACCTCTTCTTCGAGAGTTGTAATTGCTCGCATTATATACTTTTTCAAATCCAACAAAACTATCACAAAATCTGATCGACTAAGGGCTAAGGTCGACAAAATTTATAATCTGCCTTTTATGTTTACGAATGATTAAAAGCATATGTCGTTCTTTGAATAAAAATTTTGTGTAGTCGCTTATTTTTTACATAAATTGAAATGTAAATAATGTAATGACACCTAATTAATAGATTCAATCCATTGACTTTTTCCCCTCCTCAATTGACAAGACCTTTCAGCATTCTACATACAAAGCTTTCTTTGCTGCTTTCACCGTTTATGTACAAGAAAAAATGAATGTCTATCTTACGGGGAAAGCGTGTCAGAAAAATTATTAACATTTACTTTCGAAGTCTTCTAATTCTATCGGAGCAACCGCAAATATATTTTTCTTTTTAAAGTCACAAATCCATTCTTCTAGATTTTTAATCAAACGGGTCACAATAAACAAATTTTCAAATATATTTCACATATTCATATTTCATATATTCCCCTGTGCTTATAAATTTGATACATTTGCATTGCTCCAACAGAAGAAAAGTGTACAACAATTAGTTCAGTTTATTTTACATTTTTTCTAATTAGATTTAATTCTAATTTCGGTAAAGCTTTAGGGAAACTTAGGAGTTTTACATTGAGTTCGATAAATATATTATTTTTCAATAATAATAAATATTAAGATAATTTTTAAACCTACATATAGGTTTCACCTAAAAGATATAAAAAAATAATTTTAATAACAATAACAAGCATCATAACTAATGACAAAATTGTTTCCTGATGAATTTAGCACGTTAATCAAAGAGTCAAATCCTTTATCAATTTTAACGAACCCAATCTAAAACTTCTAGGCAAAGATTGTTTTATGGTCTCAAATTAGTACAGTCATTTGCTGCAACAAATCCAATAAAAACAATGTAAAACTCGATCACTAACGCAAATTTCTTCTTTCAAGGACAACCATCTTCAACACGTTGACTGCCATAGTGGAAATAACGATAACTAAATACAGCATAGGATAATATAAACCACTAACCCCTCCAATTCAATGCACATGCGCTTTAATTTATAAAATTAATTTCAGTTTGTAATAGTCATATAAAAATTTCTATTACGTATTTACTATTTTGAAATATACTACTATAGTCGTCCCTGACACCCACTAATAATTTTACAGTGGGCAACTATAGTCGCCCATAGTAGCAAAAGGATTATTCATTTATTAATTACAATTAACAATAACGTAATTTTGATAGCATACAAAATGTTTCATTACTTTTCATTTTTTTAATAATTTTATCACCATGACAATCAGCGTGTTGGTATCATCTCAACAATAACATGTCATCATGACCTAAGCTGGTTGGTTCAAAAATCGATCAACGTGGATCACCGACACTGCTTCTGTTCCGTCGTAACAGGATTCACAGATCCAACAGATTTCTTCGACGACCTCTTTCCTTCCGACTTCGATGCTCCGCCGCTTTCGGAACCCTTACTTCCGGTCACTTTGCAGGACCTACCAGTGGTCTTCTGCTCCTTTCTCGACTCCGTCATCTTGTCTAGCTCTGACATCGCCTCCTGTATGGCGTTCTCCAGTTGCATGTTCAATTTACGACTTCTAGAAGAGGAAACAGAGGAAACAAGAAAATAATCGGGTTAGTCGTGATGGAACAACGAACGTAACCGGATACGAATTCAATGAGCAACAGCAAAGCCGCGATACATCTAAGATGCGCTACGCAGCTACTTCACTACTTTGCTGATCGGCGATTGGCTAAGGAGAATCAATAGCTACTGACCCCATCCAATCGATTTGCGATCAATCGAAACGAAAAAAGTAGCGGTAAAATCTTTGCACGTTAGTGAAAATCGCTTTCTACAGAAAACATATTTTTGGATATATTATCATTTTTGTTGGTTGCATCAACCTCTGTACGGGTTATTAGCAACCATAATTAAAAATTCAATTTTAATTCAATAATAACATATTAATTAATATAATGTATTCAAGCTTTAGTCTGTAGATATTTATTTGAAAATTTCTTCTGCTTCGGTATTTGATGCAATCTACTATTACTGTATTGGATATTTAAATTTGGAATACAAGAAAATTATAAGTAGTATAACAAAGTAGCATAATGAAAATTTTGATATTTTGGAAAATTTTAATTTTCCAATTTATGTATCATATGTATTAGTCTAATGAAATAAAATAATATTATTTAAAACAGTAATTTTGTTTTTGATTAACAGTGAAAATTGTTAAGTTTTTTAATTGAAACAGATGTAATCTGATAATATTTCACCATATAAAACGAACATTGCATCGTACCACGAAGGATTGAACATTAAAGAAAAATGCAGAAAGTTATATCTAAACAGAAATATATTAAGCGATTAAAAGTTGCACATACGTTTGCAAAGTGTAACGACTAAAACGCGCAACTGCGATCAAAGAGAGTCGGAGTAAAGGGATTTTCCAGTAAGGGTCTTTTTAAAAAAACGTACGTTAAAAGCTTTCTACTGTTAAACTGAAAATCGCGAGAGTAAAAATCGCAGCTACGCAGGGACTTTCTTAAATTTAACAGAGACTCGATATCATTGGCTGTTGGTTTGCTAATAAATGCTATACTAAACTGATCCATTAACAAATTTCTTAAACACAATATGTATTATAAATTGAAAGAAATATAAAGCAGAACAATTATTATGGATCAATTTTGTAAAGCATTTATTTTAATGATTTTAATTCTTGATACCTCTTATGTTTTTTGGGTATAGTTGGACTAACAATGATGATGTACGAAATAGAAATCACATTTAACCCTCCATTGGCCGGCAAACTGGGTCTTTTATTTTCGGGCCTGATTTTATATTGTTCTAAAAAGGTCTGTAAAAATTCTGAGATATTTATTAAAGCTCCTAATTTAACTTACAAGTGTCAGTTAAGTGAAATGTTCAAACCTTTTTGGAATAAAAATAAAAACTAAAAGGCAAGTTCTAGAAGTCATCGATCTAGTATGTTGGTGATGGTTTAAATTTTTATCATAAACTTTTTAAATTAACACTTTTAATATTTGTATTAATTTCGTACATTATCACGATTTGTCCGCGGAATACCCATTGTCTGAAAGAGGCTAAACGAGATGACTCGTCTTTTGATACTTGGTATCCCTGTACGAGGTGATTCGACTCACTTCCTAAACTTTTTTCGAGCACGGTGGTGCGCCTCGAGACCTTCGGAGAGGGACTTGAGAGCCTTGACCTCGACCTGGCTCCGACCGCCCCCGCCCCCGTACCAACGGACCCAGACCGTCATGGTGCCCGGTGGGCCTAAAGACTCGACCTTGCCCGGCCATGCCGGACTTCCTCTTGCGGCGCCCCATACTAGCTCACCCACTTCCAGTTTCCTCTGGTTCTTCTCCTCTGACTTTGCCTCCGCTACTGAGGGTTTCAAACAAGGCACGGTGTTTTCTTTCGATTTCTCTATTCTCCTATCTCACGCTATGTTTCTTTTTTTTTTCTTAAGCACCAAAGGGTGATTTTGATTGCGTGTGAGGAAATCAAATTCCTTTATTTTTTTTGGAAAGCAGGGCGAACGTCGCGGGATCGTGAGATGAATTTTTTTAAATCGTTTGAAGCAGTACTGTCCATTGGAATGCTTTTCTGTGTATTTTTATTTTATTTGACAATGAGATCCATTAATAGCTATCCGAATGATTTGATATACTGTCGACTTCCCCAGAGATAATGACAATATAGGCGAAGAAAATCGTATTATTCATTTTAGTACTAGAGAATTACTATGCATTATTATTATTATTCATTTCAAAGTGAGTTGATTCATTTAGTAATTAGTAAAATGGGTGATAGACTCGATTTGATACTCTTATGTCAAACAATCAACTTGGTATTTGAAAATGTAAACGATTTGTATTACAATTTAACATATTATTTCGAATGATTACCCTGATGTTCGACTCTAGTGTAAATGCTTTTTCCCGTGAACAGTACTGATTTAGAGCCCTAATTTTCTTTTCGTAAAAATATTCTTGATAAAGTTTCTCAATTATGTAACACAATTTCTGATTAACTCTTGAATTTCTGATTAAATGTATAATTTTTAAACTAAAGGGTTTCATATATTGGAAAAATAATTTTTAAAAGAACAATGTCAAATTTAAAAAATGAGAATAATATGAAATACAAAATACATTAAAATTGGGGCACTCTCCATGGTCCGCTGTCCAAGGGTTAAACTGATCGAACGAGAGTTGAATATAATTAAATCAAAAACATTAAATTACCACCACTATTGAATTAAATTTTATACATCTTCTATTAACTTCTATTAAAATACCACAGATTAATGAATGATTCTACCAAATATCATATCGGAATAATTGCACACGATCCCGCGAGCTTCTGTGTGGTTAATTTTGTGTGTTAATCTTGATCAACAGGTGCAACGTAATACAGCGAAACAGGTATGCTGTTGGTGCGTGCCTTACGAATTTGATTATCCTTAAATTTCCTAATTGATGATACCACTACGTCTGTATTTGTTCAGCTGTACGTTTTGAGATGTGCTTATTGCTCGCGCGTGTGCTCGTTAAAAAATGATTAGTAGCTTCATTCAAATGGTGGTAGGCGAGATCAGTGACAAAATGAGATATATCAGATGGTTCGAGCACATGCAATAATTTTGTCCGTTTCTCTTTTTTTCTTTATTAAATTTCATTCAAAGCGATAAACTTCATTTAGATATAATTCTCTCCCTTTCCTGGATTGAAATTTCAAATCGAACGAAAAGCTTTCGTTACGTCGACAATTTCCCAATAAAATCGCAGGTTCTCGCGTTTAGGAATTCTTTCCTATTTCCAACAGATCCCTCTTCAAGATTATGCGCATGCGACACGACAAATCGTGAAGGTGATTATGTACAAGAGAAATGTCACGATAAATAAAATCGGTGAGCCACAACCGCGACGAAATGAACGTATGACTGATTGAAGCCCCCTGGACCCCGTTCGATGGTACGTGATAACTGCGTAGACAATGATATTAACAAACCTGACAGCCAATTAGTAGGAAAACAAAAAAGTGGACGCAACAAATCCTTTCGGTTGTGAAATTATGTACAATTTATTAATTAAATGTCACCACCGTTACTTTTGTGTAGCAAAGCATCGAGTCTCCTGGATTTTTAACGAACATAAAGATGTTTAGTAGTGACATCACTTACCTGCTTCGGTCTCTTTTCTTCCCGATTTTGTCGTTCTTTCTTTTTTTTAACATCGAAAAATTACGATTTGAAAAGGAATATTTTTCTTGAGCTTGGTAATTTTTGAAAATAAATTTTAACAACGTATACAAAATTATATAAGATCTGCACAATAAGATATTATCTTTCAAAGTCTTCTTGGAAGGAAATGTATATTTGCATAAACATTCACAGTCTTAATGAAAAATCACGTGTAGTGTTCGTATTTGATTTTTGGGATAAATAAATCTTGCGTATTGGTTAAAAAGCATCAACAAAGCGTATTCAATGCAACAAGCAATAATCAATCATGTAACTATGTCACTATTGCATGCAAAAGCACATAGACAAGAAAATAACCAAACCATACACAAATTGATAAGTTGATCGATGTCACAATATCATGCTTGCAGAAACAAACATGCAATATGAAGAGAAATAAAATGATAGTGTAAAAACGTGTATCCTTAAATTATAATAATTGATAGTGTTAAAGCCAGAAGCGTTTATAGTGCTAACAATCAGTACGTAGTAAATACCAAGAAACAGCAATGCGAACTTCTTTGAATTAGTAAAAAAAAGATTATGATATATTAAGTTTATTTTTCTGAATATTTTCGTTCGCATTGCTTCTTGTCGAAGTACCATCATTAGGTACCATTTTGATAACTTTCACAATGATTATCTCATCAATGCAACAAATACTAATAGACAAAAATTTGTAATACAGAGTAGATTATAAGTCACGAAGAGATTTGGAAAGCTAATAAATTTATTTCTAATTTTTTTTTTCAAAATTTGATAAAGATCTTTGAGAAAATTCATCAATCGATAATTCCAAGGCGATTAATTACTGAATTTACGTTCACCAATCATTTTCTTCGATCACTAAGAATCTACAAATTAACACTTGAGTAAAATTCTAAAACTTTGACAATGATTTAAAATTGACTTGGCCATCGTCGTTCAACAATTAAACCTTTTCGTGACCTTTATCCTACCCTGTATATAGATATATAAATAATAAGTTAATTATCAAAATGTGATTCGATAGTAAAGCCGAGCTAATTATATATAATTAATGTATAATTAACATCTAAGAATACCATACAATACTGACCATCTTGGTCTTCATGCAGGGTAGAATGCATGGAATCGATGGAGTCCAGCTTTCGCTTGATTCCGCGGCCGAGGGCATGTTCCCTGCCCTCGCACCTCACTGTGCTCACCACACCTTCCGCTTGCTTCAACGTCTCTGACGTATAGATCTGTCAAATACAACTCGATCAACTCAGGCACAAGCCTACCAAGTCACATGCTAATATTCATAACAATCTATTCGAACTTCCAAACCGCTCACTTTTGTTTCAATAAATCCCTTTATCTCTCTGCCTCTCGCGTATATCTCGCTTATCTTCCAGCGAGATCCTCATCATTCTTTCGATCGAGCATAACGTAACGCAAATTAAACCGAACGTTACGAGAATGAAAAGAAATAAACAAAAGCTTTTGAAAGAATGACGCGCGACGAGTATTCAGAGAGCAACTGGAAAACATACGTTTTCTACGCAATCGGTGGCCGAATCAAGTACAAGTCGAAAATTTCATTCTTCGAATGCATGCAAACGAGAAAAATGATATAATACCAAGGTGACAAAAAAAAAGTCCAAACTCTGATTACGCATGCTCATCGCAAGATTTTCATATTCTTTTCTTTTTCTCTTTCGAATATTTAGGAACATCAGATAATTTTTATCAAAGAATATGTATTGTTTAGCAAAAATTTATTTTTTCTCTGTTTGCCATTATAAAGAATTATAGTTATTATTTTTTTTTTTCTTCTTCTTAATTGACCCGTTAACACATGGTCGATCATACAAGTTACATTATTGCAATGTATACGTTATATAAATAATAACGCTAAAAGCGAGCTGAATAATCCGCTCGGCCCACGAATGTGTCGGCCACGCGAGCGTAAAACTCAATAACGTTAAATACAAACTAATTACAAACTTAATAGGTATCGATCAAAAAAACGCGTATCCAAGCCCTTGCCGAGCAAGGTTAATGCCACTGGTGTCCAATTGAAAAATGTACAAAAAATCAATGAATATCAACCCGTACGAAAGAACGATGCTCATTCGTCCGATGATGAGTCTGTATCCTCACCCTCGTCAGCCTCTTGCGCGTACACGAATTGATTGTATACGTATGGATTTATATAGGTCTGTTTGCTGGGCGAGTAATTAACGACAGCAATACCATTAGAATCAGACCTGTAATTATACAAATGCGGATAAAGGCCAGCCGGTGCAGCTATACCGACGTTTACATATTTCTGATAATTCTCGTTCGTAGGACAATAAGAAACACCGACGTTCTGATTATCTAAAGATTTCTCTTCCAAATTCTGATCTATGTCGTCCTGATCGACGACGTTGTGACCGATTTCCGTATCAATCTGATCGGTAGTCTCTACGCAAAGCTTTGGATCATCGAATTTCGTTTGCTGCAACGTCGTGTAATGCGCATGGTCTGGCACTAAAGTTTGCTGTCGATAAACGTTTTCATTATGAACGTATTGCTGGCTATGATAGAGGATCGGCTGATAATGGCCGTGACCTAATACCGGCAACGTACTGACATCCATCTCCGTATAAGAGACATCCGTCATTTCTTTAGTAACGCTTAGTTGATCTTCCACGAGGGAGTGGTCCATTGTGTCTGAATATATGGAATGATTTGGTGATGATGTGTCCATATGCTCCTGTGAGTCAGCGTATGTGTTTTCAGGGTGTGTCGTATCGGCTGGCTGGTGCATGTCTGTTAAGGTTAGATGACGGTTCGCTTGATCTACATGGGTACCAACCTGGATCCCAGTAGTCACCGTCGATTCCACATATGTTTTCCCATGAAGACCCGGCTGGCTAAGAGTGATTTCCTTCGTAGTGATACCTTGAATCCTCCAATCCTCCGAGGCGACTGGTACGTCGCCTGAATCCGGCTCGCTGCTCGACACGCAATGAACCATTGGCTGAAAAGTAATATGTCGTTGTATTCGATCAGACTCGATTCATTGTACCAGAGATGGCTAACTCGTGTCTCCTATCTCTACTATATCTATCGAGATATAGGTCCGACCGAGGTCCATCGAATTAGGAGAGGAACGACCACCGCCAAATATTTACTTGTGCTGTGACGAAATGACGAATGAATCTTCGATTTAACACAAGGTATACATGAAGTGGCGGCTAGGCAGATGAATTAGAGGGGGATAGAGTGATGGATGGTGGCGGGGCAGAGTCGCTGATGAAGGGGACCGTATGGCTCCCGTCAGAGACGAAGTTAGCCATCCCTGGATCGGACAATTGTTTTCTTCTTTTAACACCTTATTCTGAATAAAATCAATTCTTATTATCACCATGTCAGAAATAATTACAAAAGTCTTCAATAGTTTGTAATCTGGGGCTTTCTTTTCAATTTTTAGACGATTTAAAATGATTGAAAAGGATAGATGTATTCGTACACAGTAATATAGGGATCAAAAGATATTTAGAAATTATATATTACCGTGGATGATGAATGATGTCTAGCAGGTGGTGCTGGTGAAGCCGCTCCATGAGTTGTGGTGTCCACAGCAGGACTATTTGATCTCTGACTGTTCCCTGGACTATGCGTGGTGGTGTCCGGTGGAGATCCTTGCCTCATCATCGCTGACTGGGCCATATTTGCTTGATTTCCAGCTGTCTGGGTGGATACCGAATGTCTCGCCATCAGCGGGCTGTGCTGGTCATTCTGTTGGGCTGTTTTCTCGACAACAGTCGTGCTACTGCTAGCAAGAACATACTGTTGTTGTTCAATATTCTGCTCCGAAGATGGAGAATTCACGCTGCTTTTTGGAGAGTTAGGCGGCTTTCCTTGAATCATTCCAGAACTTAAAATATACGACTGATTGTGATCGATGTTTAACGAAGGATCGACGGTCGTCCCGTTGGATGCTGCAGCTTGAAAGTTAGGTATCTGATTGTTAGACACCATCGTCGTTTGCTGTTGCACAATCGTGGTGTTTTGTTGAACGAAAGTTGTGTTTTGTTGATTGGGTGCCGACGATACAGCAATGTTTTGTGCAGTCCCACAAGGTACCATTAACGTTTGCCCGTTCATTTGGATGAATTCCTGTTGGCCCTGCATGTTAGTCGGCCTAACTTGCGAGGTATTGAAAGTCACTTGCTGATTAGGGCTAACGTTCGCCACTATCGGGCTCAATTGATTGCCAAACGATGTTGTTCCGTTTACCAGAAACTGGCCGCTGTTCGGCGATAGGAATTGTGCGCTTGGACTATGTTGTTGAATAATTTTTCCACCAGCCGTCTGCGGTGCACGGATGACCATTCCAGCAGGACCAGCTGCCAAAATGCTTTGACTCGGATTAAATATTCCGCTGTGACTTTGCACCGGAGTTAACACGTTCTGCCCGTTCACGTTTTGTATCTGCAACTGCATACCGATATTGCCCGTATCTTGTAGCAAGGTCGCGGTACCGTCAGCAGACATGACCATGCTTCCTATGCCAGGAACGATGAATTGCTGAATGGTAGGGAAATTCTGAACCATTCCGGTAGCTCCGTTCAACAGATTCACTGGCTGAAGAAGATTGATCTGTTGGGCCGGTTGAGGATTGGTGATAATTTGTTGGGCATTGAACTGTGCCGATGTTGTACCAGCCTGCCCGTTCATTACCAATTGGGCGGGAGCTCCACCTTTCCCTGGCACGATGGTCAACGCTTGCAACATCGGACCGCCTATGCTCTGAGTCTGGAAATTTTGCTGGGCAAAGTTCGACTGCGACTGCATCAGCATGCCGGTGTTCTGTTGCGAGGAAGCGATGTGCAACATCGAGGCTACTGTCTGCGGATTTGCCTTTCGCTTTTTGTACGCTTTCTTTTTGCTCATCGCCGATTCGGGTGACAGCAGCGCTGGTTGTCGATTCACCATACCCTGGTTCGCGCCTACGTTTCTCGCGACATCCTGATTCGCGTCCAGAATCGACTGGGCATTTTGTATCACGTTACCAGTCGCGACCGTTAGATGCGGTATCTGAACGTTCTGACCTATACTATCCATCGTCATCACGCCAGGCTGTATAAGTACGGGAGTTTGAATGGTGTTGACCAGCACCGTAGGTTGCCCTATCACTTGTTGCGCTACGCCAACAGCTGGGATGACTTGACTAACGGCGCCCGTAACACTGGTAACCATGGGCGAAACCGACAAAGGTGGCATCGAGTTGGAATTAGAAATAATTTTCGGAGGAGGAGGTGCCATTACTCCATTGATACCTGATCCCGTGCTAGCCATTATCAGCTGCCCACCGTTAGACACCAGTATATGACCAGGGGGTAAGGTCGATCCAGCAGGATGTTTTAGTATTCCACCAGACGTTAGAACATTATGAACTTGAACGTTGGACTGAGGATGCTGCTGCGTTTGGTGTTGCTGCTGTTGCTGATTCTGGGGCTGTACCGGTGAACTGGTACTGGCCTGAGGTACTTGGATGCTACTGACGACGCTCTGAACCATCTCTAACGGCGACTTCGAGACACTTACCGCTATCGATGGTTGACTACTCGGAAGCGAGGAAGTCGTAGTCACGGTAGTACTTGGTACATTCGTCAGACCCGTCGACGATGCTTGATGCTGAGGTTTATTCGAAAGTATGTCTGGTATAGCGGGGTTCGGTATCCCGGAAGGCGTGTTGATCGAAACAGTGGCGGTATTTGCTCTTCCAGCTAGCACGGACGTGATGGTATTACTGCTGACCGTGTGTCCACTCGCCATGGTGGTTATCACCGATGATGTACCGTTGAAATGAGTCATCGGCATTCTGGAAACGGCGTTCACGGTATGAGGATGCGGCTGATAACCGTCCAAGGATGACTGTCTTGTAGTTTGCCGTTTCACCATTTGAGACGTCACATTGTCCGAGGTAGAAGTGGACGTTTGCGAGGACGACGTACTAGAAGGAACTACGTTTGAGCTGGTTGTAGCGGAACAAGGCGTTTCGGAACGTTGTTCCTGTGCACCGGTACTCATCGAAGACTGCGATGGCTGTTGGGCCTGAGGCGTTAGAGGTTGAGATGGCACTTGACCAGACATAGAATGCGAATGAGGTGTTGGCGGTTGCGAGTAACTGTGCGGCGTCGAAGGCTGAGACGAAATGAGACTCTGCGGAGTGGCCGGTTGCGATATTCCAGGCGTAGACGATGCTGGTGTATCCGAATTCGCTGGACTGTTCGTGCCGATTGGAGACCCATGACTGGTACTCACGGTACCGCCTTGAATGGGTCTTGAATCGGCTTGCTGCTGGTTGTTCTGATACTGTTCCCCGAACGTAGACGACGTGACAGGATCATCGCGTTGATCTGAATGTATCAGGTACTGGCGTTGCATTTGCTGTTTATACTGATCCTGCACGTAAGACTGTGTGTCAGCACTGGTGACACAACCTTGGCAAGGACTACTTTCCGAATCTGTCCCTCCGCTGCTGGACGTTGGTGTCATGCTGCTGTGCACAACAACGGGGGATGTCGCGTGATTTTTCACGGAGTTAAACGTTGACGTACTAGTCGGGCTGGTGCCGGAAGAAGGCTTTGGTTGTGGAAGATAAGAATTGTTAGGCAAGTGTGACCCGTGATTCGTCTGCGGTGGTTTCGAATTGTTAATCATTCCTACCTGAGAACTACTGACACCAGTCTGCCTCGATATCGTGCTATTCAACAGAGCAGTTTGCTGCGCGAGGTAACCACTAGGATCTTCTAAGAACGATGGACCACTGCTGTTAACAGTCGAACCTATCTGATTATTACTTTGTTGATTCTTCTCGTTGAACTCGTCGATCGGACTTGGCGCTGATTGATCCAGACTGTTGCTTCTGATTTCCGTAACGCTATGCTGACGTTGTTTCTTCACCATTATCTTACTGGATTTCGCCTTCTTACGTGCCACCTCGTCGGTCCAGGTAGAAGCTTGTGGAATGTGATGATGCAGAGGTGGAACGCGATCGAAGGAGTTACAAGTGATGTTCTGAACTGTGACGAGAGAAGGCTGATGAGAAGCCGAAGCAGATCGGTTCTGTTGCCAGGGTGGTGTTCTCGAATTGAAATGCATGTTACCGGGCTGCCCGTTTGGTCCCATTCCAGGTTGCGCTTCAACGGCATGATTAGTGTTCGGGCTCCTTCCCGTTAGATTAGACAAAGCGTATTGCTGCTGATGTTTAACATCGGCAACGGTTCCTTTCGAGATATCGAAATTCCTTACAGGATACTGAACCTGATTCTGCGTGTACATACGTTGCATATTGTCGTGCGAATTATTTGGTAAGTTTCCGTTTTGTACCACGTGATGCCGTTGTAGAGTATGATTGTGCAACAGAAGTTGTTGTTGCTGTTGTTGTTGCTGCATCTGCTTCGCGTTTAGATCCTCGTCGGTAACGGAGGGAGCACGATTGTGCCTGTTCTGAATATCAGCGGCGTTCATCACGGCACCCTGCTGTTGTTGCATCACATCTAACGAATGATGATTTAACTGTTGATTAGGATACTGAGGTTGCACGCACACCTGGGGTACTTGTTGCTGAAGCTGTTGCTGCTGCTGCTGTTGCAACTGCTGAATCTGCATTTGAAAATGATCTGACGGTTGAGCCTGCATCACGTGTTGATTGGGTTGATGTTGCTGGGCTTGCTGTTGCATCTGATGCTGATGCATCACTTGCGCGGACACTTGCGATGACTGCATGTGGTGTATGTAATTCTCCGACGAATGTTGAGGATTGTAGCTCCCTGACTGTTGTTCAACGTCTTGGGTCATGTGCTGTTGCGGTTGTTGCTGCTGCATCTTGTGTTTCTGCGTTTGCTGCATATGCATTTGTTGTTGTTGTTGCTGTTGATTTAAGTGTTCCTGTTGTTGCATCACATGTAGCGATTGTTGATTCAATTGATTAACATAATGCGGGGCTTGTTGCTGCGTTAACTGATTGACAACGGTATTTTGATGTTGCTGCTGTTCGTGCTGATGTAGAATCTGCATATGTTGCATCTGCTGATGATGAGGTAACAACTGTTGCTGCTGTTGCTGTTGCTGTTGGGATATATGCTGCTGCATAAGCTGTTGCTGTTGTTGTTGCTGCTGTTGGAGAATAAGCTGTTGATGTTGCTGTTGCAGCAGCTGTTGCTGCTGCTGAGTCATGTTGTTAAAATTAGCGCCCTGCTGATTCATGATCAGCGAATTTCCCATTAGCATCCCCGACATGTTATGCTGACCTAACCTTTGCTGAGGATTTCTCGTTGCACAGCCGTTTACGTCTTGATTCTGCAAGGGTGAGTTTAATGTCTGATGACAGATCTGCTGATTGCTCTGCTGAACTTGCAAATTCGGAATAGCGATTGGCCACACCTAAAACACAAATGATTTTTCTGCGTCAGTATTAATAATACAACATCATTTTCTTGTAGAAAAAGATTTCTGTAAATGAATATTATACTATCTCAATACGATATTTAATCTTAATTTATTATAAACTATAAAATTACCTGCGATCCATTTGGCACCGGTGACCCTTGCACTCCGGATGCCGCAACGATAGCCCTTTCGCGTTGTGCCATAAGTTGTGAGACCGAAACTCCGGAAAAAGTGTTTCCTATTCCCCCTAGTTTTCTCTTCTTTTTCTTGTTGAGACCATCTATCGGATAAAGGAAAATTCATGTTCGTTCAATCGTTCGAAAAATTCCAGTTTATTAAACGCTTAACGTATTAAGAAAATAGTTTTTAATGGAATGCCCGAGGCACGGTAACTCTTGGAGGTCGCGGAAAATTAAAATACAACTCATTTCCCTAACCCTAATTTTAACCCTCCACTTATTATTCAAGCGCTGCTTCAGCCTTCTTAATGAACAAGCGTTCCATTTGAAGTCCCACCGCAAGGTTAAATACTATTTAGCGTAACAATTTCAGCATTCGTGTCCCTTTTATTCGCCAACCTTCGTTTCAGACAAATTTTCCTTACAAATTAATATTTTCTTTCTTGATCATTTAACTTTATGAATTTTTTTATTCAAATAATTAATTTAATTACTTTAAATTCAATACCTACAATATTTTTTAAACCAAGTAAAATTTTCACTAAACACCAAATTAAGGTGAAACTAAATTTTATATATGACACAATGTTATAAATCTTTGAATATATAATTAACAAATTGAAGCGTAACAAACGACTACAGAATATTTCGAGAGGTATATTGAAAAGAAGAAATAATTCATATACTTGAAATCGAGTAAAATTGTATGACCCTTTACGGTGAATGGTCGACAAGCTGCCATAACAAGCGTTCACACTGCGGAATTACCTTGATTTACGAGGATAGCAGAAAGCAGAATGGTGAAAGGGCGGCAAAGGGGATGATTTTCAATGGCGGTCTTTTATCCGTAAGCCTACAGCGGATAATTATTCTCCACGGTTACAACGGGGGTAGATAATTCGGAAGCGAGAGGAAGAAGACGAAGAGAGGCAGGGCGGAAGTAATAATGAATCTACCGAGAAGAAGGGCAGCTTGTCTGCAACGACGGTAGTTTAACCCGATTTCCAAGGGGATGAAGATTTACGTAAAATCTTTGAAGCATTTCGTGGCTTTCGAGGGAGGTTCACGTAAACGCATCAAATCCTTCTCCCTCTTTAACCCGCCCAAAAATCTGCAGTCAATGACTTATAACTATAAAGCTATAAACCTGACAAAGAAGGGATATCGCAGCAATTGCGAAATATATCACAAGGAATTAAAGTATTTAGACATCTAAAAGTATTATAATACTTCACCATCTGTAATATTCACCTGATTAGTCCCCGCCTAATTATTTTCTATCTCCAAAACTAAAACTAAAACTGAAGTTAAAAGACACTCGTTTTAATACCTCATATTTTATACCATTGAAAAATCCTCAATCTACTCTGTTTGAACGTTTCGAATGAAAAACAAAGAATATAAAAATCTCGAATTTATTTTATTTATAATTTCAACCGATTGCATTGACCTTCAAAGAGGCTACGTATTCGAATGAAACGTGCTAACCAAAAATTGTTCCCATAGCTTTCAAGCGTGTCTCGCGATACGGATCAAAGTTGCGGCCTTAATAGTTGCAGGTTTCGATACGGGGGCCAAAACGGCCGGGCCAACGACCATAATTATAGCAATCTTCTCGTGGAGTATCCCTTCTCGCAGAACTTCTCGCTACGATTGGACTAGCGAAACAAGCGGGGACTCCGAAGGCACTCGAATTACTCGAACCCAATTGAACCTCGGCCAACGACTAACTTCTTCCAGCTCCGTTCATGAGGATTCCGAGCCGTTGATCGTACGTAACGACGTGGCCGAGCCGTTGATGCGGACTAAAACGGAAACAGGGTAGAATGCGCTTGCGCGACCACAACAGGACGTCGGTCGAGGACGAGCCGAAGGGTGGTTTGCAACGGTATCGGCGGGGATGAACATCACTTCGGGGCAGGCGCAAGAATCACAACCGGACACGGTTCCTCTCTTGGACCGCAGCTTCCACTTCTCTCTCCCTCTTTACCCTATTTCAAGCGGCGTCTGCTGGTTCTTCGTACGAAATTAACCCTTATCAACTCTCTGTCTGCCACTACTACCACCGGTACAACTACCCCTTCCCGTACCTCGGTCCCCCACCAAAAACGACCACCCCCCGGTTCAAACTAACATCGTCGCGTTGACGTAGCTGGCAGCGAATAGTGAGCGAATTCTTTCCTCCTCCCCGGACTTATTGATCGACCCGACGATAAGAAGACACCAGCCGGCCGATTGGTTCCTCTTCCGGCCAGCTCGCGGCTTTTGCCGCAACCCTAACGCGCCGATGAAGGAGAGTGTCGTCCCGCACCAGGGACTACTCTAGCGACAGGGATAGCTGAATGCAAATTTGTGGATCGTCTGAGGGCTCGACGGAGTGGGCTTTAAAACTGTCTGGGATTCGTGCGAGGAACGTGCTTGAAAGATCGCTGGCTTTTTAACCTTTCGCGATGGGATCACCTTTTCCAGATGTTATCATTTTCAAGAGTCAAATATCAATATACAATTCCTTAACCCTTTGAGGGGCACATTTTTGAAATCGAAGGTTATCTAAAGGTTCTTAGGGTCGCTGATTACGATTCTGACGTCAAAATTGCAAAGTTCCTAAATTTTTTTCAAGAAAACTGGCATGGGAAACATTCCAGGATTAAGCGTGATCGAATGACTTGAAAAGTTAAATTATATATTTTAACATTTATTTCGTATCAAATAAAGAATTTTGAAATATAAATTGTGATAATGGCGTATCAACTTGAAACTTAAAATTTGCTGCAAGTGATAAGATATTTTTTCATAAATAGCAATTCAGCAAAATTTTACAAGAAGAAATGATTTTCTTGTCTGTTGTACTACAAATTACGTTGCACCGTGCGTATACGTCAGCGGCAGTGTTTCCATGGAGGTTTATAGGGTCGTTTTAACATCGACTCGAGCGTTCACGGGCGCCGCTTCGATTCCAATTTTCCGGTGATATAAAACGACGCGGCCCGAGAAAACGTCACCCATGCTTTCTCTCTTTCTTTCATTTTCCTCTTTCCTCCTCGCTCGCCGGGGGTATTTCACCGGCAGAGGTAATACGTTCGTGTGGTGTGCAAACACACGCCCCCGGAGTCGCGTACGTAGAAGGAAAATAAAAGGAATAAACCACGTAGGGGGAGTGGGAATCGAATGAATCTTTATCGTCGTCGCCGTTCCACGAATACGAGTCTCAATAAGGAAAGTCGATTTCATTTCTCTTCGGTTTTACTCGATTCTACGCGAGCCTGGAGCAGTTTTATACACCGAACGCTTGCCAATCCGACTCGGCCGAGAAACGGGAATTAATAGAGATTAATGAAATTCCAACGGCTCGTTACTTCCATCTGGATTTTACTTTCGTTTTTAATATCCAGTCGAATGGGAGAACGTTCGAATCGAGCAAACAACATTTCTCACATTTATTCCGCAATTCCAGCTAGCGACTGTTGACTTCTACGCTTTACAACGAGACACCCTATCGGCGAATTCGTTCACGCCTTGATAAATCTTCGCGTCGAATGCGATCCCGTCGGATCGGTGTAACCAACAGCGCGTATCGACGAACCAAGTCCCGATAACAAGATCAATTATTCGCCGCTATGTTATTATTGGGCTGTTAAACAATTTTCTTTTCAATAAACAAGTTGCTTACGTTGATGATATCAGAGATAACAATTTTCCTGCATATTATTACAAATCATAAATCATTAATAAAAAAAAAGAATGTAAATTCTCAAAGTTAACCCTTACTGTACACTCCACATACCATGATAATTTCAAACATCTATCACGTTTTAATTATTTATTATTTTGGCAATTAAATTGTTGAATAATTTTTCTTTAGACAGTTATAACCTACACGTATCTAGTAAAAAAAATAAAAATTAATCTAAATTATTGAACCTAAACTTTCATTAGGGTTTCATATACCCTTAGAGTACAGTAAAGGTTAAAAATTCTTAAAAAGTATTATGTAACTGCAGACTACAAAGAACGACCAAAAGCAGCCCGAAACTCGAATAAGGAGATGATAAAAAATAACCGACCTTGTCCCTAAATTCCAGAAGCTCAGAAAGCAGAAAGAGCGACCAAAACAAGTCGACGATTTTCAATGCACCGCGGCGCTATTGTTTCTTAACTGGCCGGTTTCATTGGAGGGTGGGGTACGCGAAAACAGTAAGGCACCCCTTGCAAGCACGGTCGTTTAATTAGCGACGCAACGAAGAAAAGGGAATAAAGAAAGGGTAAGCAGAGGAAGAAAAAAGGATGGTCTCGGTCGGTCGGTTATAGGATTTAGTAATGAAATCCGGACGGAGAGTTTAGCCGGGCACGATGATACATCATTCCACCCTCAGCCGGTCGGGTCCAACACCTTTCCACCGAGACTTCTTCCCAGCATTTGCCACCTCCGCCCATTTTTTTCTTTTTTCTCTTCACCGACATCGGGAAGTTTAATGCCGTCTCTTCCTAAGGAAAGAAGAGGGGTGGCCAACAGAGAGGCCGCTAATGTCGCAATTTCGTCGTTCCTTTTCTTCTTCCAAGAGACTTTTTTTTTCCCGTTCGTTGCGCCCTAATGATCACCGTTGCCGCGAGGCCCGTTGCACGAGGAAAAACTTTTGGTCGTCCTCCAATAAAAGTTTCCGCCGCGTGTTTTCTGCTACGATGGTGAATAAACGTTCCCGGCGATTATGGCGCGCCGCTCTGACTACCGGCGGAACTTTGTTAATACGACGGATCGATGGGAAAACTTCTTCGGGGTATATATTGATGGGCGTGATGTGTACGTATGTACGTCTCCGTGGTTCGCGTGTCTGTGTATGCGCGTGTACGTATGTGTGTGTAAGGGAGATTGATTGGCGAGTATGTATAATGCGATCGAGAGTTCGACGAGTTCGTGGCTCGTTTCAGCCTGCCAAGAAACTTTTCCCCCGGGGAAAATTCTGATTTTGATCGATCAACCGACCCAACTCGGTGATCATGATAGGATATAACTCTTGCCTGGAAAAATTCCTTCTCGGCGATTTCCCTGCTGAGGGAAGAATACCTTCCGTAATTGTGACATTTGGTTGACAATTTCTGATCCTCTTTATGATATATCTTTTCGAAGTTGGAACCGAGCTTTTTGTTGTAATCTTTGTCAGTTTTATTATGAATTAATAACTGAGCTAGTATCATACGTTGAATGCTGATTTCATATAAATAGAAGGATTTATTTTTAAACAAATTATTAAATATTAGGTTTCTGTGATTTTTCTTCTTTTTGTTTGAAAATTTATTTTTTAAAAATAAATGGTAATTAAAATTATTGAAGAATTTTCGCGCCACTTTTCAAATGCAGGAAAATATTCAAATTTAAAATATTAATAAAGAAAGCGTAATATCAAATGTATTCAATTAATTTGTATACCTAATATTTCGGATCAATTTAACCAAAATAGATTATTAAAAGAAAAGGGATATTCTCTATTTTCAGCATTCCCTCAGGCATTCCGTTCTCGCGAAAAACATGCAAACTTGAAAAATATGAGAATAAAAAAAGAACAGATCATCGACACCAAGGTTATCGATACAAAAAGGATAGCAAGGAGAGCAATCCGATAAAATGAAATTAACCAAGAAGAATGAACAGTGAAGGTCGCGTTCTTACCTTTCCTGGCTTTATCCGGCGAGGTGGGCGAGTCTGCGTTCACGTGGATCGCGGTGGCGGCCTGGCCAGAAGATAAAGCCGAAGAGGAAACGGTCGGTGTACAGGATGCGACAGAACTGCCGGCCGCCGTTGTTGGCAGCAAAAGTTTCCTCTTATGGTTGCACAGCTTGGTCATCTCCCGCGTCTTGCCCTGATCCGGACTCCAAGGTCGCGTTGCAACCTGAAACAAGAACAGAAACCTTTCGTTACTCACCGAAGTATCGTTACATTTAATTCCAAAAAAGATAAAAAATTTCTATTTATATATTATATATAAAATTCTATAAATTATATAAAAATTTCTATTATATATTTTAAAAATTATGGTTTCAATTTTTTAGGAGATAAACGAGTTAATTCAAACATCGATTGAATTCAAACGAGCCTGCGTTTCTTAGACTAAGAGCAAATTTTTAGAAACGCCGAAGAGTTTCGTCGATGACAATAAATTCGCGGGAGGAAAGAAAAAGAACAAGCTAGCCGAGTGTTTTAAACGTTACACATTTCGGTCGGTTTTATTGCGCGCCACGAAGTACACGTAATATCGATGCCAGCTTCATAATTCCGCGGTTTCGTCGTATCAGTTCGTAAAGAGCGGGACTCGACGAGAAAGAAGCATCGTAAAAGGCCGCGCTCCCACATTCGGGGTATAACGTAGCAAGTTTACGAGGGAATAACCTTTGGCATTTGTTCAAGCGGTCCCGGTACAACCCCCGAGACACGGATAATGGAGATTGACTATACGAGCGCGGACATTGAAATAAAGAGGCAGAATCACGTAATGAAACGGGTATTCCGCCTACGACCTACTTTTCCTAGCACGGAATGAACTACCGTGCCGCATCGCGTGTTTTCCATGCGTTTTCCATCGGCGTTCCAGCGACGGCGTGTTACGCATTCAACGATTAAAATTCTGCTTACCGAAACAATTTCCACGAATCCTTCGATAATTATCCTATTATTGTGCGCCAGTTATCGGGCAATTCGATTCGATTCGCAAATTGTTTCCTGTTTATTCGCGCTAATTGAACGTTATCGAAAGATAACAAAACATGTGGTAAATTAAGATAATGTTGAACTTTGGAACTGGCTCTCGAAGGCTTTATTATTTTATCAAATATTGTGTTTCACTTCGATCGATAAATATTTATAAATACGTATCATTTTTAATAAGCTGTTAAGAATCGCCACCTTTAGGTGTCGGTGAATGAAGTTTCAAAGAATAAGGTGTTTCTTCCAGGTCCGCGTTGCGAAAGGGGGCCAACAAAATGGAGGCGGTGTCCGATCGAAAATGAACGACGCCCACGCATAATGAGCGGTTAAAAAAATGATGAACTGCCGCGCGGCGTACGGTCTGTGTCCCAGGGCACGCCGAGCGGCATCGGTTTATTTACGGTGCGTGGTAATGGCACTGTGTACGCAGCCGTAAATTGCCACGGAACGTCTCACGAGCTGACACGTAACACGGTGAAGTCCTGAACGACCATTACCGGCCCATCGTACCGTGGCCTTCCAACTTGGACACGTTTTAACTCCGTGAGCCGAGCAAGCATCGTGCATCGATCATGAGATTCATGAGGATCGTCGAGCGAGGCCATTTCTTTTCTCCTGACCGCGCTCGTTTGCCCTCGTTCACCGGCCCTTTTCGACGTTCCGCGCCGGGACGACGCTGGCCCGACGGTTCGCCAATTACGGCGAGACAGCAGCGGCGAAATCGTCGAGCAAACGAGCGGATTATCTCAAGTTTTAGCCAGCCCGATGCGATGGTGGTCCATGGATTTTCGGGACACTTGCACAAGAGGATCGCTCGAAGTTGAGGATTGCGAGATCCTTTATTGGCGGTTTCGTTGCATACAATCGAATCGAAGATATAAAAACAGGATGATGATTGGGGTTTATCTAATATGTGCCCGATTGTAGATCGAAAATTTGATTTGTGTTTATACGCGTATTTACAGAGAAGTATTTGTTTGTAAAATTACTGCAATTTATTTAATCTCTCTTTTTGCTATTCAAGATTTAATTAGAAATGTAAACTAAGAAAATTAGCATTTAAGTTTTCCATGTAATTACGTATGCAAATTTTACCAAAGAACAATCTGTAATTAGTAATTAATTGTCCATGAAGAGACATGGGCATCGATAATCAATCAATTTTTTCTTTCATTTAGGAGAAAACTATATGTCATAAATAAAAGAATAAGACAGATTATTATTTTCATTCTTATTTCAAGGTCTATGTTAAGTGTGCCAAATATAAAAATTTAAAGAAAGTAGAAAGAAGAAAGTGAAACTTATTTTAATGTTGAATAAAATTGAGGGTGATGTTGGTACAAAAAAAGGAATGACGCAGTGTCGCAATTTTAATGTGATGAACATAAAAAGCAGGAGACTTCCCTGGGGCTCTTTGTTTAATCGATAAGATCATACATCTGCATCTGCTTCTCAGATTTGCATCTGCTCAACCTCAATTTTACATAACTCCTCAGCGAACCATACCTATTTCTTTATTCATAAATAAACCCAGCAGATTATCCGTCCTCCAAGAATTAACCCTTTCAACAATACTTATTGTATTTGTAATTCCAAGTAACTTTAAAAAATGTCTCCAATTCAATTTTATCCTAAATATTATACAATTAAAAAATGATCCCTGCATAATACACTGTTGGGCAGTATCAACTATGAAGGGAGGGGGAGGTTGAGTTACCGCTCAGAGCGACGAACACCCAAGGGTTCCTTAAGTCTAATTTTTAAAAAATGCACCATCTTCGAGCTAAAAAATTTTTTATATACATATACTATTATTGAGCAACTAGAGGAGGATAGATACGTTAAAGGCAACCCCGCTGCTGGGATCAAAATGACCCACCCTTAATACACTACTGAGATAAAACAACCTTTTTCCATTTCATTTTCTATCCAAAACTTCTCATACAAGAAAGACAAAGTGTTAAAGAAGAAAAAATCAGAAAAAAAAAAATGATTCGTTAAAAGCAACCGTGAATGATCGACGGCGAAACATGTCGAAGTATGGATCGGAGAACATTGGCAGGTTAATTAAGAACGACCTGAATACGATGTCGAGATTATACGTACTCGCGGTAGTCGGCCTTGGCGTGGAGAACCGACTCGTCGGCGTATAATGACGTATGCCGACGGTTAACTCAATCAGAACGTGTTCCATCCGACCGGTCTATTATTCATTCTCCTCCTGGCGAGCCGCTCTCATCAACAGTGATCACCTTAAATGCTACTCTTGTCCACTTACGCGACACGAAGCGCTACGATATTGAATAAAATTGCTGGCCGATCGGTTCGTTTGCCACTCTCTCGCGATTCTTTCGAAACCGGGTCACGCGATTCATCAGTGTTCAACGATTAAGGACACCCGTCGCGATCGCGCGACCCTCGAATCATGCTGGATGAAATTTATTGGCCTCGCGTTGATCGGCTCTGTAACACGAGAGACATCTTCAGTTACGGTGATATTAACCGCAAATGGTGCAACGAAATTGATATCGAGGTATAAGAGGAGTTGTCCGAGCTGTTATGTACGGAGTGGCCGTAAACGAAACGATTCTACCCTTCGAATAAACGTGTGCTTATAAAAGAATTTTTCTTTTAAGTCATATCATAGAAATAACATAGAAAAACTTAAATCATTTTTTTAAAAACATATGTTGGTTTTTAATAGAATTATGAAATGTATACAAATACTAATTCCTTCCCCTACCTTAGTTCCAAAAATCCATACGGCAATCTAGTATTAATGTCGCATCAAATGGAAAGGTTGTTAGTATGCACTGTTAGAATTAATCATAAATCAAATTTTATTGAATTTGTGTTTTTGTATTCTGTGAAGAATTTTAGGAAAATACGGCAGAGTGCGAGGAGGCTCGATAATCCTGGTAAAACAGAGAGCTGGTAAATCGGGTCACGCTTTCCACAGAATTATTTCTCATCGCGCACCGTCCTTTGCAGCCGGTATAATCACGCCAGTGCGACGGAAACCACGATTTAATCCTTTTTCCCGACAAACTAGACATCGTTCCACGACAGAAACGACCTTAATACGACGGCTTTAACCGGTGTTGCCCACCGCTCGCCGAGGGACAAACGCCGCTCTTTTTTATTATCCTCCTTGCTTTTCGTTTCGTTCGTTCACGGTGCAGTGGATAATTGAAAGGCGAGATGCAAGATGGTTGCACAATGGAATTCATCGCCTTTTCACCTGGGTCCCCGGGTAAATGAAAAATAGTTAATTAAAAGAGACCATCTTTTCGCTCGGTCGTTGTTACATTAAAAAAATAAACGAATAACAGATAAATTCGTTCTTCCAATGAAACCTTTCTCATGTTTCTTCGATAATGTATAATTAGATTGAATGATGGAAATAAAGCGGATTAAATAATTTACTGTGAACTGTAATTTTCCATTTTATTTTGCCTGTAGAGGAAACGAATTTTAGAAAATGAAATGGTTGGAATAAAATTGATTATCCTCGCAATTTATTTTCTTTTTATACATAATGGAAAAAATGTTTGAAAGCATTATTTTTATTTATTATTACTGTAAATATATATTTACATTTGAAAGCAATATAATGGCTGAAATAAAATTTATCACATTTACAATTTTATTTTTATTATATTTAATAGAAAATATTATGTTTAAGTTTTATTTAACGTACGAATATATCAATTTTTAAACTGCAATTGGTGTATCAAGAACAATAGCCCAAAAAATTAAAAATGGAAATAATGTACAATAATTAATATATGTACAGGAAACGTCTGAATTTTCAACTACATAAATTTATCTCCTTCCAACATGATTAACATAGCGATGAAATTTTATGCAAATTCCAAAGCAAGTCTAATTGTCAAAAAATTTCCTCAATAAACTATTTGCATATTTCTTAGCCAGATCGGCATTCCCGATACGTCAAACACATGTCGAAGATGCAGCACCGCGATCAAGATTCACCACTTTTTATTTTCTTGAAATAAATCGTTCGCCAGACGGAAAGATTCAAGTTCGATCAACTCGCGTTGACTCGAATTATAATGTATCTGAATCTAATTATACCTACGCAAACATCTCCGAACGATTGCATATTATTAACACTAAATTCTACTTATCTCATTCGTTGAACACCTTTTGGATACCCGCTACGCTTTCAAAAATAAAGTACAAATTTTTACGAATGTAACCTGGCAATATTACCAGCAAAAAGGGTATCCACGATAATTATCTCGTTTCGTTAATATCGCATCAGAGTTTCTTTTCGAAATAATCAGCGGGTATCGCGAACTCGAAAGAGGCGGAGTGCAAACGATCAATTACGTTTACGTCAATTAACGTCCGCGAAGTGATCGTGAAATTAAAGATGCCCGTTTAACATGCTAATTCGACGCGTTTGCATTTGCAATGCAACAAAAGCACGTAACACGCTTGATGCGTTTTCGTGCATATCCCGTCCGCTCCTTTTTTTTCCACCGATGCAACGGCTGGAATTAATGTAACGATGCCATTAGTCCGCGATTTTACGACTTTAATTGTGACAGCCGATCAGAGGGAGAATCCGCGCCGCAAATTGGAACGAACCTCGGTACAATGCTGTTTCCACGCGTGTGTTCGCTCTACAGTCAATTAAATTCTCGTATGCTCGATCGCAAAGAACGTTTTCGGTGGGTTGCATGCTGATCGAGTGCTCGGCAAGCCCGATTGTTTTTAGAGTTCCATGTCGGCTATGGCATTACGTAACGCGATTCGATCCGCAGATGCCGTGGGAAATTTCGCATGCGACTACGGTTCTGTCCTTCGACGAATCAAATTTTACGCACGTCCATGATTTCGCGCGATAAAGATGCTTTCTGCGAACAGGAAACGTGATGACTCGTTGCCGTACCATTTTCTACACTTTAATTTTTCATTCTGAATTACTAAACGGTCGCAAAAAGGTTTAAACATTTCACTTAAGTGTTACTTGTAAATTAAATTAGGAGCTTTAACAAATATCTCAGAATTTGCAAATAAAACAATATAAAATCAGGCCCGAGAATGAAAGACCCAGTTGGTTGGCTGCGTTAATAAAAAACATTGCCAATTGCAAGTTTAAATTTAAATATTTGTTAATTTATAAGTAGAAATTATTTGAGATAATTTAAATAATGATGTTTCGTATAATCGTTTAATTTCTTTGATTACTTCAATGTTTAATCACGGAATACCGTATACAGTAATCAATGCCCGTAACCAAAGTTTCTCGTAGCAAAGCGTGAAACAACATTTATAGCTTCCAATTACCAGAATGGCCGTAACATTACGAAACTATTATCGAGAAACTACTATCATTACTATCAACCGTGGCGAACGTTTAATGATCCTTCCCCGGAATGATTCGCTAGGTCGAATTTATTCACCGTCCCCGAGATAATTAAACACTGTCGTTTGCTCGTGACAGAGCCCGATCGATTACATTCTTTTTATTACCTTCGTCCGAGTAACGATTATTTGCATCCAGCGAGAAAGCTATCAATAACCGCTATCAGGTCCAGCGCAATGATACAATCGCGATCGTCGACGATAAATAATCGTTCCCGCCGAAAGGAATTACGACTAACGAGCCGCTGCCAACCAGTTCACCCACAACTTATTATACCAATTATCGAGCCATAAGTAACCGTCCGCAACAGTCAATCCCACGTTTCGCTTTCAAACTGCGGATCACCTTCTCTCGTCGATACGTATTCACCGGCTGATTGACCGGCAGGCAACCCTTTTTCTCTTTACCATCCTATCGTTTCGCTTTCTTAAGCTGCGTTCCCACTGAACCTTCTGCTGATGATCCAATTGGGGTATTTAGGAATTTGGGTTAAGGTGGGTCCACTCTTCTAACTTTCCTAAAAATGTCAGGTGTCTAATATTGCCTAATATTTTTGAGCCCGATTTCGATTGGGTAGATTCACCCATATTCGAAATTTTTATCGATTAACCCCCGATCGGCGGACCATGGAGAGAGCCATAATTTCAATTCAATTTTGTATCTCATATTATTTTTATTTTCTACAATTTTTGTATGAAACTCTTTTGCTTGAAAATTATACATTTAACTTTAAGTTGATATCTTTGTATATATTTTGTATATATACTCGAGACAATTTCCCATGACTCTCATACATCAAACACGTCGTCTTATGATAACATTCATGCTGACAGCTTTTATTAGAGTCAATTCTCATTTTAAAGATAAAAGAAAAATATTTATAAGATTTCACTAATGATCTGAATTCAGTTATCCAAGAAAACCCGGGGAAGAGAAAATTCAGTGAGAACGTAGCTTTATGTTTCGCAAGGAGCTCCATCCTGGCGGCGTGCAATTAATTTCATCGGTTGCCTAAATTGCACTCGCTAACGAATAACATAAATATCGCGCAAGAGCAGCGCGAAACTCTCGAGGTCGTCGTCTGCTCTGCTCGTTAATTATCCTGCGTTCGACTTGTTGAAGAACCGAACGGGCCGAAGCCACGAGGCGAAGTGCGTGCGAATCGACAGAGGAAACTCGGTAATTCAGAAGTGATCGCGTGGGCGACGTTATTTTATCATCGGTACGATGAAGAGAGCAGCTGGGAATAAACGGGACGACGAAAAGAGTGTCATAATATTTTGCCGAGTTAACGATACTGGTTCGACCGGTCGAAACTGGTGCACTGTGTCAACGACTCGGATTTTTGTTGCTTCCAATGGTTTTCGTTGGTGAGAAAGAACGCATTACCAGAGGAGAAACTGAAGAGTTATAGTTTGGTAAATGTGCTCTGTGTGATATATTGGAGTGTTGTGGAATAAATGGCTGGTTTCGAAACAGAAAATGCTTTGGCATCTCTCGATGATATGAAAATATTGTGTAATATTATTTTCTTTTTAATAGAAAATTTTTAATTACCGAGATAATGAAAATTTGCATGTAATAAAGAAAGAATTATTTATGACAAGCTGTAGTATAATCGAATTCATTAAAATGATTGTATATGGAATAGATAATAGCATTACAAAATAAATGCTATTAATCTGCGACTAAAACCATCCATCAAAGAGCTGTTATTAAAACCATAATCGTTGTGTACCAACCTACTACAAAATAGCCATAGCAAGCGTTTCAATAGAATTACTCAACCTATTACCCTCTGATCAACAATAATTGATAGCTAATTAATGAACATCGACATACAAAATCACTCACAACTAATTTGCCCGCTCCTTCAATCGATTAATGATCAACCAACGTGGCAGTAATTCAATTTTATAACCTGTTCGGCTACCTGTCGTGCGATTAAATCTTCAAATCTTCGCCTTACGAAGAACAGCAACAAAAATTGTAGATAAATATCTACAAAATGAACAAAGAAAAAGCTGCGACATACGGTGCGTTGAACGAGGAAGGTTCAAGGATACGAATCAAGTTTTCAATGTTTATAATTCGTTTATACTTTAAAGGAAATAACGAAGTTTCAAGGATCGAGTGAAAAATTCATTGTCTCGAAATTGTTCGTCGCGATAATTTCATCTCGAGCGAAAAGCGCGCGAGCAAAACGACGGTGAAACTGTGAAAAAACGAAGTAAAAGATAACAAATGGGAACGCAGTAGGTGCCATAATATTTTACGATTCTCATTTATAATGTCGGTAATGTTCCGCTCAGTATGCAGTATTCACCCCGTTGTAGAATAGGGAATGCAGTCGTCGTACGACCAAACGACGCTTTCTTTTTCCTACCCCTGCCTTGGCGACATTAATTTTCGTATCTGGAATTTATCGCGAATTCTTGCTCTCCTCTTTTTTCTTTTCCCAGACGATTTGCATATCTGTTCAATTCAGAACATAAACGTCAATTTCATAATATGAATTTTTCTTTTAAAAGTACAAAGTACAACTTCTTACTGTGATACGATATATTATAATGTTATTCAAATTGATCTAATATTAGAAATATGCAATTTTTGGACAACTTTTACTTTCTCTTCATTTGTTCTATTTTGCTGAAATAAAAATAACAAAAGTGATGGGTTAATCAACAAATGAATAATTAACTCTTGAACAGCGTATTCTGGGTCGATCATGACCCAGAATAATTAATAATTTTTAAACGAAAGAGTTTCATATAAAAATTTAGCAAATGAAAATAATATGATACAAAATTAAATTAAAATTGCGGTCTGACGTTGGATAATTACTGTATAATAAGTAATTTACTACCGCTGAAAGGGTTTCATATATTTGAGAAAATAATTTTTAAAGGAATAATGTAAAATTTAAAAAAATGAAAATGAAATAAAAATTGTGGCTCTCTCCATGGTCCGCTGTTCAAGAGTTCTATAAAAAGTAGCTTATTATCGCTCAATCACAAAACGTCTTATTTAAAAGAACTTATCGCTGATGAAATTATCGAGTTTCCTATAAAACCGCCCTCAGAGAAGTACCCCTATAATAGCTTCGTTTCGATGCACTTCCTCTAGGCTGATTTGTAAAAGCGAGCAAGAGAAAGAGCGGTTTCCCGTAGATTCAATAAAAGAAAGTTGAGCCAAGATGGTGTTCACTTTCATGACGTTATCGAACGACGGTCGGTAGAGACTTTCCTCTTTCCAGAGAAAAGATCGTAACGATAATACGGACCGTAAGTCATGCACGGCCAGGAAAAATGTCTCGGTTCTCCTCCTGTTTCTTACATTTCTTCTATCCCCTTTTTCTCCTTGGACGTTCAACGAACCTGAAGAAACGACTGCGATTTCATCCCGTCGAAAGAATTTTCCTCTTACGATCTTATCTTGAATTTCAACAATCACAGTCTCGTCGTAGGATTAATTTTTACTGATTTAATTCTCGTAGATTTTTTCACTGCACTTTTCTTTTTCATTTTGAAAAAGAAACCAGAACTTTAAAATATATTCAAAATATGAATGATGGAAGGTTAAATAACGTATATTTGAATTTCGTCATAGCAAAGAATGGAAAGAAACAACAATTGCTGAGTGTCAATATTTATGTATGGAAATTCTGCTGAAGGAAAAGAGTTTCGTAAGAATTTACGATGCCGAACGACGATGAAAATGTAAATGGACAAGCAGTTTCTGTGCCGAGACGTGTCCCGATGAATCGCGAGGAGTGTTTTCGAGCATGATAGAATCGAGCTTCGCGAGTGATTCACTCTCGGGCAGACCCTTATTTCGTACCGCCTTGGCACCAAGAAATAATGTATCTCGGTTGAAACTGCAGCCCGTTTTACGTCACGACCGATCTGATCTGGCTGAACGCCCGCATTTTATGGACACTTTTGCAGCTCACTGCGGCCGAGGCGTTGCATTGATTTACGATAAACGTAGAAGGAAAATCAATTTATAGGTGAACCATGGGGGGGGGGATGTCTCATGTGGATCGTATAATATGTTCACTGCCCTTAAAGTCATTTATGACCACTAATGTACCTATGTATAAAAATTTATCGTTTAGATATTCTTCTATTAATATTTGTGATTTTCAACAATTGTCTAAGTATGATCTTCATTAACAATCAGAGCGAATCAATTTTACACCACAATAATGGTTTATTCATCTTTGGGTAAATTAAACAGCATATGCATTATGCAACGCGGTTCTCGTTACAGAGAACATAATTGTCAGGTTTGCACCTGTGTTCTTGTTGAACAGCAAACAGTTTCGATTACGTATTGAATAAAGGGAACAATGAAATCTCAATTATCGAGAATAACGTCAATATTGCCTGCTTGCATAGTTAATCACAGGCTATTGATTTCTAATTTATGTGGACGAATCTGAATCGACGCACGATGTATTATAAAACATTAATGAAGTATCATTTGTACTTATGAATTGAAAAATGTATAATGATACTTTTAATTCTAATCTATCCTTATTCAGTGTTTTTCTTTTTTTTTTTAATTATTAGATTATATAATATTACACTTGAGGCGTAACAATGCATCGGTCATCAATGACCACCATTGCAATTAGTGTGCTAATTAATTAAAAGAAAAGCTAGATAATTAAAGGAAAATAACAGAAAAATATTATTTTAAATAACATTGCTATTGTACAAGAATAATGTAAAATAGTAAATGGAAAGCTTGAAATTTGAAAATTAACTATTCCTATGCTTAATACGTTCCACAACAAATGTTCATTTTCACCGTGGCAGTCAACGTGTTAAATGTGTAAGTAATAGCTATAAAAGAGGAAGATATGACGTGAAAGATTTCTTTTCATTTAAAAATATCACCAAGGGGTTCAAGAAATAGAAAATAATCGCGTCAGTCACGCATCGTACGTAATCACCTATGAATGTTTTTAACGTGCAACGAATACTAGGCGTGCACCGTTAGAGATAAATGCTGGCAAATTGCAAGCCCCCGGCCTCGGCAATTTATTTCAGGAGATTGTTTGATGCAACGATGCCGCATTAATTTTCAGGAACGATCGGCAAAACACACGTCTCGATCGTGGTAATTCCACATCGCAGCGACAATAGCCACGCGGTTGTATTGTGCTCGCTCAGTTTTATCATTCGCATTACGCTGTCAGCGCATAAACCATATTGAGCACGTTATAGAGGCCCGGAGGTGAACCATGCATTATCGTTCGTCCATTATCGATTACTTCAACTTTCCGTCGACATAGACTCGCGACAAAAAGCTACTTTCTACCGACGATAAGAACCGAACACGTCAAATATCAATTGAAAGTTTAGCTCGAACTCGTATATCAATTAACCTTTGGACAACGGACCATGAAGAGAGCCCAAACTTAATTTAATTTTTAATCTCATATTATTTTCATTTTTTACCTTTTTATATAAAACGTTTTAATTTAAAAATGATACACTTTAGGTTAATATCTAAATACATATTTTGTAAATTTGGGTCACGATTGACCCAGACTCAGCTGTTCAAGGAATAATTATTTTCTCAAAGAGCTATGTGTCATTCGTCTATATAGTTTCAACAATCGTCTATGCAATTTTTGGACCATCTAAAAACTAAAAATTAAAAATTTTTCAATTTTTCGAAACTTCAACTCTTTTCGAATAACGAAAACCTAAGGATACTCGATTAAAATACGATTTCCTCCACCAATTTGCATTGATTCAGAAGAATTGCCAGTTTCGTGTACGACATACGTGGAACTTGGGTGTAAATAGTCTTATGACGTTCCGTTGTCTCGCAATTGCGAATTCCAACGCGACAAACGCAATAAGACCCGGCGAACAAGCGTTCACCATTGCAGACGCTAAAAGCCAAGCAAATGCGCTGAAAGCCGGCGCATCGACGGGTTAATTAAATTAAATCTAAAATCAATTACCCACGTACACGTCGCTTCCGTGCTGTCGTCTGATCACGTTGTACAGACTGAAGGAGGATAAGAAAGAGATGGTACGAAATACTTGGCTACGTGGCAAAAACATAAATCCTCGTAAAGCAACGCACGTGAGTCCATACCGGTTACGGGACGCCAGCAATTATGTAAGTATTCCGAGCCAATGGTCGACGATTAAATCTTCCACTAACTATGCGTGTGTTTCGTTGCCAACGTTTCTACACGTGTGTGTGAGCGCGCGAATGTTTCAACGTATTTGTGGGTCGTTAGTCCAGAAGATAGCGTGGGATCTCTCTAAATGCTTTTTATAGAACTGTTTAGAGAGACTGTCCGTGACACGAGATTTTTAACGGCAAATGATTCAGCTTAGCGTATAAATGATAATTTACAATGATGTTCTGCTATTAGAAACTAGAAGACTGCAGAGGAAAGCGACTAAAAATGGAACAGTGTATCTAATATGGAGAAATTTCATAAATAAGTATATGTGTCAAAAGGTATTCTTTAAATACCATCAGCTTGGAATGAGATCGCATCATTTGATATTAAAAATGTTTCTATAAAATTCATTAGCGTTCACGTTGATTATTTCAATATGCAACCGTTCCAAGTGGAACGCTTAATCCCAGAAAATCCCGTAATTAATCGCAATCCATGGAATAAAATAGTCGTTGTAATAGCACTTCCGCAGTAGACAAGAAGCGCTATTATTACCGTGAATCATGACTAACAGAAACACCGCGGCCCGTATTTAATTAAACGTAAAATCAATTACCGATCTGCCGTACAGTTTCCGAGGATCATACGATCGGCTGAAAGAGACGAGCAAGAAGAGTGGGCACCGATTGAACGGACTTCAACTCGACAGCAAAAAAACTTTGATCCTCGTATAAACCAGCACACGTGACTCTATATGGATGCCAGCAATTATGTAACTATTCCGCAGCGATACTCGACGATTAAATCTTCCAGCAACTATGCGAAACGCAGCACAAATATTTCTCTGTATACCGGGTGTTCCAGAATTTAAATTTGCTATATAGAAAGGTAGTGATCGTGAATTACGTAGATTTTTCACACTGGATGGACATTTATAAAAAAAAAAAATTAAAAATTAATTAGAGCTTCCAAATTGGAAGGCAAAGGATTCTAAAAATCCCTGCATCCCCTATATCGCCATTTTCCCTCATGAAACCAGATCTGATGCACTTATGATCGCCAGTGGGTTAATGCAACAAAATGATCACAAACTTTCGACCACTGATACGAATCCGAATATAACAGTAGAAAAAAGGAAACTAAACACCTCTCGCTCGTTCGAGAAACGATAATTGCGAACATCCTTCCCGCCCGGTTTCGTAATGCGAAGAATAAACGAACGTCGGGCATGGTTTATTTATCCGGCGATTAAATCGATTCCGAATAAAACGGTCCACCCTTGGGTAGGCCGTTGATTGGCAAGAAATCGAGGGCTACCCCGAAAAACCAGTATTAGTTACGGCTGAACAGATAAAATCGTCTTTCGTTCGGGCCACGAATGAAACAGCGGAGGCCGCGAGCGTATGGACAGGTTTTTCTGCGAGTTATGGCAGCCAAGGCGACGCGGGCATTTATAGGTTTGCGATCAACGAACTATCTCGTGGCGATCGAGGCTGCGCGCAAGAAATCTGCTCGTTTTCAGACACGCCGAAACAAACTTCTTTTTTTAAATTTCTACATACATTTACGGACAAGAAAGATTTTTCTTGAAAAATAATTGCATTTTCTCTCTATTTTATTTTTATTATATAAATTTTGAGATAGAACAAAAGCAGAAATATTAATATTAATTCTTTACATTTATGAGAGCCTAAAAATCATTTAACGTTGTTAATGTTTCACACTGGAATAAACAGCAGGAGGAATAACAAAACGGAGCGGAAAACAAGACGATCCGACACTTCCGTTCCGCGGCTCTAGTAGGATCATTTTAAGATCAATTTATCCCTGATCGTTTGCACGAAGCCTTCAACTCGCCAGTTAACCGACTTTATAGAATACTTGAAAGCGCGACATGCCTTTTGCAATCTACATTACGATTACGAGGTTGTCGGTTGTTCCAACGTTAACGTTATTACGGCTAAATGCGAGCAGCAACGTCGTGAACACTAATGGTCCCATAAAAATTATTTTAAGTGCGCTTTGGTAATTGTTCTGTCCGCGCAGGCTGTATAATAAACTTTTACATACTTGTTCTCATGAACATGTGTCTTTTTGTGTAGACGAAGTAAATAAATTTCCGGCGTGGTGGAAGATTATGATGAAAAGAGAAAAAATATTTATTTGAATTTTATATAAAAATTGAGAATAAAATATTTTTATTTTCGTCGACTACTATTACTGATTGGAAAGCAACCCCCCTCGTAGGGTTGGAGTTAAATATTTTTCGGGAATCACGTCACTGACTTCTGTTTTTATCGCAGCGTATCAAATTGTAACGATACAGTGTGCTTGCAAAAACATCGACGATGCGGCTGTCGATGCGGAAGTTTTTGAAAACAAATGGAAATCGAGTAGCATCGCCGTTATTTGAAGCATCCTGCTAGTAGATATATTTGAAACAGGCGCGGTTGTATTTGTAAAAATTCCTGTAGAATTTTCTATTGGGCGTACACCGTGAGAAAAATATTTTCGAAATTGAGAGAAAAGTAAGCTTTTAGAAATTGTTGTTTCGAAATACTTTAAAAATCAAGAAAGATATTTCTGAGAAAATTATTAACCGTGAATAAACAGTAATATTATTAAATATTTATTATAGTTTTTATTGATATGATATAAAAATGTCTAATAAAGAAAAGCTATATTACCATCCTTATAAACAGCACAGTAGGAGATAAACAAAATTTTAATATGTCTTGGAAAAACATATTGTAACAACATTGAAACGTGCCATGCCAATAAATGAAAATAGGAAATTTTAATTACCTTTCCTGTTGACTGAAACAGCGAAAAATATTTGTATTTACTTTATCTTTTAAAAGCATCCTCGTCAATTAAAAATCGGTAAACATATTCCAGGGGAAAAAGTTGAACGATTACATTAAAAACAGAAAAAAATAATTATTTCAATTTTTAAATTACACTCTACTTTTATGATTACCTATATTCATTCCGTAATATGAATTTTTAACGATGAACGCTTTCAAGAAATTGCTTTTAGAGTTCAATTTCAGTAACCATTTATGTTTAAGTACTGCACGCTTAATTGTACTCATTTAATTAATTGAAACAGTGCTATAAATAATTTTTAATCCCCCAGGCATGCAGTTAACATGCCCCTTGCATTTTGTACGAATTCTGCAGGATCCTTGAGTCTTTCAAGCACCTTTTTAATGTTTAATTATTAGGGATATGCAAAAATTTCCATCGTTTTAAAGGCAGTGTTGTTTATTAGTATTTTATAGTAGAGAAAATATTTTCAATTAAAATGTTTTGCGATTTTCCAATTTAATTTTTCGCAATTAAAGCGAACACAACCATCGATGAACTGTCGATAAGTTAATCATTATACTTTCTGAAATTAGGAGTTGAAATTTCGCAATAAACGTATTGGAAGAATAATATTTTAAAAAATAGTCCAAAGTTTAGAAAATGAAAAACAATCTGCGTTTTGCGAACGCAGAAATGATTGTCATTTTAATTTATCTCAATTATCATTGACAAGGAAAAAAATACACAAATCAATTATGCTGAATATTCAAGATTGAAATAACTATTATGTTCATGGAAATATTATAGAGCTTTGTCCACGAGGACAATTTATTTCTCTCATAACTGATACATCTGAATTACAGGTAATAAGATTCAACCATGAAAGTATTTATCGCTTTGCAAACGAGGAACAATAACTCTCAGTAGCTCCATGCGTATCGATAAATTCAGTTGCAAATGAGGCTATAAACGAGGACCAAAGTAGCCTCTCTAATTTGGATAAAAACTTTATACCATACGTTATGAATACTTAACTACTTGTGAATGATATTAAGTTATAAAATCTTGAATGAATTATACCGCAATAAATAAATTTTTTAAATACAAAAAAGCCATACATTAATTTCTATATTTTTATCCATTCATTTGATTATTTCCTGAAAAAAGAATTTTTAAATTTAATCCAGAACTACCATGGTACAGAAATGTACTATATATAAGCAGCATTTTATAATTTTATTATTTTTCTATCCTGAAATTTTCGTTTATCAATGCAAAATTCCAGAATTCAATCGAATATGACGAATACTCAATCTTTTAAGAGGCAGTGTATGTACATTCATCGTACCAAAAAGTTTCACCAGCGGATCAAACAGCCTCGAGGCAGGGCATAATGGAGAGTTGCATTCAAATTGAAATGTCTGTGGACAGAACATGAACCGGCAGAGATACGGAACAGCTTCGTAGGCGCGTTAATAAATACGACGCTAAAAACGCGCGGGTCATTCTCGTGACCCTAGCGAAACGAAGATGATCGCGCGAATGTTCAAGAGCAGGCCAGTTATTGCATTCGTGCCAGCGAGATATTAAATGCATCGTTTATTTTAATCTGCGACGCCGCGATATCGTGTTATATACAGGGTGTTAAGAAAATAATGATCCTGTAAAGGTAAATAGATCAATGAATTTTTTCAAATTCAAGAATTATCTGAAGCTAATGATAAAACACAAGTAAATTAGGAATTTGATGACAATTTGATGTTTAAATTTTTGATAAAAATAATTCCATAAATCATTCATATGGTACATTTATGTCATCAGATTATGTCAAACTTTATTTCAAAATTGGTTATTGTTTGTTGTAATTGGCAACCAGACATTAAATTAGGATTCTCCAGGGAAAATGGTGATGTTCTGAGATCTCAAGTTTTCCCATAGGCATCCCCGCGAAAAGTGACAATGTAGCGAAGAGATCCTTAACATACAATAATTAAAAATTGTATTATTCTGTTTCACTTTTAGTAAATTAATATCGTCAAAATTAAAATTCTGAAAATTTTTACTTTCCCTATATCGCCATTATCCACATGGAAGCTTGATTTAATCATTTTACAATACTTTTATGTCATCAAATCATCTCAAGATACATTAAAACAAAACCTAAAATTCTAGAGTACACGAATCGAGAAGCATATCTCTGCCGCGTAAATAAATCGCTTGACCAAAGCGAACGTTGAAAAATCATTGAAATCGGCTAATAAAGTTCGGCACGTCTGCATTCTTTTCCCCGCGGAACGCCGTTTATTTGCGACGACTCAACTCTGCGAGCATTACGTAGCGCGTTCAGAGTAAAACAAACGGTGCAGTAAATATCCATCTGACACATCTATAAACCCAATAATTGCATCGGCCTTGAAGCTCGGCTGCAATCGTCGCGGTTCAAGCAACTCCAGGAACGAGTGCTCCCATCGAAACGTCAAATTTATCCCCGTGGAGTTGAAAGACGAGACGACCGCTGTTCGAACCGCAGCGAGTTCCTTCGCGCCGGGTGACAGCCAAAGTTAAAATTATAACGAGCTTTTTACTGCTCGATTACTTTTGTAAGCGCGTCTACGCGCGAAACCGCTTCAAAATATTGCCCTGCGCGTAACCGTGTCGCACGCGGGAATTACACTGTTCAACAAACTTTAAAGGACGAGCAGCTTCTTTCATAACTTTTTATATTTTCCAGTTAAAACTTTCATACATGTGTCTGTTAAAGTGTGAAAAATTGTAAAAAACCTTCGTTGAATGTAAATATAAAAAAATTGATATTTAATTTTAAATGGAGGATCTTTCGCAAAATTACATAAATCAAAGATGTTAAATATGGAAAGCTTACAATCATCAGATTATAAATACTTGGATATATTTTAACCCTTTCATTACGGCATGCTCGCGTGCATTATCCGTCCGATGAATCAGGCTAAAATAGAAACCGGCTCGTTAGCGGTTGCCTTTTAAATTGTAATTTTGATTAAACCAGACAGAAAACAATTTTCAAATATTTCCTAGCCTCGGTGTGTATTTATAGAAGTTCGTTTTGGAAGAGTAATGACATTGTAAAGACTTGCTGGAACGATTAATCCTCCGCGGATGAAGAAATGAACTTGGCACTGTGTACTCGTGGAATGGTCATCGTCTAACACGTGTCGTGCAGCGTGAAATTAATGATTTATGGTAAATATATGAAAGCAGCACCTTCGGACAATTATACTAAAAAACGATGTTCAATTATAGAAAAGCTATCATTATACATGGATAATTCAAGAAGTTTCCTCTATTACTGATTGCGATCACGGTAATTTAATTAAATTTCTATTTTTTAAATTATCCTTCATTCAAAGATCCCATCAAATTAACCGAACAAAATGCACCATCATCAGCAAGCACCACCTCGATTTACCGCCCATCGAACCGTAACACCATCCACGAATTGAATCCACGCCGATATACGTGCGAAATAAAAAATAATTAAAAAAAAACGTTATTCCATAAAACTCGCAACATTATCCTGCCATTATAAAAATCGGATAAAACTGTCGAATCGACATCCGCCGCCCAAGATCTCTCCGAAGCATCAGCGAATCGTAAGAAGCTGGTGGAATCGAGGCCCAGTTCGCGGTGCTCGTGAGGGTATTTTTATTAATAATGTGACACAAAGGAGGAGGAAGAGTTTACGGGTGTCGTTAAGGGCCCACGGGGATCTCGAGGGGTAAAGTACGAGCGGTATAAATATCGACGATGCACGTCCCTGTGGAACGGGCGCAATTAGAGACAGAGACGCGAGTGAAGAAGCCACGAACTACGGTGGATGGGGGTGAGAAACAGAGGGGAACCAGTCAACACCGCGAACAGTACCACGAAGTCGTGACCCAACGTTGGAATGGAGTTATCGGCTATGAACCCGCTGCTAGAGAACCCATCCCGCGGCAGCGTGGATCTCGAAGGCGTAAATTGGTCGAAGAGGATCGTTTTATTATGAGAGGGAGGATGCTCAGATCAGAAGGGGGATGGAGAAGCAAGGAAAGGAAGGCCATGGGTCTTCGAGCACGAACTGGATGTTCACCATGTGCGCAAGCCTTTCCTTCTCCTCCCTCTTCCTCGCGTTTTATTTGTCGTGCGTAGTACAAGGACGAGGAGGTGACCGGACACCGTACTGTACCATGGCATACCATGGCAAACCGTAGCAAACCGTGCCTCCTCCGAGGAATCTCGCTCGCTTATGGGTTCTCATACGAAAATCCTGCGAATATCATGTTTTATGCTATCGATGGATTTTCTCATTTCATCTTTTATTTTTTGTATTTTGAAGTGGTAAATACATTCTATAATTCTTCTAAACTGGTAATTCTACTAAAGATCGTTGTCTTTTATTACGAAAGACAAGTGATGATCCAGAAATGATTGATGTCAAACAGCGGATAATTAGCCTGTTCGTGTTTCAAGGCAATTTATCAATACTAATAAATGACAGCATCGTTGGAGATCTTCCAGTTATTCACGACAAATCGTCCTCTGTCCTTCGTTTTCGATGAAACATTGTCTCAATTATTGGTCGACATTAATGACTCCAAAGTGTAATTCATTGTTTGATATAAAAGATGCCCTTGAATTCCCGGTATCTCATGAAATAAGTAAAAATGAACATGCACACACACATGTGTATATACATGGAAAGGTTCATGGCTGCTTATACGTCATAAATATTGCCCGGAATGAGCAAGCACAGAGTTGTTGGTTATGGGAACTGGTTTTTATCATTAACCGCATTTAACAAACTAAATTCTATTAAAGAAACGATATTATTTAAATTCTGAATTGAAACATCATTTTTTTAAATTATATCAATTACTATGCATTAGCTTACTAATGAGCAAATATATTGTTCTGGATCACAATTGACTTTGCTATTGCCATTTTATGAAGTAACGATAATTTTTTATTTTATTATTGCAAGATTTTCCAAACTCATCTTAATACTGTCTACTTATGCCAACAGCATAAAGTTGAACTAAATATTCTCCTTGATCAATTTACAAGGAACGAACAAAGGGTATTACATGCAAACGTTTCCCTTTGTCTGGCGTCAGAATTTTACCATCGAATTCATCGGGATTATTTAAGCGCTTAACAGAGTGTCGGGGAATCCAGCGAAGCGACGACACGTTTAACGAAATTAATTTCGCCTGCAGCAACGAAGCCGGAATTGGCCGCGAACGCAATTTGCAGCGCGTCGAAATAAGCGAGGCGGAAGCGGGAACACGTCGCGAAACACCTACACCTATCGTCCCGCGAAACGCTGGGATCATTCGACGCGCGTAAACGTGACAAAAGAAGGTCCTCTATACCATTCCACCTTCAGCTTGGCCCATAAATATTCTCCAGGGGTTTCGTCCCAGTACGGCCACGCACGCATCGCTGAATCCGAGCTATGTGCAGACGTGCTAATAACGAGCCGATTCTGTTCCGCCGTGAATTCCCTCCTTCTATTACACGGCACGCTTGCCAAGCCAGAATTTATCGAGCCTGCTATACCGAGCCAAACATTCCGATACACCCGTACTTGGAAATCACGCTTTCCTGCATCTTCGCTTTTCCCCTCAAACAATCTTTCTACGAAGCTAGTTAACGCGTTGCCGATGAAACGAGTGGACAAAGTGAGCTAATTAAGGTGGTCCCCTTAAATTGGGGGTAAATTACAGGGGATGGTTGCGAATATCGCACCACTCTTTAAATTTTATACAAAACCTTCAAATTATTTAATAATTTCTCAATTTTTCAACTTTGCTGGCATTCTAAATCGTTAAATTCCACGCGAAATTTATTTTTTATTTTTATTGCAAGATTGAAATTTTTCACTTAAATGTCACTTGTATGTTAAATTAGAATATAACTCATAATTTTTTGAAGCTTAGAACAATATAAAATCAGGTTCGAAAATAAAAGACTCAGATCTCGTTAGTGACAAAGAACATTGCCACCGGATGGTCATTAGAAAAATAAAAGAATAGAAGAATAAAATGTAAAGGTAAAAATTATCGATCGTTCTAAGGAAGAGATGCTGAACTAGAAATTTCATTGATGAAGAGAAGGGTTAACGACGCGACACGTTGTTCACAATGCTAACGAGCGCAAACCAACAACGTAACTGTCCACTCGGCGACACGTTGTCGTTTAACTAAACTAATACATACGCGCGACTATTAGTATAATCAGGAACGATATCCATCGATAAACCGGACCACGACTAGTCACAATTCAGTGTGCGAGTCAAACGTTTTCTGAACTTAACAAGTAGGACTCGTTAGAGGCGACGATAAGATAGCGTGAAAATTAATGCGCTGTTTAGTTTGCTCCCAGCGATGGTTTAATGTGAAATATAACAGTTCGCCTATCTCGCGACCATTAAACGGTTCAACGCTGATGTCGTGCTCGTAAAATATAGTTTCGAACGTTCAGCGTTTCTACTAACGATCCTATCCGACTATTTACCCGTATATTCAATACGAATGTTTTGTGCTAAGCATTTAACTCGGTAAACGAGCGAATTTCCATCGGAAATATTATTACACGATTAAGTGATAACCAGGGTGTATTATCGGTTTTAATGCCTGCTTATTGTATCGCCATTGATTATTACAAATGGTGTCCATAAAGCTGGATTTTAAATTCTCGAACACGTTTGCAGGCTATTCTTAGAGAATCATTTATTGCACTTATAGTTTTTATGAACTGTGAAATTTTTTTAATAATTTATACTAGTTAGGAGAATATGAACACACCTTCGATTTTATATCAGAGATCGTTATTTTTGGGGGATGAAAATGACCCTGCATTCAATTTAAGTGCAAGAGATACGAGTTCTAAATTGACTTTCATGGCAGTCGAACTTTGTAGAATTAGAAGCGACATCGTGGCATCGAAATCACCGAGATAACATGGAATGCAAGTCACAGAACATGTCGACTGTTCCTACTGTGTTTAACAAACGGAGCCATTATAATGACATTTAAACGGCCCTGCCACAGATTGTACCACGACGGGCATAACCTTTCCTAACCGGCTGATTTATTTGGCACGATGTTGAGCCAACAACAGCATCGTGAAGAATTACGAGGGCGTGATGAATCTAATAAAATGCCTCTGCACTCTGGCCCCTAATTCGTGACGCTTTTCGACTCCCATCTGACAATACACTATTGTGTAAATTAATACCAACACAGTGATTATTTTTCATTTCTGGAATTTATATTGAAGTTAAAACAGTAATTTCATTATTGTTTTCTAATTATATCTTCCATTCACACGAATTCTTCTTATGTAATAAAATGTATCCTTTTAATTGCAATTAAATGCATGTAATTTTCTAGAGAAACTCATTAAAATTAATTACTACAAATAATTGTTATTTATAAACTGCTAAAGATGAGACTATACATTTACAAAAATTGCAAAAATAAAAAAGGAAAGTTTAAATTTAAAGTTTGTCTATTTTGTTTAAAATTAATGCGAATAAATTATCGTACGTTATCGCAGAAGTTGTTCGATCTTAAGAGATTAAAATCTTAAAATTCTTTTAGAATTGCAAATAAAACAGACTCGTGTAAACCTAATCACCAGTTGCTGATTCTCCACTAATTCGTTTTCACTTTCTTCTACACGAGACGTACAACCGGAGAAAAAGGAAAAAAGGCAATATCCTGAAGCATCACGGTTTCAATTCTCTCTTTGTCTATCACATAAGTAATTAGCACGATGCTTCTGCAGTAGCGTATTTAAACATCATCCAACCTGTTCTAGCTAATGATACCACGGTCATTTTTCACGTTTAACAAGTGAATGCTTGTCGACGGAGTTTTCTAATCCGATTTCCGCTGAATGAGATTCATGAAAGGAACGAGAAGAAATCATTTTGTACCGGTACCCCTTTCTTAGAAACAAACTTAAAAAAATTCTCCCATTAAAATTAAATACTTAAATTTTTAACGAAAGATTTTTATGTATTAGAAAAATAATACTTTAAGGGATCAGAAAATAAAAATAATAAGGAATTTAAAATTAAATTCAAATTGTCGTATATTTTAGAAATCTTTCGCGCCGTCTGAAGATTGAAAAGAATGATGAGGTCTCTTTTCCCTATAAAAGACTATCATCCTCAGCACCGTGATAAGTGCACCCTCGAGTAATAATCATTTTTCACGATCCACCATATTTAAACATCATCAAACTTTAACGTTTAACCATCCAGAAAGCTCAATTTACACTTCCAACCCGCCACAACAATCCACACGGTCGATTATCGACGTTTCTCCCTGGGAACACTGATTCTACACGTTGACACACGCGTATCTCTTCAGGGGGACCAGCCGAGTACGAGGTTGCATGAGTCGGTGACCTTGAGTCACGCACGATGGAGCACTCGTTTGAGCGTTGAGCGAGGAAAGCACGAGAGACCCCAGGGACGAAGGAAACGGGAAAGAAGAGTGGAAAGGTGAAGAACGGAAAGAAAGAGTTGAAGAATTCCGTGCGAGTACGAGGAGGATAAATTGAACTGGAGAAGAGGAAGAGGGTATAAAGGGGCCGAACAGAGGGGGATGAAAAGGATGTTGAAGAGGGAGGAGAATTTTATGGCGAAGAAGCCTAACTAACCCGCCTAAGTATCCTCGTGTGTACTCCAAGGTGCAGTTTCCTTTTTCCTGGCTCAGTTTGAGCGTGTTTGATCGCGTTTGATCATCTTTATGTCTGGCTCGTTAAATTTTGATAACAATTTTTAACGAAAAATAATACACAATAAATAGGAAGAGAGGAACATCACTAAATCAGAGCAAGTAACTATAGTTGAATAAAGCTGTTCATCAAGAAACTATCGCCTAGACTTTAGGACCTAGAGTCATCCAATGATGAGAGTTCACACTTCAAAATAGCAATGACAATTAAAAATAAAAATGCCTCCTTAGGCTCTTCTTGGATTTTCTCAAAACTCAAGGTAAACAGTAGAAGGTTCCTTCCCTTACATTGATTCTTAACCCTCAGACGAAGGACTATGAGGAGAACCACAAAACGGCGGACCATGAAGAGAACCACAATTCTAATTTAATTCTGTACTTCATATTATTTTCATTCTCTAAATTTGTATATGAAACTCCTTTCTTTATAAATTATACGTTAAACTTTAAATTAATACTCTTGATACATTTTATAAGTTTGATTCACAATTGACCCAAGATCCGATGTTCAAGGATTAACTACTAAACAAAATCTACGCTGCACCCAAGTTTATCAATTAACTAGTCAATTAGTTAAGCTGATTAGTCCACTTTCCTAGGCTCGGCCCTCCACTCTACCCGTGCAAATACTTTCCCATTCGGTTCACAGTGGGTTAGTAGCTATCTTGCAAGTAAGTGGTATAACTAACCCATTTGCTATAGCAATGCAAACCCGGTTTAACACGGCTGGGTAACGTTTCGTCTCGTCCACGTGAATCCGGCACGGTTCGTTGCATCGCAATATATGGAATGGCTTTTATCGAGATTCGACGTTTATTTGTTCGTCTTGGTTGAAAATGAAACTCTAGTTACAGCAGGCAAACGGAGTTTACGAACCGCGAAAGAGGTGGTCGGTTTCGTCGGAAAGTTAGCTTCTACCGTTCCACTCGGTTGCACTTCCATTCAAGATTACCCGCTGCTTTTTGCCGAATAAAAATCTAGAGACTGCAAGAACGTAACTTGGCCAAACGAGCCCGGCTTCGTACTCGTTCTTTTTTTCCCTTCTCTCGCATTTTTGTACGTTTCCCTTTGATGCAGCTGCGAGCTCATCTCGGGCCAGTCGTTTGGTTTTTGCTCTCGACATACGAGCTTGGTGTTAATTGAACAAGAGCACACACGCGAGAGCAATCGCGCGTGATTACGACCGAATAACGTCGCGATGGAGTGTAACGCGCGCTGACGAGTTGGAAACTGAGAAATCGCAAAGCTCTTTCTTCCGACGGACGTTCGTCGTGTAAAAGCCAGATGAATTATTCAAGGGACACAGGTTTGAGAACCCCTGCCGCTGGTGTTCCTTTGTAAAACGGGAAGCCAAACGTAATCCCAATCAGCTTTCGTAACTACAAGAGAGGATCTTCATTGTTGGCTAACAGTAATTCATCAATGGCTTCGGGGATTAGTAGGAAAACGAGGAAATCAAGTGTATAAACAGGAATGACTTCGTTCAACATGATTATATAAATTAGAGTATATGTAAATTTGATGTTTGTATTGTAATGAAATTAGAATTGTTTATACAGAATAAATTCAATTATATAATATTATAATAATATTCAATTTATTAACACTAGAACCACCAAAGAAGTCTGAATGACAGTTTTCAAGTTTCTTATTTTGAATCATGAAATTTATTAAAGTATTTTTGTTGAAATAAAGAAATAAAGAATTTTCAATTTAAAATTCAATTTAAAAGGTTTAACAAATATTACTCAAACTCTGCATGAAGAAAATCATTTAAGAGTTGATAATATTTGAATCAATAATTCCCAATTAATATTGTATGGAACTATGGAAGAAAAAAACACTAAATACTTTTTCACCATCCCAATGCAATAACACAAAATGATTCTATGACGAAATTAAATTGAGAAACGCTGATCTAAGCAAACAAACGATCGAAAACTCGTCACCGTCTGTGTCACGAGGTTATCCTCGCTGTTTTACACGTGACACCATACACTCGTAACAAGTGCTAATCGTTGGACGGCCAGTACTCTTGCTTCTTCTCGTCCTTTGAAATGGAGAGTCCATCGACTGGAAGCGTGCAAAACCAGTCTCCGGGGGACGAAACTCCCTGAACGAATCGAAAGTGAGAGAAGGATAGAAAGAGGTTGAATTTCTTTAGGGAATCATGTTTTCCTGTGGCAACATGCTTTCGACAGATCGAGCCTAACCGTTTCGATCGACCGGTGATTGCGGTTAAACCGAGCCAACCGATCGCTGGACCGAAGAATGATTTCCAAATGGTTTAGAAAACGCATGGATGATTCGAATAATTCTTGTTTGACTTCTTTCATTGGATTATTTCTAGCACGTGACACGTATTTACTGCTGAATCACGTACTCCTTGTAGCAAGTACCTTTTCTTTTTTTTTAAATATTAGGTGTACTAATCATTCTTTAATAACTATTATTTGAATGCAAATTATGGCTGCTGTAAATTTGACGATTAAATCAACCATTTCATTCGTAACAGATTATAATTACTCGTTGTGAATGAAAATATTAGCGCAATGAATTCCAGAATTATGCCTCGTAGTCGGTTGTAAAGCGTGTTAGGGTTTCAGTTTTAATTAATATAGGAACTACGGAATGAAAAGGGAGTATTATCGATAAAATCTTCGTTTGCCGTCAAGAGAAATGCTCGTACGGTGGTAAAGAGTATACGCGAGTCATAGTTTCTCGGTGCAACTCATTTTCAGAGGTATTTAACTGCATCCATGTTGTATAACACTCAACTTCTAATCCGGAGTCGACTAAATATCCTCGGCTAATTGAATGTACACGCTCTCGTCGTGATTAAAGTTACTTCGTCGACATAATCTGGCCGTACCAACTTCTCGTTATCTTTTTACCCTGGATAAACCGGTGAACGTGGCAACCCCTAATTAACGGGTGAAAACCATCAAGAATTCCAACGCGCTTTTTATTCACCTTTTCAGCATCAATTTGCGATAAACAGACGGAAAAATTAGTACGAATGATCGAAGGATGCGAAAAGGTCGACTAGGTAGTTAAAAAGGGAAAAATGAAAAATCTTCTGCTTCACTTTGAACTTTTAAATCAGCATTCATGGATTCTTTTGATACTTTTTGTAAGATATACTAGAATTCTAATTATCAGATATAGGAATGACTGATTTTCAAATTTCAAACTTTCAATTTGCTTTATAGCAAAAAAATGGTAATAAAAAGATGAACGGTTTGTTATTTGATGTTCGATTAATTTTTGTTTGTACAGTAATGATGTTCGTTTTCCATTTCTATGTAAATCTCTCTACATTTCATTCGACAAGCGACGACATTCGGATGTTTAATGTGATAGAGTGAAGAATTAATGGTGTACCATCACTGTGGTACTTGCCCTTTGAAATGATTTATTGACGTCGCATAGAGAGAATGTCAAATGAAGTAACAGATGAAATAAGAGAAATGAAGGATCATAAAGTGTAAATAAGACAGGAAACCAACAAGGTAGACACTTTATTAAAAATATTAACGTGAAATTTCAAACAAAAAAGAAGGTAATAGAAAAATATTATTTTGAATAATTTGAAATTTGAAATTTGCAAATGAACTATTGCAACTCTTTGATATTGAACGTATTAAGGGTAGAGTAAAATATGTAAAATAGAACCAATAGTATCGTATATTACAATATTTCTATTAAACGAGCATCTGTGAATAAAAAGAGAAATGCAATGGAATGATATACCGATATGAAATGCATCGTCCAATTGAAATCCCATTACACAGCAATCTTTTATTTCAAGCAGGATTTCTTCTTGAATGAACTCTGCTTTGAATAGAAAATACGATGACTCTGTGCCGATATTTTTATCGATTTCAAAAGAAAGATCGTCTCATGAATAAGGTATACACTCTTCGTTGACCACTTTGTACCAACAGCAAGGTCGTAGCGAGAGTTAAACTGTGAAACCATTATAAGAGACAACTGGTTTGAAGACATGATTTATCCTTGAACTTACACCTGCGAGCAAACCTACACACGAACGTTCAAAGCGACCAATGCTAATTTTGCTTTGTACAACAATGCTTATTCATCTCTTTTGAGACAGGTCGAATTCCATTTATTCAATGCAAAGATTTGCTGCGGAAGTTTAACGACACGGATATGTGCAAATAATACAAATTAAAGGAAGATGTACAAGATGCTTCAATATTGATGGTACAACTAAAGATGAGATGATTATATACGAAAAACATCAGTCGAAAATATAGAATAAAATTTTCTCATGTGTGACTTCGTTTTCGAGAAAATTACATTTCAAATTCTTTAAATATATTAAATTTGATAATATTTAATAACTAAGAATTATATTATATTTTTCTAAAATGTTTTTAATATTAATATCATGAAAATTTTAATTTTGAAAATTCTTACTCTCCCTATATCGCCATTTTCCCTAAGAGAGCCTAATTTGATTGTGAATTTATTACTCAATTGACAATATATTATTTAAAAAATTTTTAAATATAATTTTGTACACTCGCGATGAGGGCACATTCACTTCGGGAAAATGGCGATATAGGAAAAGCAGGAATTCTCAAAATCTTAATTTTGAAAAAATTGATATTAAAAGCGATTAATGATTAACTCGTTTCAATTGCAGCTGTTAATTAATCAATCAAATTCAAAGTTTTAATCATTCGATGGCAACACTGTATTAAAATTAATTATGCTGAAACAAAAGCCCAACAAATTTAAGGTAATCATAATTTTCCTCTAACATTTTGCAACAGAATGAAATTTCATTCAACACAACGCGAATAAAACACTGAACAGTTATTAAACTAAATAATTCAGTACGTATAATGCCGTAGGTAACATAATAAATAAGAGGCGATCAACTGATTTTCCAGAAATAACTGATTTACACATGTGTTTAATTAAATACGCAGGAAATCGATTATCAAATTATACCAACACTTGTAGATAATTTCACTGGAAATCATTAAAATGCAATGGGCATGGTTTCGACGATCAGCTTCATTTAAACTTCCATGAAATATTTCCTGTTTCGGAATTAACCGAATTTTCCTCGGATAAATGTATTATTCGAACGGTACGTTGCAGTATGTTTCATGAAAATTTTGCTTCACGCTCCACTATGCATAATACAACTCCAGAAATTATATCCTACTCCAACTATAGTAATATTATAAATATAACAACAACATTTCTGAGAGCCGGGAGTTGAGCGTGAACCAAGGAAAGAAGATACATTTTAGCAAAGTGCAACAGATTTATTCTAATAATTACCGAGTGATGATTAATGGTGTAAAATGATAAGCGGCGTGGTCTGTTACATTCGACCGACGCGTTTAGACTAAGGAGAACAGATCGGCAGCTATACAAGAGACGACCTAATTATACGATCCACATGCATGCAGAAGATAAACGTGTAAACATCGCACAAAGAAAATTTTATACTATACCTAAGAACATTATTTCGTATCTATACACATTTATCAAATAATATCAAACATTAATTAATTATAAAAGAATATAATACGAAGAGGACAAGAAAACTCCTCGACAATAACTTATATCCAATAATTAACAAAAAAATATATTTATTTTCTGCTTATTTTCCATCGCTGCTGTGTTTGCTTACTTTGTATCAAAATTATACTATAAATTCTATTCTCCATAATGAAAATGTCTGACTGAAATTAATTTATTTGCCATATTTACTAATGTGTTAACTTTTAAATTTGACTTTCGTCATACAACCACTTTAACTCGTTTTACACGAAGGAGTTTTGAAAGTGATGAATGGGCCAGGTAGTGATTTCAAATATTTGCCTTGAACGATCTGTGGCTCATTAACATTCCGATGGCCCAGGTAATTGGTAATATCAAGTTCTACGGAAAGTTAATGAATAAATACAACGGTATGAAAGGTTCAAAAGATCGCCAGTTCGTATTTCAACGAATCGTAAAACACGGGTAGCACTAACGCGATAAATATGCATTATTTCGTGCGTTCCCGTATTTACGTTCCCGTACATACTCGGAATCTTGGCTGCACGTGCATGGACACCATGGATGCACACCATAGTTGCACACGATGGGGCTAACAGCAGCGTGGAATGTCGTCGTAGTGGCGCTCAACTCGCCTCTTTAATTCACACGTGCCTTTCGTGATTCGAACAAAACGTTTGCTCGATTAATTTAATCGTTTAAATAAAAAATATCAAAAACTCTCTCGAAATAATAAATGAGATTCCAAAAGTCATGGAACATTTACTGATTTCAACTTTACATTTTAATTTATATTAGATTTCCCATTTCCCATTATATTATTTCTTTTCTAAATTACTTTTAATATCAATATCGTCAAAATTAAAATTACGAAAATTCCTGTTCTCCCAAATTTCATCTAATGTCTTTTTGTTTCTTAGAAATTATTCAGTATGAAATTTATTGCACAAACACAAATTGATTTATTTCTACTGTAGAACGTATCTTAAAAAAGTTGATTGATTCAAAGATAATTTGTTACTTTCTTAAACGCATCAGAAAATTAATTAATTTCTATGTAATTATTCCTTGTTGGACAGGAAAAACTTTCTCATTACGACATATCTTATTGTCCATTAAACATTCCAACCAACACTTGACATTAAAACATTTTGACGCGTCTACGATTTCACCGAGTCATAAAACCTTATACTATAGGGAATCATTAAGATGATCGTAAAAGAAAGAATCCTATTTTGCTAAAAAGTATGGCAGGGTGAAAGGTTAACTATTTTGAGTGCCATTCATGTGGTATATGTATGCCAGAAAATTACCTAAATAATTGGAAAAATCTAGATTGAACAATTTCTTGATATTGAATTCAAAAATTTAATTTGTTTGATACGATTTAACCCTTTCACTACTCTGGGCGATTATGGAAGAAAAATTTCAGAATAAAAACTAGAACAAGAAATTCATGCACCGATTGTCGGTGATAAAACGGATTTCTCCTTTGTTTCCCGAAAATTTGATCGTTTCTCTCTCAATCTTCGACAAATATCGTCGTCTGAAGAGGATGCTGATCGAGGATAGTTGAACGCGTCAGGGTAGTCACGGTGCCGACAGCGAACTGCTCTTCAATAAGATTCCACGGATACAAGGATAGGAGCGGAAACGATTTGCCTGCCAGGCAGAACTCCCTTTCCACGTCGAGAAAATCGATTACTAGCCTTTCTTCTCCTCCGGGCTGTTTCAAGCCTGCTCCTCTACGGATAGATTGGCATCGAGTTCTGTCGCATAAATAGATAAGGTATCGATACATTATTCGCGAGCGATGGCTGCACGGTCGTCGATCGACGGGCATCGCCGAGAGACGAAGAGGAACGAGACTTCCAGCGAGTTTCTTGCACGCCAAAGATACGAGACATCTTGACAAGGAGAACTTTGTACGTTCTTGCGGGAATTTTTCAAACCGGGATCGATATCAAACCCTTCTCTGTGATGCCTTTCAATATTATTTTTACTCTTTCGGTTTGAGGGGAGGATGGAGTGGAGTTAATTGCAAAACTAGTTTCTTATCAGATCGGTAAGTTGCTTGAATTAAGCATTTAGATTTCAGTGGCAGTTGCATTTGCATTTGATGATTTTAATATGAGAATAATAATTTTTAAAGAAATTTTAAATCAAATACTAAGTTAAATTAAAATTGGGGCTCTCTCCATGGTCCGCCGTCCGAAAGTTAATTTCTAATAATATAACTTTTGAACAATAACGTGACTATGATCACGTTCGATGATGTAAAATTCAACGTCGAATTGAAACGTTTCTGAACTGTAAGATAATTGTTTACTACGTTGACGTATCGATTCCATTTTAAAAACTGTTCTAAATTACATAAACGTCAGTTAAGTTGAAAAGTTGGAAGCGAAAAGCACTTTAGTCGAGTGGTCGCGCCAGAAGTGTTCACGCTAGTGAATGGACGAACAAAATTAACTCGGTTAAGTTTACAAGGGAATTCTGAACTCTAAATAGAATACGAATGCGCCTCTGCTATCAAGTAAGTCCTCTAAATTATTACTGCCTACTAATATAAGTATTCAACCAAAAGAGAAAATTTAACCTCGCCATAATTAAAGGGTTAAAGATACCTTCAATAAATCACTAAAAGTGACTCGAAACTTTTTCAGTCCCAGCGACAAATCAAATCAACAGAATCTTTCATTGAACACTAAAATGATAAAATTAAAGCTTTCTAATTTCCCTTAAAATTCATTTAACCACAAAGGTCTGTGGAGAAAAAAGCAGAAAGAATAGGTGACGGAATAGGTAATCCGGAAATACACGGTGCGAACGCTACTGTTCCGGGTTGAATCTCGACGAAAGCAAAGAAGGCAGGACGATTTGAAAAATCAGGAAGTCCTGGTGTGCCGGAGGGTCGCCGACCGGGCGTTTGTCGCCGGTACAAATCTAATCCGTGCGTGGGCGGGAATTCATAGCGGGATTCCAAACTCCTGGTAACCTGTGGCGCATTGTTACAGCCGGTAGGAGCAGAGATTGTCCCTACGGACACAGAGAAGCGCCGGTTCTGTCGCCGGCCGAGATTAATTTCGCACGCCGTTGCAGCCTGACACCGTACTAATACCACGTAAATGGGATCACAATGGCGGACCGCAGTTTCCAATCATGTCTCGTCCGTGCCGCGTCTCACTCTCCTTGTATCCGAGTAATCGTGACCCGCCTCTCTATGTATGCCCGGCCAACTGCGTCGATATAATTAAGACTTGACTCGAACAGACCGCCGGACAAAATTAGTCCTCTCAGAGTCAGCCTACTTCTCGATGGATATTCTACTGTCTCCTCTGACCAAATTTCGATATGATTATGATTTTTTTTTTTTAAATAATTTTTTAGGAATTAGGAATTCTTTCATTTATCTAATTAGAAACAGAATAGACTCTTGATAAGTTTTCACAATCGAGGCTTTGCGAGAGGAAATTTCTGGGAAACTGGTACTCAACAAATGCTATCTGTCCTCATCGGGTAGCTAGCGAAACAGTTTAGGGGCAAGATAATAAGCACAACGTAATATTTCCTAAACAATTGAATACTCAAACAAATCACACGCGTGGAAAACAGGGTGCTGGGGAAATGAGAATAGTATTAGTAAAAGTAGGTGTGGAGGGTAATATACTTGAAATTTTCCTATAATCCATACTAAAGAAATATCTACAAATTCTTCTATCTTTTTAACAGACTTCGAAAAAGGAGGTTACTCAATTCGATCAGTATTTTTTTTCCAGTAGACCATTTGAACAACTCTCGACCTTTTCTCCAGGTGAAATAAAAATCCAAAATCTGCTAGGAGCATCGTTTTCTTAGCTCCGCACGAAAGAAAGATCCAGCGTCGAATAAAAGACTGTCTGGTATCCCTTCAACACCTCGAAGTGCAGCTTATAAAAACAGCGTAGACGTTTGCTTTTGTCCTGGCGTTGCCCGAGGCCTCGCTCTGTAGAGCGATGAATAATAAAAGCACTTTGCCACATTACGTGCAAGCTCGCCGCTCCCTCGGTCCTGCGCCAACGGGATCCGATCGAATCTGCATAATTTCGGATCAGCATTTTCGCCCTCCACGAAAGTGGATTTTTGTTCGAATACCGAGATCGTGCTCGTTCTCGCCTCTCCGGCTGCTTCCATTATTCGATTGATTTCGCATTTCATTAGCTGTCGACCGGTAACGAGGGGGACAAATATGAATTGAAAAATCGCAGCTGGATTATTCGTGCGAGCATTAGAAACGTTCATTCTTGGAAGCAGTTTCAGATAAAATATCACTTGGAAGTGAAACTTTAATTTTATAATATTAACACTTTGACGACGACTCATTTCATAAAATTTATAATTTTTATAATCTTACATTTCCCTTTTTATCTGAAATGAAATTATTGCAATTACAGGATTATCCTGTTTTACATAATTCCAATGCAAATATTATAATAAATATTTCTGTAATCACCCTTCTCATTTAACGCTGTATAATATATCTGAAAGTATTTCCTGTAATTGCCTGCAAATTAGTTTTGTTCACTAATTTCTTGAAATATCATTTTTCCCCTTTATTACTTCGTCCCGTACGCTTTATGCATTAGTCAGAAAAATATTTCCACACGTTTTCAGGCAGACAGAAGTAATTACATGAGAAACTCGAGCGAACGTTTGGGAAACAACGTCGGAGCCACCCTTTTCCCTGAAGACATTCAGTGGCATCGTCGAGAGAGTGAAAATAAAACAGGCATCCGGCAACCGGCAAGGTGAACTGAATAATGGATGCTCGCACAAGAAGCCAGAAAACACGAGGTATACCTTCTTACTGACTGAGCATCGGTTCCGAGCGGCAAGAAAAAATAAAATAGGTGACGCGAAACAAGAAAACAGGAGGGAGCTGAAACGTGGAATTTCAGATCAGAAAAGGGTCGATGTTTATCGCGTATTCGTCCAATGATCTTGATTTTTTTATTATTTTAACGTTCACGAATTAATGCGTAATGCTATACAACGATTCAAAAATACAACTTTCGAACGGCGGACCATGAAGAGAGCCCCAATTTTACCCTTATAAATTTTACACTTGTTCTTTCAAAAATTATTTATCCAATATGTGAAAATATTATAAATTTAACTTTAGATTAATACCCTTGGTACGTTTTCCAAATTTGGGTTTCTACTGACCCAGATTTCATTGTTCAAAGATTAATAATAAATCGCAAGACAACGCTCAAGTAAATCAATCGAGTAGTAATTAACTGGTAGCAATTCTCTCAGCATACGAATTCGAACACGAGCCAGCAACGAACAGACAGACAAATAATGAACGGATTTCGATAGAATCATATGGTTCGATTTCTGATTCGCTCCGCTGCCAATTGTTGTCCGTTAATCAACAATTAATTGTAACAGAGGCTCGTGTGTCTATCCAGTTTATCGTTGCCGTTCCAATTAATCGATAATTATCACGGCACTGTTAGAAACACGAATTTTAAATTACTCGCCTCGCAAACGTACACCGACATAACGAACAATCGTAATTTGTTTCAGTATCGTGATAATACTTATCGGTTTGCATTCGAACAAGTCATTTAAATATTTGATTCTTCGTTTCGATTAAAAATTTTAATTAACCAAACGTTCTGCTTTCAAACGAATTTTCATGACCTCCGCACGTTATTACCTGTTTTTCAGTCTCTTTCTTTGTTCCATTTATTTCCCTTTTTTTATTTCATCGCGTATGAAACGGTGCTCGGTGAAAATCATGAAAGCGGTGAAGCATGCGCGAGACGTTTAAATTATACAATTTTTCATTCGTACTTTTGTACGGATGAAAATTTCTGTCTCATTTTATAAACCGACTGTGTAAGATAATTTTGCGCTCGGTGTTATCGACGTTTATTCCTATGTTTGAAAACGTGTTTCGTTTTGCCTTCATTTACAAGTTTTTATATTTCAAATGGCCATTTATTTCGCGAATTTAATTTGAATAATTTTTCAGAAAATTTTCCAATCGAAAAAATAGTGATAATAATATTTTAAAAAATTAACTCTTGCAATTTTATCAAACACAGAATAGTAATACTACTCTATGTGAAAATTTCTCTGCTCTATCCTCTAGTAGTTGATTATTCAACTATATTAAATTTCTAATGCCAGTCACCGGCAATCTTCGTGACAATAAACGTCCTAACGAAAAAATCATTGACTTCATGAATAAGTGGGAATTAAAAGTATTTATCACGTCGAGTAGTATAAATGCTGCCGTTTCCAATCTGGCCGCAATGAAACTGCATAATTCGACACGGAGTACAGTCTGCACCGATTTCCATCGATCCGCGACAATGGAGCGTTACTAACTGCCAGTAATTGTCCGTTCAACGATATAAATTGATGCATTTCCGCTGACGACTGACTCGTGACGATTGAACAAGTATGCGTGCACCGCAACGAGATTTTATTATCGATATTATTCTATGCCCGGGCAGACAGTTAATTTTATTATCCATACGTATAGGGTATACGTATGCAACATTCATTCACTGCAGTTTCTCTCTAACGTTATCTCTGATGCAGATCTGCGTGATGCATCGTCTAGCTGCAAACGTTCGCGTATGCACATTTTAGTGAATATAAACGTTTGCACGCGTTTCGATGAATTTCTATTAAGCGACGCTGTGCTTCGAGTCAGCGTTGATGGAAGGCTCGCGGAAGCGCCGTTGAAAATATGCGGAACAAAATTGCATCGTGATTCATGTTTATACAGGCTGCCTGGCAATTTCGACATTTTTCTATTTTCTTTCCTGGTACGCGCGGAAAATTCGCGGATAGATTGTTAGTAGTGAGTTGAATTCTACAGCGTCGAGCAAAGTAGGCTTCTCTAGGGAAAATGGTTATATAGAGGAAGCAGGAATTTTTGCAACTTTAATTTTTATGATATTGATATTACAAGTGATTTAGAAACAAAATATTATAAAATTTAATATGTAACTGAAGAGTATAAACAACAAAGCAAATATACCATCATAAGTAATAGGAGACCATAGACCTCCATATATTCTGGACCCACCCCCTATAATCGTCACTCTCCCTGGGACCACCTATGGGTAGGAGTGGGAGTACCAGGAAGGAGAAGCCTATAAGAAAAGGGGACACTTACCATGCTCGACACTGTACACACTAATCAAACGGTGAAACTGAATTATAATTTATTAGATTGTTAGATATTTACTGGACGATTTCGAAACGTATAATAGAAAGTCTGCTACGATTTCATAACGTAAAAATATCATAAAATAGCACTTGGAATGTATCAATTTGAAGCTTGAACTTTGATCAAAATTACTATTCAAAAGTCTCATTAGTATTCATAATGTAAAATGACTAGTTGCTAAATGCAGTAAACAATGACGCAATGTACGAAGTCTGAAATAAATTAATGACGTTACTATGTTATTTCTATTTTTTATTGGGTGGAGGATACTTTATCCCCTTCACGCTCAGTAACGCATACTTGTTTATTAATACCCTTCAACAAAAACAAACTACGAATTGCAGTTCGCAATGTGGATTACCATGAACTTGTTCCAAGAGTAAATTGACTCGGACCAATAACATGTCCGTACTGCGGAGACGTGGGAGGGTCATTATACTCTAGCCAGTTGTAACCACAACGTTCGAGAGCATGGCAGCAGTTGAAGACGTGGGATCAGGAATTGCAGAAGCTTCCCTAACCGGCTGTAACGTTTCTCTAATACCGTATTCAACTCTGTTCCGTCGTCCAGCGAATCGTTCCGGACGGATCTGAATGGAAAATCTATTTCGACGCGGTTATAACCAGACCGTGCCTCCAATACTAGTTCTACGGAACTGGATATCTCCATTTAGGATTTCCCCGGGCTACGGAATTTCGTATTGCTTAACGAATCACTGGACACGAAGAAAGTATGCGGACAATGCGGCCAGAGTTTTGCTTTGAATTTCGCGCCACCCGTCAGCTGCCGGTGACAATCTCCGCGAGTAATTTGCCGGGGAAAACAATGATCTCCGATGGAACACGTTTGAAAGGAATGTCAGGATACCGTACGAAATGAATTTTTCCGTAATTTCGACAGTTCGATTGTTCGACCTGTCCGCGGCTGACTTTTATGATTAATTTTCATAAAAGAATTATCCTACGTACGTTTTGTTTTTAAATTAAATCTCGATAAGTAAATTTTGGAAAATTCTATGCTAAGGGGAGCATGAAATTCTCTTTGATCCAATAAAACGCGAAGATTTAAACTTGACTCATGCGCGAGAAAATAGACGGTAAATCGAGAAGGGTAGGAAACTGGGGACAAAATAAGCTCTCGGTCTGGAAGTGTAAGGGATTAATGATAAGCAAAGTCGAGGAGGGACGGCCCTCGAAAGTAGACAAAGGGATGAAAATTCCAAGTGAAGTGTACGCATGGAGCCTAATCGTCTCGACTCGTGAGGCAAAGAACCGTAGGAAAAGACTGAAGAATGAGAAAGAGAGAAAGCCACTTGTGCCCATGGTCCTCGAGTGAACCCTGCGCTGGCAACCCCTGTACCACTAACCCTCCAATCCTACTAGGGATTTCATTGTCTCCCCTACAGAATTACTCTTTAAAGCTTCTTCATCGTATGTGCACATACCTTCGTAGAACTTTGTTCGACGCAAAATGGTGGATAACACTTACCTGTAACAAAAAAAGAATGATAATAATTAATGAGAGATGTACTAATTTATCTAATTAATCGTAATAAATTTTTCAACATGAAATTAAATTTTATTTTCAATACTAAGTATGTTACAATTGTCTATTGTAATAAAAATTTAATAATCATCATCCACCAATCCCAACCTCAACCCACCCCGGTTAAACGCGAAATCATATTTCTCCCTTTCCCAAATAATGAAACACGGTTGTTTAAGGGTATAGCATGCGTCGGCGTCGAAATCGCAATTAAATCGCGCGTGTTTTAGCTCGCCTCAAAAGTCCATCAAATTAATTCATTGAAACAGGCGGGCGCAACATCCTCGCGCGCTCCTCCAGTTGCCGCTGTGTTTCCGAGATAAATTGCCGTCTACGCGTCCCCGGGGACGCTTAATGACAACGGGGAAAGTATAATTACCGGGAAGCACCGGCGCCAAATTGACACGCGTTCAAATTATCGCCGGACTCACGATGCTCGACTATCCCGCAGAGCGATCTTATTGTTCGGCTCGTACCCTCTTCATTTACAAGGAAACCATCCCTGTAGCCTGGAACGTCTTCGAACAAACCCGTCCTCTTCCTTCGACCGATTAATCTTCACTCAATTGCACGGTTAATTAATGACGTTAAGACGTCCTCGCGCGCGCCCCTGCCCTCTCCACTTAGCTTATTGTCCTCCACCGGTTGAAATTATCCACCGTCTATGAATCAGTTTCTTGCCTTCCCCGTCTTCTTATCCTTATCCCCTACCCTCCTCGAATTCTGTTATTGGAGCCACGTATAATGATCGGCGGATTAAGTGCGCCATTACTCGACGCTCTGTTACCCTCGCGCGCTCGGTTTATTAAGCGGAGCTCTGATTGAATTCGGCGTTACCCTATTCGCCATGACTGATGCGAATAATCACTCTTCGAATGTTCATTACATCTAACATGATATTTTTACGAATTTGCAATATAAATTTAAAAATTATTCTTACCCTTGGCGGGTTGAAAAGATTAAAATAATTCGATGAATGAAAAAATAAAACTTCAGAAGGATATTTTGTATCAGGGTACTTGTATCCTCGTTTTGATGTGTATGGCAATCCGCTCGCGTCTCGTCTCGCGTGAAATTAACCGCGCTCGAGGGACTAAACTAATTTGTCTATAATCGAATATTCGCGATATATCGTGCAAGTTTAATTAAATGCGGACTGACCGGATGGGGTAGAGTCCTCCCCCTTGCGCCCCGTTCCTCGCGTATTTGCGCTTCTCGCCAGCCACACAAACGCATCTACGCGCGAGCGAACCGAAGAGGATTCCAGCCGCATGCGACACGCGTAATCGACGTTGGAACGTCGATAATTAACACCGACACTTTTCTGTTTCATACGCCGAATCGTATGTCGAAATAGCGCGTGATAATTGCACCACCCCTTAATAATCACGGCGATCGAATCATGCCGTTTAACGTTTCATCGGCGTCGCTAAATAATGAATAAGTCGAAACGATTAGTATAACTTAATCGGGATTATTCGAGCTCGAATATCGTGAAATTTGTCAGGGAATTTTATCTCCCATTGAATTTCAGGTTTTTGGGTGTATCGATTCTTTTGTGACGATTAAATATTGAAATTTGAGAATAGTATTTTAAGAGTGGTATTGAAATATTTTAATTAATTCTTGAACAGTGGAGTCTGGGTCAACATGAAATAGTTTCGTATATCAGAAGAATAATTTTTAAAGTAAAAACGAAAATAATATGAAATATCGAAGTAAATTAAAATTGGAGCTCTCTCCATGGTCCGCCGTCCGGAAGTTAAAGATAACTTAATAATATTATTATTAGGTGATTATTTTTTACCAAAGATTAAACTTCAAATTGATATAATTGCTATTTTAAAATACTTTCATGCGATCAAATGTCGAATTTTCTATATCTCGAAATTGTCTGTTCGATATGCAACAATTCAATGCACTTAAATCCCATTTCCAGTGAAGATACGGGAAGCAGCTGAACCGAGTCCGATAATCGGGTGACGGACTGTCACTGGCCATTTTCGCAGCAGTCGGTAGGTCAGAATGGTCCCTGGTGCAATGTGCCGACAGAAATTACACATGGCACAGGTGAATATATGCCGGGTAACAGATACGTCCGGATAAAGTCAGCTCTCGGTAGGCAAACGGTGAGAGAAGCGGGTTCGTCGTGACGCGTTTCAACTGTTTATGCGTGTAAGTACGACCGATCAGCCGGCTAGCTCGAATTGATTGGTCCGAAGAACGGTGGAATCGAATCGATATCGGGTCTGCGTCGACCCACCCACGCATCAATTCGTTCCATCCGTTTGTCCAACGTTTCTATCGGACGATCTGGCCTATACTGGCAACCGTCACTCCTCTATCCGACTCCCAGGACAATTTCCACCGATAATTAGATCACCTGCTATCTCGTTTCGCCACGATGTACACAGAGGAAAATTTATCGTTTGCACGACTAACGAATACCTACCGTGAAAGGCAATCTTAGCTGCAGGCAAATTTGCGGGGAACTTTGGAAAATAAATTATTATTTCGCGTAACCCCGGGCAACCAGTTAATCCTATTTAATCATCGCGCAATCGGGAAACTTTGAAACATGAAATTGAGGATGATGTATCGGGGTGGATTGTATCCTATGGATATCATAATACCTGCGTGATTTTATATGATAATATATGTATTAAGTTCTTTTGCGTTTTTCAAGAAAAGAAAAGAACCTATTTCATTCAATTCAGCATCGAATTTATGGAAAGTAAAAAATTTGTGCAAGAAAATACTGCATCGAATCGCGCAATAAACCGTTCCGTCTACTTACATTCATTTGCTTAATGGTTGTATTAAAAAATTAATTAGCCATGACTAAAATACATTCACGCTTCGATTGTCGGCGTATATTCTACTTTTCCAATTCATGTTCCGCGACGAATTAGCAGGTTGACTACGATAAGGATCACCGCTGCCTGGCGTTACGAATTTAATTAACTCGATAATTAACACATCGACTGTCGCAATAAAAATGAACGTGTTTGCATTTTTTTTAGACTTCCTACATATTCGCGCGTTTAAATCTCAATTAAATAAGATGAACTTTCGTGTCGCGAGAAGAACGGTCCTCTAAGATATTTTTATCCGTCGTTTTTACTACCCCAGGAAGATGAAATTGCAATGCGACGTATGCGCGGTATGTGACTTTCAGTCGAGTCTGAAATTCGCGAAAACTGACTCTTTTTAGAACGTTTTATTTCTGTCGAGGCAGCTTATTTTACAACATACTTTCACTCTTGCGTTGCGAAAAGTGTAAAATATGTAGTTAACTATATTTCTTGCAATATAAGGAATTTTATTTAGCAACTCAGCTGCAAGTGTGTACGAGAAAAAATTAAATTAAAATTGGGACTCTCTCGTCCAGGGATGAAATAACGGACTTGAAATTTCATACAATTAATAAACAACAATTCATCTCTGTCCAAGATAACGGTACATTTCAAGTACAGAACTGCAGTGTACCATGTTGCAGCTGCAACTGCAACTGCAGTTCCAAACAGAACGAAATTGTTTCCTACGATTAATATCAGCTCAACGATCCGACTGGTCGATCCATATTTCCTCCACGAAATTAACATTTCAATAAAGCCGATTTAACCAACCATCGCGGTGCAAAGAAATGATGGAAAAGCTGGATTAAACGGATCCAGATCAGCGCTGATAACGCGCTTCACCTCGCGATACAAATCTTTCACTATATATATCCGTTCGTAGAAATAAGGGATCCGCGAGATGGGGGGAGAAACACGGATACAAGGAAGCCAGGAGGATAGGGAGCGTTGAATTAAATTGCTTTTCAGAGGTATGAAAGTGGTGTTTTACAAGGCGCACGGAGTAAGATCAAGCGCGCCCTGGCAGGCTGCCACGCAGTCTTACCCCGATAATAAATGCTCATTCAAGAAAAGGAAAGGAGCTGGAGGAATCGGTAAGGGACTAGGGAAAGGGTGGATAAAGAGGAGGAGGGATACCGGTTGGCCCTGAGACGTTTTTCTCCTATCGTGGTCAAGCTCGACCGTAAAGTGCAACGAGTCGGCCTCAGTGAGCCCTTGCACTTGGTGCTGGATCGCCGGTTTCTTCTTCTTTTTTAACTTCCTATCCCTTTCATCTCCTTCTTCGTCCTTTGCCTTCATTTCTTCTTGTTCTTCATCGATGAGCCTCGATTATTTCTGACCATGCGATTCAATCTTGTTACGACACACCTTCTTTTCGACTTTAACGAGTAATGTGGCTCATAATCCATTTCACTTTAAAAATTATACTGCTTAAGTCTTAAAAGAAATATTTGCATTTATTAATTGTCTGTAATTTAAAGGTTTTTTATTTGGACTGCAAATTGGTGAGATGCAGTGTTTATTAAAAATCCCAATAAATTGCTTAAGAGATTTGTAAAATAATTATGATTAAAGTTGGGCATTATTTCAAATAATCTTCTGATACATATTTTAAATAAAGTGAACATATTTAAAAATTAGAAATAATTGTTTCTTTGATTGAAAATTTATTTATAGATCTTTGAATAAAAATCTCCAATAAAACCAAATTATTTTCAATTTAAAGACATTTTTATTAGTTTCAAATAATTAATGAAATGTTTAATTATTAATTAGTTTGAACCAAAATTCGTATTATAAAAAATTATTTGAAACAATGCCCAACTATGCCAAATACACCTACATGCCTGTTAATTACTCCTGAAAAAGCCCCACGCAGGTTCAGTTAATAATTAAAAGAATACAAGCACCGTGCACCCATTCTCCTCATTCAACGGTTCGCTCGTTTTATTAGAACCAGCAGAAATTTTTAACATTCTTCCACTAATTGTGGAATGAAGAAACATTTATTTATCGAGCAGCCACCTTTCCGCCCCTTTGTCGTCCTCGACCTGATATCTACCGCAGCTTTTCATTCCACCACCGTCAACCCTCTGAGAACGCGACAACGACTATTATTAATCTCGCTGAGCACAATGTTACATTGTGCCCGAACACCGCCGGTACAGTTCAATTAATTCGAAATGTACGTGAATACCAGATCACGAGCAAGGAGGGGGTTGGAAGCGAAGGGTGCTCGAGGACAAAGGGGACGTGGGTGAAAGTTACAAAAACTGGGTACGTGGTGCGCAGCTGCTGGAAAGCAAAAGGCGAACCTTATTTCCATCCCAGTTACATTGCGATTTTTTTTCTGTCGATTATCATTTTCCACGAAGCAGAATAAAGCTTAAAAAAGTGCAATGTGAATTTTTATTAAAGAATATTAAACAAACGAATATTTTCGGAAAACATAAAGAAGTCTCGTTTCATAATTCAAGGGATCGTTAATTTCTGCCTCAGAACAGATATAAGATACGAGATGGCGTTGAACTTTGACAAACCTTCGACCATCAATTTTTCACTTAAACGCTCGCGAGACCCGGCCCCGCCGTTCGCAACCATAAATAACGCGTTCAAGGGGAAGAGGAAACTTCGTCTCGATATTCCGAAAGAAAAATGGGTCTCGCGAAAAAGTCGCAAGATTAACACCGATAAACTTGCACGGTCCGCGCTTAATCCTCTTCCCGGGGCAAACAAATCGCGCTGGCACGTGATAAAAGCATCGCCTCGTTCACAAAAGCGATACCACGTGGTGTCGGGACGTTTAAAGTGCCATTAGCCGTACACAGCCGGACGCGAACAGTCGAAAAAGAAGGGACGAAGAAAGGCTGATGACCCGACACCACCGCCCCCCCAATCCTGATACCCCATTCGCTGATGAAACTCGGCTTCCTCGCATTCGACTCTCCCGCTTGGCAATATTTCCGATACAATGAACTAGGCAAATATACAAACATATTGAAATATTCCGCGTCTCCTGCTTGGCAAATACGCCGAGGGGATTGTGGACCCTCTTTCATAATATACTGGGTGGATCTGATGAGAAGCAGGATATTCTGGCTTCGAATGATTTGATTTTATGTTGATTTTAAGGATCAATTCATAGACTGTTACAAAATATAATATAAATCAATAATCAACAAAAAAATTAAACAAAATTCTTTAGCGTTAATGGAGAAAAATTACCAAATATGGTCCTTTTCTAAAATCTAATATTTACTTTCGTTAAATTAATATTTTAAACTGCTTTAAATTTCTGTCTTTATTATAATAAGAAAATTACCAAAGGGGGTCATAATACTACCCTTTCAACTATCATATTAACTTTGATAAGTATCAAGTGAAAAATTTCAATTTGAAAACAGAATAATCGCAATTTAAATAATTGCAATTAAAAGATGAAGAAGATTTTGGAAAGTACAGTAGCATATAACCGAAACGATTGGAAACGCCTGAACCACCCCGTATGTAGGAGCCGACCACACGGAAAAACAGCGGCATCCTATCTGTTTCCTCCTTTTTTCCACGGTAGATATTGCGAAAATACATGAAACGGAAAACGCATGCAAACGGTCTCGTACGTTTCCCCGTATATAGGGAGGCGAGTGTTGCAACGCGTTTCGCAGGCGTAGCAAGCGAAAAGACATTCGAAGAGAGCGACGTCTGCGCGGCGCTCGACAATACCGGATCTCGCTGAAAACAAAACGCAACGAAACAAAATATACACGAACGAACGGCAAACAGGCGAACAGGATAGGGTGGCGGTGGTACACCGTGGCATTCTTTCACCCTACCCCGTCCGCCAAGCTTCGCCCTTCTTATTCTGCGGGACCTTCGCGCTTACTCGACTCACAATGCGATGCACTCTTTTTCCCTGAGATACGACAGCCTGTTTCGAGCCAGTTCCGGATTACGGCCTTTACGATCCTCCCCGGTATGCCGCTCGAAAAGCCAGCTAGGATCGACAGAAGCGAAACGCGATAAAAACTCTCACCCCCTTACCGTTGCAACGGAGATAAACTCGTCCCCCTCTGTTTTCTCTCTCGACTCGTGGGAGGGTGGGATTAGATTTTTTTGCGTACCTCTGCACGCCGACGGAACTGCTTTCATTATCAAACGAAAGATTGTCGTGTATTGGAAGTATAATGTTTAGAAAATCATATGTCGAGTCAGCGAAGACTCGAATCCTCGAGTTAAAGTTTAATAAAAAGGATGATAAAGGGAAAATCTTAGACGTCATTGAACGTCCACAAATCCGACTTTTATTGATACTGCCAAATATTTCTCGAGGACAAATAATAATGGTCTATCTTCTTTTTACCAGATTTCAGCAGACAATAAAGTTTCTTAAATTTTTAATGGAATAAATTATAATTTCAATGGCAATATTAATATTTTATTAAAATAAAAAGATTTTATTTTAATAGCATTAATCAAGAAATTTATTATTGAGATCTTCAGTCGTCTTTTCCCAGCCCTATTATACTGATATTTTATTACACTTTTTTCTCTTTGCATTCGTTGCTCCATGCTTCGTACCAATGCAATAAACTTTTGCAGGCGAGACAGGACAAGCTACTCCAATCTTTTCTCGAACGGCGCACATTCGACGATCTGCATTCAATTCGGAGAATAAAGCGAATCCGTTGTATTCTCGTAAATTTGTTTCGAAGGAAAAACAACGAAACGCGACAGTATGAAAAGATGCAATGGAAGAGAAAATGTATGCAGGTTGTCTCAAAAAAGATGCACACCGAGAGGTGTAAATGTTACATGACAGAAGAAATAGAAGTAAACTTTGAACACCTAAGGGAGAAATGATTAAAAATAATTTAGAAACAAAATAATATAAGTTTTGATTAATTATTACCATAAAATTTAGTATATAGGTAAATAAGAAATATTTTGAAAAATTTTTGCAATTAATTCATATTCGTTGCTGAGAATGAAATTGTTGAATAAAGCATTAAAAATCAACATATACATAAATTTGTTCATAAACATATTAAACATAAAAATTTATATTCCTGCAACGACCCATCGGTTTGCTTTTATAAATAACGATCACTCGTGTCGTACGATTTAAACGCGTTTCATATTTCAAAGGCGTTTCGCAAAGAACCAATATTCAAAATGAATATAAACTGAATGTGTAAATTAAAGCAGAGAGCGGGTGGTGGGAAAATATAGGTATACGCGTTTACCGTGAATTTTCCAGCGTTAGCGCAACGATATGAAAATATTTACTACGGACATGTAATTTCTCGACGTTGTATCGTAAACAAGCAACGCGAACGAATTATTCGAAATACAACAGGCATTCTCGTCCGTTAAACTTTCATTATACGCGATTTAAACGTGATATCCGAGAAATTTATGCGGAAAATATCGATGAAATTTTATCGAACCTCATAGAGTTTCAACTGTCACGAGATACGACTGTTAATGTCCAATCGGCTGATGGGTATCATTGGATTATAAATCGGTTCGTTCGCGAGCTGGACAGTGACATCCTCGACAAAGCGATATTTAGAAATTGAGTACATAATGGATTATGCCTGCCACCTTTCATCTGGATCGATATGACAAATATTGTCGGTTTATCGCGCAGCTTTCCAGTTTATTGCACACAACTTGTGTAAATTGCGTTTACTTACAGTAAACTGACTTCTGTCTTTTCTATTCTCCTGATATATGAACGTATATTTTATAATAAATAAAATACTTTGTGTCATACAAAATTTAAATAGAAAACTATAAATTTCTGCAAATTGCCCTTAAAAAAATAATCAATGAGAACCTAGAATTAAAAATTAAATTTATCTGGAATAAATTATGATTTCAATGGCTAATAAAAATTCTAAGGCTCGAATCACGATTGATTCTATTTATTAAAAAATAATGAATGAGGACCTAGAATTAAAAATTAAATTTATCTGGAATAAATTATGATTTCAATGGCTAATAAAAATTCTATGTCTGGAATCACGATTAATTCCGTTTATTGGCAATTACCGATTTACCGAATACTAATGAACTCTATCAATTTTCCTTAACCACGAAAGTAAATCTTGAGGAACGACCGGCAGAACGAAAGCGAGAATAATCGATTGAACGCGTGTGCATACTCTTTGAAATTTCATCCATTTCGTTCTAAATTTAGCCGAAACGCGGGACATCTACGACCCGTAGAGGGAGTAACTCCAGCGTGAAATCATTTGTCCAGGACGAAGGGGGCAGCGGGGCGCGAAACGGCCGCAAATTGAATAGCTGGCGGAAATACCGGTGGAACGAGCCAACGAATAACCCGTTGCACGCATCCCCCGTGTAGAATCGTGTATCCAGCTCGGTCTCCGGCTGATTTATTAGGGCCAACAGCGTCAAAGAAAACTCGCATCGCCTCTGCCTCCACCCTTTCCTCCTGTTCCCAGTTTCCGGCTGCTGGTGCCGCACGGATTTCACGAGCGATTCGGAAAAACGTGGAATATTCAAGAATCGTTCGTTCCGTGCTCGTTGAACACCGGATTAAACGCGTTCGAATCAGACGGACCGTGAAAAATCGTTTCGTTCGCTGTATCTTTAATAAATGGAGGGTATGGAAAGTCGCAAATTCATATTCCACCCTGAAATTGCTTTACGTATTCATATTTTCCGTTTCTCGATAGGAAATACAGCAAGATGCAGAAAATTGTTACGAAACCTATCGTGGATGATTTCGTGGTGTAATTCATGATTTTTCGAACTCGTGCGTTTGAAATTCGAATTTGGAGAAAGGGGGTCGATGCGAGGATATTAATGAAACGTCAGTCACATTTGCGTATCGCGATATCCAATTCCTGCGAAGAACAAGGGAGCCAAGGTGGAAGGAGCAGAAGTCGCGGTCGGCGGTCACGCGATAAAATAATTAAAACGTCCCTCCCTCGTTTCATTTGGCGTTGGTGGTGAAAAGGTAATTATTATTCCGTCCGGCAGAAGGGGAATTATACGGGAGGGCAAGAAAGTGAAAAAATATTCCGACCAGGGTCTCGAGAAATCTTGACTTTATATCATGATGGACGGTCGTGAAAGGGGCAAGATAAAAAAATACAAAAATTAACGAACAGTTCAAAGTTGAAGTTGTAAATAAATATTTATAATTATTAGACACCTGTACCAATGAAAATAATAATACTAATAAAAACAAAAATCCCAATTGTGTTTCGTTTAATTTAAAAATAAAAAATTCAACCAAAGACAACCCTAGCTCACTTAATTAAAACCGTGGCTCTGATAAACGCCGTAAACCGGTGGAGGAGCGCGTTAAATGGAAGTCGAGCCGCACGGAAGCGGAGAAAAGGCAATCGGTGACAATGAGAAACAATCCCGAAGGAAAGCACGAGGAACGAGCCTGAATAAAACTGTCGGGTACGAACGTCAACCGAGACAAATCCGTGAAACGGAAGGTCGAAACTGTAGAAAGGGTAACAAGACGGTCTAGTCCGACCGAGAATTTAGGAAGCCGAATAAACTAGGCAGAAATTTACGGAAGAGCGAGCAGCGGAAAGAAGTGGAGCACGTATAAAAAGAAAAGAAGAAAAGAGGTAGCAGAGAAACGAGGAGTAGCGGAGGCTAGTGGCAAGGAGAGAAGGAGAAGAAAAGGAAGGGCTTAATATCGTGTAACGTAATTTAAAAGTGTAATTGCTCTTGTCATGCTCGACGCTGAAGAGGAGAGCCACGGGAGAGAAGGGCCGACAATGGCTCGGTCCTGGCCGAGCTACCGGCAGCGTAATAAGTTTTCATGCAAAGCGAACGTGGATTATCCAACCGTGAATGTGCCTGGGAATTATATTTCACGGGAGGAAGCAGACTGTTACTGTTGCTATCCTCCTCCTTCTCTGCAACCCCTTTCACTCACCCTCTTACCATGTGCCAACCCTCTCTTTTCCTCTCTGTCTCGGGCTTGTCATAAATTACATGGACAAACCGGGGGCCACCGGCAGGATTTAGCAGTATCCTATACGAGCTTGTACCTTTCTACCCTGTCCCGTTTTGTCCCGCTTCACGACGTTTCTGGTTTATGCCAGCTCATCTCCGCCAGTCCGACTACAGGTGAACCAACGAACAGCGTCTGTCGGCTGGAATCTGCCGACGATAGATCACAGCCGATTCGGCTGAATAACGATTCGTCGGGAAGTGAGCTATGAAAGGGGTAAAACCGCGTCCAAAGGGTGCGACACGAGGAAGATTTCATTAATTGATACGACGCGAGTCCTCCATTATCCTTTGTTTACTTCCTACCAGTTACAAATTGCCTGACACAATTGCAACAAAACATCATAAATATCCAAATGTTATAACTAGAAAATTGCAACGCGATCAGAACAAAACATCTCAACCAGCCATCTGAAATCTCTCCTACCTTTTCTTAATCCGTGTCTCGGTTTCAATCCAACCGTCTAGCCGCATCGATATCCCGGAGAATTGAATCGCAGAAATGGCCCACGTATCAGAACAGCCCGGAGCCGTTCTTCTTTGCTCGGAACGTAGGAATAAATCGAAGAGCCGTGGTGGTCGGGAAAGGGGCGTAAAGCCGGAGCGGCGGTCAGGCTGGGCCAAGCAAGTCCCGGGAGTTTAAAGGAGAGACGTTCGGTTAGACGGGTCCTCGTTCCGAGTCGTCGGAAGGGTGGCGAATGAAAGAGCAAGCGAGACAAAGCTCGCCGGAGAAGTGAAAAGGGAAGAAACGGATCGCCGTAGGGTTTGCGGGTGGAGCGACGGAGAGGACAAGGTGGGGGAGGAGAGGTGAGACATATGAAACGGACATGAACTTTGAGCGGTGCAAGAGCAAGCCTCTTGATGTCGGTGGCGGTGAAGGCGCGCGCTGGTGGTGGAATCACTCTGTTCCGGTGGTGAATCGTTGATGGTGTGCCAGCGGTGTCCGTGGTGGTGGTGGTGGTGGAGAACAGTAGAGGGGGTCGAAGGCGGCGGCTCCAGACTCGAGACCCAGGTCGATATCAGCCTCGAGCAAACCAGACATCTACCGACCATTCGCAAAACATTCACCTCAAGTGTCCCCGGCGATACCCTCCTCCCCTCCTGCTCTCTCAATACGCTGCGATGCAACCCTGCCGGTGCAGCCGCAGGGGTGCAGTCGCGCCACCTTCACCCTCTGCTCCGTCCCGGAGATAACCGCCGGACGCGACTGAAATCGCATTAACGATCGCTTCACGGCTCACTTGCTCGTCAACTCTTCCGACGCCGTTTTTTAATACCGTTTCGTAGGCAACATTTAATTGTCCATCTCCGCCCCCGTTCGTCGGGATCGAACCCTTTAAACGAGTAATATCGCGATAATCCGACGAATCGTATTTACCGTTGCCCGTTCTCATGGAATACTTTCATCGGATAGGTTTCAATTAGATTTTCCAGCGACAGCATCCAGGGCGATAATGAAAATCAATCTGTTGTCCGGAAAGCTGTTCGGTAGACGTGATCGATGTCTAGAACCGGTGCAACTAGTCGGCTGACAAATCGCCCCGTTGCATTACTCAAGCGTAATAATGCTTTTTTAAACGTCTCAGCGTATCGGTTTTTATCGGCTTCTTTATTGCTGAATTATGTTTGACGGCTGTGTTGACACCTGTATACACTCCTGGACATAAACCATGGGACACTTACTGGTTTCATTGACACTGTTACCACGTTCATTGTCACGCCGAAGCTAATGAAATTTTCATCAGCTAATGGTTTTATTCGTACGATATTTCATTATATTTATTATCCATAATTTCAAGTACCTAATATCAAATTTCCTAAATTAGATTCATGGAAAAATGTTAATACTATGAGTGATGGACTTTTATGAAAATTGAAGTGTCACGCATTGGCGAGTAAACTTGGTGTCATTATTGTGCATAAAGATGAAATTATGATCAATAATTTTCTTCCTGGATGAAACAAGCTGATAACTGAAAAGGTTTCATGTGATTTATGCACGAGAGTGTACATCGATGATCTAAGAATAGATAGGGTACACGGTTTTCTATATTGTTCGACTTTGTAAGAATGATTATATCTTATTGACACTTGTATGGTAGCTTATTAAAAGTGGCAAAAGGCAAGTGCAGGTTTCCAATGTAATTACGTAAGTTCAAGCCTGTCGTCGGTCAGAAAATGTGCTCAGCGTAATTGGCAAGTGAATACGGATGATTACGCGCAAATAGGTAACCTCTGTTAACTGGCTACATTTGCATATGAATGGAACCTCTGCGACCCCAGCCGTTTCGAAAGTGTTGATACTATTTATATTTATTCCATGAGCTTTTTTGAAACATGAACTGTACACGAAGATGTAGATGTAGCGATAATAATATAATTATCATGTTTAATTACCGGAACTATTTTAAAACAAAATTCTGTATTAGCAAAATGATCCCAATGAGCTGTTCAAACAGCTAATAGAATTATGATAACCCTTATGGGGATCCATGATAACCGTAATAACCCCCAAGTGAAGGGGTTAAATCCGATTACACATATTCAATTACACGCTCAATTCTAACACACTTCATTTCGTAATAGCCTAACTCAACAATATTGATTATTAACGCGTTCCCATTTATTTTTAATATTAATTTTTTGAAGAGGGAACATCCCATTCTTCAATGCAAATATTATAAATCTTTACTTATAACATATAACGCAATATGTACAGAATTATAAATTATTATAACAATTATATTTGAACACGTAAAGAGTTAACATCCGCGGACGCGATATCGCGTGATCGACCCTTTAGCCGCTAATGCCATCAAATTATAAAACGAGAAAGCTATTAATCCTTCCAATTTTTAGAATTAGGAAACGAATTATAATTTTCGAGTTCATGGTCCTCAAAGGGTTGCTATGAATTATCGTATTGAAAAAGATAGAATTGAAAATCAATCACGCCCGTGACGACAATAGTTAAACGGAAGAACAACAGAAACAACAGAAACAACACGGTGGAATAAAGAAAATATCATGGAATGGTTTCTTTCGTGAATGTCGCGGCTTGTTGTCGACGCTAACAAGAAGCCTGTAATCTCACCGGGAGCGATATTCCCGGCCGTCTTCCGCAGATCGGTCTTGTCAGATGGGATTTTCTCAGCGCGGCGGAGGAACAGAGCGGAGCGGAGCAAAGCGGAGCGGGAACGAGTCACTGTCGCGTGAGCGACGAGCGAACCGCGGTCTTATTCACTGCGCTCGCATTAACGTTCATAAACTTTGAGCGTACCCGATGCCATATTTCAAGCTAATGAGCGCAATAAATTTATACGTCCAGGTAGACTGGCAGGGAGACAGGGAGATTGAACGGCGAGGAGAGGGTGGCTGGGTTGACTTCGTGAAGAAGAAGAAGAAGAGGAGGAGAGAACCGACTGCAAGTGGGCGTTCGGAGAAAAAGGAGAAAAGTTACGGCAGACAAGGGTAGAAGAGAAGCAGTCGGAAAACAGGGGGATACAGAGAGGTTGAAAAAAGAAAAGTGGAGGAAAGTGCACCGAGAAGCGGAGGTAGAAATTGGGAAAAGAGGATGTTGAAGAGGGTGAGGTAGCGAGTAAAAGTAATTTGAAATGAAGAAAGGCATTGTGCCGGTTGAAGGGAGAAGAAAGTTCAATTTAAAGAAACAACCGTGGAGAATGTTAGGGCGTGGAAGTAAGTGGAAATGTGAATATATGTGGTTATTAAAGAGATGAAAGTGGTAGATATAAATGAGAATGATTTAACCAGCGGATGGTGGATTACTAAGAGGTCGACAATTTAAATTTAATATTGAAATTCTTTGTTACTTTCAATTTCCGAGCTTTAAATTATTCGTACCGGAGTCGTTAGTTAAAAAAATTTCCACACCTAATTTAACAAAATTAATTTCGTCTTTCATCGAATTCAACGTGTTGACGTATCGAGCGATGAATCAATCGTTTCGATGTTTCATGACGAAGGAATTAAGGTCGCTACGTTTTCATGCAACGAAATATCGTCGACTCTCGTGCTGTGAACTGTGCTTGACGGGTAAAACGTGCTCTGGTTATAGACTACGTATACAGGTATATACACACGATGGTGCACGGATATCGTACGATCTCGATAATTCCGAGGATAATTCGATTTTCTCCGAATTGCCGAGCTTGTTCCACTCAAATTGAATTTCTATTAATAAAAACGGATATCGGTCGCTTGTATGCACACCCACCCTTTTCCTTTCTCCTTAACTCGCAGTTTCTCCCTACTTCGCCAGTCGGAATACCTTTCCATCGTTTTCACTTTGCTGATGTCTGTTAGAAATCAACCTATCATTTCCTTTTTATGAAAATTCTACAAAATTCTAAATTCTAAATTCTAAATCCTAATACAAAATGTATAAAATGCAAGGTACCATTGCAACTAACAAAATATAAAAATATTTTTCCAAATTTCCATTTAAAACCAAAAATATAAAATATTTTTACACTTAAGCAGATAACTTTATTAGGGACCATTTCTTTTATATTAACCCTCCGTTGGCATTTTTTTTTTAATTTTCTGGGTCTTTTATTTTATACTGTTTTAAAGCTTTTAATTTAAGAGAAACGTTTAAACCTTCTTGCAATAAAAATAAAAAGCAGAAGACAATTTCTGAAAAATAAAAATTTCGCCTGGAACTCGAGCGACGCGGTATGCCAGCGGAGGGTGAACATATATTTTTGAAATACATGGGAGAAGTAATTCTCCTAATATATCAACGAGTAGATACACGATACAGATACGAACATGAATACAAACCGCTCTAAAGCAGCTACGAAGTGCAATCGAATGGGCAAGAATTCCAGAGACATTCCATCAAGGAAATTCCAAGAATACTTCATCTGTTCATCCCGAGTCGAGATCTAACAAAGACGCAAACGTACCCGATAGGATTCTCTATTCGCCTATGTGCTACGCGAACAGTCATAAAGTTCCTACTGAACTATCAAAGTCGAACGGACTTCTTCGCGGTGCTCTTCATCTGGAAGCAACCGTTTGCCAATTACAAAGAGGATCCGTCGCGAATTCCACCCTCCCGTTCCCGATAACTCTTCCTTTTTCTCCACGAAAACTTTGTGTGTTCGCCAGCCAGCGACCGGATCCTTTTCCACCGAGACACCGTACAAGATTACTTTCTTTGTACAAGCGAAGTTCGTTTCCCTGCCGATGGCTCCGGTCGATTACAAAGAACGCTCTTTGAGGTTGTCTCCCTTTTGTGTCACGGCTTTTCGTCGTCTTATTCGCGAAAGTCATACCCAGTTTCCCGTTCGAGGGAAAGAGACGAATTCGCAGTCTCTACTTTGCGGGAATTAATCGGCAAAGGATGGCCGGGAAGCCTGATTGGAAATTTAAAAAATCGACTCGCCTAAAGGGCGTGGAACTCTGAAGAATCGAATTCGCAGAACGGTGCAAGAACAGTTCAATTGTCTCTTTGTCGAATTAATGATTTATTTCGCGTCTAACGTGTTGGATGCCATGGGAGTCATCGCAAATTACATATACCTGAATAATTAAAATAAAATAGTAGAAAAACATTATTTTAAATAATGTTAGCAGATAGAAAGTTTGAAATCAGAGATTTGAAATTTGAAAATTAATTATTCTTATTCTTAATAATTAAATCTTTAATACTCATTTTCACTGTGGTAATCAACTTGTTAATTTTCTATGGAAGAATTTGAAGCTTTGAAGATAGCAGTTTGATGATTTGAAAAGAAATCAATGAAATAATTATGAATTCACATATGATGTGGTGAGTGAAAGGGGTAACTAAATAGCAGCAGAAATAAGAAAATTAACATGTACCAGTATATCAATCTTCGAGTCGATCATGAATGGAGGTTCGTTCGAGATGACCCGCGGCCGAAAGAGAAAGAGCCACGAGGGAGGATGGAAATTCATTAAAGCAAATTACTTACGCACCGGCTTAAACAAGACGAGCTGCATGTAATAAATGGGTACTCGCTTACCCTTTGTTAACGTAACGGTGTAACTCGTGCGTTCGTTTAAGCACTCGCTAATACATCCACCGAGACAGAGTCGAGCTATTCGTGCCCGTGGTGGTGATAATGAATAGCAACAACTCCATAAACTAACTCCTCTCGAGAGTAGGTAACCGTCGTGTTCGGACGCGTTTGGCAATTACCTCTACACCGTCGAAACTTGGACTTGAGAAATTAAAATCCTGTATAAAGAGATAATATTTTTAATCAAAATATCGTTCATTCGTTGCATCAATTTTCACTGTGTCGAGCACCATTGTCTACGGAACACCTTTCAGTAATTTGATTTCCTGGATAGAAAATAAAATCCCTGAGCGTTTCCGTGGAAAGAAAATCTATTTGCTCTATCGCGCGACGTGATTAGATTTGACCTACGATCTATTTCCTACGGGAAACCGAGAAATCGTTTCGTGGCTGGATGATTCCCGTACAGCGTACACGCAACAATAGGCGGAAACGTGAAGCGCTACAAAAGGAGCATCAGGAGGGAGAGAACGTCGGACAGGAACACCGGTGGTGGCTCGATAAAGAATCGGAACGAATCAAAGGTTCTCGTGGAAACGTTAAGGCTTGTCTCCTACGTACGTTGCTCAGATCGAAAGGATAGTTACGCTGTCTGACCATTGTAATTGGGTATTCGCGAACAGAAAGCCCGTTGCTGCTGCACCCGATACGATCGATTTGATTTTTCGGCGCGGCTGTGCATTTAGCTCTTCATTGCTGCACGTTCACGCGTTCCATTTTAATTGGCTCGGTTCACTGCATTGTAAACGGATACAGTAAACGATTTAATTGTAAGCAAGAATCACGTGACAGATTAATTGATGCGGAAGAAAATTTAGAAAAGGAAGAAAACTTTTTTTTGTTGAGAAACTGAATTATTAAAATTTAAGAGGTTCACCATATAACGCATCACAATCTTTAATGTACAACACCGAGCATGGTAGGCTTCCACAGGGAAAATGGCGATGTCCCCTTTCCTAGGTTTTCCGGATCCCTGGGTGCCCTCGGGTTCCCGGATCTCCCCTGGGTGTCCTCGAGTTCCCGGCCCTTCCCCTAGATATTCACGGGTCCTAGGTTCCCGGCCACCTTGGGTTTCTGATCCTCACGATGGGTCTCCCCCTTCCCGGACTCCCACCTTTACCCTTGGGCGCCGCCGCGCCCAATAGGAGGATGAAAATGTAGGGGAGGAAACCCCTATAGATAAGCTTATGTTCACCTACTGCTTGCGTGCAAACGTTTCGTATTTTTCAATTATATACTAAATTTTATAATATACAGTAACTAAAAGCTATATAATTTCGTTTCCAAATCACTTTTAATATTAATATCATCAAAATTAGGATTCATAGAATTCCTGCTTCTCTTATATCACGATTTTCCTCAGGGAAATCTGATTTGAACGTACAGTTAACTCACCTACTATGAAACTGAAACAATAAATTGCACCCTGAAGAGATAAAAAGTTGTGGAAGAAGAAAGGCAAGGGAACGGGTCAAAGATTAATCGAATAACCATTATCAATCCAAGGCATGTTCCTACGAGCGATCGTGTAGCAACGATTCAATTAAATCCGTCATATATCGTTGACCGAGGATAAATGTCTGACATGTTGGCGAAGGAACGAGCCTTACCACGATTATGGTAATCCGCTATCTTTCCCGCGGGCCTTCGTACCTCGACTCTCCGAATGTTATTCAAAAGCGTCCAAAGGCGCACGAGACGAAGCCAAGAAATTTTTTTTTTTTTACCCAACCACTGCCAATTTCACTCGACACACACCGAACTCTTATTCTTCTTTCAACCTTTTTCCTTCAAATCGTGCAATGTCCAGACTGACAGTCTCATTGTCCACGGCTAGATAGGAAGGTTTGCATTGCAGATTCGAGACCGATACAATCTGGCCGGCCTGCTGCCAGAAACGAACAACCAACAGCCTTGGTTACCTGATTGTCGATGGGAATTCCTCCCGCAAGACGAATCGTCTATCTACTTTTACATACGTAACTGAAATTGTTTCGTTGACAGTTTTAATTTATGGAACTTACGTACGGTCAGAGCGGATAACGATGTTCGAACGTTCTAAACTAGAGCTCAGAAAAATAAGTATTTCAAATATGTACATAAAAAATGTTTTTTTATCTTTTATCATCCTTTCTTTTGAATGAAAAAATTATTGTAGTTATTTTAAATGTAATGTAATAATTAATAAAGAAGAGAGAGATAATATTTTGTATGAGTTTAAATTTAATATGAAAATCCTCCTATCCAAATTAAAATTTAAAAACTGCTGTTCCATAAACGATCCCAAAGATCCTTGAACACATGAAAGAGCGTTCAAACGTTGTAAAAGGTATCTTAACATGGTCATCTCGGTGACCGACATTACTAATTTATTTCGCTCAAATAATTAAGAAATGAAAGCGATAGAATAGTTCCAAATACTATAAAATTACACTAATAATATAAAACAGCAAATTGAAATACTCTATTACAAAATTAATTTCTAGTATTTTAATAAATCATTCTTTTGTTCATAATTTCAAATGACTAACTAGAAACACTACTATTAGGTAAGAAACTTGAAAGTTGAAAAACTCCTAATAATCTGAATGATGGATAGCTATGGAAATTCAAGCGTCACCCGCATACGGAAACATGTATCAACGTGTTAACACGAAAAAGCTCCCATAAAACGTCGACGCACCACGAAAATTTCAAACGACCATTTTTATCAGCAATCACGAGAACATACATAACGATCAATCCTGTTAACCACGATCCTATTAATCCGAATGATCGATAACTCGGTCGGATATATCGGTCGAAAATCATCAAACAGGACAAGGATGAGAGGAGAGCTGCAGGCGATAATCGGTCGATAAAGTGATCTAAACTCGGCTCGGGATTATATTGTAAGCACCGCGTCGTATCAGAGATATGCAAATGATTATTAATTATTAGTCGGTTGATCGGCGTGTCATCGACAAGGCGGATACAGTTGGATCGATGCTTCTACGAATTCCTGTCAACCGATGCCGGATGATAAAGTTTAATTAAGGAACGTATTAACGCATCGTAGGTAGAGGATATGGTAAGCAGCGGTTGAGTGAGTGGTTAGCAAGCAGGTGCACGGATAATTATACGTTTTCCTCGTATATCGTCGCATGCTACCGGAATAATTAAGCAAAACTGATGAGCTCGCGTTCGGTCGGGGCGTTGGGACGCGGTCGCCTTCCCCCCCTTGTACCCGCTGGTTTCGTGAATTTTTTATTTCAACACCACTGTGCACCCTCCAAATTAACGCTGTTAATGCTCAGCTTGTGCATTTTCTTCGGGTTTATTGGCGAGCCGATGATAATTACGCTCGGTTAACTCGGCGCTGCAGAGTAATCGTTCGTTGACGGGCCAATTCGTTCTTCTTTCCCTGCTCCTTTCTTTTGCGCCCCGACGAACAATCGTTAGACGCTTTTTCGCATGAATTATTTAAACGAGCCGGATAAAAAGCGGAGGCACTCTCTCTCTGTGTGAGAAATTTTTCATTATGCTCGTGCATGCATAATTTCGCGATCTTTCAACGAGTTCATCGATGCCGTGTCCGAGACAGTCCGCCACTTTAACCACAGGAATAACGATTGTTGCTAATGACACGGTGAATCTTTTCGTCGGGTTACACGATTTGCATGTGTATAGATTTTACCGAGAACTGTTGTGTTGAAATTTGACAAACCACATAATGATCTTTTCACAAATAGACTGTGACTTCAGTGAAGAGATACGTGTGGTTTTTTCTTTAGGGAAAGGAGACGCTGGTTTCTTTTTATTTTGCTCGTGTCGGGTAAACATTATGCAAATGATCGACTAACATTCATCAATAGGAATTAATTTGCATATGTATGTTCCAGTGGACGTGATATGATTATATTTGTGTTGCTTAATTTAGGATTTCGGAAATAAATATTAGTAATTTTTATATATTTATTAAGGAGTGGGCAAGTATCCGGAAATAAGAGTCGTGAATTTTTTTCGAATTCCAAAATTAATAATAAAATTAAGAAATTAATTGATGCGTGTACCGTAATGAATTCATGTGGCGGACAAATTTCCGTGATCCTGCCTAATTCGACCCAATTACTATCTGATCGGCCGCGATTACTACTCACCTCGACCCGCTAATTAGCGGGTAATGACCTGACCCGACCCGAGTCTCGAATACCCAAATTTTCTGGTACCTGGACATTACCCGACCCGACCCGAGGCTCGAGTATTCGAATTTTATGGTACCCGTATCCCTCCCCCAAATATTTATAATAAAATTCTCTACTTCTAAAAAATGAATGCACCCTTTCAATATACTAATCCAAAAATGAATTATCGAGCATAAATGAGCATTTCAGTGATCGTACAGCGACTCCTGTTAATTCTATAGGATTTTCACGCGGCGTGGGATCATCTGGACAGAAAATGCAAAACGAATTCTAAACGAGCGACGTTGATTCGACATGCCTGCCGTTTTGTTCCTCCTCTATACGCTTCGCACGCTTTAAGTGCCTCTCCCTTTCGCTGGACATTGCATGCGCACGTTTGCTCAGCATCATCTCGGCCAACATATCCAGGTATTGACTCATTGCACGAGGAACGCCAGCCACGAAGATTTCTCAAGCCAGATTACGACAGGAACATCGTTGCTCTTTTTGCTACACGACCTACGATTTACTCGCGACCAGCTTTAAGCCTCGCTCGTTTCTTCGATTCGAATTTCTCGTTGCGGATTTATTGAATTCTTCGAACACTACGGCCGTGTATTCGCGTCCTACGAAAGACGTCGATTCGAAGAGAATATATGGATCCGATGGAATTCCATCGCCATGAATCGTTCAATGTTATAATATTTTCATTGAGTCAAAAATTATAATTAAAAAACATCTTATATAGAAACATTATTTTATAACTGAACCATACTGAACTATACAAAACTTTATTCTTAAAATACTCAAAAAAAAAAAAATCAGAATCTACATTGAAAAAATAAATAAATAAAATTTGTTCTTCATTTTAGCTTATTTGAACGTTTTAAAGAGCCAAAGAAACGAGGATGTATGAAAACATAAAGAAACCGAATCCTTCTTTATGATCCAAGCTAAAGTTCACCGATTCTAAATATCATTTATCCAGCTTCTTTATGACAACATTCTTATGAACAATGCGCCGATGTTTGAAATGATTAACAGACGGCGCACACGCTCGTAGCGCAATAATTGCAGCAATTTAACGAACACGAAATACACGAAACGGTCGTGACTGAAGAACCACGATAAAAATGACGGGGAACATACCTTAGGGTCGAAGTTGAAGACCTGTTCAGGTCTTAACGGACACTCGAGACCGCATTTGCAGGTTCCCACTGTCGTCAGGTACTCCTTCAGCTGATCCAGCGAACCCAGCGCTGTGCTGCTTGGACTGTAACACAAAAAAGAAAGATAATTAAATTAAAGATTAATTAGAAGAGATAAGCAGTTGACTCGTTATGTTTGATAAAGTATCTTTCAATTTTAGAAATGCTGCTAATTAATTTAATTATAACTGGTATATCTTTAGCACCATCATTAATATTTATATCACCTGTTCCATAAAGGAAACAGTTTCATTTGATGAATTTTATGAGCAGTGACAATTTTATGATCGAATGTGCTGGAGCATTAATTTTGTAATTAACCAGAATAATTATCCAGCTTAGGAATCTAAATTTAGAAAAATTGATGGATATTTAAAAAATTAGTTAAATTTAATATAAATAATAGGAAGATGAAAAGTGTGTAACAGAGTTCTAAGCATCCTGTATATCTTTCATGGTCAACAAACTGACAACAAACAGACAGACGACGTTTTGTACATCAAGCAGATGATTAATAACGCATTTTCCTTGACTGAAAACGAAAACTAGTTTCCCTGCTTCATAATGTAAGGCAAAACGAGGATGCAAAGGTATTACTATAATCTTCAATCTCGACCACGACAGGAGGAACGACGATCATTAAACAGAGCTCCCTGTCGAAGGTTGTGTAAGTGAAGAAGAATATACCATGAAAATTAAAACGTCTCCTCTTCTTTTGTTTTTCAACGTGTTTACACATACCAGTGACGTTGCGAAGGATGCAGTAGATCGATATCAAAGATAAATTAACTGAAGAAACTATGGTTGAGAAAAAGGAAAGCACCAAATAGGCTTTCATAATTTCGCATCAATCAGGTTGAAAGAGATTGTTTATTACCCATCTATGTGGTTTATTTTCTGAGACCGAATGATAACAAGTTGATGACACTCGCATGCTTTCTAAATGATGACAGAGCAGTCAATTCGAAAACCAAATTACTGTAATTATAAAAGTATTTTTGAAAAATACTACGAGATTCGTACACTTAACTTTTTAACTGGGGAGTTAATTTAATAAAAGCACATTCTGGTAAATTTTGACAAGTCAACTGGCCATGCCAGATAAAAGTCTAAAAAAGAAGGGAATCGTCTTCAAAATCCACTGACCAGTTAACTCGTCACTCTCCAGTTAAAAGATCCATTAGATAATTTCTTCGAATTTTCCATGAACCTATAATTACTCACACCAGTATATCTATCTATCATCTATCGCTCTCTGATGTCGAACGGTTGCCAGAGCAGCGGCTCTGCTTTGCAAGCAACTAATTCGACGAAGGGATCTCCGTCGGTGGTTCGAGCTTGAATCAACGAGCTGAAACGGAGGCTGGATCGCCGCTTGTATATTGATTACCCTGCAGAGAGACAGAGAGACTTTGTTTCAGGGTACTTTGCAGCTTCCTAAACTAATAACCTCGAGCGCTTCATCCCGGCATTATAACCCCGAGGGAAGGAGGCTCGCCTTTCCCGTCCGATCCCCGTCCACAGGAATCCTCCTGGCAATTATTTCTCGTGACAACAAGACGAATTCGCGCGCCCACGTTCCTGCTAATTTGCGCCGAATTCGATTTGTTCACGGTCCACCTGTTCTATTCCTCTTTCTCTCCTTTTGCTTTCTACCTTTCTTAACTTTCTCACGCACCATATCAATTATGAAATATATTTTCACTCCACCTACTATTGTCTCTGAATTATTATTATTATTAGCATTCTACGAAAAACATTATAGACATTGTGATGTATGGTTTTCGAAAGCAAAGAATCAAATCTTTATGGACAAAATATTTCTACTCATTTATTAATTCCTGGATAACATGTTACTGATTGTGAGACAGTGATAAATTAAATTTTATTTGAAATTCTATTTCAGTTCCATTTTTTAAATACTAGACAATCCTTTTAACCCTTCTTCTGATTATGGAAACCATAGTAATCCCTTGATGTAATTATTTTAACATTTATATAATCTTCTATTGATATAACAAATTTTTTATAATGCAAGGCAAATTCAATAAAATATTTAAGCGAAATAATGGCTCTAAGAATAAATATTTGTAAAAAGAAATTTGTTTACAGCAAGGGAAATTATTATGGGATATAATTGGAATATCAAATTCTGCTCTAATTATGCTGAATTTCATAGAAATAAATTAGCACGTATTTTACTTTAACTTGAATTAACGCTGCTTCACGAGGAAACGAAATGTTCGAGCGTAGTTTGGAATTTATAATGCACTGTATACCTAACTAGATTATAAATTAAACACTATGGGAAGCGACGAGATCATGCGCGAAGCGAGTTTCAGTTGTTGCCGGTTATCTATGCGAATTATTTGATACAGTAATTGAGAATACGGTTGAATAACTACAGAAATCCTCGAAATAAAATTTATTTTCTATCTTTGCACGACAATCTTCTACTACGATAACCATAACAGTTTGTACTGTATCTAAAATGAACAAAAACTAAGAAAATACGTGGAAAGTCTGTTCCAATGAATATTTCGTTTTTTTTCACTTGGTTCACGTACGTATATTTTCAGGAATACCGACGGGAATCAAGCCATAACCAGGCGAAGCGTGCTTCGCAAAGCAGACTTTTCTATGCCACCCTCTTATCCCAGATTCGAAATGCAAAATTCTCCGCTGTGTATATATCAACATTCACGGGACCATAGACCCAGCTTGGAATCCCAACTGGCGTGCTCATGGGGAGAAAATAAGAATTCCAGGGTGGTTCTCCATGTGGTCGCATATTCGGTGTAACCTTCCCTCGTGCAAGGGTGGATGGTTGCTTGTACCGCAGATAACGCCGCAACATTTTTAAGGAGAGCCAGGAAAAAACCGCGGCTGTATGCGAAAATGTGCATACGATTCGATAAATAATGCAAACGACGTGGATATCTGCGAGGGTTGAATATCTTGTAGCGAGAAAGTTTTTCCTCGAAGAATTTTGAAATACTTTCACTTTGAATTTTCTGAACCTGACAATTTTCTCCGAATATTTTAATATTTACAATATTTTTCATATTTCAGTATCTTTTAATATTATGAATTGTATAATGAAATTTGAATTTTTATGAAAAATATTGGAGCAAAAAATTTAGACGCGTTTTTGGGAAATATGAATTACTAGTCGGAGAGTCGATTGCGAACAACAGGTGCAGCGAAACTTCGAAAACAAGAATGATCGCGCGATTCGACAAAGTATAAGGGGGTGGAGGTCGAAGGGCGGAAGTGTCGTAAAAGCTGAGGTCGGTTTCGTTGGCAGAATTCACTTTACGAGGACAAGCAGCTTAACCAGGCCCTTCCAACCGTATAATTCATCTAGTGTACCTCTTTACTCTGTGCAACGTGTCTCGACTCACTTCACGTGCTAACTGAAAACAGGGAGGAAGTCCTCGCAACCCTTATTTATGGAATCACAGCTGTACTGTAGTCAGATCCCTTCTGCGGTTTTGCTGGGACATAACTTATCATACTCGTTGGAAATTTTCATACAATGTTTCCCAAATTATGCACATTTATAAAATTCTAAATTGTATCATCTCACATGGTGAACTTCAAAACATAGAAAATCTAACATTCGAATGAAATTTCTGTGCAACGTCTCTCTTACTTTAAAATTCCGTTTTTAGTTAAATAAAATAATTGATAAATAATCAGAAACGTACACTGGCCATCAAAGTAAACTTCCCCATGGAAAATGGTGATACCTGAGTTCCCACCTTTCCCCCTAGACATTCCTAATATTTAATCATTAAAAATCATATTAATTTATTTTTAAATTACTTTTAATATTAATATCATCATAAATTTGAGAATGCCTATATAGAATTTCCAATATAGCCATTTTTCCTAGGAAAGCCTACTTTGATCGCACAAAAGTTGCACAAAACAAAAATAACAACACCGTACAGGATGGTAAAGAAGGTGATAACTCGGAAGGAATTGCACACGTTTTCCATGTTAAGATCAAGTTGCACGCGTGCTGCTGACAAGGAGTGACATTAGAACGGTCAGCTTCCCATAACCCTTGACTCGTGTCCGTTCAAGTACCTGAAGCTGAGAATGTTGTCCGCGCGTGGACTATACTTATCTATGATCTATGAACAGTTTACCCTTCGCACACGCTTTTCCATGGTAATATGCACACTAACCAGAACGTGTCTTTACGTTCCTCGAAACCGCTGGTACCTAGACCTAAACGTGGGAAGGTGAAATAAATCGTTTCTTCAACTATGTTGTATTTCATGATTCGAAATCTCCTGTGTGGGAAACTATAAATATAATAATAAAACTTTGCTGTTAATTAAATAAAAGATGTCGAAATATTATGTTTTATCTTAGGAAGAAGAGGATTCTCCTGGGTGAACATAAACAGATATTGCATAATAAAATTTTGTATTCAGCAGTATCTATTTTAGCCTTGGATCTTGAAACAAAATGTACTAATTAATTTTCTATTTTAGAATTAAATATCTGTTAAATTTTAAGAGAAATTGTAGACAAATTTCTTACCAAAAAAATGAAGATTTTCATATTATTATTTAATTTCTTGCAATTTACCGTACTTTTAATTTTTCAATATAAAATTTTTCAAGCTCACAATATAAAAATCTTAAAAAAGAAAGTGCGTCAATTAATAGCACCATTCACGGATGACCACCAGCGTAGTCGACCGACTTCCAAGTCGTACATCAAAAAGAAAGCTTCGATTCCATAAATTTTAGTTTACAAAGGACTTACGTAACGCTCACCAATGGGAGAACGTTGAATCGAGATTATCGTACAGATTTATTCGGTTCTCCTTGGTCGTTTGTGCAATCGTTTCACTCGGCATTCCAGTCACCGGCGTAATTGTGCAGGCAAACAATCGCGAGCATCCGAGAGCGGAGTATCCGCAAAGCAATCGAAATTGTTAAGCGCGCACGAAGAGAGAAAGAGGCTGTATGTATATGTATATGTGCGGGAGAGAGAGAGAGAAGGGGAGAGAGAGAGAGAGTAGAAACGAAGATCACGGGTGATAAATCGTCGAAGGCAGACCGCAACACTAGATGTACCGAGCCGTACCAATTGGAATTGGCTCGTAATTCGCGGCCATTCCGACGGATGGCTTCACCCCGATAATTACCGTTCCATGATAAATTTATGACAGCAATAATTTACGCGGAAACTGCGGCCGACTGGCTCGATAAAGAGCGATTAACTATAAAACGAAGCTACATCGAAACGATGCTCTGACGCGGTACACCGGGCCGCGACCATCACCCATCTCCATTATACGTGATCAAACTTTGAATCGCTGGTCGAAGTTTATCCTTTACAGAAGCGAACAACGATATCCAGCTTCGTTTTAGAGCTGTAACGTTCAGAATCGTACTATAAAATTGCAAATTGGCTCTCACAAATAATTAGCAAAGTCGTTTATTATCGAATAAGACTGTCACTTGTAAACAGATGATTAAGAGTTTGCAGAAATTCGTATACTGAAGGTGCTAAATAAATCATCACCGCTGGACGTACACCAACGTCAATATGTCATCGCCTTCCTAATGAAACCAGTTGCAAATGTTGGCAAAATGTCAACGCGCTTTTCCAGAAGAATACAGCATACACCCGGAAGTCTGACACAATATTAACTACACCTGACCTTTCATTAACTCTAAAGTGCAATTAAATAAGCATGCAATTATACTGTCTGAAAATTATCTCGTTTCTGCTAATAGTAATATGAAATTTAAATTAAACATTATAATAGACGAATTGAAAAACAAAGCAGTATGAATGCAATGCAATCACAATGCCAACGCGAAAATATAATACGAAGATTTATACACAATGCGCGGCAGTGAAGATAGTTAGCAAACATTCTGTTTACCAGTTAGCGATTGCTGAAGCGGTCGTCTATTAGAAACTTTGAACAATGCAGCATTTCCTGCATGTAAATTTACCATTTCCATCAAGTATATACAGCGGTGTATCATCTACGAAACTTGAATATGAACTGTCTACAAATTGTTACTTTAAAATTTCATTTGTTGATATATTGTAGAAATAAAAATTTGTAAAAGTACATCTACGATCAAAGTGACGTCCGGGCTGCCACCCTTCCCCTACGGTGGCCGGGAGAAGAATGGCAATGAGGAGGGGGAAGGCCTGCTATATAGGCCTGCGGCCTCCCACCACTTGCGTATAAACGTTCACGCGGGAAAATTTGAATGCAATTAATTTATACACCAAATTTTATAATATGTAATAATTGAAAACTATATTATTTTATTTCTAAATTACTTTTAACATTAATATTGTCGAAATTAGTGTTTTGAAAATTCCTACTTCTCCCATATCGCTATTTTGATCAAAGGGTTAAAAGATCAACCTTAAAATGAAAAGACACTTCGCGTTTCACGTGCAAAGGGTTGAAAATCGGCGAGTGTAACGTATAAACGAGTGAAACTCATAATGAAACGGTGGTCCGGAAGCGTTCACGGTTTCCCATTGATACGAAACGTGGCGAGGCTGCGTTCTGCCGCGGCACGAAAGCACCGGGCCTGAATACCGCCACAAATCAATAATCCCATTCGCAAGATCGTTCGTGCTCGATCAATTTCGGTGTCCATTACGCTTCGAAGAGAGCGAGCGGTCTCTATCCGCGGCCAGGCCTGCGGCACGATATTATCGGGCAGAACGCGCACAATCGTTCGTAGTCGAAGGAAGACGACGCGGGGGTAAAACGGACGAGGAAAGAGAAGGTCGAATAATTTTCGACCACGAAAAGTGAAACGTTAACGGCGTCCGATCACGAACCGCTCGTTTCCTTCGGCTGTTTTGCACTTTTGTGCATGCGAGTCGAAGCGATCAGCCGCGGGATCCTTAGCCAGACAGAACAGACCGATCGAGGAATCATTTCGCAAGGTTGGATCAGGCGCAGATTGCAGTCATTTGCCGACATAAATTGCACGGCCACGGGGTAATCGTCTCGCGCCGGAGAAACGACTCGAATCGAGAAAAAATCCCAACTACCCGACGAGAAACATCCCCTTCGTTCTCTTTACAAAATACCATTTGCCAAATAGTTTCCTCGACTGAAATTAAACTTTCTATCAAAAAAAAGAAGAATTAACGACAATTAAACCCAACTTAAAACGAAGGCGATTTTAGGATAGATAAAGTATGCTAAGTTTGAAATAAATTTAATTTGCCAAAAAATAAAATCCATTTTGTGAATTATTAATTTCCCCTATAATTTGATACTTCGTTTAACTCGTTTATTTCTGCCATAAATACAATCTTTCTTCTATTTTTTTATGATTGAACTTTGCGACAACTGAGCCACAACTATCAGTAACAATGTATGCATTAGCGGATAATGTTATCAGGCTCGCGTTGCAACTCCGACTGATAACACGACGTAGCACGAATTTTTACCGAACGTAGGCATACCGAGCGTGTAACACCGAAACCATAAACCCTTCTATGTAATCTAGAGCTTGAAATTGCATGGGAAAACTATTCGAATCATTTCCATCGAAGGAATAATTTAAAATATTCGACGACTGGTTCAGAATGTAACATTATCAGAAATGATTTTTTATCTTTTTCCTTTCATTCCCTTTGTTTTTTCTTGCGTGACAAAAGCTGAAATATATGCGCGTTTTACACTTGAGATCAAGATTAAATGTATGTAAACCGTTTAATAGCTAAAATACACGCACGAGATACAGCCGGTAATAGTTTTCGATGGGTGAGTTCATTTTGTAGATGTATCGATTGCACGTAAATTTCTGTTTATAATACAGATCAAACATAAATTTGCATATTTACGCGCACGAACCGTACGCTTTGTTTGATATAAAGAGCAGCAAATCGTCACGTTAAACAACTGTTTATTTGGATAGAAGCGAATGAAAGAGTTATCCGTCGAAATAAACAATGAGATAATGTTTCACGGATAATTTATTTAGGTCGTGATATTATTAAAATGAATTACCCGGGGAGAGCAAATTTAAACGTGGAATATGCTGTTTCAGGAATTATAAAGGTAGCATCGGTTAAATTTGTGAACCAGCTACGTGGAAAATATTTATTTCAAAGAATTGCTTAAAATTGCTACTAATGAAAACAAACGCGTCGAGTTTTAACCGTGAAAAAAAAACAGAGAATATTGTATGAAAATATGTTAAACAAGCAATATTTATGCATCGTATCATGCAAAGCTCTTGCGAAATATTTATTAAATTAATAAGCGTTTATTTAATTAATAAAAACATTAGGTGCATATATATAATAAATGAAATTAAAGGCAAACATGGGTATTTATAATCGATAATTACTTTCAGTGTTTATACAGTGACTGTTAACAGATCGATTTAATTTTATACCAAAATTGAAAAGCGTTCAAATTTCAATACGTTTCAAAAATATACCAACCCTCCTAATATGATCTCAAAATTGATAAAAGTTGGCACGTTGAGAGAGTGAAATTATTTTAATTAAATAGGCACTAATTATGGGGGTCCCTATATATGGACGACCTACTAGTCAAAAGTATTTAGCATAGAAAGGATTAATCCACGATGACAACATTGAAAGGAAATTACGTGATAGGTGAATCCGCAAGAAACGCTGTATCGGCGACAGAAGGATCGAAGTCGTTAGTTTGCAAGAGACGCAAAGGGAAGCGTCTGTAATTCGAATCGTTGTGATCGTTCGCGAGACGCGATTAAACTAATTTCAGGACACGCGAGCACGAGGTGTCGTATTTTATTCGTGAGATTCAATTACTGCACGCCACGGGGGTCGGGCTCGGCCTAGCCGGCCTACATAATTCTTCGGCGAACGGAAGGCGGAGTTGCTTAAGCGTGAAAACGGCATAATTCCTGCGACAATTTAGGGCTTTATTTACTCGCCGCAAATGGAATTTCCCTGGTTCCGTGCGCGGAAACGGGCGTGCTTCAAATAAAAGAGATTTTCCAGCGTCGACCGAGCCAATAAATAAGGCTTACTACCAACTTTACGACTCAGAGCCCAGGTGCTTGAACCACCCCCCCGTCGCGCATCAGCCTCCCTTGTTCCAAGGAGCTTATCAATCGTTCGAGATGCAAACCACCGTGCCTGTTGGAATTACGACAAACGACCGTGCAAATCAGCCCTGATTCTCTCACCAGCTGACTTACTACCCCATCATAGGGGACCATTTTTATGGGCTCTTTAACGATTTCATTAATGACTAATATACAATACCCTTCGTAAGACGAGAGATACTTGAAGAACATAGAAAAATCACATCTGAGTGCCATTTTATAGTTTAAATATTTTTTCATAAATTTGTTAATATTGTATTATAAATAATTTATATTTATTATACAGTGCCAACTGTACTATTTTTCGTTTTCTTTTTTATTTGTGGTTCTAGAAATAATTATACATTCTATCTTAAAAATTGTAATTCATAGTAATAATATTATTTATGTAATATAAAAATTATTTCCATCACGAAATATAAAATAGACAATATAATTAGAATTACCCTACAATGGATGATTTTTTATATGATTTAGGAAGAAACAGACCAAGTCCAGCTGTCGGAAGATTCAAATCTAAGACACAATAATTAATTCAATTAGGAGAAACAGGAAATTGCGGTGTTCCATTTCGCTACGTTTCGACCGAATAAACAGGCTTCCTCGTGAATATAAATCACGCCTAGCATCTGTTGTTTCGCATCAATGATGGCAGACCCGGTTCTCGAATCGTCAGTCCGAAATATTGGGTCAAGAAAGGAAGATAATCGATCGCAAAATATTGGTAGCCCGCTAATTTCGCGTAATTACCGGCAACCTCGTCTACGAGCAGGGCTCGTATTCTACCCTAACCCCTCTTCCTTTCTTCTCCTTTCTTTCATTCTTCCTATTCCCTTTTTTATTCAAAGGTTTCGCTGTGGATGCCATGATTATGCTCGAATGAAAAATACGACCAAGGTAGGAAGACGATAAGGTATAATTATTGTCGAAAACGAGTAGCTAGCAGCGTATTAATTAACCAGTAACTTCTTGTTATCACGATACCTTTTTTTTTTCAAACAGAATTTCTATAAGCTGTAATGAAATTATCAAACAGAATAGTCTTTCTTTGTATAATATTAAATATTATTTATAATATTAATTTATAGATTAATTTTTCTAAATTAATATTTTTTTAATTCTTAATAATTACAAATTATTAATTTTTCTAAATTCATTTTAATATTGGATATTAATCATCAAAATTGGAATTTTGAAAACTATCATTTCTTTTTCATTTGTCTCGAAATCACATATTATGAAACAGCCTGTATGAATAGAAATAATAAAAGAGGCAAGAAATGAAGAAAAGAAATCATTATCGAAGGCAAAGAAGCATACAAGCGCAGTGAACGAGACGAACGCTTCGTTTTCCACATTCAATCCCTTTTTCTGCTCGCTCGAGTATCTTTGTTTGCGGGTCTCGGTAAATCTGCGTATTATTAGCTAGCGTTATTGATTTATTATTTAATGGACGACGGTCGCGCAAGCGCGGGCTAAATCGAGGTTAAATGCTCATTTGCTGGAGGTGCATTATGGTTTCTGCGCTTATGGCCCTCGCGGGAAAGGAGCACGTGAAAGACGGGGGAAGAATGAAGTGCTCTCTGTGAGTAACGCCCTTCTAATGTCTTTTCTCTTACTATGCAAATAACACTGCGTCGTTCGGAAAATGCTATATTGTTCGTTGCATTGTTATTTTACCGTTGTTTAATTTTACAATGGATAGAGAGGCATGTGCTTGTTACTCGTTTAAAAATTCATTACTAAAGATGAAGCCTCGTAACCATTTATTCTTTCACCCTCTGTCTAATAATATCCTTACTGAAACAAGATTTCTCGGTACTTGTATAGAGAATATAAATGAAAATAAGTGATGAATAATTTTTAAAAAATTTGTTATGAGAAATATAATATGTTTTTAATTAGGATAATTAATAACTCTGTTTTTCACCCTCATTCACAACCCTTTTATGAATTATTTATACCTCATATAATAGAAATAAAAATAGAAAAAGAATATCTTTTGCAACTATTAAGACTTGAAAAAATATTAAAAAATTACAAAATAACTTGTGAGAAGAAAATAAATAGATACCATGGCTGAATTAGCTTTCACTCTGTTACCCCCTTTACCTTACATAATTTATACCGTGACATTTTTATATTATGAATACTATTGGTATTTTGTTGTACGCATTATTTACACCGTAACACGAGATTAAGAGCAATGTAAGACAAGGCTATGAAAGACGAGGGGAGAATCAAGGTCTTTACGAATAACTACGTCTACTCTTTCCCCTTATTACCTTTGCTAATTTACATATCTAGTAGCATTGCACTGAGACTATTATAGTAATCAACTGATTGCTTATTACAGTATCGAATTACATATAATTTATTATGCAATCAGCAGACACTTCCTACGACCGGTGTTGTGCAAATGATTCTAGAATATCGTTTACAAATGTACATTAGTAAGGTGGTTATTAGAAAATAATGTCGCAAGGTAAATTGATTGTCGCCTATCTAAGAGATTGGCGAAGTTCATTTATATTCGCCACGAGAACCAGACTCCTGAAACCGATTAATGATAGGTTGACATCTATGCTATGTTGATCGTTTAGAATATTCTATCTTAATAAACTCGAGTTAAAGAATTCAATAGAAATTTAACCTTTCAATATTTTCAATATTGAATGCTATAATTATAGAAATTTTTTTACAAATACTTGAACACTGTGTCACTGCAATTGTAAAAAATCTTTCCAATTAATAGTGACGAATTTCATATTTTAAATCATAAAATTTATTGAAATATACGTTAACTTTTATTAATATAAAAAATTATTGCATATGCTGGTTTAAGTTTCAGTCTGTATCTATTTATTTTTCTATTTTATTTTCAATTAAAAATTCAGTACCTATACCTATATTGAACGTCAGTAATTCTAGTGTTAAATTTAATTTTAATTTTTTCCGATATATACAAAATTTCTTTAAGAAACTCAAACATGTCTGAGCCAGGAATGTTCCAGGATCCGAACAAAAAAACCGAAGCTATCGATAGAAATCAAATTGTCATTCGTAAGTAAGAGGCCAGTAGAAAACGGAATTGCTCAGCAAATATCTGGAATGAAATTTTTCGTAAATGCACTCGTTCCACGACGCGATTCACATAGGAAGGTGGTATTAAACCGAGTCACGTTCTAGCAGCTCGCTGCTATCGGGAGAGTTCACGATTCAGAAGGGAGAAAACGGTTTGTTAGCCGAACAGAGAACAATCGTCGTCGAGCGGCGATATATAGAACGGTTCGTCGGTTCGCAGAGTTAATGGGTATCTCGTCCCAATTCCGATACAATGTGCTCCGTCGAGCAAAGAGGGCAACTTCGATGATGCGAAACGTACCGGATTCTTTTCGCAATCTGTTCGTATCGGTTGGAAAAGAAAATTCGAAATAAGAGAACTCATGATAAAGAGATTGCTGGCAAACAAAATGCTACCGTGGAAATAATCCATCACGTTTCCTGCACGATGGACTGATTTCAATAAAGAAAGTGGATGTAACATGCTTCAGATTTTTTCCAAATAAATTATTTCATTTAAATCTCTCCTGATGGAATTCATTTATTTTTAATTTTGAAACTCCTATATTTCTTCTATAATTTCAAAATGAAACCAAAATTAACAAATAAAAATATTCAGAAAAATCACTAAGTTGATAGCTTAACATGTTGACTGCCATGCAAACGCTATTGAAAATTTAATTGCAGTATTTTAATTTTTAATAAATCTTATTTACTACCTATCGAAATTTTCGTTATTCCTATTAGCCATAATTTCAATATGAATATTTCCAATAAGATAAGTAAAATAATTCCGAATAATATAGGAAATAGTTTATTATGGGAATTCAAATGTAATCTAAATATGAGTGACACGGCAGTCGGCCTGTTAAAATTTAATTTCTTTTCTTGTTTCTCAACTTTGCATACTTCGAAACCCTCCACTTGATATTCAACACCCTAATATAATAGCTTCCATGAATTCCGCATATCGAAACATAAGTCCAGCAAACAATCAAAATTACTTAATCGTATAGCAATTTTTCCGTCATAAACGACTATAATCGTGATTAATATTCGCAAGTCGTTTCACAGAGGACGACTATGGCGAAGTTTAGCGAGGGAAAGGGTTAAGCGGACAAGACTCGACGACACGGTGACGGGTACACCTCGTGAATCACCGACGACCGACCGCCGCTTAATGGAAAATTCATTTTACACGCCACGCACGCTCGCGCGACACGCACACGGAACCCTAGTTATGATACCGCCGATTCAGATAAGCGACTCCAAGGAACAGGTTTCCTTTTTTCTTTCCTCCGTACATACGGAGTCTCCTCGCAGAGGCGCTACCGGTTTAATTTATTGCTGGGCGCAACGTTATCGGGCGACGATTTGCCCTATTAATCGAAACGTGACCGTCGATCGAGCTGACAAGAGAAATCGGTGAATCTTTATCTCTTCGCAACCGCGTACGTGTGCAATAAGTTGTCCATAATTTGAATAATTAATGGACAACACTAAATTTTTCAGCAAAAACCATTAATGATTATTATCATAGATCAATTCTAAGAATGGTATTTGAATTATTAAAGTTAAATTTAATTAACTTTTATCTTAACATTAAAGTTTAGTTTAATTAAAATTTAATTAAAATAATTACTTCGTGAAATTTTATTTTTAAATTTTCCATTAATAATTAAATTGTTAAAATTTAAATATTTGTTTCTAAATTATTTTTTGGTTTATTCAACAATCACTAATGGTAACTTCTTTTATCTATTAATGGAGAAACGAAGGTTGATCGAGACGAAGAGGTTCATTAGTCATCGCGGTATATTATTAAACAGTAAACCAGGTTAACCTATTTACAGAGTATACCGGTAACGATACGATACGTTTTCTCCCGAGACGTGAAACTGAAGCGGTTTCTATTTTTTCTGCTCTCCAGAGTAGTCCAAAGTGCGTGCATTAGTTCTGTAATTTCATTGATCGTGCACCCAATAGAGTTGGCCTCGAGCGACATTATTACGTTTTCTCTTCTGCCATGCGAGTCGAGACGAATCGTTCGTGTTTTTATTGCAATTACACTTACGTAATCTGCGAGGCTGTTAGTCTAACGCTGAACAGAGCTAACTTGAATGGGAACGTATTTGCTTTGAAAGGAGATTCGAAATTAGTCACCGTTTTCCATTTTTTCAAAAGAATGACAATTCGAAGAATTATCTTAATTTTAAGTAGTACATAAATATCGAAGAAGCTTATTTTTAAAGAATTCTTTTTTAAAATAATTGTTGCAAACATTGGTATAAATAAGTAGAGACCAAAGTAGGCCTGACTTCCCCTAAAATATGGACTGATCCCTCCCCATTAGAAATTATTAGAATAATAATACCACTGTTATAATTATTTCGAATTTCCAGGTGTAAATGAAACATTTTGCAATTTATCACGAGTGTGTTTAGAATGCAGGAAAATTAAAGATGTATTATATGGAAAATAAACAAATACCCAGTAACGTTCAGATACTATCCAGTTAATTCGAGCATATTTGATCGCATGGTATAAGTTAATATCAACATTAAATAGAGAGCTCGCATGCGAACAGATCAGATCGTATCAAGCTGCATAAATCGTGTGCAAAAGTGACCGAAGTTATGAATAGGCACAATTGCTCGTTGAAATTGCGAACGACGAGCAAACATGAAGAGCCATCATCATCGATGAGGGAGGGGACAGAAAATGGACGGAGATTTTTCAAACTGCGTATAAATAATGCAATGCCATCGAAGACAAGTGACGGCATGTAACGATAATTTGTCAAGCACGATTCTCCTAAAAATTACACAAAGTGGCAGACGAGCCGGTCGGCCTTGGGTGCTTCGCAATTACGCTTCCACCGCAAATAAGCCGAGATGACATCACGTTTTCATGTTTTCGCACGTTCCATGTGGAATTCGTGTGATCCTAACTCCGATAACACGGTTCTGGAAAAGATTCGAGAGCGATGGTCATTTGGTATTTTTTTTTGCTAACTCGGTGCAATTTTATGAAATTTTTAACAGATTGCAAATTCTAGGATGATTTTGTTATATTTTTCAAGACTTCAAAAGCGTTGACATATTTTTTATACAATTAAAGTCAAGATCATTTTATTCGAGAAAAAAGTATACGCATGTGAATGTATATTGTTCATCATTCAACTCCAAAATTCTTTCCAAAGTACTCTGAAGCAAGTAAAGAAATGACAACGAAGATTTATGAATCATAATTGAAACAGATCAACATCAATCACAAAGCAATTCGCAAGATGACTGGACACAAATGGTACAATAATTCCCAGACAGTAAGAAATTGGCAACGTCGAAATACCCCTTTACTCGACAAAAAAGGAAATTGTGGTACAAAGCTTGCAATTTGAAACACTTAGTCTAAATGATAAGTGTTTCAATAACAATACTCGATTGTCCACGGTATAAATATAAATTATCAAACCTTATTATGAAAATATAGATAACTTTGATAATAATAAAAATTCCTATGATATTCCTCGAATTCACGTAATTACCAAAAGCAATTAAAAACTTTTCTTTTAATTAAAACGATGAGATAAAAATCGTATCTGAAACGACGCGATTCTGACGCGCAGCAGTTATTTTTAAAGCGCATCTTACAAAGGAGAACGTAATTGTTACTTCGATCAGTCACAATTTCCAAGAAAACAAGGAAAATTAATCGGTGTATCGTGCGTTCGGACACGTACTCCCTGCAATATAAACTGCAATTATCAATGAATTATTGAAATTCTGTATACTGTTGAACAAAATATATAAAAAGAAAAGATATTCTACAATAAATTCATAAAAATTATATTTTTAATATCGATGGCTCTTAAAGGATGTCTGGATTGCGCGCGACTGTATTTATCCATGTCAGAGAAGATTGAATGACCTGTCGTATAATTTTGTCCATCGGTGTATTTAGAAGTTATCAGGAAGCAAAATAGGGGAGAAGGAGAGTAGCAATCATGCATCGATACGGGGAAGGAAAACAGGCCTAATTGTTGGTAAGTTAACGATGATCGATGATAACGGGTCGCGCTCCCCTTATCAGAAACGGTTGATGTTTCATGTAACAGGAGCTGTTGCGTGCAACGTCAAGTCTCTTATATCGTGACGTGTTTGCAAATTTTGAGAGGCAAATAATCATGGAACAAGTCTATCACCCTCTCTTATTGTTCTGATCCAGGAAGAGAAATCCCAAGAAAATGAAATTCAGAATATACCAATTCCATGTTAGAATTTATATTTATTTTAGATTTATTTTAAAATAGTAGTGTCCCAAAAATAATAATTATAACAAAGTTAATTTTTCCTCCTGAACGAATAATTTTTTTATTACATACATCAAAGAACGTTTCTCGCGACAAAAGCTTTAATTTGTAGAATAAATAATATTGAAATAAATGATTCGTTAAAAACTCAGCATTCTACAAATCACTGAGAAAGTTAATTACTCGCAATGAATATTCATAAAAGCATATCAATTTTTCAGGATATTAATAAACGTGAATTTTACCGTATTTCAATACCGTACGATCGTTCAAACAGGAAAAAGAATAAAATATAAAAAAAAAAAGTTTTTCGTTCGCAGATAGCGCGAGATTAAAAAGCGCTATCAATTTTCAGCAGTAAATTCAATAAACGAGGGAGTACGAGCGAAATGAAAATTTCCATACGTATTACGAGCACGACAATCACGTTGCAACGTTCCTGGTGCAACGAGCACTGTCACGATTATTCGATTATTTTATACAATTATCTTTGCGCGAAGTTTGAGGGCCGGTTAAATAACCGCCGACGAAAATGCGACCGTCCACTGCGATGTCAGAGAATTTTTCGTATAATCCGATTAAATTTTCACCGATTCGCCGTATCTATGCACGCATAAAAGTTGTTGCATCGCGGATGCAGATATATGCAACGAGCAAATGCGATGAAACTTGATGCACGCCGCGATACAGCGAAGCGCAATAATTTTTAATCCTGTCGAGCGTCTCGTTGACGGGTAATAACCTGGATGCAAATGCAATAGCTGGTTATAAAGTTCGCTTTTTTTTCTCTTTTAACTATCAATTTCGAAAAACGACCATCTGACGGAACTCTTTAACGTTGAAACAACCGGCGTTCGATTTATATCTATTTTAATGTTGAAAATAAATTAATGAAGTGTAAAAGATAAATAACCATGATTATTCCTTATCTCGATAAGAGCAGCTCGATAATTTCTGTAATTTAAAATAAAAACTTTGAAATCTTATCAAATTATATTTTAACTGAAATATATCGTGTTCCAGAAAGAAATCACCCAGGGATCATTTATTTAAGGTACAGTGTTGAAAGAAATAAGAAAGAAAAAATATCTGGTCAAGGAAATATAATTTTCGTTAATTGCTTTCCGTTCGTATATTTAGTGTTAACATCTTGAGAACTCTCGATCGATAAGAATTAACTTTCGAACAGGCTTGTATTTCCGAGGCCCATTTCCAAGCAGACTCGAATTAATTATCTTTCCAATCACGCATTAATGTCTCATGACGTAGGGAACGCAATTAAAATTACACTTTATCGTTCTCGATAGTCCTCCACGTTTAATTACAATGATCCAAGGTGATAAAAGTGCAGATACGTAGCAAGTTACCCGATATGTATATGTTTACCTTGAGACATTTTCAATGTTAAATTTGCCCCATTTTATTGATAATTAAATATTGAACGAGGTACAGGAATATCGGATCAGGTTTTAGTACATGTAATTATAATTAATGTTTGTTAGCTCATTTTGCAATTTTAACATATAAAAACTAATTAAAGTACTAACTCGTTATAGTAACCTTAACATTTGATTCAAATATTTTCTTAAATAGCTTGTCAAAAAAACGAGACAACATTTTTCCTTCGATGACTCGTTAAATCACGTACCATCAAAGTGGTAAATAAAAAAACGATCCTCCTCGGCGTAATTAAATTTACCACCGTCATTCCAACCACCGCAAAAATAAGGACGGTGTTTACCATTAATTAATCTTTTTCCAGGCCGAGAGCGTGGCGAGATGAAAGGCGTAGCGAGCATGAAAGTCTCCGGTCGGTTATTAAGAAGAAACGACAAAGAAAAAAGGAACATAATTAATAAGCGAGAGAGACCATGGAAAAAAGCAGCATCAGGAAGAAAGTTCAAGCGAGATCCATTCGACTGAACCTAACAATCAGATCCGGAAGCGTATTTTTATAAGCGTCTTGATCGATCCGATCGATCATTAGTATATCTACACTAGTGATGTGCGGCCGTCCAAGCCCTCCCGATTTTTTCTGAGCCCGTAATATCGGGTACCCGCACACCCCTAATCTACACACTTTTTCATGCGGTTAATGTAATTAAAGGGAAATCCTATTGGAGCCGGTCACGATTATATGAATCTCCATCGGTGAAACGTGAAAGGAGTAACGCTCGAAGTGCGTACTCGACAACGTTTGCTTCGCAAACATCCAGCGATAAAGCGCTTTAACGAGTGCGTCGAGTGCCTCGTGAGAGTTCCTTCTCCCTCTCTTTTTTTGCCCTCCCCTCGAACCAGAGATCATTAATTAGCTCCGTCGAATGAAAAACAGCCTCTCGCCTATTCGGGACCGCCGACTAGGCCGACAATAATAAAGCGGGGCAATTAGCCACTTTTAATAACATCGTTTCATCGAACGACTTGTTTGTACTTTCTTCCTTTTATAACGATCCAACCTCATTGGTATGCTTCTTCTTTTTTGGTCAGTAACATCCTAATGATTTCGTGCACGTGTCGTTGTTCCGACGTTAATTACCGTTTAATTGACCTAATTTTCGGAATGCTATCCAGCAACCAGCGATAAAAGGATGAATTGAAATTTGCGAACAGAGCTGTTACAAATTGTTACAATGCTGTTTCCCTGATTAATCGAAGGGAATTGATGCGCTCCGGTTTGGGCGGATGGAAGAGGCAATATACCAGTCGTTAGAAACTGAAATTGACCGAGTCCGGGAACGAGGAGACCGAGGTAGATTCATTTAAACGGGACCCTTGCGGAGTAACTTCGATCGAGGAACGAGGATATTACTTTGGTTAGTTAGTATTGGATGATTACTTGAGGTGATGCAAACAATCTTTGTGTTTAACTCTTGGACAGCAAACCCTGGGTCGATCTTGTCCCAAACTTACAAAGCGGTATACAGGAATATTAAACTAAAGTTAAATATATAATTTTTAAACGAAAGAGTTTCATATAATTGGAAGAATAATTTTTAGAGCAACAGTGAAATGCGGAATTAAATTAAAAGTGGGTCTCTCTCTATGGTCCGCCGTTCGAAAATAAATAACACAGTCATTCTAAAGGGTAGCTTTTGTTTTACAAAACGAATTTTTGCAAATAAATAAAATATTACCTATATCAGTGAGTGATTTACTATTTATTTATAATGATAATTTGAGAAATAAATATTTTTCTCCAAATTGCCTTCACAATTCTGTGGCTACAATTACACCTGCGGTTATTGAAAATCTATCATTCCATGAAATTCCATTAGGATCGATGAAGAACACATTCGGAGAGGCAATGGAAGAGCCTTCGATCGAGAAAGACTGTAATTGAGTAGCGACGTACGAAGGAGGGGCACGGCTTCCTTTGTACGAAGACAGTCGACTGCAAGCGTTGTAAAGTTGTGCCATGGATCCCGGCGAACAGCCGCTCGTAAATATGCACGTCGCTTCATGAATATGCATTGTTCGCGATGCATACGCGCCTATACGACGTTGCGGTTCTCTACCTGTACACCTTAAGACCCGACGAGTTTCGAACATCAAGCATACGAAATATGAGAGCCGCGTTCCGTAGTCCGTGGCTCGAAAAAATGAGGCCACCGGCGTCAGACGGTTCGCCGGTTAATTAACCAGCGAATTATTATCGAGAAAAAGGAAAATAAAGGGGATGATGTATTGCCTTATCAATCGCGAAACTGTCGGAAAGATAGGACGCCTTCCTCGTAGGCGAAGGCCACCCAGAGAAAGTCAACAGACGATCGGGCCCCCTGTGTAAATGAGAAATTTTTATCGGATCCCTCATCCGATCGGGCTTCCCAGGCGACGACGCCTGAAAATTCCGGCCACGATGGAGAGAAGCATGTTAAACTATTAGCTCTGTAAACGCTAAAAGCTACGATGAAAGCTCCGTTTCGCGGGACCGGGAAATTTCATTAGACCCGCTGATCCGTTCAAATGTTTAATCTGTCTGGATATAATCAGTCGGCTGATCGAAAAAGAGCAAAAGAAGGATGGTTTCGCTAAACGATCCTCCGATGAACTAGAACTGTGAATATAACAGATCCGATTTGGTTATTCTTATTGTTTAATCTTGGATTTAAATTAATCGGGAAAAGAAGATATAATTTTTCTTACGGCTTAGAAATGCGTATGTGTAACATATAAGACATGGCAGCTTTAAAATGAACCCTGAACCCAATTATGAGTTAATTTGTATTTGATTCATATTAGATTATCGAATAACTAAAAGGGAAAGGGTTAAAAAGATTTTAATGTATATTATAATATTAGCTCTTTGAACTCTGGAGATGCCATTATACATTTTTTTGTGAAACTTGTAATATTATTTTTATAAAAAACAATTCATTTTACCATAGTACATTAATTTACTTAATTTGTCTTAAGACAAATACAAGTTGACGCGCAATAACATCGAGTTCAAAGGGTTAAAAGTAATAATGTTATACATCTGGGTACAAATGATCCTATCGTTGCTTTTAAATTAACAACACCTTTCATCTTTCTACAGTGTTAAAATGATCTATTATCCTGAGACTTCCAAACTAGCTTTCCCCCTTAAGGTATTAGAATTCATTGATCCAAATTTTTGATCAATAACGTACACCTATATTATAGTTCCCTACACATAACGTCCACCTCTATTATTATACCATGTAGGTATACACGTTCCTGAATAAACATGATTTGCCCGCGCGCCACCAGGATTACATATCCTGCACCTTGACTCGGCGAGATGTGGAGCGTCTTAATCCATATGCATGCGAGTCCGAGGCGAGAATACCGACGTGGTCAATCGCTTCTTTTGTTCTTTTACACCGTTACGTGAAGAAACGTCCACGAGGTGTTCCCGTCGATCAGGGCCCGTTTTATGGATAAACGCCGAATACGGAGGAACGAGTTGGTAGCTCGTTTTTTCGAAGCTGTTAATACCGTGCTCGTACGCATGAATCATTTATGAACGATTCGAAATAACTCGGCTCGATGGAAATAGATCGGGAGGCCGAAGAAGCGCGTGGAGGAATGGAAATGCGTTATATAACGCTAAGAAGAGACTGTTCACCGGAAGTGAGTGTGTGTATGTACAATACGTACACACGCGAGCACGTCTTTCGCGTTGGCACGTAATCAATCGTCAATTATAGGAAACAACCCTGTGAATGATTATAGTCCCGAGCGAGTCTAGAAACTCTGGCTACTGGTTGATTATGCATACGAGTGTATTTTCGTTGCTCCTTGACGAAATTGAGATATATGATCGTTAAGATTCTCCTTTCGACACCTTTAACCCTTTGTTACCGAGATGAATTTTTGGCTTGAAAAGAAACGTTTCGGTCAATAAGAATATTTTTTTATCTGATGAAAAATGGCATAATGATAAAAATTGTTAATATTATATAAAATAAAGTTTATAATTACAAGTGAAGACAAATTTAAATATTATAAAATAAAAATACACGCAATCAAACCAAGTTTCACAGGGTTCCCTCCTTTCCCCGCGGGCGGTCCCAACGAGAATGACGATATCGGGGAGAAGGACTCGTACATATAGGTCTTTGGTCTCCCACTACTTGCATATAAACTACGTGGGAAAATTTGAATTGATATTCATTTAGTTATATACTATATATCATATAATTTTCGAAATCACTATTATGAAAATTCCTATTTTCCCTAGTAAAGCTTGGTTTGATAAAAAATGTACTTTTATTCGATACCGATAAAAAATGATTATATGCGATAATTTACCCTCCATTTCAAATTTATCTTTCCAAATTATTTTTAATCGAGAAATAAGTATACATTCTGATACTTTTGAAAACATTCTGAAACTTACAAGCAACGCGATGAATCGAAGAAACTCGACGCTCTAAAAACAAGCCACAAGCATCGGAGCTGATACAAATATATCCAGTCATGTAGATATTTAAGTGGCACGATGCATATTTATGTCCGAGCCGCGAAGACGAGGCAAGGAACGAAAGACAAACGGAACAGATTGGTTTCCGGCAGCACGGCGACCGAGGTGGCAGCTGCGAGGCTGGCCGTTTCGAGGCCTGGGTTTGTCACAGGAGGCAGGAAACGCTCGCACCCGTTAATAACCCAATTAAAATGGACAGGAAACGTACTCCTGCGCCGTTGGTCTGGCCGATGCCACACGACGCGACGCGTCGACAGCGTTACTATTATCGCCGCTATTACTGCCACTACAGGTGCTGCCGCATCCAAGGAAGACTTGTAAATGAAACTAGTTCACTAGACTATATTTTCTCAATGACCTCTAAATAAATAGATAAGACTAAAAAAAATACTATGTTCAAACACTAAGTTAATCTTCAATTAAAAAAATTTTTATAAATATTTATGTTACCTAATATGTATTGCTAATAATACAGATACCAATATCAAGGGATTATGATCGTTAAATTATCAGGAAATATGAGATAAAAGTTGAAACAATTATTACACAAAATAAATGAAATTCCATCGCGATAAAAAAAAAGATGATAAATCTTTATCTACCTTTGGAAAGCTTGATTATTACGCGGAAGAGTTTCAACATTTCCAACGTGCTTGATCGGTAATCGGAAATCAATAATGGTTGAAAAATGAAACATTCTAGAACCGGCAATCACGACTAATAGTTCGATCGAAATATTAACAGCGTTCGACGATACAGATACGATTCCCTGGACCAGTTCAAAGTCCCTGTATTTCGCATCGATTAGCGATTAATCAATTACGATAGTAGGTAGCCTTCGGACCCATCTCGTGGCCATAAATTCCCGATAATATCGGGAAGGATTAAAGCTCATCGTCAAAGCGAAGATAACTCGCGAAATATAATAGTCGGATCGATACGATCGGAATTCGAGGATCAAAACCTATCGCGTTTATAACGAACGACCGTGTAACCCGGGCCAGCTGGAACAACCAATTTCCTCCTTTAATCGAAAACGCGCAATTACACTCGATTACCTTTTTCCCGTGGAATAAACAATAATCGTGCAACCGTGTACCTGGGATTCGGTATCGGTCTTACCTGAAACAGAGAAACGAAGGAACAATTTAATACGATGATCAATCAGTTGAAACGAGGACGATACGAAAGGCGAATAAAAGGATATGATAAAACGAACACGAATAATTCAAGGTACCAAGGAAATACAATAATGATAAATCAATTCGTTTCAACTTGCAATTTGTCGTTTGTGAAATAAGAAACACAGTGTCGTTGTGATATAATTTGATGACATAACAGTACGACTAAATGCCACTTTTGGCACATCAATTTGAAGCTTAAAGTTCACTGAAAATAACTACGTAAAGTTTTCATTAAAATTTTTAATTTAAATTAATTAATTGTCTGAAAATTATATGTTATGGATTATTATATGATATACAATACGGTTCTCTGTCAATGATTCAATTTGTATTAAAATTATTAATAAAAAGAATATATAATTATTTTCAGCAATCTTTAAGCTGCAAATTGATATATCAGAAGTGCCATTTTGTAACACTTTTATGTCATCAAATTATGTCCACTTTTGTATATTTTAAAATCAGTCATTGTTTGTTGCAACTGGTAATCAGCCATTTTATATTAAGAATATTAATGAAACATTTATATAATCAATTTCAATGAACTTTAAGCTTCAGATTAGTATAGACTGAGTATTATTTTATGATACTTTTATGTCATTAAATCTTATCCGACTATTGATGTGTCCAAATCGAACATTTAATATTCGACGTAAAATGAAGTTCACCGTTACTAGAATGTCAAATGAAACGGCCATAAACGTTCGACAAATATGGACGAAGCAATTACCGATTTTCCAGTGAAACACGAGCAGAAATATCGGGAACGGAGGGCAAATCAGTTGCGCGTCATCCGGAACACGAACGGAGCGGATGAAAAGATGCGAACGTGTACGCAGGGAACCAGTAATTTGCCGTATCGATTGGCATCGATCTCGATCGCGTGAAATCGAAGGGATCGTAACCGTGGCCACGGTTAAATGAAAACAGCTACCGACGTCGTTGAAAATACACACTCTGTTACACGAAGGGGAGTTAGATCGTTTCGAAAAACCGACCCGTAAAGCATTAATTAGGTGACTTCCGCGCCGAAACTCGTCGGCCCTCGTATGCAACGAGGATACGCATAAATTTGTAAGCTGCGAGAAAGCAACGTGTACACCTCGATCGATCTCCCTTTCAGTATGCACGAGAATGATTCACGAAATTAATGTACCATACAATTACCTACTTGTACCATCAACTGACATGCGTCTTAATTACTCTCAAACAACGGACCATGAAGAGAGCCCCAATTTTAATTTAATTTTCTATTTCATATCATTTTTATTTTCTAAATTTTACAATCTTCTAATATATGAAATTCTTTCGTTATAGAATAATTGTCTTAAAATATTTATTATTAGCACAGTCCAGTGATAATTACGAAGCGGAACAGTTACTCTGTAATCAAAATTTCACTTATAAATCAGATACTTCGTTTCTTAAATTTATTCTTCGATAAAATACAATGTAGACAATCTTGTTCTCGCAAGAGAAAATCACATTTGCGGATTTATGCGAGCAGAACATTTTAATTCCCGCTCGAACGAGGAGTTTCATTAATTATAATACAATTTGAATCACAAAATGATCAGAAATGAAAGATTTAAAAATAAGCAATTTTAACATGATTGTAATCTTATTATGTTTGATAAAAATGTATAGAACAGAGAATATTCCACGTGCATTTGAAGGAATCTTTATCTTGGAATCCTTGAAACTATTCGCTTCCAAACACAGGGAGTCATTAATAAAGCTGTTCGCTATAATATACATCACAATCTCGTGGGCATTCTATTAAAGCCTTAATCGGACACAGTGAATTTATTGCGAGGCGAGAACGAGCAATCCGCGAGCAGTTTCACGAATAACTGTATAATTGCTGCGTAACGACGGTGTAATTGCCACTGGTTGTTAACTACGACACCGTGCGTCCATATAAATAACAAAGAAATCCCTTATCCGCACACCAGTTACAATCACGCGAACGTGGTGAGCGAAAAAGCTTTTGCCTCCTCTCGTTGGCAAATTATAATAATGGTTTAACCAACGGTTTACAGATTTCTGTCTCTCTAATGATACAATCTCTCAAAGGTATCAAGCAAAACACCCGAGGCTAAATAAAATAATGGAAATGATTACTATATCTGCAGGTGTTTCTAATTAACACATTGAAAATAACAAGAAGCAATTATTCAAATTGATGAATACTGTTAAAAATATTTTATTATTCAGAAAACTTGCATCGTAGAGGTTTAATGAATCTATTATAATTTGTCTGAATTAATCATATTCAGACCGAAACGTCTAGCAGAACTAAATAATATCAGGCATAATATTTATCCATTAAGTCTGATGAAAGAACAGACAGTAAAAGAGGAGAATAAAAAAAAACGGAAACGTACGAGGCAAAAGGAAGGTGTTCGAAAATAAATGAGCACGCGTCGTCGGGTCAGGAAGAGATCGGCACCGGTGATACGGTGTCTGGAATAAAACCATAATATTGGGAAAGAAAAATGTAAAACAGTGCCATTTAAATGCGTGTAACGAGAGGGTGTGCGTGGAAAAGAAAGGGTGACTCGTAGAAGGACAGGGGTATTCGCGAGGAGATCAGGGGTCACCGGACACGAGGCGATCGCGTGAGATTAAACCCTTTCATGTGTGATTCATGCCGGCAGGGAAAGTAAATGAGTGCAACTGCACCAGTACTTCTCCTTCTCTTTTTTTTTTCTTCTCCTTCTTCTTCAACCTCCTATCGGCGACCATGTTTCCCCCTTATTGCACCAACCCTTTCACTTTTTTTTCACGTGCAGCAATCGCGGCATTAACTTATCGCCGGTCACACGCATGCTGATCGAGTTAGGGGAACACAAACCCGTAGCCTTTTCTTCAGGATAAATTAACCGACGCTTTGTCTGTCACGGCTTTTCTATTGTTACAAAGCAGTCGTACTTTCACGAAATTAAGTAACTAAAAATTTCTCTAAAATAGTCCATTTCTAAGGGTGTACGGATACCCGAAAATTCGGGTCTGACTTAAGTCTGGAATTCTTTCCAAATTTAGGGGGGATCCTAAAAATTTGTCTAACGCCCAAAAATTCGGGTACCCGAGCCTCGGGGCGGATCGAGTCTGATTGTGCAGGACTCAGAAAGTTCGTCCAGCGCATATTCATTTGGATCCTGAAATCACGGGTACCCGAGTTGATATTTGCATCCCGAAATTACGGGTAACAAATTATGTTGGACGAACTTTCGAGGACCCGCCTGACCCGACTCGATCATTACCAGATCCGAAACTGGGGTACCCAAAAATTCGGGTACCAACACATTCATATTAATATCACTTAATATTCAATTTTTAATTTAAAGCGACGAAATTGATTTTCTACAATTTCAATGGCCAAATCACTGAGAACGAAGACGATGTAAAATTAAACGGTTTATTGGCGGGTATCGAAGCATAACTGAAAGCCGAAGAGCCGGCTTGAAAAGGCACTGCAGGAAGGCCATATAGGAGAGGCTCATTAGCCGTAGACAGTTGACAGGACAAAGGTGAATTGTTCTTTCCCTCTCTTGTTACCGATCCCCCTATCACCCTTCAGTCATCTGTCATCTACGAATTAAGGATCTTGCTTCTCGAGCTCGATGTCAGACAACGATCCAAATCAGGTAAAAGACACTGTCATCGTGCTTTGCTACCGATGTTCTTCCCGTCCCTCTCTTCTCCCTATTCTTATCTATTTTCTTTTTGTCCCTGATATATATATAAAGACGGTCTTCAAAGAAAAATAGATGAGATCTTTTCTTGTTTCTCTCACTGTGCTTTTTGTTTCTCATCTGATCCGTAGAGATATTATGACACCCCTTTGGTCAAAGCCATTTTAGTATTAAAATTTTCTACTTTACTAAATACTCAGAAATGTATAGTAGGATTTATCAAAAATTTACAACCCATTAAAGTTTATTCGAGCCGAGAAATGTCTTTCGATCGAGTGGAATGTACCTGTCGCGGTTGAAACAACGCCGCATATCGCGATTAAAATGTAAATCCGTGAAACAACACGAGCCATTGATAAAGCGTGACAATTTGCATTGTCAATAAACGGTAATGAACAATCTCGATCGTTTTCCATCCGTTAAAAAGCTATTTCATATAATATGGAACGATATGCTGCTCAACTTTTCAGTGAATTCGAGCCTCAAATTAGCATTATTACGAGTTCATTACTCTTTAAAATCTACTACTGTTGTGGTGTAATTAAATTTCACAGCTTGATAACGATGACTTTAAAGATTGCACTGCTTGTTGCGCTGAATTAGTATTCAACCCAAATCTATTTTATTAATCAAAACAGCGATAATTCTGATATTTTATAGCATTAATGGAAATGCATTGTGTGGCCAATTTCACCGCTTCTCTATGTGTTAATTAATTTAATTTAATTAGTTAAATGAACAGTAATAAAGGAGAAAGGAAATTATAAATAATAATGGATTTATACTGAATTTATGTATCAAAAATTTAACATATAACAGTTTTTAATTAAAATAAATACCATTTAAATTAATGAACTTTCTTATAGTACAATTTGGTAAGTAATTAGTCGTGATTCTGAAGCAATTACTTATCACGAAGCACTAAAACACGGTTGAATTTTACATTTTGAAATATTGAACAGATAACTTTCTAATTTATAACTGATCGACGTTCTCGCATTTATCGTGTACCATCGATATTCAACCACACCTGAACATTAATATATATCGTTCATTAACAGCTTCCAGCGCGTTCAAACATGCATATATTAATAAAATTTGCACGGCCATGTATCACCAACAACTGCGACGATTAAATTGCACCGTTTATCGAACGAGCCTTCCTTCAATTAATTACAGCATTAAACTTGACGTAATGGGATCAAATCTGTTCGATACGTTTGATTCATTACGTTTTCCTCATTATGTATTTTACACTCAAGCGGAAAGGGACGTCCATTCGGCAAACTAATTATTAAATCACACGAAGATACTAATTATAAGATCGAGTAGTTGGTTCACTTATGTAAATTACAGAAATTTAAAAAAATTATAAAAAAGGAATTATGACATTAACTTTTTATATTCTGTTTCAATTTGAATAGTAGTTTAATTATTATTCATTGATTTTGCGAAAATATTGCATTTTCTTACATAAAAGGCAACTAATCTTATAACTTGCAAATTTCGAAAAATATTTAATTCTCACAAGAATGACACACCTGCCGAATATTTATATTAAGTTCAAAATAAATATGCCCATTCATTCTTTTTTCTTTTAGATACCACGAAGAATGTTATTATTTTATAATACTTTTATGGACATTCTTAAATCAGACTTTCCAGGAAAGAAGGTGATACATATCCCGGGTTCTTGCCCTTCCCCATTGGGTTCCTCGGGTTCAAGAGTTCAGGGGTTGTGGGATTCCGGGGTCCCAGGAATCCTTGCCGTGGGCCTCCCCAATGGGGAATGAGAATAAAGGGGAAAAGGCCTCACATGTACATCTGTGCCCCCCCACCACTTGCGCGTAAATGTTTCCACGGGAAATTTGAACCAATAACTACATATTTACTATTCCTATTTCATTACATACTAAATTTTGTAATATTTAATAATTAAGAATCATATTATTTTGTTTCAAAATCAGTTTTAATATTAATATCGAGTGTACGTCGTCAAATCGTATAAGGCATTATCTAACATACAACATTTCAAACGCTACTTACTCGAAGGATACGAAATATTGTTCTCGTTAAACTCTCAGTATATTTCCATTCAACCAGACAACTATAACACGGCTACTTCAAAGATCAGACAGAATGGCAGTAAAATCTGTGCACAGTAGTCGGGATAAATCTAAATGACCGAACGGTTATAAATAAGAGGGCAGAAGACAAGGAATTTAGTGATCCTTGAGCAAATAGAGACTGACGGAAATTGAACTGAAGAAGAAAGGATGAGCCAATTCGTTTTCGTCTAGACACGCCAGCACCGAACTCCTAAGATAACCGGTGTCCAGTCTAATTTATCGACATTTTTCTTTTTATTTTGTCGGATCGACTCGAAGGCAGCAGACTGGAAAGAAGATCGCAAACGTTAGTCGGCCGGCTCATAATTTGTTCACAGTTATTTTTAGGACCGTTTCCAATCCCATCTCGTCGTGTCGACGTGAAGAGTGAGTTCTCGACGCCAGTGGCACCGTCACTTGTAACAGCGAACAACAAAAAGCGACCGTTCGACGACGAAACGAAAATAAATCCGTCGATGGTCCGCGCGAAGAGCCACGGAATTTCGAGACACGTGTGCAAACAGCACCGCTAACCTCGTTATTGTTCTTTTGCACGATTCCTCGTATGTACAATGGATTCTTTATTGTCAAAAGGATTCCATTTCGCTAGATGATATGACATTTGTAAGCCCTCAGCTTTATGAAGATTAAAAGAAATTAAAATAATAATCCATAATTCTCTTGCTCAATATTCGTATCAGGAAAATAAAGAAAAACGATAAAAATTCCTACCTAAATGTTATTTTAACCCTTTCTTGTCTAATTTATTACAATTACACGAATCTACAAAACTAAACGGCATGTAATTATGATAGATTAATATAATTACAATAAATGATCGATGACCACCTGTCCGACCACCTTATCTACTCGTCTGACAATCACCAATCCCGTCCAATTACAAGATTGCCCCCGAAGAAAGTTATATCCACGGGCAGCAAAAAAATGCTATTGCAGATGAGAAAAAGGGGAAAGAAAAAAAAAAGGAGGTTGGTGAATGGAGAACGGTTTGGAAGAGGGTCGCGACTAGTCCGTCACGTGGCGCAAAAAAAGGCCAACTGTTTCTTTGAAGATGAATCGTTCGGGGACACTTGTCGAGTGGAACGTCTTCTCCCGTGAGATTAAACCTTGCTTTGCCCTTCTTCTTCTGTCCCGTCGCCGCCTCGTTCGGCACAAAGGACGGGAAACTCGTCCCGGCTGTGATAATGGTCCAGCGCATCTCGCCGATAAATCTCATTGTATTAAGGCCTTCTGCTCGACCGAAGTTTCTTCGGCCCTTCTGTGACCACGTCCTCCCTCGACACGTGTCTCCAGCTGCACCTTCACTCCTCTTGAGTTATTGCACATGTACGACAACCACGTCCTTATGCGACATCATCCTCGATTCGATTCATTCAACGTACCTGTCACTTTCATTTTTCCTTTTTTTGGGAATAATTTTTGGGACACAAAAAGTAATGTTTCGCAATTTCAACTACCAGCCAGATTATAAGATAAATTATTAAATTCATTCAGAAATCTATCCTAATATCACCCATACTTATCAAAGTCTGTGTTATTTTACCAGCGCTGCACAATATTTGCGATAATCTTATAAATAAAAAATCTGGCAACATTGTGGTCTATTTTTTTTTAAATTATGATATGAACCTCTAACTCGATATCATTTATTCTCATAAAAATCTGCCCCAATAACATGGGTATTCCAGCAATTGAATCGGATCGGGTCGGGTCAATTATTTATCAATCAGGGAATTATTTATTAATCGACTTCAGTAATCTCATAAACGACCTAACTTACTATACAGAATTGGAAATAAACTTTTTCAAATAGCAAAAAGGTAGTAAAGTATCACTTCTGAAAGGAATCTTTTCATCTTTTCGGAAGAATAATATTCATAGCTGAAGAAAAGGGAAGATAAACGACAGGTCTATATTGTACGAAGATGTTTTATGTACACAAAGAATCTGTCCCATGTGGACGGAAAAAGGAATTCTCTTAGAGGCGCAAAACCCTCTGGTTTTCTTTGCTGAAAGTTTCACTGTGTGAAGAGTATCCCAAGGGTTCTGTAAAAGGTGGAAACTTCACCCCTTCTCTCTGAACAATTGATACACACCGAAAAGGAAATCGCCCTCTTTTAAACTTTCCTTCAACGATTGACCACGTCGTGAAGACAATTTGGAAAAATACCATGAATCATAGAGATCTTTCGTAATTTGTCAATAAATTTATAAAGGATATTCGAATTTCTGATATAAATGAAACTGTACTGAAACTGATATAACACAATTTAACACATAATAAAAAATAATAAAATGTATAATATTTCTTATTTTAAATAAACATTCTACTTATCATTAAATATTAAATGCAAAATTAATTCGAATCGTTAGAGTATCCATACCTTATACAAACAGGACAGCAAAGGGTTAAACTTACAATGAAACATCTAATAGTTGTCTACAAATAGACGAGTAGAACCGATAAGGGTGGTTATTCAGTGCTAGAACATCAATTCACCGTTAAAGTGTACACAGACAAGATAGAGACAGACAAGCCTAGCCAAGCCAAGCACTCCTGTCATTATATCGTTTGTTCGCGTTTCAACAGCCAGCAATTTGCATCTCTGACATTCTATGTTTCGCAAATTACTAGAAAGAGCGTGGGAGAGTAGAAGGGAAGGGGGATTGGTTTTTCGTTCGCTCGTAGCCCGGTCGGAAACAATTCATAACCCTGGTGCTGATCGACGCCAGGCGTCGGCGACGATAAGCACTGCCGACGGGCACTGATACAGCCACGGGTGATAGTACCGATAAGAACGACCAGTCCACGTGCGTTCGGTGCACGGTGCAGCCGGCAATGCGTCACGATAACTCACCCCCGTGCTTCTTTTCCCATTGTGTGGCCGGTCATAACGGCGTTGTCGCGTGAACTTTATTTCGATCGTGATACAGCCGCCTTTCGAAGAAAACATTGCGGTACGCTCGACGACGATAAAGCAAGAGTCGAGTATTTATTCTTTGGATAGAACGTTTTGGAATAAAAATTTTGGATAAAAGCACTTGTCGCGATCGTGCTAAACGTTGCGATTTATCGTCACGTGAAAACGTTACCCTTAGGTAGATAATACCATACACTTTGCGCTAGCGCCGATTAATCACGGCTAGCATCTCGCATTATTATGCTTAACAGCTTCTGTGCTCGTTAAAAAGCCCATTTTACGTGGCGGTCGTTGAACAGGGTGAAAAAGAAGGTGGTAGATGGGAAAAGCGGAAGACAGCTGGGTGCTAGGTGCGTGTCGCGTGCGGCAAAGCGCGCGACAACAGCTCGCGTCGCTTGGGTAAGCACATTAGTCCCGACAACCGTAATTAAAACTGTTACGTGACAACGCTTGCTCCTGCTATCGTACCGTTTCCATCGTTCTCTAATAACGATATTTTCTCGTGCGCGACACCGTCGCATCTGCGGTGCGATTTATGGGAAACGGCTACTGCTGACAGACAACCCTCCCGCGTACGCGATCGGAATCCTCTTAATGGCCAACAGGATTTCGCGAACGGGAAAAATGCCCGTTTGGAAAACAGTAACTGCGTTGGAATACAAGCGAAGTCGATAAGTAACGTAGCGATTCGATCGTGCAACCATGGAAAAGCGAACCCCTTTGAAACTGATGCACATTTTTTTTTTATTTTTTTTTTTTTTTTTATTTGATATAGAACTCGACAGCTTTTGACGAAATATATTTCCGATGGCTGGTCGGTTCAGGAATTCGGGAAATTTTGAGGAAAATATTGAACGAGACACGAAAATTTTTACTCGATTCTGAAATTTTTATATCCGATATTTGACTGTTGATTGATATATTGTAGCTTTTAAATTTGGTAGTATTTCTATCTTTATATTATTCACCTTTTTTTATAGCAATTAAACTAATCTTAAAATTTACTATGCTCCAAAGTGTATGAGTACCATATCTGTTGTATCAAAGTTGAGCATTATTTCAAATAATCTTCTGCACAAATTTCGACTAAAACGAAGATATTCGAGTAATTAAAATAATAACTAATTAAAAATTCAAATAATTATTTAAAAATAATAGAAAAAATCAAACTATGTTTGAAATAATTTGCTTTCATTCGAGATTTTTATTCAAAAATCTACAAATAATTTCTCATTCAGTGAAAAAATTATTTCTGATTTTTCAATATGTTCATTTTATTCAGAATATACTAATTTTTATGTAATAGTTATTCAAAAAGAGACAAATTATCAGTGAAAAAAAAAATGTTGAAAACCAAGGATTTGAACCGTGGATCTCTAGATTGCGAATTGTATGTGTGAGTTTGTCATACTTCAGAATGTAAGGAGTAACTAACTGTAATTGTTAATATCTTTTAAACAATTAGCCGTCTGCCCACAAAACGGGGAATAGGCGTGTTCAGCTCGACGAGCTCTACAAGCTGGCAAAGTTTCATTAATAAGTGAGTGTAACACTTGGGTAGTTCTCCTTGTAAGACAACCGCGCGTTATTTGTATATGTATTGAGAAAGTACCATCGCGAACAGACATCGCAAGCTCTTTAATTACTTTGTATTTCAAATATAAACAGTTTAATTTTGTTCGTTGTTGTTATTATTCGTAATGGAAAGTGCGAGCACCACTCCCTGGCGCAACAATACATTCAACATTAAGAGAGAGTTCAAAAACAAACGGTTTAATTTTTAACCGTTTAAATTAATTATCAACACTTTATTTTACGAAAGAAATATCTACGTAACAAACATTCAAGATAAAGATTGAAATTTCCGATTTCAGAATAATTTTCCTTTAACAGTGGAACACGAGGTTCTGTTGAACAACAGCAACACGCTAGCGTGATTCACGGCACCTGGGCTTTGCACCCTGTGCATTCGCCGCAAGCGTTAATGCCACATTAGCAGCTCACTTTTCCCGGAGTTAATGTACCAGCAAATTCGCATTTAAAGTATCCATTCACTGACGTAGACGCCGTAGTCGGTTCATGCTTGAATACTGTTTAAAACGACGCAATCTATGCAGACGTTCGAAGTGGAAAAAAAATCCCAACATTCGACAATTTGTTGCCGAGGAAATTGCCAATGGTAAATTCCTTTGCCACTTAATCAGCCGGTAAATTGTTGAACCGCGTTCCCGATTCAAAAGTTGCGATTGGTTTTCTACCTTTTTTTTTCTCCGATTGAAAACTCAAAGCCGGGTTCTGATACAATCCGTTGCGTGGCTTTCTAGTTTTCTCTTTGTACGATCATGAAACTGGTACGGGAAAAAGGGTTTTCAAACTGTTAATTTCTTGGTATTTTAATACTCTTTTAGAGAGAGGGAGGAACTTTCAGATAAAAGTCAAAAACATGACAGGTAAATTGGGTTTAAGCTTTTAAAGCATTCTTTTGAGCTCAACTGCTATTTGTACTAATTGTAATTAATTAACAAAACTTTTTAATGAACCATTTAATCTTCTCATCTTTTTTATATTTGGAATTAAAATTAAAAATTCTCATGCAAAAAGGAAATAATATTTACCAAAAGAGCTTCTTTTGGTAGCTTACATTTAATTTAAAAAAGAAAAATGAACTGTGCAAAAATGTTCACTTTTATTATGTCATATTTTTTCTATCTCGCAATAAAAGATTGCAAGTGGGAAGATATTGCGCGAAGAGATACAGCTCCGAAATAATTAATAACAAATTCTGTAATGTATAAAAGCAACATAACTGACGTAACTGCAATATGATACAACCAGTTTCACTAATCATACAAAGTTTACTTTGCGATGCATGTTTCAAGCCACGTATGCTGCGTAGATATATCTTATATAATACACCGTCACAATAATTAACGTGAGTACATACGGAACGGAATCATAGATGTAACGTTGAATCTCGATTATCTGACTAATTGGATGACGTGCAACCCGAATGATCAAACATTTGATTAATCAGTTCCGTAATCAGGATTTTAACGTTTGCCCTGTTTATTCTGTTACATAAATAAGAGATTATACGAGGGAATGACAGCATAAATATTGAAAAATCTATTGAGTTACGAAACTGCATTAGGGAAAATGTGGAAATGATTTTTTATTTTAATTTTCTTTAGAAAAATTTCAATTTTCGACTATATTTAGCTTCATCATGGTGAATTAGTTTTATAATTTACAGTTAATTAAAAAAAATTTTTCATTCTGTAAAAAAAAGATGATGGCCTTGAAATGTCTTTGAAATAGGGGTGTATAAGAAAATCCATTATTACCAATATTTTTCTGATAATATTTGATTGTCACACTTTATATGCCCCAGCCTGCACGAAAGAATCACTTCGTTTTACAGCAAATATATCGATCGAATAAAGATTCTTGCAAACAGTATCATTTATATTCGATCCAGGCTCGTAATAAGATATAGCAAAAAAGGAAAATGAGAAGTGTAGAGAGTAATAATTTATCCACGTAAAAGGTATCGCCTCTGGCGTTTGGTAAATGTTCGCCGATAGGTCACGCCTGTCCAAATGAGAGGCGAAAACATGGCGTAAGGCCACGTTCGCATGCAGCAGAGCCAGGTAAATTGATCGGAGACACGTTAAGCGACACGATCAAACGTCTGGGAAGCCGATATTTTCGCTCGTTACGAATTATGCGCCGATTGCGTTACCCTGGGCCACTTTTGTTGCTTCAAATTACGAGGCCCGTACGTTAATTTCATTATTACCTACGGCCTGTTATTCGCGGGCAATTGCGGTTCGTGCAGCAATATTCGATCAGCTTGCATGAATCAGGGAGCAGCATGGCAGTGAGCGTGTGACTAAACCGGTACTAAAGAATTTTTCGTTCGTGGGAGACATTTTCTGCTGTCTGATCGAATTAACACGTTACCGTCTGTTACGGGTTTATTCGAGGACTCCCTCTGGGATCAGGTGAAAGGATAATGCTGGAAATTGACCAATATTGGACCTCGCGATCGGGGAAAGAATTTCAAAACGATATGTTTTTACAGATATGAAAAGTTGCGTAATTATTTACTTGGAAGGCGATGAGAAAGTTGTAAAAAATACGTGTAATAAATTTAATTAAAAAAGTTTACCATCATTTAATCCAAAATTGAAAGCAAATGTTTATTTTCAATTTTATTAATTACCTTTATACCGGCTTATGTATCCTGGATTTCAGATTATCATTTCGAGAGGAGATTCAAATGTTTACCCTCGAATAATCTTTCTCGTTAAATTGTTTAAGCTGTTCAAAGTTTGTAATAGAAATATACTATCGAACGATGGAATTTTGGGGCGGTGGCTACTTTCGATACGAGTTTGGAAGCCTTTCACTGATAGATTACACAATGTTAATCGTACAGTTCGAACATAATGCAAATGGGCCGAGGTTGAAAAGGGTCGCTTAATTAGACATTTGTAAATCGAGGCTGATAAGGTTGTATAGCCGCTAATTAGCTAGGCTTGTGTAACAAGTTCGACCACCGAAACTCCATTTCACACCTTGTACTATTTGAACCGAAATCCTAAAACACGATCAATCTTTTGAAAACCAATATTTTATTATATTGAAGATTTTATTAAAATGAAGATTTATTGGAACTGTAATTATTAAGAATAAGAGTAGCTAATTTTCAAATTTTAACAGCAATATCTTGATTTTAAATCCCTTTTAATATCAACATCATCAAAATAACAATTTCCAAAATTTCTCCTTTCCTTATAATGCCACATTCCCTAAGGGAAACCACTTTGCTCGACACTGTACCTTGTACATCAATCTGTCGTTCGGAAACAACACACGTTTAAGAATCCTGAAAACTGGCCATTATTAGTTCGAATTCGTGATTGAACGAAAAGACGAAGAAGAAGTAGATCAAAAAAGAGGGGACCTTCGAAATCCCAATTACACTTTCGGTCCCGAAGCAAACGGGCCAAGAATCTTCGAATTTTATTGGCAGAATGCGGTGGTTCGCGAAGAAGGGGCTGCGAGAACCTGACGAAATAAAGAAAAGGAAAATAAAAGAAAAATGGTCGCAGGAGGCGCTGCAACGGCGAATTGCTGTGCCCCACCTGTATAATGACGGTGTTCTCCGTTCCTGAAGAGAGGAATGTCGTGCAATTACGGTCGGTGGCCCTCCGCGATTGCTTGTACGTCGAATGACTTAAGCGGCATTTAGTGGTTTTCGGTGTCACAGCCGTGCTTCGCGGAAAAGAAAAAAGAAGTTACACGAGATAGTAATCGGTGAACGACGAGCAAATTGCTCCTTTCACGGCCTGTCTGATGGGATTACCTGATCCGCGAATAATCAGCATAGTTACGGAAGCCTTTGAGACCCGGTCGAAGGAACAATGCCATTTCGAAGTCGAACGAACGAGAGCGAAAAAGGATTCCAGATGACATTTTGATAAAGTCAAAGAATCCTTTCACTCGTGTAACGTTAACGGGCAAAGTTGAGACGTTAATTGAAACGTTAGATTTGGAATTATTATTTGGAAATAATTACACGTGAAAGTTTTGACAATTTTCTTTCTTTTAAAAAAGATATTTTTCAACGAGCAATATTCATTATTCCTGAATATTAAAGAATAATCAATCTGTAAAGCAAATATGTGCATGAATTGCGATCTCCATTCAACTGTACGGTATTCCGAAACTCTCCATGAAATATCGGGGAATGGAAGTTATTTTAATCGAACCGCTACGTTGCAGCACGCAAAAATATTACTCTGTCTAAATGCTGGTGAAAAAAGATTATCGAAACTCGACACGTCCGACCGCCGATTGGATTTTTCATCAAAAAATCACGGCATGATATTGAAGTCTGACAGAAAAATGACACCTCGACGTACAAATTGTAATTTATCGACAGGTACTAAATTTGAAAATTTTTTTATAAATTTTACGTATACATTTTCTACATTTCGATAGCTGAATTAAAATAACCCTGCATCCACTATGCAAGGGTTAAATCAAGTGATTTGACGCGAAAACAATTTTTTTTTTTTTAATTTAGTTCCTTTGTTGTCGAAAAGCACACTTATAACAAAGATTTTATAATTTCCATAAAACGAAGCATGGCATTCGGGATTCAACCTAAATCATCACCGCCCACTTGCTGGTATCAAAGGAAAGATATCCAAGCATCATCGTCCATTTCCTACGATAACTCAGTGGCCATCAGACAATATCCACGGTGGTATAAAATCGCAGGAAGTCGGATCTCTTCTCCGCGAGAGCAGCAGCTTTAAAGATAACGTCGGTATTCGAAATCATCGCCGGAATAATGAAGTCTTCTGGTCAAGTTCGTGTTATCCGGTGAAATGCGAGGTAGCTTAGCGTACAATGGCGCGATAAATCTCTGGCCAGGCTCAATCATGCCACTAACGATCTTCTTGGACAATTTCCTGGGAGTACGTGAAACTCATTCGAACGTACGAGAGCGCGGGTTAAATCCGCCGCATAAATTACCAACGTCCGGCCCGTTGTACACCCTTTTACACCGCGCTACCTACGTTTTACAACGTCGAAAGGACGTAAAGTCTCCGCGGCGAAATAACTTCTCGAACGGGCTCCGGTACCGGCGTAATTAATGCCGGCCACGTCGATAAGTTTCGCTCCGGGTCTGCCGGAAGAAACGACCGCGAACGGTACCTGGGGGGGTTAGGGGATGGTGAAACGAGAGGAAGGTGCAATCGAGTTCGAAGAAGTATAATGCGAAAAACGTGCATTAAAAAGGGGAGAAAATAGCGGGAAAGAGAGAAAGTCCAGGGAGTAAGTAAATTAAGAAAGCTTCCAGGGATGGAGGAAACGAACGGAGAGTTCAATGGAGGGAAAACTGGAGACCGGTGTTTTTTAATCGTCTAATTGAACAGCTCTTTTCACTGATACTTGGGCAAACAGAGAACGATACTGGCGATTGATACTGCATTGGAAACGCTTTTAGATAATTTCTTTGTTTTCTTAATGAATGGGGTGGGAGGTGTTTTGTATCTTCCTATATAATGATGATAGGTGAAATAAGAATATATTTTTTAACATCATTAAATAGGAAAATACAAATCTTCCTGAGATGTTTGAATTTTGGAGGCACTAGACTTAAACCTTTGACTGCTGAATTCTCAAGACAAACGTTCTGCATGTACGAAATAGAAATCAAGTCAATAACACCCATGGTTTTTTTTCTTGATCCCATCATTATAATCTGATAACATATGACGCGTAATTAGTAATATGCATTGATACGTTTTATTTGATTATAATTAAAATATACGTTCAAAGGGTTAAATTCCTCCTTTGCAATTTTCAATCCGGCCAGCGTCTTCCTTTCATATGAAGAATGAAACCTAATTTAAGACATACATCCATCCTTTATTTCGGCAACAGCCAAGATACATTTCAGCAAAAATACCTCGATAAAATTAGTAATTTAAAATAATGTACTAGAAACCAATCATTTTAACCGACTTATATTTTGATAGTTCTAGTGTTAAATAATCCAAGTTCGAATTCATTTCAGAATATAATCAAACGAGCCTCCGCGATGATGTACCGGTTGACCAGAGTGTAAAGTAAACTGGAACAAGCCCCAGTTCGATCATCGGCTACAGAAAGCCCTGTCCGCGAAGCGGAGGCAATAACAAAGGACCAGGCGAAGAATGATGAAAAAGAGAAGGAAGGAGAAACGAGGTAGAAAGACAATGAAAGATAGGAATGGAGAGCGTGTAGCATGCGAGTCAGTCAAAGTCAACGACCCACGTGCCGCGAGAGAAGCTGGCCAACGTGGGCAGAGACTAATGGGAAGATATATACCGGCGGCCGAACGTGGATGGATAGACGTAGGTATTACCGGCATCAGTATCATCTGGCACATCGAACACTTACGCTAGAAAGAGAGAGAAATAGAGGCCACGTTACACACGCGTGGGCGTAGCTCGTTTCGCTTCCATAAAATAGCCTTCGAAGGTTCGCAGGCCGAATGTTTCTGCGGTTCAACCTCGTGGGCACACGCTGTATTACTACCGATCCCTGTTACCTTAACACTGACAATGAAACCAGCACGTGTTGCTTCGACCAACACCATCAGAGAACCCCGCCAGAGATACGTGAGAGACACGTTGCGAAGTCGTTAATGTTTTACGAGCTTCTCGCCTATTAGCTATCTGGATACATTCTGATCGGTAGTAAAATTTAAAAAAAAAAAAAAATAAAAAACGATCTTGTGCGCTATTATAGTCAGGTTTACTGATTTTTAGACTTTCGAGTGAAGTAGCTGTATCAGTTTATTGATATTGGCAACGAGATACGTTGATTGATTTTATGGGTACTGGTGTTGATTAGGGTGATTATAATCACTTCGTAACTAATCTTCTTAGTTAAAATAATAACGCTAATGACACAGAGTCGTGTTTAGATTCTAAACATACAAATGAAATTCGGAAATCTTCTCTTATAAATTTTTAAAAATCTAAATTTAGAAATCGAAGTCTACAGTAATGACAAATATTCTTTTCCACTGAAACCTGGGCACGTGCCTAGTTTGTCTAGAAATAAACGCGGCTCTGTTATGATAATATTATTAATTTCTTTTTCATTTTTAAATTCATAAGAATGAAATGTTCAGTCGTTAAATTTAATCTATTATATGCATATTATAATTCTAATTAAATTTTAAGTAATATAATGATTGACAGTAAGATATCAAAGCAAATGAATACATCGTTACAATAAAACATTCACAAAAGCGTGATTGTAAGGCTTTATGTATTTCTACCATGGATGTAATTGATTCATGGGAACTGATTAAACGATTCCACGAATCATTTACGTGCAACTAAACGCGAGCGTGCAATGAAGTAGTAACTAAACACAAAGCACAGGCAAACGATTGAAGAGTGCCGTAAGGAAATTGTAGGGAACAATTTTTTCGAAGTTCAGAGATTAAACAAGCCTGGGCATTGTTTCCCATTCGATACCACCCACTGAATGGATGTTTCCATCCTGGTTTACAGGAAAAAATATCCACCCACGCGACACTAACAGGCACCGGGGTGCTAATCGAGCATGGTCTTGTGACAAGCCGACCGCGAATCAACTTCGCGTGTCTGATTCTTTATGGCTGAATCGGTTTCAAACATTCTCCAAAAAGCATTTGTCGCGAATAAAATACCGAAAAAAATAACGAAACAATTTGTAAATAATAAATTAATGTTACAGAGATTATTTGAGAATTACTAATTATTAATTGATTTTATTAATGTTAGAAAATTAATGATTTTTATTTCTAAAGAATGTAATATAATAAATATATGTATATATAAAATAAGCAAAATTAGTTTTATTAAATAAAAAGACGAATCCCTTCAAATATCTCGTGCACCAAAAACAAGATATAGGTAATTGGTAAGTTAACGATAGGTTGTCGAGCAAAAGATTATATTAAACGCCAAAAAACTATACTTAAATACACTAAAATTCATTAAAAGCCCACCAAAGCTGTAAGAGGTCATTATCCGAAAAATCTGGATACCCTATTACCTTGTATATCTTTATTTCTGTCCGTGACTCGAACAAATTGTGTAACAGGGACGTTTTGACAAGCAAGAGTCGTCAGAAGATTGCAGACGATTGGAGGGTACTCGACAATTATCGTCAGACCTCCGAGCTTCTCCTCGGAGCGGATTCTCCGAGCGGAGACGAACCGAAAACGGAGCTACGAAATTACCAAGCGGTGTACATGGTAGAGCTAATTGAAAATAATTGGTCGTTTGGTTATGCGCGGCTTGAGACACGAAGCAAGCATAAATCTCTGATAATTTGTCGTATAAAGAGGATACGGATAATGACGTGTGTCTGGTTGTTCGTAGAAGGTCGAGCAAAGCGAAGACAAATTAAAACTGAGTTAAAGATGAAGGAAATCGAGAGAAATCGATTTGTTTAACGAGCGGAAATGTATTTTCGTTTCGTAAACGAGCGACACCGTGACGATGAGTTTGAAGGCGTGAATAATTGAAAATGAGAAATGATTGATGATTCCGAACGATATCCGGTTGGAAATAATAATGGAGAATAATACAGAGACTTTCTTCCTTTGTGAATTCAATGAGAACATGTGCGATTAAATCAGGCTTCTCCAGGGAAGATGGCGATATAGAGAAAATTTTCAAAATTCTAATTCTAATTATTAATATTAAATATCCTCCTCACTTTCTAAATTTAGGTTTCTTTGTTAATTATTCTTTTCTTCTCGCTTCAGTTATTAGTCTAATTATTATTAATTATTATTACCTTTTATCCATAGAATAGATAATCGAGCAATCATGTATCTGGGTATTTGAAATTCGGTATCGTTCTTACCTGAAACAGAAACAAATGAACAATTTAAGTAAACAAATATGAAAAATATCAACATTTTGACCGGTTAGTAGCTCTACTGTATACGATAATATTGCATGTTTCAATGAAATTAAAGTGGCTGTTGAATGCACGAGATTCGTGCACTTAAAAAGGACAAGTAGATTTTTCATATAAGAGTATTTATCTCTGCACTGTTATCTTAACATGTAAGGTAACAAGGAAAAGTTTATTATTATATGGAAATCAGATCATCGCATTAATGCGGGAAAAAGATATAATCACAGGAAGTTACACGTTAACAAACCGTGCTATGTTTTTTTCTCAACCACTGTATTTTCATTTTCATACATATATGTAAAGAGCAATAAAATTTATCAACCATTACAGTTGCGTGAATGCATTCGTGCTGTTTTTTCTTAGATTAGTTTATGTAAAAAATATAAATAAACAAATGTAAGAAATATTCAAATGTAGATTATATCAAAAAAGTAATATCACTCTATGATATCAAATAGTTAAAAAAATGTCTTTTTTAAAATACTATTATAATTTTCCTTTAATTAATCGAGTATACGTATCTAATTTAAAAGGGGCGATCTCCTGCAACCCCACCTGGTAAACTTGCGATCAACATTTTCATACACAAGAAAATTAAAATCAACCACCATGGTTCGAATTCTGACACGTATCAACCTCGAGAACCACGTATAATTTTATCATCCGGATACGGGATGAAGAAAAATGAAAATCCGCAAAAAAACCGCGAAGCACCACCCGGACGACCAAGGCGGTCGCGTTTCCCTTAAAACCGCGTTAGAAAAGAAAAAAAAAAATTCCCGCTTCCCGCGTCGCTGGTAAACGATTATCCTCTTTGGTTTGCTAGCTCGAATATTATTCGGCCGATTATCGTGGCAAGCATCCTGGTCGTGGAACTCGCGCCTTCATAAAGCAAGCTGCGAGAAAACGAGCAGGCTGGATGGATTAAACGCGATAATCGGTCCGATAAGAATTTAATTAACGCGTTATATATCTGGCAACACGATACACACGAGCAACCGTAGTTCGCTTGTAACCGCTTAGAAAAGATACCACCGAGATTCTGCACGGCCTGGCATGCGTGTCCTGCGGCCGTGTAAAATATCACATGCTCTTGCTTTTCTACCGACCATCCCGTTCCCCGGCCTGTCTTTCTCTTTTCCTTACCTCGCCTCTTATCGGGCGAAAGATATCGGACCTGGCATTACCATATTATCTTCAATTCACACCTCTCTCGCCTATGGACACCAACGGTAGCTGTGACCGATACCGATCGGTCCGCAAAAAGCATTTATAATAGCTGGCAATTAAAAACAGGCCCGTTTGTTCAACAGCGTCGCACCTCTCTTACTTTATGGACTCGTTACTCGATTATATTGCGCCATACCGGCTTTCTGCTCTCGGCTGTTCGATTTAAGAACGATCTCGACACTCGATACTCGAACTTATGCTGACTAGAGATTTGTTTACTGTTGAGAATACTTTTGCCTCAAATTGATTGAAAAATTCATTTTTAGAATTTTATTTTAAAAAAATGTAATACATTGGCAACAGAAAATTATCGATATTTATTTATACATAAAAATATTTCATTTTATTTAGTATCTCTGTTTTAAATATAGTCATATGTTTTCGTTTATAGAATTTAATATCCATCTTACGATAGATTCGAATTATGTGCAAAACTTTCATTTCCTCGTTTTATTACTTGAACATATTACCCGTGTGAGGAATTTAACAGAGGTATAAAATGATCGTTTGAGAGCTATTTTATTACGTTAATAAATGATAATTGTTCGTGCTTACGTACAGTTGAGTAACGTTTATAGCAATCTGTCTCTTGAATTCTACAATCATAATGCATGTGCATATGTATACTTCGGAAGAAGTACCTGTGTTTTGTGTGAAAATTTACATTCCAGGACTATAACTGCATGGATGATTGTTTGAATAAAATTCTTGGAAAAGTGAATACATAGTGTAGAATCTAAAAGCCTAATTTTGTTGAATATATTAAATTATATAATGAAATTATATAACTTCCCTTTTTCAAAAAATTAAAAAAATTAAGATGTACTATTATACATTATCCTAACTTTACTTTTTGTCATATATTTTTTAAGAATATATAAAATGGAAGATTTAATATTGTTTTTTATTTTTATATTCAGGAATGTTGATTTCCATTACGTTTGCTAATTTTACTTTTTTTAGAAGACAATATCTCAATAATTCAAAATTTAAATCTAGAATAAAAAATTCTGATTGATGAAATAAGGAATTGAATTGTATCTGAAAAATGAATGATTTATTGCAATTTATCCCAGTAATTCAGCAAGGAAAGTTCAAAGATAAACGAAGAGTTGATCGTGTTTTAGACATGGAATTTCATCTCAATCAGACGGAATATGAATAACAGACGATGTGGGCTGTGCTCCAAGAATGAAGTTACCAGGCCGGATGTGCATGCAGTATGCAGAGATATATCATACGTACATTCATGCGTGACACGCAAATCATCGGGTTTATACAGATTATTTGGAATATGAATCATCGTAACCACAGAAATTTCAGGAATTGATTATTAATGGCTTGAATAAGTATACCTCAACCCTTTGTTAATCGATTTGTAATCCATGTCTGTGGTCATTTCAATTGATACATTATTAGTGTCTGTAATTATCTCCATTTAAATATTTTTACTTTATCATTCTGGAGGAATTGAAATTATTTTGGAAATTTCGAATTCAGAAAGCCTTTAATGTTTAATTGCAATCGATGCACCATTCTACACGTTTCATACATCTGGGTGATGATTAGAGGTATGCGGTTACTAAAGATACAAAATTCGGGTACCCGAGCTGAACCGAGGTTCGAGTCGAATTCGACGCGGAAAATTTATCTATCATATCAATTTATTCGAGTACCCATAATTTCGGGTTCTGAATTGATATTCGGTTTCTGAAATGACGAGTAACCGAATGTACTAGACAAACTTCCACGGTCTCGCCCGATCTTGAGAAAAATTTCCAACACGAATAGTCGGGTTGTTGATCCCGCACACCCCTAATCATAATCGACCCGCTACTATCATTCGAAAATTAATTATTATAGTGTCACTCAAATGTCACTGTCTCGACTCGAGGTAAAATTTAAAACTGGCTCCTTAATGATCCAGCATCCGTCGATTTAAAAGCGCCTACCAATTAGCCTGCAGACTTTTATCAAATTCTCCATCTGTGAATGCATCATTGCATCGGCGAAGAAAAAACTTCTGCAACGACTTTATTGCAAGCTAAGCACGTATCTCCGGTGCTCCTTACAAATTACCGAACCGCTGGCAATCAGAACCCGTTCGTAGAACGCAAACATCCAAGATATTCGTATCTTCTCCTCGCTCGAACGTATTACATTATAATCAAGGAAGACGAAGTATCATCAGTGCATCAATGGCAATTTCGCATGATCAGCGGCAATACTCGCGACAGCTATTTATCATTTGAAAAAAGGAAACAATCCACGCTACCATTTACCGTGAGTGAATCTGAAAAGGCTCGGTTAAGGATCATTTTTGACGAAAGTACATACCTCGCGGACGATCGTTCGAGGCGAGCCTTGAACCGCTCAATTATCGAACACCTAAAACGGCTCGATCGTACTGAAGGCAAGGACAGAAAAGAATATACGGGCGACAATTCTCCGTAACGATAATTGAACTGAAGTAAACACGACGATCAGAAGGCAATTGGGGGACAAACAAGTGCCTGTTGTACGGCTACAATCTCGTGCAATTTAGACTTTAGTTACGGAGAATTGTCGAGGAACAAATGTCCAGTCACTTGTCTTATTTCTTCATATCCTTTACCTGTAAAGGTAGAAGGTACTCTGAAGTATCTGCCCAATACTTTCAAGTATCCTAAGTTCTCCCAAAATCAAAAGGAAATCGAGAAACCTATAATAGACGCTCGCTAATTTCCCGCCATATAATTCCCCCTCTCACCTAGATAACCAATAAATGTATAATTGTATGACAGAAACAAAGAAATTATGAAGAGGAGACACGTATGTTTCTTGAAAGTGCCCGTCGTCTTCAGAGGCCAAAATACGAGGAATTATCGAACACTATTATGCATCAGATATTTAACATTAATACGACGTACTTACAACGGACCTTATTCTATCAACACGGTTTCTGCGAACGTGTCCAATAAAAGAAACAGTTATCGTCCCGTGGATCCGGAATTAATTAGAATTCCAGTCGCGGTGTGTGCGTGTTCGCCGTTTCGTGGTTTAAAATGAAAAAAAAAAAAAAGAAAAAGAAAACGAAAAGAAGGAAGAGGCGTGCTCTGCGCCCTGTGGCACGATGTAACCCGTCGAATGCTATTTTCGTCGATCCCCAAGAGATTCTATCCATACATGAGGTGACTCATTATTACCGCAGAGGTCAGAGAGGAGAGAACACGGAGGAATCGTGTTTATTGAGAACCGAGGGGACGACGATGGCCCCTTTCGAATTATCGCTGCTTCACTACTATAGAAGCCGGGATACGTGTTTACAACCCTTTCAGTTCTTCTTTTTTCAATCTTTCTTTTATCCGTAATAATTTGCCGATAGAAGCACTTGGGGTATAGAATAACAATTAAGGACGAAAAATTTTTCTTTGTATGAGACTTATTGCTTTTTAATTATTATACCTTTAATCGACCCTGGTCACATTAATAATTAAAGATTATATTATTTTGTTTCTAAATCACTTTTAATATTAATACCGTTAATATTAAGGTTTCGATAAGTCATACTTCCTCTGTAGCACCATTTACATTCGATTTGATAAAAACATATAATTAAAAGATAACGAGTGATCTTTATACCAACACTGATTTTCATGTTTGGAAATAATATCAAAAACAGTAAAGATATTATGAGATACCGAACAGATTTAAGATTGATAGGTACAAGATTTATCAATTATCTATAAAATATTTTTAAAAAACTCGCGAATTTAATTGTCATAATTCTCATAATTCTCATAATTATCACCAGGTGCCACAAATTGTGCCAGTATGTAATTATTTGAGATAATATCGTTAAATAATTATGAAAAAAGATAAATGGAGAAGATTTGAATAACATTACCAAGTTAACGAAATCAAATGATAAATTAAATTAATTAAATAAATTAAATGATAGCATCTTGCACAATTTCTCTTACATCGTGTTAATTGTTAGGCTATAAAATCTAATGCAATGCATCCATTTAGCCCCATTTTCTTTCAGTGCACATGTAACTCGCTAAAAACTGAAAGCAAAGCTCGTCCAATCAGAATAATGATATTCAATTAACCCGAGGAAACGTGGTCTTGTCCGTAATTTTCCGTGGTAACGAGTTCCACGAACCATTTACATACGCACGTGCAACATTGCGCGACGAAATGAAGAACTTTTAGTACGCGTTTCCGGGACAGTTTAATTAATTTTGCCGTCTGAAAAAGACGATAACAACGTCTTCTAGAGAATCGTCATCCAGAAACTCTCGGAAGTTCGCTCGAGTCTGTCAGTTGATTGGTGCTTGACATCGAGACGCGTAGACGACGTCCCATCCATTTCACCCGTCGCGTGTCTCCCCGTCAACTTAATAGTCTATCCTCGATTCTTGGCACCGAATCGATAAAAGATCTTGACTAATTTCCTCGGCGACGCGACGCGAGCTAACGTGTACCAAGAATCGACGCATCTTCATTTTAATTAACTGCGGAGTCGCCTCTCCGCAGGGTCCGCGAAAGTGGTCGTTTGCTGTTTATATCTTCCACGTAACTGACGAGTCCATAAAATGATTAATAAAAATTTCCATTTTACATGATATTCTCGTTTACTACCATCAATTTTATAATATTCTATATTATAAATGATATATCGTAACGAGTGTACTATAAAGAAAATTATTGTATTAGGGGTATAGGAAAATATTAATTTATTCTCTTAATTTAGAAATTAATGAAAACAAGAGTTAATTTAATTTCCACAAATGCAATTGTCAATTCTTGCTATGATAAAGGTATTTTTATCAGAAAAATATCAAAGTTTTATTCTTCATGGTGGAACGATCAATGAAACAGACCAGTGAGGTCGAGAATACCATAACAAGTCACGTAATCAGTTAGTTGGTGAATCAATGCTAATTCATAACTGTCGGTTCAACCGAAACAATACGCGCATTGTAAGCTTCACCTTGGTCGAGTTAGAAGGAAGCATTCAAGTGGCCGAGTAATAAAACGAGTACCAAGATTGAGTCATGTCAGTTCATACTTGTAAATGTACGAAATTATCGAATTACAAAACGAATAATTTTCATGAATTACATAAAGTAATTTTCCTCGTGCTCGTCGAGTTACCCAACAGTTCAACACCGCCAAAATAACTGCTCCCAAAAATCAGTAAACAAGATGTATATATTTCCTTATTGATACTGTTGAATAATTCACAAGTGACAATTTGCTAATAGTTTTTAAACAGTACACGTTCTTCCTAATCCTACGTGTTTTCACTTCGAATATATTTTCCCAGGTAAGTCTACCTGTAAACGGAGAAATTTAAGATGTTCCCAGACTCGTGCTTTCATTATTCATTCGCATAAATATCTCCTTATCTGGTCTTGAGTCGTGTGTCTTCTATATCCTCGCGGAAATCATCCATTACGGAATTAATAAACGTTTTAAGACTTTTCGCGTTATCAAACCGAGATAAATCACAACTGGTAGAGAAGTTTAGCCTTGACGAATCGAGAATCTCTTTCAATTATAAATATTGCTGTTGTTGTGGCATTATGTAATTTATGTCCTTCGTTGATAAGCAACAAAATAAGCGCTAGAGTTATCTCAATGGATCTATCGCTATTGGAACGATTACTTGGGAGATAAATAGCCTAACTCGAAGACAAGTTATAGAGATCATGTAGGATGAAGTCACTGTGAAAATTGTGGAACATTTAGTTATTAATAGGTTACATGAAAATTTGTTGCAAAGTTTAACCCTTTCTCTACTATGGATGACTATACAGTAGGCTCTTGATAATTGTCCGCTCGATAACTTTTCGGAGAACCTTATTGTCCTTCATATATATTATACTTTAACCAATACTGGTGAAGTATTCAATTATTTTGGGAACATTTTGTTATGTATTAGTTTTGAGGTAGAGGCATTTGTTAAGTGCCCGTTTGCCAAAAATTTCATCCCCTACAGCCCCGAATGCGAAAAGTTATCAAGACTACTATATATAAATTAATTACTAAGCACTATAATCACCTGACACTTAAAAATAAAAACGTTGATGCTAATAATATTAATAATAAAATAATTTTTGTTAAATAAAATTTAGAACATTTAATTATGTTATGAAGATATTCCACCGTATCACTCATTAGGAATTTAAAATTTCCCATAAAGAAATTTATAAACCTGTTACTATTCGATGTTTGCTTAATTTGACGCCATGAATATTTAATTAATGAAACAGTTAGTGTAAAGTCAGATTTGTATAGTGAGATATACTAAATTGACGACTTCCTGGCAATCTCTGATACAAGGAAATTTCATCTGATTGACAATTTCAATCAGCAATTAATTTGGAAACATTACGGTACGACAGAACGTTTCTTATGTTTACTCCAAACTATGAATATTAATATTACCCAATCAGAAGAGTGATTTGTATTCGTGTTTCAGAGATTGTACATTATGTTCGCCGCAAAATTAAGTCTTTTAAATTCAGATTTTTCTTTCATTAAAAATTATAATATCGAATTAAAATGCAATATTATCCAATAACAACAAATACAAATAAATAAATGTATGGTTATACTACTGGAAGAGTTAAATCTAAATCAATTGCAATAATGGAAAAACAATATTCTATCTACACAACGTATGGTTATTAAACGAAAGAAAAGAAGAATGGAAATACTCCCCTTTTCACGAGCAAACAATTGCAGCATCGATATAAACATCAGATCAATCCTGCTACGAGAACACGTTTTCCACTGAAAACACTTTTCATTCTCAATTCCGTAACAAACAAAAGAGTGTCTATCACAGTGAAATATCGTCGTAGACATACACTTTGTACATAGGATGGCGGATGCAATCGGTGTTCCAAACTAACTGCCAATGTTCGCTTTCCATACAATCTGCCAGAAATTCGCGATTGAGTTTACGATCGACCAGCTCCGGCCCTACGGAAACTTTTATAAGTTCATTCATCGGTAAATGCACGCGGGAGGAACGATCGATCAGAGGAGTCCCGAAGGGTGTATTCGATACTTCCGGATGAATAAACTGGCGATGGAAAAAGAAAGAAAAAAAGAAGAAAAAAACAGAATCACGATCCTGAAAGGGCGTGTTCTGCTTTCAACAAAAGTTCAACCTCCAAATACCCATGGTGGATAGCTAACAATTTTTTTCAATCCTCGAACGACGGACCACGGAGAGAGCCCCAGTTTTAATTTAATTCTGTATTTCGTATTGTTCTTCCAACTTATGAAACTCTTTCGTTTGAAAATTATACGTTTAATTTTAGGTTAATATCCTGGTATATGTTTTGTAAGTTTGGGTCACCACTGATCCACGCTCCGTTACTTAACCCTTTGACTGCTAAGTACTCTAAGCTTAAACGTTTTGTGTGTACGAAATAAAAATTAAGTTTTTCTTTTCTTCCATATCTCAATTTATTTTTTTATCGCATTATTATAATCTGATAACATATAGTATGTAATTTTTATTTGATTATGATTAAAATATACAAGAAACATATGTGCGTCCATAGCAGTCAAAGGGTTAAAGTATTTAACCAAATACTTTGAATAATTTCTATGAAATTTATATAAATACAGCTCTTTCTAATTACTTTTCTAAAAATAACCATCTTAATTATTCCTCCACCATAAAATAATTCCAACACCGTTGGTCCGGATCATTCGACGCAAAAGTCGAAATCTTCCTGATACGTGTGTCATGGAGAGGGAAGGGAAAAAAATGAACGAAAGAATCGTCTTCACCTTGGGTTGGCAAACGGCAGCGGACAGAAGGAGGAAAAAAAGGAAGGAGGAAAAATTCTTTTACATGGTAACAGCGCGTCAAGATGACGCGTGGGGTTCCAATGAGAGGTCTTTCTTCGATTCCCTCGAAGTTGGTCCCTCTGTTCGACTTTAACGCGTGTGTCACCGCCACGTGGCACTTCTCCGGTCGACCTTGAATAGTCAACGAAACACACCGTCCCGATGGAGATGTACGTGTACACGTTTCGGAACGTGGATACGTATTAGCCGAGTGGAATATGCAAATCACCGAGTTCCACGAATTCGTCGATGCTAATGTTATGATAATGTATGACGAGACCCTTCAGCTATTTCGCCGAATAAAGATCGATGAATCCGAACAACCGAGTTACGGATATTATGCAGATGTGCAGCCGACCGCGATTACGGCAGAGGTCGTGGCAAAGGTACCTCCTCGTGTGACGTTTTCCAGACACTTTATGTTATACCTGTTCCGACCGTGAGGGGTCAAATGACTGCTTTAAAAAAATATTTCTTAATATAGAGTGAAGATTATGATTAAGATTATGATGAAGATTATTTTAAAATAAATGTTTATTTTATTCTTTTCCATCGCATTTGTTTTACAAATTATAGAATTCTTGATTGTATATTTTTCACATACGTATTTTTAAAACGATCGTTTGTCTTCACGCGGTAGATTTAGTGTTATAAGTCAACTTCTGACTATTGTAATAGGGTACAGTATCGAGCATAGAGACCTCCTTAGAAAAAATGGCAATATAAAAGAAGAAGATGTATATTGAAATGTATTTCAATAAACCTACAAAAAATTTCAAAGATACTAGAGAGACTCCATAAGACACATGCCTGGTTTCGCATAAAATGTGTTGAAATATAGGATTGGCAATCTTTCACAGCTGATTTAGTCAGGATCCATTCCACGGCTGGTAGCGGAAATGAAATTCGAACGATAAAGTTCACGGGCGAAGAAATTACCTTGTCCTATCCAGCAATGATAAATAACCGAGTGGAACGGTTGGAAGGGAGAAGAAAGAGAAGCGGCGAAATCGAGGGAATAAAAATGTGGGAAACGAATCGCCGTCCGGGGAAGAATCAGACCGTGAACGAGTACGGACCGAGTACACGAAGAAGCAGGCACATTTGGCCGTCGTGGGTACTGACATTGCCGAGGCAGCCGAGCAGCACAACCATCTGATAGACACGACACCGTGCACCGTCTGGAGGTTAAACCGTGCGGCGAACCAGGGACGATGCAAACAGCAGGAGGGATTTACGGATACGGAACACAGTTAGGTCAAGGATTCCCTGCATTTTCATGAGAACTTGCAAGTCGAAGAAGACCAACTTTGCAAAGAAGTATATTTCTGATCCTGATGAATTCAGACAGTGTAGGAGGTGGTTTAAATAAATAGAATGTGAAACATAGGTATACACTTTATTTTGAAGGACCATGTTCTAAGACGTCTGTATTCTAACTGCTCTCTTCGAGCGCGTCGAAAGGTAGAAAATTTGGACCCATTTCAAGGTACGTTGCCGAATCGGACATCCCTGTATTCGTCCTGTGATCCTACGAGGGTCTAGACTATCTCTAAGGTCCCAAAGAGGCTAATTGGAGGATCATGAATTAATAGCCTTCTCGATAGGAAGACTTATTAGATGCGCAAAAATGTTGCCGCTTAGAAAGGCAGTGCCGTGTCAACGTTGAGTGCGAATTGGCCGAGAAAAAAGCTTGCCGTTGACGTTAATTTATTCGCGACAAGTGACGCCGGGTCGTCTGGAGGTTGAACGGAGAAGCGTCGCGGCACCGGCTGGAACCTCGAGCGTCGTTCGCAGACATAAAATGCGGACCCCCGATGTCGAGTCAAGGGTACGAGAGAGTGATGCACGACTTCCATACGACCTGAGCTCGTGTTGGGTCCGTGATGTGCTCGCTCGCTCGCCTGTTTGCTTGAGGCCGCTTCACCTTGAACGATTCCGCGGAGTTTTATGCCTTACGAGCCACGCGTCGCGTCGGCGAGGAGTTTGCCTCTCGAACGCGTGGGAGTGGACCGGCAATCGGTGAGAGATCTCTCAAGGTTCGTTCTCGGAAATCATTTTTGAAAACACAACAGTCGCGTTTGCCTTCTTCGCGGAGGGCCCGTGGACGCGCCTCCACCTCGCAGCTAAGTGGCGCAACAATAAAAAAGATAACGATTTATTCCTTTTCGAGCATTGTCTTCCCTCCCTTCGACTCACGCCGGTGTATTAATTAATTTCCATGGGAAACGGACCGGTATCATAAACGACGTTTAAATAGAGTGCTCGAAAGGAACAACGTAATTCAGTGGCTCTGTCTCTTTCATTCGTATTTCTCCCCTCTATTTCTAATGTAATTAAGGAGCTGACCGATCAAGATGGTATTTGTGTGTTTTACAAGCTCGCGTACACGCGAGGCTGATCCGAGATGAAGATATATACAGTCGCATATGGTCTTCGCTGTTTTTGCCATGGACATTTTTCCCGTGGAGTAATATACTGAATTGAAAACACACTGTTCCTTATTAACACGTTTAAGCCGCAGGTAACAGGCGGAAACCATTAGAATGCGACGCTCGTTTGACGGCGCCGGCACTCAGGACTGTATGTACTATTATTTGTTTTAAGGTGCCATTTTGATACCTCGAATAAAGCACACCTACGCTCCAAAATTCTTGTCTTTCCTTCAAAGATTGAATTTTCTGTTCCTCCATGGTTCCTTCAATTTTAATTTAATTTTCTATCCAATTGGGCCTGGGGATATCAAACTTTAGGTTTGAGGTCCTTAAATTACGTTAACCCTTTGGGGACAGATCATTCTGAACAGCGTATTATTAATTCAAAATAAAAGAAGTAATAATTCCATCCTTCAAAGCATGTGTTATAAATTTTATAGCTGCATTTTGTATCAAAAATTTAAATATAGAATTATAAATTACTGTGACAATTATGTTTAGACACCCATATGCATCGATCGTCCGAAGGGTTAATATACAGTTCGATACAAGACGAATTCGAAATTACCTCTTGAATAACCTAACCCCAAGGCTTAATCACGAAACTCTGTTACGCTAATTTCATAGCAATAAATCTCTGTCTGCGTGCTGCATAAAAATGATCAAGACACATTTGTACATACGTAAAGTCTCGAGGAGAAGCCCGATTCTTCTACGCTCCTCGTCCCCCTGTCTCTGTCCTTTCGACGATAATAAATTCATTTTTAATCCTTCCGATTCTCGGTTAATATATCAGTGTCCGAGTCAGGCCTGACCGTGGCGCACATTTGCGGTAAGAAACAAGCCACGAGGTCCTGTTCAAGCAATGCAGGTTCGTTCGTTTTTCTACAAGCGTAACCGCACCGTGAAAACCATCGAAGAAGGAACGGGGATAGGAAAACTAAAGAGACCGCACGAGGGAGGTGAATTACACCGGATACTGGTCGGTCAACGCTTTGAGTTATGATCCCTAACGCTCTATAATCGTTAATTGAACACCGCTATGATCCTGTTTCGTTCGTCCCTTCCGCCGCAAATAATTTTTTTTTTTCCCGCCAGTTTTATAGGGGTAGTTTATCGGTGAAGGAATTCTTGACCCTTGGCGCTTCTGTGATTACTATTTTATAGAGATGCGAGGAAAGATTGAAAGCCTAACAAGATGAACGCTATAATGGAAGCGACCATGGTAGTCAGAAACGTTATAATTAGAATTTCATTTACTTTCAGCTAATAACTCACTGAAATCTACAAGAGGTATTTTAAAAATTTTCATTAGACTCATTGTCAGATGATAAGGTAACAATTTTTTTTTTAAACAATGAGAAGAGGTGATCTAATAAATTAATCAATATCTCTTGGTTCCTTAATTTTTCAAATGAAGGATAATATTTTGGGCATTAAGATGAGTGAGAATTGAGTCTTTTCGGATGTAAAGGAGGAACTGGTAAAACAGGTACGATAATCATACCAGCTGGTGCTCCCTGCATGCAGACCTAATCTCATCTAGGGGTGTCTGGGACCCCTAGAACAAAGGCATGTCCAGTTTTTTTGTATCTGTAGTTACTGGTATCACGAGATATACGACCTACGATTGGCATGCACTAAGCGTTACCAGTTACATGTACACCGTACATCCGCGATCTTCTTTTTCTCCTTCGGTCTCGACCCTTTCTAACCCTCTTTCTCTCGTCGAACGCGTTCTTCGTGGCCGCGACTTGATAAAAAGAGATCGGCCCCAAGGCGAAACGATAAGGAGCGATACGCCGGGGACGGTGTTCGGAATGCCGTGTGAAATCGTTGGGAAAAAGTCAACAACGATACGTTGCATTCGATAAAGCATCGGTTAGGGAAATCGTGATATCGAGACCGTTTGCTGACTTTTGCTCTTTGACTTCGAACACTTCCGCTTTGCTGCAATTTCCTTTCTTTCACTGGTAGATACTAGCTTTTCTAAGTTGATGCCTTTACTTAGATATTATATTCTAAATAAGCAATGATGATATCGACTGCACATTTTCAAATACGGTTAATTTATTTATTATTCTTTATATAGAAATATTTTTCATACCTTTTAGGAAGATTCACCAAGAGAATTATATTATTCCACGCCAATGGGACCGAATTAAACAGGTACGAAATGTGCGTGTATATCCAAATTAGTCACATGGTGTGACTCGTCACGGTCTCGAACGTGTATATACGCATTCTAATTAGATAGACACGCCAGGGTGCCCTCGTCTATGAAAGATATCGCGTCGGTTGACGCATTCAGCTCGAAGAATTCTCAACACGCATCGCGCGTTATTCAACGCAAAGACATTGCCTATCGCCGTGACAGCGGTGGTTTAATTAAATTTATTAAGACTGCCCCTGCACTTCCGTAACGATCGTGTGAAAAATGAGACTTATACGAGCCTATAAAATGTCCAGTGGAACGTTACTCGTTGGCACTGTAGCGCGATCAGATCGTGAAAATTCGTATCTGTTGGGTAACGGAAATATGTACAAAGGAATGCTTTTATTTAATCACTGTTTACGATGGAATCAATTACTTTGTCATTAGCAATTTTTGTGGAAATAATAAAAATCATGGAGTTAACTTTTTTCTACAAAAGCTAATGGATATATGTAGTATTTCTAAAATAGAAAAATAATTTTTTTATGATAAATAGTAGCTCCTAATTTAATTAACCCTTAATTATTACCAACAAAGTAATACAGTAATTAGTAAATCCGCTAATATTAGCTAACCTTCGGACAGCGGACCATGTAGAGAGCCCCAATTTTACTTGGCCGACCCAGCTTGATGGTGACCCAGAAGAATAGTATTAGAAATACCAATAATACTTCTACTAAAATTAAACCTATCAATTTTTAATTAAATAAAAAACTATTGTACACTAAAAAATAATATTTAAAGAAACAGTATAAACAGCTAGAATAGAAAACAAGGAAATGTGCACTGAAATTCTCCGATGATGTGGTAACTTTTGAAAAATTCATTTCAATTCTAACAAGTGCCATAATACTTATGAACGGCAGTGTATGACACGCCCTTCGTTAGCGAAAGGGTGAAAAGGCACCCTTGACGCGGTACGATAACGTGGCTCGTTTCGCTCGAGGCAGTACGGTGCTCGTGTCATGAAATTAACGTTGCACCTGGCCGAATGAAATTAACGCCCTACACACGATGTACGAAAAAAGAAGAGCGATCGTAGGGAGGAAAGGGAAAGAACAACGACGACAGCACGCTCGATTCCATCTGCCCAACCATAGTGGCTGGTCGGTGCAATACCGACGTTGACATTGACGCCGTTTATGGTCACCATGCAGAAACAAGGGAGAAATGTCGCATAATATGATAAAATTGACGTCGTTAAAATTGACCGCCTTTAATATCTATCGGTACCATGTCACCTATGTTTTTCAACACTTGCTCACAAAAACGATTTATTAGTTAATTGGACAGCAAATGGTAATTTAGTCTGTGATGATTTGATGACATAAAAGTTACCCAAAATGGCACTTGTGGCACATCAAATTCAAGCTTAGGGTTTAATAAAAATAGCTACCTAAACGATTCATCAATATTTTTAATAGTTAAAACGACTGATCCTTTTTTAAAACACACAATGTATCAATCAATACAGGGCGTTCCAAAAAAAATGGTATAATGCCAAAATTACAAATTTTCACACCAATATCGTTATTTTATACTAATTTACAAAAATTCCTTTGAACTGAATAGATTAGAAATTTTCTCTAATGGAAAACGATTGAAGGTAACATATGTTAATTTTTGACTGAAGATTTTCCGACCCCAAAGGGTTACACTATTAAGAAATTGATGGCACGAAAATAAGGTGGATATATTCAGCGTATCATTTAACGAGGCTGAATATAAACGCTCAACACACGATTAGCCTGTGCGTGTAACAAATAGCAAGCTTGTCCGCTCCTCTAATAATACGACGACCGAGATACAAACCCCTTTTCATTCAACTTCTTCGTTTGAGCTGCCACTCAGCCGTCACTATCAACGTTATCATTAAAAAGATCATCGGCTTTGATATTCTATAAGCAGCTATTCAATTTCTGGAACGAAACACGTTACGAAAGGTGTTAATGGACACTTGTCGGAAGTAAATGCAGGTGCAGTACTTTGTTCGATGATTACCTCTACCGTCTCATTTTTTCCACGATTTTCTTGTTTTTCATTAAACCAATCGCGAGGCGTCGATCACACATCGAAAGGATGGAATTTATTCATCGACGTGAAAAGATCCTTGCGAATAACATTTATGCAATCGATGGTAATAAATAATTGAAATTTCAACAAGGAGAAATCAACTTTCTGTTGGATTATCTTGCATAATAATTTATTAACCATTGAACAGCGAAACCTGAGTCAGTCGTGACCCAAATTTACAAAACATAAGTTAAATGTATGATTTTTAAAGGAACAGTGTAAAATTTAGAAAATAAATATGAAATAGAAAATTGAATTTAAAAAATGGGGCTCTCTCCATGGTCCGCCATCCGAGGATTGAATATATTATCGAATTAGCAAATTACTTATGTTGTTAATTTTTGTTTTATTTATATTTGCTATTATGCAAGAGACGTATATTATTGTTTATAGGTGTTCAGATTTCTTCCTTCAGGGAAACATAGCGTTGATAAATCGTTCGTTTAATTAATTAATCACTGACAGCGCTGTTGGCCTTTTCACTACCGTCCCGCGGCGATTTGTTTCAGCTTGCTATTAAATTATTAATCTGGAAATATACTGGCAAATTGTCGAGCGAGGTTCGCATTTAAGCGAAGTTGAAAGTGAAAATACGTATACTGAAGATGAGTTTCGCCTTTGAAATGCTTGCCTGATTTTAGGAAAAATGATGCGTTTATAAATTTTCTTTTAACAACTGAATCTAAAGAATTCGAAACGATGCACAGTGTAGACAAAAGTCAGGGATAAGGGAAAGAAAGAAACGAACGCGTTGAATGTTTGCCCAACTGGTAACCAGGATTGAAAGGGTTCCCGTGACGAGGAACGATTTCGACCCAGCCTCCTTTTCTCTTCGAGAACGGACAAAAAAGACCCGCGAAAGTGATTCCAGGCACGCGTCCGCCCCTTTTGCCGATTAATTTCGCTGCCACTGCAAGACGAAACGACAAGTTAGTCGACTTTTAACCGCTGTCTGGCCGACCTAACCGGGCAGGTGCGCGATCTTTCCTTTTTAAGGAATCTGAAGAAGCTACGGACCGGTGGACGAAAGAAAGAGATTGAAATCTGCGGTTTCGGGCCGCCTGCGCGAGAATGAAATCATCCGTTATGTCAGCGAACAGTATGCTGCTACCAAGGTGGTATAACCAAGTAACAAGATGTAACTAGTGAAAGTTTTGTACAGAGTGTCTCAAAAATAATGCGTCACCTGTAGATCCTTTGTATCAAAAAGAGAAATCAAAAAATTCTCTACCATTTTTCAATAAGTCGATTCAATTGTAAAATGTAAGCAATTAAAAATTAAATGTAAAAAATTTACATATAATATAGAAAATTCTGAAATACTCTATAAAAAAAATTCTATGAGGTAGAAAAATATCTCAATTTTTTATCAAATTGAAAGCTACCCAATTTTTTAAACAAATAGGAAAAGAAACTAGAATATAGTAGTGAAGAATTAGAAAAATTTTTGGCAAAATCCCTTAATTTTCAACTAATTTTTAAAATTATCAAAATACTTCATAATACAATAATATGGGAAAATTTTTATTTAATATAATAGTTAATTCTTCAAATCGTCCATCATCCAACGAAAAAAGAGCCAAACTGCCCAATTGAATTATTCGACCGTATACACGGAGGTTCCAGAGAAGAAACGCAAAAAGGAAGTAATGGACATCGATCGAGTGGCCATTTGGGAAGCGGAGGTCGATAATAACGGCGTAACAGGTTCTATCGTTTCATCGCAGTATTTACGTTCTATTATTCTTCGAGCTGACTCGTATATCGTTGGTCCGTGAAATTCCTGAACGTGTACGAACGGAGGACATTGTAGCATAGGCAGCCTCTCGGCGAAGTAATGGGCCATTTATTTTCACTGGTCGACCCCCGCCGAGACTAATGTGTCTCAGCAAGCTTTTTCGCGTCCCTTTTGCCCACCTCACGAGTGCTCCTTACCAGGAAGGTGGCCACAAAGCTCTGAAATACCGACGCGGAAGCTCCGGGCCAAAACGAAACCGGAGAAAGTAACCGTCTAAGCGTCTACCCCCGTGCAGTCAGGAATCTCGCCGGTCGACGATTCAAAGTAAACGAATGGGAATCCGCTTTGAAGACGCGCGACCAACTTCCTCCCTCGACGACGAGGGCTGGACGACTCGTCGCGAGACGCTTGAAAGAAGTCGTCGGATAAAACGCCGGTGATAAATGAACGCTCGGAAACGAGCGTTCAACTTGGCTGGTATATACTTGAATCGCGTTCACCGAGAAAATTGGTACGTTCTCAGGGCAGACCTTTACGACCTAGTCGCCAGTTACGATCAATAACCTTGTTGGAAAGTGTACAGAACACGTTTCTTTAGATATACGTAAAATTAATCAATACCAAAAATATTTACTTTGGAGTTAGGGGTGTGCGGGTACCCGAATATTCAGGTCGGTCTTGGGTCAAAAGTTTTTCTCAAATTCAAGTGAAACTCTGAGAGTTTGTCCGGTACATAAATTTATTCGGGTACCCGTTATTTTGGGTCCTGAATTGGTATTCGGTTTCCAAAATTACGGGTACCCGAATAAATTTAGGTGTTGAATAAACTTTCAAGGTCCCACCTGACCGGATTTAATAATTACTCGACTCGACCCGATCCGAGGGTCGAATGCCCGAATTTTCTGGCACTAGCGCACCCCTGTTCATGGCACACAACTTATGTGTTATCGCCAAAACAAGAAGTAATTTAAAAAAAAAGTTTGCAAACCAGTGATAGGATGATGTGTAAAGGTAGACTCTCGCTGGATTCTGATAGAACGTTAAGTGCATTTGGCCAGCTTCCAGCCAAGCGACGACTTGCACGATTTTCTTCGACGTAAAATCACCGTGACACACCCTTAACTCCACCCGTCTGTCCCTTTTCTTTCCTCGATCCTTCCAGTACGTCTGTCATCGTCCTACCAATGTCCGAACCCCTCCACAAGTTTTCCCGAAGCTTTTTCACCGGATCTCGTCTACTTGAATTCTCTCCGCCGGTCGTTGCTTCTTCGTGGTGGTGTTCTCCCTTGCAGAAAGGGGTTGGGGGTGTCTTTCAAGACGGCGAGAAGGTTTGTTGTAAAATCGTGTACCGTCGGCGATCAATGACCCAACGAGTTGGAGATAGGAAATTTATTCAATCATTTTTATGAAAAAAGAAGACGATTGGAAATTTATTAAATCATTTTTATTAAACAAGAAGACGACTGGAAATGTATTCGATTATTTTTATTAAAAAAGAAGACGATTGGAAATTTATTCGATCATTTTTATTAAAAAAGAAGAGTGCAAATTTAAAACCATTTTTGTTAAAAAAAAAGATGATTTTATAAACCCTGAAGAGTCATAAATTATTATACATTTTTAATGACGAGACACTACTGAATTAAAAATCCTATTAAGACTATAGAAATGTTAATTTTATAATACATCCAAATTCTTAATTAAATTCCATTATAAAAACAGTTCCGAATGAACCGCGTTCAAACATACCGAATTCGAACAACAGATAAAAGAGCAACAAAAGAAGAGTTGCACAACACTGATCAACGAGGAACATCCGGGAACAGCAAAGTTTAGATAACCCTCGTATTTACCGCAACTGGGTGTCTAACATCCCTCGACTACTTCGGACGATTTCTCGTTTCGCGTAAATAGAAAAACAGAGATAGAATGGCGAAAGCATTCGTAGCCAACCCCCGAGGAGATCGACGAGAAGGTCCACCCTCGAGTCAGGGTGTATACTTTACCACCTCTGACCGGCTGCTGGAAGCCACTTCGCAGAATAAAAAGACAGGGGCAAACAGGGATGACGTTTATCGATTTCAGCGGGACACAAGGTCGAGATAAAAGCGATTTCGAAAAAAGTCTGGGAAAGCGGAGGTGTGCTTTGATCATCCCTCGGATAGCGACGCGGTTATTTTTCTTTCCTCTGTTTATTCGGTCGATTTACGTGTTTACAGCGATGTGTTCCCGCTGGAAAGACACACAGATGTTTGAAACGATACAGGAAACACGTTCCCTTGCTGGGAGGAAACAATAGTGGAGAATCTGGGGAGATTTGTAACTTTGAAAATGAGATTTTTCCAAACTCTTCGTGAAAATCGTTGAATAACAAAATAAAATTGCAATTTAGAAATGAATAATTTTACGATATACATTAACGGAATTTTTTAAATATATTCCTATCAGCTTTGCTTAAATACGAAAAAGAGAAAATGAAAAAGATCATAGATTGCACGAAACATGTTGTCATCGAAGCGTTAAGACTAATTGACACGGAGATAAGGAAAAATCCATAAAAATGTTGATATAAAAGTAACACGAAATTCTGATAATAAGAGTGTTTGATATAGTAGTTGAGCAATCTAAAGTATTTCAAGTAATTAAATAACTCTTATGTCATATATCACATGATAAATTTTTATCTACACGACACATGATATGTGTACACGTTATTATCATATTTGTTATTGATATATTAATCCCTCGAACAACTGTTTAAACAAACAGAGATATACAGTCTAAAGTGCTTCAATATTCAATTAATACTTCACTCTTAATTTGAATGATTATCTTAATAATGTATGTTTATGTTTGAAATTATTCTATTGGAAGTTGTTACAACCAGTTCAAAATATCACATATTTTTTTTTTACCTTTATCGCATTACTGATAAAAGAAATACGACATACACGTTATTTAAGACCATTTAGAATATTAGCTAATCAGTTTCTCATTAATACATACGATAGTAAATAAAAAAATAAATAAAATTGGTATATGATATTCAGTGTAAATGAGAAAATTATTCATTAAAATCTTATTTCCAGTCGCAAATTACCATCACCTGAAAGGTAGATACGCGAATTCTTTTTATCCGAGAAAAGGTAAATTGGAATCCTCGTTTAATTACAGCCGAAGGTAGTCGTAAACGAATTTCGCGCGTAGTATCGACACGCGGAAGCTTTCCCGCCAATTTGGCTGGAATTTAAAAGAAACTGCTGCTTTTTTCACGGGCGATTTATTTAACGAGTCTCCGCGAAAATGAGCAGACAAGGAGGACCGAAGGACTTTGTTATGGATATTGCCTGGAGCTCGAGCTCGAGTCGAGCGTGAAAACCTCTTTGGATAAAACAGGAGAAGAGTGGTAAATGGGACGTGACACTTACAATCTTCCTTCCTCTTCGCTCCTTCCACACCGACTATTCTATCGTTTTAAATCACCGCCCCACGATTTCCCTTCCACTCGTGAAACTTCGTTTCGCCATGATTTCCTGCGTTGCGAAAATAGGGTATCAAACTGATAAGAGGATCGAATTTAACGAAACTAAGTAATAGCTGTCCGACCTCTGGAAATTTTACGCGACGAAGAGGATCATTGAGAATCATTCAATTTATAGTTCTTCTAGAAGAATTTCAAAAGGTCTTCGAGGAAAATTTTCATGAATTATTCTACGAGCCCTAAGATTTGTTTGAATTGCATTCAAGTTTAATTTTATATTTACTTTATACAAACGATACTATGGAGTATTTATAATTAAATTCAGTTCCCCAATATTTCTTTCAATATAAAAAAGAAAAAATTGATTTGAATAAAAAATCATGTAGATGGTTGGAATCGTGTTATTCCAAAGAACTTACGGCACAGACGCATATTTTCCCAGATCAGCAGGCTATAGAAAGAAATGAAATATGCGCATGATATTCGCGTAATAGGAGTAGAAAAGGATTGGAGCAACCGGGCTAGATGATCCGCGAATTTCGAGCGAACGAGAGACCGGCTGTATATGCAACAGCTTCATTCATTATTAATATCGACACACTGCACACGTGCAAAGATACATACGTGATCGTAGTGAGAATAGCACGATCGCCAGACTGTCTATATGTCGGCTCGCTGAGAAATGCACTGAACGTACCTGCAACAAAAAAAGAAAAGAACCGATAAAATGAGTTTATCTGTACGTGTGGAAGTAGTTTATACATGATATTTTTAATACGTGTTATGTGGAACACCTGGTGGTCCGTGGGATTTAGTCAGAACTATTTTTGTCAATTATCACATTGTTTATTTACGAAACGCTTTGTGTAGTAATTTTTATTGTAAAGAGAAGAAAACATAAAGTACAATTGAAATCAGGTCATTTTAATAGATGAATTTTTCTAAAGGATCATTAAACACGCAATAAAGATTTATATTTGGATCTGTTTTTCCAAAAAGGAACTTGGCTATTTGTGTATTAAATGTGTTCTAATTTAAAGCTACGTTATTTTCTTATAAAAATTCAGGTATTGAAAATTTCTACTGCTGTCTGAATTTATTTTAAATAAACTTTGACAATGTCGCACGCGTGCATCCTTGTACGAACATACACAATGATTTGAGGAACACGTATACAGTGTATGCAATGTACACCGTGAATCAGGTGTCCGCATGATTTAATCACTTCGCTTTGTCTGGTGGGAAGGCGTTTCCGGTATTGAATTATCCGTGGCTCGCGTACCGTGGTGTAATTGATTGTTGCGAAGAACGTGTTAACGTTTAGCGTTACAATCTTTTCTCTTTCACCGGGTGAAACGAGGCTGAAATAATTAACATTCCGTTGCACGCCGTATTTTCATTTCATTGTTCAACGTGAACTAAATATACCCAAAAAAAGATAATTAAACATGGAACATCTCTTTTCTTTCACAAGCATCCAAAAATGATACTAAAATTAGATATTAATTAAAACTGCAATTTTTTATCTTATCAATGTTACAATTAAATAATTGTACAGGAATTACAGTAGAACAGATCTCTGTATTGCGTAACATCTTACAAAATACTTCACCTGAAGCAATTAAAATTGTATCGCGTCTTAAATAAAGCTGCAATCAATAATAACACCTTCAGATTAAACGAGGCTATCTTTAGAATTCTGTAACAGACATTTTTAGAAGCTTCCACGATCAGAGAGATTGAGACTCTTATATGGATTACATAAAAGTGAAGCAAGTTTGTAGCAATCCGATCGGTTTGTTAAAATTTACAAACGATTTGCAAATAATTCAGCCGCGCAACAACGGTGATATTTCCTTCACGGTTTAGCGGAGTTGAAAAAGAAAAAAGATATTTCCACGCGATTCGACGAGCGCGAAACTCTTTCAATTCGTTTCAACACGGCACAAAGAAAACAGGGGAACGCGAGCTGAAACGTAAAAGCCGATCGAGGAATCGGAGATCGCGAAATAATCGAATCGTCGACGGTTCGATCAACGATACTATGATACCAGCCAGTATACACAGAGGCACGCACGGTTCTACGATACTGAAAGCATGCGCCAAAGTCCCTTTTAGCGTTGCTTTCAACGCTTTCCCCGTTCAAGCTGTTCCGGCTCGTTCAAATATTAAAATAAGCGAGCAGGAGAAGCGGAAACATGCTCCAGCTTACAAAAGAGATTTTCCACTTTGCCGTGACCCGAAGCTTGACGAGGGAAACGCAGTAAGGAAAAGGGGTTGAAAGATGGTTTCGCGTTCTTCCGACCGCCTTTACTTCAGCGGCAAAACAAATTTGCAAATAGGAAGAAATAATTCCGTTTAAGCGATCGCTGGTAATTTTGTTTATTTTAACGGATGAACCTCCGGCGTGCGTCAGAGTAGACGTTATAAATAGTTTAATGATCAACATGGTGCTGGTCATAGTTTTTTAATTGATTTGTACCGTTTGAAAATTTGAAAAATTGAAGAAAGTTTAAATCATCATTTTGTTCACTTCGAAATTTGCAAGTTTTTCTTATTTTTATACAAATGGGTTGTAGATGGCTGTAGATTAACCCTAAAATTACTTGCAATAATTTTACTGAAATAGAGAAATCATCAAAACTTATTTTACATACTAAAATTGGTTTTGTATTTACTGTCATAGATACACGCATGATCATAGACACACGTCAATTCATCGATACTCTAAAGATGTCTATTCGTGGAATCACGTGGTTCCTCGAATCATCAAGTCAAATATAAAATGACGCAAAACGCGATGTTGATCATTCGTAGCATTAAAATAGACTGAAAGTACGACCAACGTCTTCGAGAACACGCTACATCGCGTGTATCATTTTCTGAAATATTCGAGAAATTCTACTGAGTCTATTTTATGTAAATATTAAATATTATTCGTGATCTGGATATTTTGATAAACATGCAAACTTGGTTTTAATTAGCAGAAATAATGAACACGAAAAAATTTCAAATTAATTATAATCGAGGCTCTCTCCATGGTCCGTTGTCCATAGAATTAATCAAACCATTTACACGGCAAAGTGATTAACTTCACTTTTTTTAATTTTAGTGTCGAAGCACTTGATTGATGCTTAACTTTGTGTATTTTATCAGTTTCTCTACTTTTTGTTTGTTGAGAATTAATTAATATGACAAATGGGCAGCTCAATTAAGCTTGAAAATTTTAGTTACAATTAAAAAGCATCATATTTAAAAAATAATTGTTACTGTCCAACTGCGTGTGAAATTATTTATAAATACTATTTTATAATATTTTTACGTTATCAAATCATATGAAACTTTCTTTGTTCCCCCATTCATTTTGATACACAAGAAGCTAATAACAATAATTCATTCAACGTATCTTCACACGATACGGTACACGTGTGAATCAGGATGCACGAAACACCCCTCGATCAATTCCCACAAACGCACCCCAATTTCTCCAAACCGGTCCCCTACGACGCAAAACAAAACAAAACAAGGGTTGGAAGCGAAATACGAAGGAAGAAGAGCAGCAGGCTCCTTATTCAAGGAGGAAAACAAAGTTCGAGTAGAAATTAATCGCGCCAAGAAGCCGAGCGGAATTTCGACGTGAAACATCAGTAATGCGCGCTAAATTACGACCACTGAATTAAATTCGCCGAAGCTAACGATATTCAAAGAAGGCTATGGTTGGAAAGGAAGGGGACCGGTGACTCAGCCAGTTCTCGCTTTCTTCCTGCGGCTCGATCCGCAGGAAACTCCGGCTTCGAAATACAAGATGCTAATTGCTAAACGGGGATGTACACCAGATTCTAGACGGCTTATCCCTCTTGCCTCTGGATTTCCTTCGCGCACCCCTTTCTCCACCCTATTCTACTTCTCTCCCCAACGCGAAACCACTGAATATTCAAAGTTCACCGTGGAAAGAGCGATAAACGCAAGATCGTTCGTGCTACTTCGACTATGAACAGACCAGGTATATTTGCTTGGGTTCATTCGAAATCTTCTTGGATAAAAGATCTATAAATTGTATTTCTATTTGATTTTGTACTTTTCATTTTTAATAAATAAACTTCTGTATATTGTTCTCGTAAATTTGTACAAATTCTTTTTCCTTCGACTTCTTTCCGTTCTACGTCACAAAATTTCATCTATAAAAACCAGCTCCCACCGAGCAAGAACGAAATCCCTTCTCACGTTAAATGACGTAGCCTGACCCCATTTCTTCTTGGCGGGTCGTGAATAATAGCGGCCGATTCACTTAGCTGACTTCCGGCAGCCGATTAATAGATCGATTTCTTTTAATAGCGCAAATAGAAAGGAAAGAAACAGATTATTCAACTAGGATGGATAACATAAATCCTTCTAGTCGTACAGTGTTTCTTTTTATAAAGCGATGTTTTTATTAGATTTAAACTATAAGAATTTTCGTTCAACTTTTAGAAATATTTTATAAAGATAGAAAAATTCGTATTACACTCTTTTGGATATGAAATCAACTTATTTTTACCGTTTCTTAAATCCAGCCTCGTTTTCTTTCAATAAAACCTTTTACGAAAAGCAAATCAATCGGCAAAATACGTCAGAAAGGAAAGCGACCGAGGAAAATTGATCGTACCTTTGACTGTTTCGCAAGCACGAATCGTAATCCGAATCAACCTTTAATGTGCCGTATCTATTATATAATCTCGGGTATTGAAACAAACCCGTGGCTGGGCCCGCGGCACGCTGTCAGAATTGCAAAACACCGATCGTAAAGAAAGGGTTCGCTGCCTATATTCCCAGCGCGAGAACACGCATATCGTTAAGTGAGAACAAGCACCTGAAAAGGTACGTACGATTCTCCTTACGACCTTCGAGAATGAAGCCCTAAAAGAACTTATAGAAGGAAGGAAGAAAGGAAGAGTGTTTCGAAGAACGTAATTTCTTAGCCAGGTATGACGACGTGGAAAGCCGTTTCTGACCTCTTGCTAGAATTTCTGCTGTAACGAAGTCGTTATTTCTTTGAACAAAGTAGCCAACAAATGGTTGGTTGTTACCATAACGCCGCCGCTGGCGAATGGCCCCTTTTCTGCCTTTCATCGATAATAGTAAACTGAACCCATTTGGTCGAAGAAGAGATTTAGTTAATATTCTTTGAAGGTTCGTTTGATCCTTTGAGTACCGAATAGAAATATTTTATTTCATTTTATAGCAGACGGTGAGGAAAGGGTGGTATTACGTGTCCTTGCTGGTAATTTGGCCCCCAATGACATTTTTATTACAGTTACCCTTATTAATTTATTTATACGACGCTCGTTTGACGACGTCGACGTTTATGACCGTATGTACTACTATTTGTTTTAGGGTTCCATTTTGACACCTACGCTCCAAAGATTTTATCTCTATTTCAAGGATTCAATATCGTGTTTCTCCGTACTTGAATAATTTTACGACCTTTTTGAATTTCACCGCTTTTCTGGTGTGGATAAATCTACCCAAATGGACCTGAAGATGGCAACCCTTGAACTTGAGATGCTTCTAAAATTACATTAACCCTTTGAGGACGTAGCATTGTTAAGCTTGCACGGAGTATTATTAATTTAAAGTAAAAGAAATAATAATATATTATAAATCTTTAGAGTCTACATTTATAGCTGTATTTTGTACCAAAAATATAACACAATATGTATGGAATTATAAATTACTATGACAATCCGTGAAGGGTTAAGCAAATTTCAAAATAATTTTAGGAAATGATAAGTTTTTCTGAGAACATATTATAACCCTTTCCTCTAATTAAATTTTATATTCAAAATAACAACCTGCTCTAAAAGCAAAATGATATTTTCCTAGCCACACTGAACTGATATTTCAATCGCCATGTCTAAACATGTAATTGCACCCTATTAACTGAATGACACCAATCTGCCAATATAACGTTGTCGCTGGTAGGTTTTCAATCAAGCTTTGTTCCATGTTGTTTCGATTTAATTTAGTCACCTATCAGCGTTACCCGATCGAACACGGCCACGGTGAATCAGAATTTTCTCTCGTAGAAGGCGTCGATCAATTTTCGCATAATCGCGTTCGATCGTGTTCCTCGAGCCGCGTCCTCGCAAATGATCGCTAATAGCCTGGTATAACTCGAACGAAGGTTCTCAACCGCGACGAACGCGTGGGAGAGCCACGTAGGCGTCGCATTACGCAAGCAAATTGGCTGATCGCAGAAACTACCGCTTCTGGTGATACAAGTCCACCGATGAGTTTACCATCGAATAAACGAGAGGACACAAAATATCCGTACGATCATTCCACTGTTCTCGCTAAAAAATCTACGATCTACGATCTAATTTTCATCCCAGAAATTGTTTAACAGCTCTTATCTTTTTCTATCTTCAGAAATAACGAAATAACGAAGGACGAGAGGAATGCGGAGAGGCGAGAACGTACAACACCGATCGCATTAAATGACACGCGTTCTAAGCCACTAATCTTTGGCGGGAATTGCATCGGAGACCGCGGACATAACAACGAGGGAGACCAAGAGAGATGTAGGTAACCGGGAAGCGAGAAAGATAAATAGTCAGAGATAGGAAGAGAAGACAAGGGAGAGAGAGAATGAGAGAGGTGTACAGCAGATCGGTCACACACGAAGAGATTAGACGTAAACGCGTTTGTAATCCGCTGTAAATCCCGGCGATACAGTGCCGCAGAAACACGAGAACCGTCGTTGCAGCCGACAGAATACCATTATCAGAGCGGTAAACAAGTTTCTCTAGCGTGCTTCTCGACGAAATCGAGTTGTCCGACAGATTTCCAGGTATCGCTTTCTGGCTTCGCTCCAAATCCTTGCCACGGCATGTCCCTGTCCTCACCTCCTTGCGGATACACCTTCTCAAACGACCTTTGCCAAACTGATCGAAAATCGTAATACAATGTATCCGAGAAGGTTGCAATCAAAAGTCACGAATATCATTCTTTTATTTTTCAAGATATTCTGAAATGTACAGCTTCGTATGTTCTTTGTATTTTTGGCAATTTTAGTTACTCACCGTTAAAGATAACCCTTGAACAGCGGAGTCTGGGTCAGTCAAGACCCAATCTTATAAAATATGAACAAATATATTTACCTAAAATTGAATGTGTAATTTTTAAACGAAAGAATTGCATTTAGAATTTAGGAAATGAAAATAATATAAAATGCAAAATTAAATTGAAACCAGGGTTCTCTCCATGGTCTGCCGGCCGAGGGCTAATTTTCCTCTACTGAATTATTTATTTTTTATTATTTTCTACAAGCTTTTATAACTCGAAATTCAAGATCCCATCACTTCTAAATTATTCTACATTATTCTCAAATTTATTTATTATTTTATTTCACATGTTCTATTTTAAAATTTCTGAAATATCACAACTAGACAATATAACAGGAGTTAAATACGAAGTCTGCAATTGCAAAATGTATTTTTCTACAAAACAAGCATGGAATTGTATAAAACTGATTTACCAAGAAGCACTTATTTTTGCAAATATTATCTGCAACAAGGAAAAAGTTGAATATTTCGTCATACCTTATCCAGTAGCAGCAGATTAAGAACATACTTTCAAAAGTGTTTTCGCGATCTTTGATTCCACAAAATACTACGACAAACACCCGACGAGAAATTGCTGAAAATATCGTGGAATCCTATCAACGTGGAAAAGTTCTGGCCAGGAGAAACATTTCGAGTTCGCGGAAAACTGATTCCGACAAGAGAGGTTACACGGTCTTCGGTAGCGTTCGCAATCGTGAAACTCGTTGCCGGTAATATCCGCAAAGGCTCGAGGATACAGTGGAAAACCGATATCTTGAAATCACTCGAGAAACTTCGTCAAAAGGCACTTTTGTTCCCGACAGAATTTCATCGGGCTCTGTTTCGCGCCGAACTTGATTCACCAACCTCGTTTCCATTCGCAATCGGAAACTACGGAATGGAAAATGTCTGCAAATAAAACTTTGCTTATAGCTTATCGTTTAAATTTATCCTTTGTGTGTCGTTTGATTTGAAATTCAAATAATAAAAGAAACGGAAGCAATTGATCAAGGTACAGAAATAAACTTGCTGGTCGTCGAACGACAGATTCTGGATTGATTTCTGATCCAAGTGTACAGTGTCGAGCAAAGCAGGCTTCCTTAGGGAAAATGGCATTGTAGGAAATGGGGACGATCTATGAGAAAGGCGGAGAATTTAGGAACTGAAAACCCTGGGGAAGTCTACTGTAGGCGTTTAGTGGAGGAGGAGAAAGCTTTCGTCTCCCCGGATGTCTTTGGTTCGGGCTGGGGACCGCTAGGTGGCGGCGAGATGATCGATGGATTAGTGTTCTCGCTGGCGGTTGCATGCAGTTCGAATATATGGGAGTTTCGAATTGCGGTATGATAGGTGTCTGTTGTCAGCCCCACCGACGAGTCTGACAGACGATCCCGAGACGAAACGCCTTTATCTCCCCTCTCCTACACTGCGAAGGGGGTGGAGAGTAACTCGTAGAAACTTATGATGAGGGAGACATCGCCATTTTTTCCTGAGGAAACCTACCATGCTCGATACTGTACAAAATATTCACAAAGGTATTTTGTTTACAATTAAGCATTCTAATTTTTTTAGCAAAAGTCTTTGCATTCAAAGGATTAGTTTCCAAAAAATTTTTAATTAAATTTGAAGAGTTACTATTTCAACGTTCTACCTACCAAAAAGGATCTCATTTCTCTGAAATTAATTCCTTTCTATATTTGATTTTCGAGACCCACAGACAAACAGTGATGGTTTATAAAATCGAATTCTTTGACCCATTCAGTTTATTTACTCGAAACGTTTATCCGGTTCGCAGCAAATTAACGACAAGAATCGGTCGGCAACGACCCCAGGCAAACACGAACTTTTGCGCTGCCGTGTAATCGTTCAATTAAACGACGATCAAATTATAGGTGGAACTCGATTAATTTCACGATACGGTTCATTTATCGTCGAGTCAAATAAACTTGATGAAAAATAACACGGTATAATAAAGGACGTTCAAGTATCGTTCAGATAATACAAATTATCAATAATAAGTTGTTTGTACGTTCGAAGCTCTTGTTTTAATTCGTCCAAGTTACCGTGATAACGTGCAAACAACACGAGAAAAATATGTACTATTTTTGTTGCGCTGACGAAGCGCAATTATCGGTCGAACGGTAATTTCAAATGTAATTATAAAATCGTTGCTGTTCGTGGAAGAAATTGTCTTATCGATTTCCGAGAAAACCGTACGACGTCAATTACGAATGCAAATAATTCATGTTTATAGGTGCAAATAAAGAACGACTTTTTCAGTTAAAAATGAGTGTACTCGTTGCTCTTGCGAATGTAATGCGTCGTGTGTTTCAATTATTTTATAATTATAATAATGGAAAAAATGGAAGGCAGGAATAAATTACGATAGCAGAAATTGTCACGATTGGAGAAGTTGCGTGTTGCTTGCGAAATTAATTACAAACATTGTAATTTAAGTGTTACTATTTGCTTTTTTACGAGCGCTGATGACAATTAATAATTAAAATTTTTATTAAATCGTTTCATATCAAATCACGAAGTTCGAGACATAAAATATCTAACACAATTTGATGACATAAAAGTGTTATAAAATAACACTTGTACCATATTAATTGAAATTTTAAACTTCACTGAAAATAACTAAATAAAGATTTCATCTATATTCTTAAAACGAAATAGCTGAGTGTTCGTTGAAACAAACAATGAATCTACCAATTTACAGCTTAGTCACTGTTTACTTTAACTGGTAACCAGTCATTCTATAATAAGAGCATTAATAAAGGGTTTGTATAGTCATTTCCTTCAGACTTAAAGCTTTAAATTGATATGCCATGAAGGCTATTTAGCAATATTTCTATGTCACCAAATGAAATTTATATCTCCAAGAATTTGATTTTCTTAATGCAAAAATATCAGAGAAACGTGACAGCATGATACACTTTCACAACAATCCTTGATTCTGCGATATCCAGGTATCGTGGAAGCCGCCAAGGCCAAAAGTGTCTCGAGTTACCTGGCGATTTTCCGCCATTATAGAGGACCTCCAAAGTAAATAGTGGTATAATTGCAGCCGTTATTAAACGAGCGAGTTAGCCGAAGAAAATCGACGAGGGGTGCCGAGCTCGTTTAAAGTTTCTCTTTCGTTGTCGACGATGACGGCGTTGTCGTCCTGGCAGGGGGATGAAGAGAGACGGGGGCTTAAGGTGTACACACACTCGGCCAGGAACGATGCAATTATCCGAGTAATGAAGGAACTTTCCTAGGAAGGTTATCTTTCGTCGAGTCACGGCCGGTTGAGAGGCCAATGACAAGCAGGCTTTTGCCCCGTGTTCCAAGTTTCACGCCTTATCGGCACCGCATATCTCGTCTTTTGTACTGACAAGCTTTATTTTTACCGACATTTCACTCCCTTAAATCGATCCCTTCTTCTCTTCTATCTTCCACGGATTTAATATTGTACAGTATCGAACAAAGTAGGCTTACATTGCTCCCCTAGGAACAATATAACAGGGAAAGCAGGAATTCTCAAAATCTTAATTTTAAAAAAATCTTATTTATTTTTTATCATTCGTCCGGAGGCTACGTATGAAAAGGGGAGGGAATATAGGGAAGGGAAAGCTTACAGCGAAGACCAAGAATCATGGAATTTGTGAAAGCCCATGGGTGGAGAAAGTATCACCATTTTCCCTGAGGAAGCCTACTATACAAGGTAGTGTACGTTGTTATACACCAACCCCTGATGACACATCGTGTTTCCAGGAAGCTTAATCAATGTCTTCTTCAAGTGGAAGAAACAGAAGAAAATTTCATAGGGTATATTACAATATTCTTTTGTTATATTTATTCAGATATTAATTTTAATGAATCTAAGATTCCCTATTTCAAGAATTAAAATTTTCAGTGTTATATTTTTTGATTTATAAAATAAACCCCTTTATTCCTCCCCAAATATCAAAATGCTGTAATTAACTTCCTATTAAAGCTAATATTTCCCATTGTATACAATGCATCAATAATTAGCAACAATTCAATATGACTGAATTTAATTTAATTTGATCTTAAATCAACATCAATTTAATTCAAACCAACGGCAGTTTCTCAATGGAAACGTTATTTACAAGGAAAGCATAGAAATCGATTGATTCTATTGAAACGAATTTATTCGTGTTATTCATAAAACATTGAGAACCCCTGGCTGATTGGACGGATATAAATGGACAACAGAATGACAGTACGGAATGAGACTGACCTTGTGAATCAGACGGCAACCTGAATTTAATTCTTCAGGGCTATCAGAGTGTACCGGACGAGCGAATAACAGTAATAACACGGTAGTGGCCGTCGTGAGCCACGACATAATTACACGTATAGATTAATACCCGATAGGAGTAATCAAATGCTTCAGAATAGATTGCACACGTAAAGACAAGATTGCGTTCCATGTTCAAGCAACTTCAATGAATATCTATATAGAGAATTGATCTTAACTTGCGAAAGCAAATGATAAAAGTAATTATAAATATTTTATAATTTAATTTTGTAATTAAGCTTTGTATTTGATATCTCGTCATCAATAGTTACGCAATATTTAATCATTGGAAATCGTCTGAAAATGATTTGATATCTATCGATCTGATTCACCGTTTCGACGAAATGATTAGTTAAACGCAATTTGCTGATTCAACATCGCGTGACTTACGTCGAACTTTGAGTAATTAATTAATCCTATGTCACTGTAACAGTACGTGTCCTTCAACAATTTTTTATTCATTTATTCTCATGCTTTTTTTTTTTTTTTTTTTATTTAAAAATGTAACAAAGCTACTCTCAGATTGTTTTTTTCTTTAAACAGCTGTTCAATCTTTCGTCGACAAATTGAAAACATAGAATCCATTAAAACCACCAACGCATAACCATAGATGAAATCGATTAGATTAGTTAAACAATGAAACATTTAATCTGAATTTCATGAGTACCACCAGCATTTACTCGAGCATCATTACTGTTATTATAATTGTTAAATTCGCGTAAGATAATTACCGAATCAATTACATAAACATTAATTACACGTCTGCATAATAATACTGATAGAGCGACGTTTGAATAACAGGTGCTTGAATAACTTACTATTGTACACTACTGGTCTTTATAAAATAATCAGAGGAAAAGATAATCGAAACGATTTAATAGGCTTTTTAATCCTTTTAATAATCATGCTGTATAGTTGTTAATTAACTTTACTCTAAATTATAGAGTTGCTTGTGAAAATGGAAAAGATAATAAAACAGGTAATCAAGATGATATTACATTTTTATTTCTTAATTAATATTTTTATTTCTGTCTATTTCTATTTGTCAAAAGTATATGCGAATTTTTAAGTCACCATAATGACTTTCTAACAGAGTTAATTATTGATTATACCATCCCAAAAGAAAGAAGGAAAGTTAACTTTATTCAATTTACATTTATTAACTTTCTCCCTATGGACGACTAATTAATTTATAAAGAGCTGCATAAATACGTTTCGTGTTATCGTTCGATCAGATTCAAACGAGAAGGTTTTGTCGAACAATTTGCTCGCGACCGAGACGGTATAAATTAGGCCTGTAAATCCCTGGTACTTTGCTAACTCTGGCCACGGGATGCGGTTAACACGCTTCATTTACTGGCAATCACGACCGAGTTAAGAAATCGAGCAAGTACTCGGCTAATTAATACAAACGACCGTCTTCGCCAGCGAAGATAGGCATCTCGAACTATTATATCCAATTTTTGTCCCAACCCTCATGCAACCTATCTTGCCCCTTGATTATCCTTACTGACTCGTTCTCCAAACGAACGGAACAATAACGAAAGAGAGAAATTGTCACAATTAACTATTTTCTCCCTCGTTTACTCGCAGTACTTTCGTGTCTCAATTCCTTCCCTTCTCAAATGAAAATATTATGATTAATTATTTAAAAAATTGATCATTTCTGTCTATTTTGCAACAGTATTATTAAAAAACGTTTAATTTTATTAATTATTTTATTAAATAATTGTATTAATTATACAAATTAACTATTGACAATATATTAGCAATAATTGATTTTATCAGACGACAAATTTTATTATACTAATATCGGTGGACAAAAGATTGACCAAACAGCAGAGAGCTCGCGTAAATATCGCTGGTATTTCAACACGCTCGAATGTTTAATTAATTAGCCGAATGTAAAATGAGAATTAGCATAATAGGCCTTTAACTGTCCCGTGCATCAACACGACGCGACGGTATGTATCCGTTTTCAATCTGGTATCGCTGATAGAGAAATATGAAAATTCGCAAATTCCCAGCGAGAGTTTCCCTCACGTTTTCCATTACGCTAATCATTTTCCGGCTCAAACAGAAATTTCGTGGTCGATTAACTGGTAAAACGAAACATTACGCTGATGAACCTTCTTCGTTGCATTTTATGCACCTTAGAAATAATTACACCACGTGACATTTTAAATAAGAGATTTCCTATCGAAAATAAAATAGAAACTTTAAAACTTCGAAGAATTTACAAGGTAATTTCTTCCGCATTTCGTGCGACAGAAATTCAATAAATTAATAAGGAAAATCGTTTAAATAATTTTTCATCATTACCTATATAAGTACGGAGAGTGTATTTAACCGTACGGGGACCCGGAATTTTCTTCGATTGCGAAACGTGCTAGCAATTGAACAATTTAAATTCTTTCCATACCAGCACCAAGGATCCCCGCCCCGGTATACTGTAATTTATTCCCCCGTTCCGTTTTTTTTTTTTCTCCCCCCCTCGGTATTCACCGACACGGACAAAGGTATAACTTTAATAACTACGTGTCCGTCGTCTAAACGAAAGACCACTTTCGAAATATTCAAATCAGCCTTCGTGGAAGCGACACGCACACGATCGTGGTAGAAATAATTACGCGAGTGACGAATAATTTATACGTAAACGCGCCGCCCGCGGCTAATCGAGCCACCACAGTCCGCTGCTGGCATCGGTATGATAATCAGATATTATTTGGATCGATCAGCCTCCTCTATTTTTATTCCTTCGCCACGAAATACGGTCCATACGATCGGCGAAGACATTGTAATCGGCTCTTTGGGATGAGATGAAAATTCATCGCGAGATCGTATGGTGGTGAATGAAATATGGACCTTCATCCTCATTCCTCTTAGGTGATACATTATTTAACCCTTTATCTTATGATCTTTTTAGTACGATCATCGATGTTAATCGAATTTTTATGAGACAAATGTTTAGTGTTAAATTTTTATCTCATTTTCAATGAAAAACATTTTTCTTTTTAATAGACAATGATTTACTAATGGTATAAGGTATGCAAGAAACGGAAGATAAATATAAAAATTTGTATAATAAGTTGGAAGGGAAAGACAATTTTTTAAAGATATGTAAATTTATAGTAAATATTAGCATTAGGAATTATAAAAAGATTTCATCGATCATCAACTGTAGTACAGATAATGGGGGGGAGGCACTCGCAATCAAATCAGGTTTTCCTAGAGATAATGGCGGTGCCCCCTCCCCCCGTGGATTTCCACCATGTCGCCATAGGTGGTTACGGGGAGAATTATGATTTTTAAAGGAAATCCCATATGTATAGGTCTGTTTCCCCCATCACTTGCGTATGTACACGATTACGCGGGAAAACTTGAATGGTCTAATATTTGTTATTCGTACCTTTCAGTTATATACGAAATTTTATAATATATAATAATTAAAAATTGTATTAATTTGTTTCAAAATTACTTCCAATATTATCATCGTAAAAATGAAGATTTAAAAAATTCCTGTTTCCCTTATGTCGCTATTTTCCCCATGGAAGTCTGATTTGATCGCGACTGTACATGCAAAACGAATTGACTTTATAAATATAAATAACACGTTATTAAAAGCTCATGTTGAATAACAGAATTATACCGGCGTTCTGTTCGAATCACCATCTGGAATAATCGTACACGCGAATCATGAAATTATTATTGCAGCGCAAAAGTTGATGGCCGGTCTCGTTTATTCCGACGAATGCAAATTTGCCGCGAATTTGAACGTAACTTGGGCTAAATGGCGCGGCGTAGCTGCAAATTTTGTCGTCGAGGTATAATTAGAAAGTTCGCCAACAGCGAACCACGAAGCTATTAAACTATAGTTAAATTAGACTGTCACGTGTTCGTATCGATAAAAAGTTTCCGTGATTGTTAGATTACGTGCAACGATAGCCCGAAACACGATAGTTTCCTCTTTTTTCAAACGCGAAATCAGGTCGTTGTGACTTTGAACGCAAACGTATCATTTCATCCACGACACGTATTTTAATATTTTAATAAACTTGTAAACATGTTTGGCAAAGAAAGAAAGAAAAATCATATTCTGTCACGGGTTCTATTAAAAAAAGATTGATGGATACTCGAATAAATGTACGTAGCTTTTAACGTTTTATCATGAAATTTCTTTTACGATTACGTGTACCATGATTAAACAGTGAATAGATTAAATCTTAAAATGCCTCGTAAAAAATTCAATTGTTTGAAGAAATTATGTGAAACTTCAATTATTTGCACTTTATTAACCATTGACCACTCCAAATTTTAGTAAAGATTCATAATATTATTTTTTCAAATATTTAATTTATTTATTTTTTAATTAGCAACAGTGGCAAAAAGATACGACAATAATATTTTATTTGTCAAATTATTATGACAAAATTAAATGGTATCGAGCGATGCATATTCTGAAATTAAGTATATGCATTTTTGTGCATCGGTGCATCGGGAAAGTGCAACTGCATCTTGCTTTTTAATAAAACCTTTTTGCCTACTTTTGAACGCACTAATTGATAATTCTTCATCCTTGGGCTAACGTTAAATCCTTTCGATGAATTTTATACTTTTTCCTGTTTCCTTTTGTTGAAGGAAATCTGTGTTCAATGTAAAAATGGTGATTTATGTAAATAAGCTCGTTATGAAATCGTATTACAAGATATTTCTCTCTCTTCTTTCATTCACCATACGATGTAAATGTGAATGTGTACAAATCTGTTGAATAAAACATTTTCATCGATTTCTTCCATTAATGCAAATCTTACATTCAATGGGACTAACAGAATTATACGAAACTCGACACCATATTCAAACTTAATATTCAACGATCTATCACGATCAGAATTCATTGCGAATTATTATTAAAATCTCTTTTTAAACGGTAATACAGAATTAATGTATTCTCGGATATGTAGAATCAGAATTTAAAAATTGTTTTTCAAATTCTACATAGTACATAAAACTGTGAATTATAAATAGAAATAAAATATGGGACATTAGCGCAAAATGTCGCATATCGAAGTGAAAGTATCTATTCAAATGTAAATACTTTCCATCAGGGGCGACTCGAGTCGCCTATACCAGTGAAAGAGTTAAAAATTATTATGTATTTTGATCGCCTGTCGACTAGACTCAACCGTAAAGGAAAGGTTAATTCAATTATATTCAACAAGCAGTTATTCTATAGACTGACCATGTTTGTGGACCGCCCATGGCGTTTGTGACCCTACATAATTGATGAAGCAACGTAGAATTATCTAATGAGGATACTTAAACCAAACGAGTAGTCAGTTCGACACTCAGTAAAGATAAATACCTTGAGCCGTTTCCTTATATCGAGTTGTTAACCATTTCCACGCGCGTAGTTGGACATTTACTTAAAGATTTACAATGACATTCCTGATAATAACGTATGAAGCTCTTCTACATATGAAATTGTATACTTTCATCATTACGCCTTCGACGAGGACAACAATTCACTAATTTTACGAGCTGTTCCCCCATTCGGTGTTCCCTTCTTCGTTTCACTATCGTTTTATGTACCGTCAACAACATTGTTTACATTTTTAGATTGTTACTAAAATTTAGTACAGTCACGGTCAACTCAAGACTTTCATAGGGAAAATAGGGAAAGCTATACCTAATTCTTGAAATCTTCATTTTGAAAATATTAATATTAAAAATAATTTAGAGAAGAAAATAATATAATTTTTAATTATTAAATATTATAAAATTTGGTGATATATGAAATCTTATCATTTGTATAAATTCAAACAGAAAAATTAAAAAAAAGATACAAATATGAAATCGTGTCACGATAAATATTTAAAATATAATTTTTTTTAATTTGATGTAAAATATTTGCCTGCCTCATAAATTTGCAATTAATCAGACCAGTAATTTTCCATTCACAAAATTATAAATAAGCCCCTAGAAAATATAATGAATTCGTCTAAATCAATTTTCACAATCGCTATAAATTTTATCAGTGCATAATTATCAGCCTGAGGGGATAATTAACCGCATAATTCTCCTCTAGCAATAAAAGCATTAAAAATCTCTGCAAGATACGCGTCACGAAGGAAAAAAGGTGCAGGTAATTTTTAATCGATTTCACGATTGTCCGGTTAATAAGCGAATAACGTTTGAATCCAGTTTGTTTGATTTGCACGCGAAACGAATCGAGCGAACGATAATTTCAACGAGAATTTACTGCCGCCGGCTCGCGGATCGTGTAACAGTTGCTCTGTAACAATTTATTGCGACATTGGGTTACATTCGTTTCGCTTTTATGACGACAGTAGCGGGTAACGAGACCGTGATCAAGCATTCGGGTCAGAGAGCAAAGAGAATAACTTATCTGACGGTGTTTATAGTTTAAAACCGAGGCTGCTTCCACTGGAGCGTAGCTGTTGCTGTAAAATGCCGCTTAGGTCCCGTTCATTAAAACGGGCTTTAGTTTATGAATTACGCGCAGCGATACAGGCCGGCCAGCTAGGGCAGATCGGTTAACAAGATTAATAACAGAGTATCCATTCTGGTCGAAGCGCTAATGTCCATAATGGATAATTAATGTTCAATACTATCTTTCAACGGTATTACGTCTACGATCCATCGATCATTTATTTTCACAATGCGCTTTGTTCGAGCGTGTACCGACCGATGCTTTCAACTTACTGGGGATCAATGATGCGAGTTGTAAATAATAGAAAATTCATTATTAAATCATCTGTGAATGAACGCTTGAAATTACTCGATTGTCTGATGATTTTCTATTAACTCGTATTAATTATATGAACAGAAGAATATTTAAACATTTCCCATGAAAATGAAATTAAAAATTAAATTTCCAAACTAGCTATGGTCTAAAGAAAATTCAAAATGAATCAACTTACCGAAGAAACATTCTGAAAAATAAAAGAAGAAAAAATGGGGTGAAAACGAGCTCACCTCGTGATTCGATAAAGCAGCATAGGCGATTGATTTTTCAATGAGCGTCAGCCAGTCTTGGGTCAATCGTGATAGGCGAACGGTCCTGAAAGGTCGTCTAACGAAGTTACGAGGGACGTCGAGGATTAGGCGAAGAGCTAAGCAGTTCTGTCGAAAGACGAGTTGCCACCAGGCTAGATTGTTCCGCACGGGGTTACAAGGAGGGAAACGAATGAAGTGGACAGGAACGGGTGGGGTTAGGTTTGAACCGATCCAATTATACCCCCTACAATAGGATTAGCCCCGGGCGACCTTCATCCTCGATCTAACCTGCGCAACAAAAAGCCGATATATATAGACGGCGAAGAGCAGCTGGAAATCGAGCCGAATGTCTTATCATCTTGTCCATTGGCTACCATTATGTCTTTGATCGGCTATCGGAGAGTTCTGTCTAGTGATCGATCGTCATGGGAGAAGCAAATCAACTGGTTGATTTCGTCGACCGCCTTGCCACCTTTCGGTATACCTCCTCGCCTAACTGGTTTCCTCTGCTACCGAATTGCTAACCGTGTCGGAATTAGGAGATAAACGATCGGAAGACAGCGAACCGCTTCTTCGGGGCCTGGAATTAACGAGGAAACGCGATCCGTATAATGCGAATCCTCTGATCATCGGAACAGGGCTAGGGGAATCGTCGGATCCGTGTAACAGCTTTGGCTAAAGGTTTTTCGATAGTCACCCCTGAAGGGATTAAACGAGACAAATCCAATTCACTTGGTTCACGCATTTGAAATTACAAGAGGCCGAGATGCGATAAGAAAGCGAAAGCATTGTGGCAGCGAGACGATAAAGGTAACCAGCAACGATATAGGAATCCATTATTTATAAACGAGTCAATCTTGTCGATAAAAGCAGCTTTCCTTCGAAACAGAAGCAACCGAGGCATCGAAAAACGCGAGAATCCTTCTTGATCTTCGGAACTGAATTTTTCAGATAGACCGAAGAAAAGGATCGGTGTAGGGTGGAAGGGGGAAAAGGGAGAGGACTTTAATCTTCCCTGGTGAACGACGGGGAAACCTCAATTCCTTTTGGTGCCCTTCAATCCTGTACGTACCTTGTCACACCAGGCCGCGTGATTCAAGACATGTTGGAAGGGGCAGAAGAAGCCACTCCGACAGATGTTCCGCTCTTCTCGAGAGCCACTCGAGAAGAACTGGTAGCCATTTTAATGCCCATCTTACCTCGCTCTTCGCCTCTCGACGGAAAACAAACGTAAAAATAATTCTTCGGTATAATGCGATCCCGTCCCTTCGAACTGCATAAATAATGCTTCGCCACTTTACCGTTGCTGTTATCGATGTTGTACACTTGGAAATTTAATTTCGAGCTACTAAAAATGTATGTCTGACTACTTCATATTATCTGCTTACAACAAATCTTTGGAAAATTTTTCAAATATAAATCACGACACTATAATTACAGGAGGCTGAATACCAATTAAAAATGTAAACTAAGAAACGTGTAAAATATAATAAATTTTAAATGCGACTTGTAATCCATGTACCTCTCATTAAAAGTAATTATCATGACAATCAACTCGTTCGAATCATCATAAAGTTTATAAAATAAAAGACCCGAAGCGCATTGGCATCAACTCATCAAAATCGAACTCTTTTTTCGCAAATGCATCAGAACGAAAGGTTTTTAAAAAAATCCTCAATCGATTAACGTAAAATTTAATACCAGCCCCATCGTCGTTCGATCGCGGTTTCATTTCCTGTGATCCATTTAACGTGCTGGGTATGCGTTCGACCGTACAATGTAGCATGGGTAATCCCGGGTCACATTATATAGTAGAGGTAGCTAATTACGGTGTAAAGCTCGATGATAGATACATGCATGCCAGCGTTGCATCTCGTTCCTTTCATCCGGACGAGCTGCATTCCCGAGAAAGGAACGAACTATGTACCTGCTCCCTCGATCTCCTTTTTATCCGAACCCCTTCGTTTCCCGCGGATTCTTCGACTCCGAACGAGACGGCCCGAGGAGAATTCTCAAACGGAGAAAAAAAGCCACGCATCTGTCGGGTTGTTTTCATAACGATATCGTCCCTGATTGCCCGCAATTTGTCGATTTATTAACGCTTCCATCGTGGAATTTTACGAGCAACCTCGAGAAAAACGAAATAACTTGGCGAACGATCGCTGAAGGATAGTTGTTCGAAGGAAAAGGTGAACGGCGCTACGAGCGAGTTTATTCGTCGGGAGGCACGGCAACTGGGAAATACGTGGTAATAACTTAATTGGAGGTAAATGGAAACGAGCCATTACGTTTTGCTCTCAGTATCGCGCCGCGTTACACGAATAAAAACTTCAGAATTTATAGAATTTTTATTAGATGAGAAAATAATTATTTCATCGCAGCGTTTTTTCAAAATTAAAAGCGCGGACCAGATAGAGAAGCCAGCCTTCTCTTTCAATATAATACCTATTATTCCAAACAATTGTTCTAATACCCAGTCATGGATTAAAGATACCGATCTGCAAGTTTCCAACCGGAAACGTTCCAATCCAATAATTATCCAGGAACGACGCAGAACGAAATGAGAAACGACAAGGGAGGCGGAGAGGAAGTGGTTGGCGAAGAGTAAAAAGAAATGTGCATCTGCCAAGTCGCTCTCATAATGGCTACGGGTGTGATTACGTGCAATTACCGCGAAGAGTGGCCTCGAAGATCGATGAACGCTGTTTGGTGGAAGAACAAGAGACGTTCGAATGATGCAGGTGAACGAAGGAGAGCAGCCGCGGTGTAGATGAGGCAAAAGAAAAAAGCAGGGACGAGGGGAAGTGGAGTCGGTCGAAAGGTGGATATTTGCGCGATGCAAGAGTGGCCCCGCCGTAAAGACCATGACGGCTAAAACATTTTAAGCCCATTGACCTTAATAACAGGTCTACACTTGCCGCTGCTTCGGCTACCAACCAATAGCGCCATAACTGACATTTCCCTTTCTTTCTCTTTCAAACTCTTTCGACATCGAAATTAACCCTTTAGCTATGGATTTTATAAAAAAAAAAAATAATAATAATATTCGAAGGAATGGTATGAAATTAAAAAAATAAAAATCAATTGGAATTGAAATGTTCTTATCCGAAGGGTCCGCCGTCCAAGGGGTTAATTTTCGTGGAAGAGGAAAATTACAGAAGGTCGATAAAAAAAGAATGAATTCGTTTTCTCTGGTCGCATGGTCCCGTAAGGGGTTAATTTACGATTGGCCGTCGAGATGCATGCGGAAAGATTGTTGGGACACGGTGGTGCTCGTAATTTTTCAGACGTCCACCCATTAGCATATCTTATTATTCGTCGGAAGTTTCGCTTATTGGACGCTCGCGTCGTAAAATTGTTTGTAGGCTGGTTCGCGTTGCACGCACGCGTGTAACGTCGAATTTTCGAACGGTTCCACCTGCCACTGCGAATCGACGATATACGCGTCCGGTAGGGCTTATCGTCGTTAATGGTGTCGAACAGCGTGGAACAACACGTGAGCAATGTTCGTGCCACGGTACGGGCCGACCACCCATTCGAGCGCTGTAATAATCCAAGCCGATAATAATTAATCTGCCAGCGAGACGGTAACCGTGCCAGGAGATGCTATAGCTAGAACCTAGACACCGATTGCTCATGCCCGTAATAATCTGCGGCGAATTAATTGTCGCCATCCCGAGGTCCACCTTCTGCTTGTTACATTCTCGGCGAGATATTCGCACCCGGAGAGTTGATCAACGAAAAATACTTAAGAAAGGAAGTTAATTAAGAACTTGGTCAGTTGAAAAGTTCTATGCAAGCGGGTTTCAAAGTATACACAGTACTTGAAGTTCAATTAGGAAATGCAATGATCCATAAATTGTTTGAAAGTCTATAGAATCCAGGAAAGTTGTGCGGGGCAAATAAATTGTTGCTATACAAATTGATCTATGCAATTTGCATAAGAGAATAGTTTCATAACTGAAGTTTACATTCCATGAAACAAAGTTTCTTGTCTGGTAATTTGTTGACATTTGCCTACATTTGTTTTTGTATAATTAGAAAGAGTAAAATAATTGGTCGTTAATATAAAGAAATATACATGTATATATTTTATAAGTCATAACTTTGTCATTTTTATTACACCATTAAAATGGTAATTGGCATGGATGGTGCTTGATATTTTATACTAATCCATCAACCACATCATTAGCCCTTGGATGGCGAACTATAAAAAGAGCTCCAATTTTAATTTAATCTTGTATTTCATTTTCTAAATTTTGTACTGAACATTTGAAAATTATTGTTTCAATATATCAAACTCTTTCGTTAATATCTCTGTATATATTTTATAAGTTTGGCTCTCGATTAAACCAGACAAATAATTAATCAAAGTGTTAATCATAAACCCAGAAAATTTCTTAAATTCAATTTCAAAAAAACTACCCTTAAATTAATATTCCCCCAAAGTGATGAAACCCTTTATAAACCACATTATTCACCACAGACCCTTCGTACCTTAAGGGACACCAAACAGCCATAATAGCAGCATCGAATAATCGAATGAAAGTCTTCTCAAACCCTAAACAAAATAAATCTAACCTTCGTTCTGTCTACCTTGGTCAGCCAACGTTTTTCTTCATTATCGTTGACGAAGGTGAAGCAGCCAGTTACATTGTCGACGGAACAATTAAGGAAGCCCATTGTTAATGAACGGAATTGTCGGCGGAGTCGCGGATCGTTTCGCATGTAACCGAAAGGAAAACAGGACAAAATGACTGCTAAATGGGCCAATTATACGCGGAAACAACGAGGGTGCGAAAAGTGGACTCCACGGGGTGGTAATGTCTACCGTCCCGTGCAAGACGAGGACAATTTCGGTTCAAACCACGAGGGTTACGAGTTTCTTGGCGAATTTCGGAGGACGGAAAGTTTCCTCGTCGTTTACCACGCGCACCGTGGGCCTAGCGAGGAATCACGTAACTCGATTTCAACCCCTGTAACACGCGCATGCAAATACGAAACTTAGCAGGCAAACGCGGCAGCACTATTTTAATTACCAACTTCTCGGACGGCACTTTCTTAACGCGAGTTACGTTACGCGTAATTAGCGATATTAAAACATCCATCCTGCATCGGCTGGATGGCTTCTTGCCGCCTCGCTCAACTAATCTACCGATTAAATTTCAGCGTTCGAACACTCTTAAACGAGCGGAAAATCGAAAACATTTAAGCGGACTTTTTAAATAATCGTCGGGTTTAACCCTTTCACCGCGAGAGACGTGGATAATATACAGGGTGTCTCGTCTCTCAGCCGTCCTTAATTATTTCTAATTCAGATTAAAATTTTTCCTGCAAGAAGCTACTGTATTTTAAGAGAGAAAATTTTAAGAAAATTTTAAGTTTAACCCACAAAGGATGAAAATTTCTGAAATAAACCTTGAAAATCACTCTACAACTCATTTGAACCCTTTTAAAATAGAATTTTTAGATTATAATTTCAATTCTTAATTGAAACGTGTTCTGTAGAAAATTAAAATGTATCTACACTTTTGTATTAACTTCAGAAATAAACTTCCTACATTTTACACATTTTATTTAAGACAAAATGAGCCTGTAATGATCGTGCGAGGATTAATGAGTATTTACCAACTGCAAGATAATCATTCTATCAAGAATTACAAGCATCCACCGGTATTAATTCCGCTGCTACCAAGAAGCAGGAAAGTCAAATCGAAAGTGGGTAGTATTAAGTATAATCGTTTCCCTGTTCAGGAAATCGAACAAGCGTAAATCTTATCTGTTCCACTCTAATTTTCCCATAATTGCCGGGAAAGGAGGGGAATATTTTTGAAATTTCGTCGATTGATAATCGCTTCATCGTTGGGTAACCGGTGTCTCTCTGTCCGCGCGACCGATCAACGAACGCTTCTTCTTCTTCTTCTTCTTTCTCGGTTGGTACTTGATCGAGCTGGCTGAATTATAAAACAACCACGGTGCTCGCGTGTGAGCTTCGTTCAACAACGGCGTCCCGGCATCGTGACAAGCCTTGGGCGTTGATCGTCCGCCAGAAAACCAGTTCCCAGCTCTACTGGTTTTGTGCGTGGAGACTCTCTCCGTTTACGAAGATTAAAGCCTGATTCAGACTATAGGTACACTCCAACTCCAAACGAACTTCAAACCGTTCGAATAAATCTTTCTCGATCTGTATTCACAATTGCAAGGGAACGTACCGAGGTGTCGCGCATCTCCAACTTTGGGGGTTGCATTTCTGCATTCATTCCTTCAAAGTGAATATCAGCAGCAATAACAAAAATATGTGTCTAATATTTTTATGAAAAGTATATTGTAGAGAAGTTTCATCAAAATTGATTCTTTTGTTAGGACCAACCCCTTTCTACAACCCTTTTGTATCTTTAGTATAAATGATACTCTATGGACACAATGTGCTGCAGATTTATTATTATGCTAAAGCTAATAGAGCAATCTGATATTTTATTGATTAATATATTCTTCGAATCCCTTTCAGTTTTTCATAAATAAAATATTTTGTTAAGAAACTATTAAATACTAGATCTTCATTTTGGCTCAATTTCATTCAAACAAATTAATTGAAAAATTGTACACTAAATTAGAAAATGACAATAATTGTATTACTACAGAAGACTCTTGTTATATTGCCACATGGATTTTAAAGACTCCTGTCACCATTCCACCATCATAGTCTATGAAAATGATTCATTTTTATCTACCCTTCTCTTTTTAAATGAAAATTTAGAAGCTTGACAAATTTTTCACACCAGTCCCCTTGGTGACAATATAACGAGAGTCTACTGTATTGTGATACTTTTATGTCATTAAATCGTGTCTTTCTATGATTTGATATGTAATACCTCAATACGAATATTGTGTTGTATAAGAGAAAGGAAATCGATGAGATACCCCGTCGCTTTATTATGATAATGCACTGTTCAACGGACCATCGAAAACGTAGAAAGAAGAGAAACGAACCGGTGCAACGACTTCGACGATATTCAAATCGTGATGAAATTCACGGGTAAAGAGAAAAGGAGACCCGTTGGACACTAAGCACGTTCATTGATTTACGATAAGAAGCAACGGTTGCACGAATGGTGCAAATTAGGAGGCATAAGTTATAATTCTGGCATTCGACAGAACGTGGAGTAGCAAGAAAATTGCATCCTTAAATGCGCGCACGAGTAATTTTCGTCCGTTCGAATGTCGACTCGGTGCTTTTCAGCGAGCTTAATGACCCGACGTTCTGCCACCGCTCGAAATGGAAATGGAATGCAAATCGGATTCATTGCGTTTGGAAATTGATGAGCTACTCGACTTCCGAGAAAAGGAATGCGCTCGATGTTTCTGAAGATGTGGAGCAACAGCTCTGGGTCAATTCTCATTCAAATATTCTGTCAGAATATCTTATAAACACGATAACACAATTTTAAAATGATTGAATCGCGATAATTAAATGAAAAAATTAATACAGTTATGATTATCGTAAAAATCATACTAATAATGTAAATTAACAAACCGAAGCATGGTATTGAAAAATTAATTTTTAATATATTTAATAAATTAAGTATTATTATATTATATACATACTGTGGAATTTTCACCTTTCTGCACACTACACTCTACTCTTTGCATGTTCGTGCTTACCTGAGAACAAAAGAGAAAATAATCAGATTTAATAATGAGACAAGGAGATAACAAGAATAAATATGCTTGTTCGTGAATCATACTTTTCAGTTTTTGAAAGAAAGCAAAGAGATATGAATCACCAATTTAATTAGGTGCTTAAATAATGATATGAAACATGACAGAAGAAAGAAGAAAATCAGTGAATTTCACAATTGTAAACCTTGAAACGTCGATACGGAAATCCGGCGCATAGTTTATTATTCTGCAGGCGGAAGTTGGTTCACGGTTCGCGTTTTAGGGACAATATAAATATTGATGTATGCATATAATAACTGTGAAATTCCATTGAAAAAAAAAACTTACTATATTATATATTATAATCTGTCAATCATTATTTTAAATATTTCAAACAGAACTGGCTCTACTATTTCAAGGGGTACACTCCTCAAAATATGATATTAATATTAAAAGTAATTTAGAAAAAATAATATAACTTTAATTATTAAATATTATAAATTAACTTTTACCTACTGAATATTATAAAATTTGGTATATCACTGAAAATAATTATTAATCCAAATTTTCACGTGTAAATGTTTATACATAAGTGACCCTCTCTATGCCGTCATTCATCCTGTGGCCACCCACGAAGGACAGGAATCCAATATATTACCATTTTCCCTCGGGAAAACTGATTTGATCGCGAGTATATCTCGACATATTACAATCTCGAAGACTTCTCTAAAAATTCATCAGAATTTCAACTCTGATTGTATAAAGTCAGTCGTAAAGAATTTATTACCACGCTTAATATAAAAATCCTAGATTCCACGAAGCCTGAAACCATCAAAGTATTAAAACCACCAACACCCACTTCTCTCGATGATGTCACTTGTCCGTCGATTGTCGGATGTTCCATGAAACGGAGATTCTATGAATCGTTCATCTGACGAACTGAATTCTGGACCGTGAGTCAAACATTCGCGTCGAAACACCATCACAGTGGTCGAAATTAAGCATCGACGATGATCCAGCAACTTCGGAATTTCTAGGCTGTGACGCGGGCTGCACTTTCAGTCATGAAAGAGCTCCATTCTCGATTTTCTCCGTTCCATTAGAACAAGATTATACATACACACTGTTTCGTGAGAAAAGGAAACCAAACGAAAAAGCGATTCCAATAATAACGCATAGATATGTACTTTAACAAATATGAAAAATAAAAATGAAGACACAAAGCTATTTATAAAAAGTAGACAAAAATCCAGGTACTATTTTAACAAAAATTATTTAATTCAATAGATGATGAAATAAAAAGCAGACAACCATGGATGTGAAAGGGTAACCCGAATGCTGACTTCATTTTAAAATCCTACTAACAATAATTCATCAATTACTACCCTGCCAATTTGTAAATAAATTATCTATGATTTCAATGGATTTTATTAAAATGGTACCCGACCTTTGGTCCATCCTGTACGTTAAAAATCAATGTAAAATACATCCTGTGTAATTCAGAGTCATGGTAGTTAATTGAATTTATCGCGAACGATGAAACGATGATCGGTCGAGGGGAATCCGGAAAATTGGCGAATCGCCGTTTAATGGCACCGTTAGAATCACTGAATTCGCAATCTGGGTCACGTGTCGTAGTTTCAGAGGTGAAAGGGCTTCGAGGAGGCTTGATCGTATAGCTCTATTAGAAGCACGCGATTACAGGGCCTCCTTCTCTAAAGGAAGGAGAAGCGGCAGGAGAATTAGGCCGGTCAGATCGTTGGGTATGTTGTCGGACGGGTTATCTTACAAATGTTCGGTCGAAAACCTGCCCAGCTAGGTTACAAACGTGTTTCTGTAACGTCCAGCCACAAATTCCTGCCTCACACGGCGCCGTATCCTCTGCTCCCTTTATAGGGACAATCGAAACTTTGAAGAAGCGCGTTCGAAATCAAACCTGTAATTTCGACGACGTTATACCTCACCGAGCGCATACAGTATCTAACAAAAGTATTCGACCATTTGTCAATAATAATTCTTTAATTGATTCATGGTTTAATTAGTGATTTATCAAAAGTAAAACTATGTAATTCATTTATTCCATTTAACCCTTAAACAGCGAAGCCTGGGTCAGAGATGACCCAAACTTAAAAAACATATAATTTTTAAATGAGAAGGTTTTATATATTGGAAGAATAATTTTAAAAGAACCGTGTAAAAGTTAGAAAATGAAAATCATGTGAAATATAAAGTTAATGTACGTTAAAATTGTGGCTCTCTCCATGGTCCGCCGTCCGAAAATGAATGAATTCAGATGTATCTTCCAAAGCGACCATGAAAAACTGACCAGATTCACCCTGACAACTAATAAAATCAGCAAACACACGTAGGTTAAAGTCACAACAATACGCAACGGCTGTGTTTTGGTCCATAAAACATTTGCCGTGACAACGCTCGTGACCATTTGCATGCTATTTCCATGTAATCCAGCCTGCCGGCAAAAGTCAACAAGAGGAATAAAGAAGCTGGCAAACACGCGTTGTTGCCTAAGCGCTTACATTCTACTCCTGTCCCGAAACGATCCGTCCAAAGCATACCTCCAGCCACTTCAAAAGGAAGACAATCGTTTATTACATCTTCACAGCGAAGCCATCGCTGCTCGTACGTTGACTCTTCTTCACAACTAAAACTCCGACCGCATGCTTCTCTAAACAAGTTATAAATATCGAACGAGACTTACTTCGGTATCTCGTGTAACTTCGTCTTACATATGCATACACCAGACACATTGTACACACATGCTTTCGCGCGGGATATACAACTTGTACTGTTAACTTATAGTTCAACGAGCCTTCGGATTTGATTCAATTATTCGCGATCGAAGGCGCCTATGGTAGCGCGACAAATGTGACTTGAAAGGTGCAAGCAAGTTCTATCGATTGTCAGTGCTTTGATGATAATACATCTTTTGTTTCGAAGGAGAATTATTTTAACAGTTGATATTTTAAAAGATGAAGTTAACACGTTCGCTATTAGGGTCTGAAGAAAATAATTTGCACCACAGCCCAGGGTGTTCTTTGTTAGAATATGTCCTTAATTGACATGGGTCTTATTATCTTTTTATATGTAATTATCTCTAGATCAAGGACATCTTACATCTCAAGAAATTAAAAAAAATTAGAAGAAATAAAATTAAGAAAATTATGTATTGGAGTTCTCAAGTTTTTTCATCTTTACTAAAAATTTCATCAATCTAATCTGTTGCCTGATTGACTGATTAATTTAGAGACTAATGTAGGATTTCAAATTGCGATGAACAGAATGATGATCACGGGTAATTTATGCGTGGATAAAATCGAGACAGCGGACGTTCCGTCGACTTGTTCAATCGAACTCCCACTCGATGACATTGGGAGCGAAGGTTTCAATGGAGGCCCCGATTCGTTCGTTCCCCTCGACCCGTGCCTTCGAATTTAGGTCATGGCGCGGTGATACACGCGTTATTCTTGATTCAATGCTTTCCATATGGCTCGACTGGCGTCGCTCTTGCTCGATAACACTGTTAACGATGAACGATCAATAATTGATTCCCATTGAATTTCAATTTTCAATATTAAATAATTTTCTGAAGAATTATGATATTTTTGTGTTAAAGGTAGGTATGACGAATGTACTCTTAAACTTTTTGAAAAGCTACCATAGAAAGCTAATCTGAGCGATAAAAATAAGCGAAATGGCGACGCTCGTAAATTTCTTTTCTAGTCCGCTGACCGACGGGCAGCCGATAAACGAGGGAATGCGGAAGCGAACGAATACATCGCGGTTCGTCGAATGGCCGAGTGAAATCGGCATGAAAACCGCAAGGATTTTATTTAACACCGTGAAAGAAGCCAGACTTTCGGATGCCTTCGCTTGTGGTCGTCGAGCTGATACGCGCCTCGCTTCTACTCGTACGGTCACTTTCAATTATCGTTCCAATGGCTTGATGCGTAACCGCAAGATTTTACGCGAACCGCTTTGCTTTGTTTTGCAGCCATTCGCCTTTCGTTCTTTCGCTCTCGTTAACTTTCAACACGCTCTTTTTACCTTGCTAAACGATCACAAGGTACATACCCGTGGTTTCCTCCAAAAATAATCATTCTCCTCGCTTTCGTAACTCAGAACGATTATTTTGGCAAAAACATAAACGAATTACGAAATCTTGATTCCGTAGAAGTGTTTATTTTTCTTTTATTTACAAATCGCCTATGATCCTTTCAATATTCAAGAATAAGAAATAAATTTATTCGTTAATTACAATAAGTAATTAAAAATTCAATTTGTTATTTGAAAATAACAGAAAAAATCAAATTTCTTTGAAATAAAAGTTCATTCTAAAATTTAGAATCTAAACAAAAGTGTCTTTAAATTGAAAATTATTCACTATTTTCAATTAATTTGGTTTTATTCAGAGATTTATAGTTTATAGAAAATTAATTGAAGTACTGCCCAATTCTGAGTAGAGATTAACTTAAATGAGTTTAGAACAGTGATACTCCTCGAGTACCCCTTTTATTTAACATGCCCATCAAATTTAAATTAATATTTTTATTTGACAAAAATTTTATATACTTCTAAAATGTATGAAAATGAATCTATACGGTTAGATAATTAAGAAACTGAATAATTTGCTTTGAAAAAAATTCCTTTTCCGAATATTCTTGAATTTTCTTTAAATATAAAATCATTTATATACATATCAAATAAATATTTTCACCAGGCAAAGATTTTCGTGCTCGTGTAATCGGGCAAATTGGAATGGAAGCTACGAAGACCGGGAAAGATGCGAACAAAAGCTCGGTCTTTCGTGTAACGAATGTGTGAGAAGTAGCCTGAAAACGGGCCAACGGATTTCGCTGGTAGTAAACCCAGATTGCAAACGTGCATTTATTATACGACGCTTGGCGAGGCTGAGGGACGAGGAAAAGGTGAATGCACAATGGAAAACCGGGGCCACGTCGTTTCTCTGGCGCTTTTTAGTAGAGAGGTGACAATGTCACATTGGAGATTTACAATCTACAATCATCCCGAAATTCTCTCCTCCTCAACAGAGTCCTGTTTTGTTTTACAATGAAACGCGATAATTGATGGTCGATAGAAAATTATACTACTACTGTTGATTAATTAATCTGCAAAATAGGGCACACCATTTATAGGTACCATTTTCTTGTCTACGTTATTTTTTATTTTTTTATTCTAACACATTGAATGGCACAGTAAAAATAGGTACTTGTGAAACGTACTGAAGCTCTAATTAATAAAAATAGAAATAATTAATTTTCAAATTTCAAATTTTAAATTTCAAGTTTCCTATTTGCTATTTGACTCCTTATTCCATTTTACTCAAGTGTTAAGAATATCTGCTCTTCCAACTACGAAATATTAATATAAATGATAAGCATTTTATTCATGCTAAGTTTATCGAAAAATCCACAGGTAGAACTGTTAAGAAGAACACTTGTACCCACAACGATCATGGCAGTTTCTAAACAGATACGTAATAGTTATTAAGTCGGATAAGGCTGGCAGTTGGTGTTTATCCGAAGGCTTACGGCGAGCAGGTCTGTTTGCGGCGCAAATTAGTGTTTGCCTGCGCGCACCTTTGCTTTGTCGCATAATTGTGTTTACTATCGGGCCGGTGCTAATTTCCTGGCGTTACCGGACGCGCTTCGCTCCGCTCCGCACCGCTTCGTCGTCGTCGTCGCTGCGGTATTCCTTGCGGTCGATCGAGGTTGCCAAGAATCCTGAATTCAGCAGAGAGTAGGCATCCTCTGGGGTGAACCGTTGATGCGCCCACTCACGTTGCGCCCCAGTCTTAATTATCGAAAACCGATGCAACGGTCGGTATGCTTTATTAAATCGCGCGCGGACACACTCCTCTAATCCGTTATTAAATCGGCCATGAATCCTGAACTACGATCGTCGATAGTTTCCGCTTCGTTGTATCGAAAAACATCGCTCGTTGTACGGGAAATAATATTCGATCGAAATTGATATTCCCAGATGAATAGGAAATTTGATGGATGAGCTGTTTGTATTTTAAGTGAAAGCAATTTTTCAAAGAGTTTGCGGGGGATATGATATTAGAATATTTATTTTTAATCTTTCGATATGATTAAAAAATTTAAATGGCACGAAATATTTGTTAAGTACCATAGGTGATAGAATTATTTAGTTGTAAATTGATTGATTTAATGTTTGTTCTAATTCTTATAAATCTTTTTAAATTGATATGTCTTAAGGCCTATTTAGTCTATATAAGTGTAAAAGTTAGAAAATTAAAATAATTGGAACTTTCTCCATGGTCCGTCATTCGAGCAACTATCTGTCTGAAATTATGAATATTATATTTAATGAAACTTTGGACAGCTTTTGCATGGCAATGAACGTGTTAATTTACAACGAAGCTAATACATACACGCAATTACATAATGGCAAAGGAGGGTGTTAAAAAATGGAATCGAGGAAACTGTCGATCGCGAATCATAGTGGATAGGTGTGAGCGGTAGGCCGGTGGAAGACCGCGAAGTGCCGCGGTGCGACCGCAATGCATTCGCGGCTTCGCCAGGTACACCGGCAATCACAATGTCACAAATGCTAGTCGGCCGCCATGCCGTTAGGTTCACCGGAGGGCAATAACCCAGGCCAGCTAAACTTATTTAGAATAGCGTATCGCCCACCAACAGCCGGCCGATCGACTCGATCCAGCCTGCACAATGCAATGCTGTTGGCGCAACACGATCGATGGCTTTCTTCCTTTCCCTCGATCGTTCGTTTCTCAGGCCTTTCCACCTCGTTTGATACGTTCATCAATCCCACTACTCCTCTAACGATCAACTTACTAGGTCATCTTGATAGTTATCACAGCTTTTTTTTTTCTTTTTTTTTCAATTTAACGACTGCTTGCTTTGATGATCAGTAAAAATACTTAATCCTCGGACGACGGACCATGGAGAGAGCTCCAATTTTAATTTTCTAAATTTTTCCCCGTTTCTTTAAAAATTATTCTTTCAATATATAAAACTTTTTCGTTTAAAAATTATATATTTAACTTTAGCTTTAATAAGTTGCAATCATGATTGACCCAGACTCCGCTGTTTGAGGATTGATTGAAAAATCATCCATCATAGACCACTTTTGTTATTTCTAGATTATATAAGAGAATTTGATTTACATCTATTTCAAAGTATCTTGAATAAAAATGTCAACAGTTTCACTGTGGCTGTAAACACGTTAAAGCGAACGATTCAGAAGTACAGGAAACTTAAAACAACCGAACACGAAATCCTAGATTTCAAGAGTAAAACGGAAGCCATCCACATTGTCCTGTTGCGACAACGACGATCCAAAGAAACTGGTTAAAAGAGAAGGCCAGTATCGCTGGATAGTAATCTGAGCGAACGCCAAACCGTTCGAACTCTGCTGTGCAATTTCCATAAAAACGCGAAACAATCGTCGCCGTGAAAAATGTATTCCCGTGAACCGAGCACGAACAGAGTCGTTGCGAATGGCAGTGTTTTTACCCGGTCGATCAAGATAGCGGGGAGGGAAACGATGCTTTTTCGCTGCGCGTTTCACACGGCAACCTTAACTTTAAATTACAGGCAATTTCAACGAATCCCTGTTGTTGTATTTTTCTCTCTCTCTCTCTCTATGTTCGTTTTATCGCAAAAGCTCGTCCGCGATTGCCACACTGGGTTGACAGTATCGACTGTCAATAATTCCGCGAACGGTTTCGCGTCAATCATTCTGGCTTCCGGCTGGAAAGCAGCGGAGGGTCGTTGATCGGTCACTTCCTGTACGGACTGCATTCCGATCCGACTCCTTTCGCCGGCTCTATGCGCTACGAGTTATTAACTCTCGTACGAGGGAGGGATACGGTTCAGAGAGGTGGAAATTGCCGAGTTTCTCGGCTGCTAAACGAGATCTAGATTTTCCTCCGCTTGGAACAACTGTCACGTACCCGAGCCATTTCGCAGGCCTGCAAGCCTTTAGATCCCTTGATATTCTATCCCTGAGGCGAGCTAGCTGTTACCTACGACTCTCGTAACCGTGCTCCTTCATCCCTCCGGCTGAAAAAAAGTTCCCTCTATCCAACCCCCTCTGATGCCATTATGAATTCTGATCGGTACTCGCCGACCGACCTTTGATTACCTCCCGTTTACCGACCATCCAGTTAACATGGTTAAGCAATCGTGACAATTTGCCGACTTATCGGAGAGAAGAATTTCATCCTATAATTGATAGGTCGGTGGACCAAAAATGTAAGAAATATATGAAATTCCAAATATTTTAAAATATCTTGAAAAATGGAAGAATGATAGAAGCTACCATTAAATAACTGCATTCTTTATTTTTAATTTTCCAATCTCTTGTGAATATGACAAATCGAAAGATCGTTCGAAGAGAGACATCTAATTCCCTCATAATGGTATTCCCAGGCTGATATAATTCATCGGAGAGAAAAACTAGCGAGAGTCTCGAGTGAAAGATATCCAGCACGTTCCGAAGCAACGACCGACATAAAATATTTCACCGTCAGAGGAGAAGTGAGGAAAGACAGCGAAAGAGACAGGAGGACGCTTTGGTATGAGAAAGGAATAGCGGAAGGTTAGGAAGGAGAGCTGGCAGCAAGCTCTATACAGGACAATATTATCGCGCGATACGATCTCAGATGCCTAGCTAGGCCTCTTAGGCATGTCACATTGCAAACAGTGGACAATGAGGCTATTGTTGCTGCATAATGGCCGTTCGCGACCTTACGTGGCCTCTTCCTTTTCTTCTTCTTCTTCTTCTTCTTCGTCTACGTCCTCTCCAGAGTTTCACTGGTACACCGCTCCTCCCTCTACCTTGTATTTCCCTTTATTCGCGCGAAATAAATATTGGAGCGTTGACCAACAGATAGGAAGAAAGTATTCGATACCATCGGTGAAATCTCGGAAGCAGATACCAATGGGCGTTGTTTTATATAACTTTATGCCCATGATGGTTCGTATCTTTCTACCTGGCAAATCGTTATCCGAATGAATCTAAAACTATAGATTGAAAATGGTAGGTGGTATTTTGTGCGAAGGCATGTGAGATTTAATGAGCAGAGCTCTAGAGCTTTATAATTCTTAAATTTCTATTTCATGAATGATAAGGTGGAGTTAAATCCCGAAAATCAATATTTTTTAATGATAATTTATAATTTGAAACCTTAGTAACAGATAAACTAGTGGAATTTTAAACGAAAGGATTTCGTATACTAGAAGAACTAGAGCTCTCTTCATGGTCCGCCCTCCGAGGGTTAATAATATAATCTATTAACGAGCGAAAACTCATTAAAATCTAGGAATACTTTACTTATTAACAATAACAGTGCTCGCTGAAGACTAAATTCATATCTCCTATAAAAATTATTATATCTCAAATATTTCTTCGTCATTTAAATAAAAAAATTATGATAATTCTTCCGAGCAGTTTTACTACTACATTCCAAACGCATAGCTCTGTACGTAAACATTTTCATTAACGAATCACGACAGTAGTCGCCGCTTTATTACCATCAAGAACAATCACGGTGGTTAACTGAAATCCTTATCGTCAGCGACGCGACGGTCTCTCGGTCTCGTTACAAAGGGAATTATTTTATTCGTAGAACGACGCCGCAAGTACTATCGTAATAATGGACAGTGAACGATCAAAGTGCACGGTCGCTATGAACGCGGCGTGGTACAAAGCAGCATTGCGAGAACCCCTTGGAATTCCTCTCTGATGTCTGTCAGTCACTCTTAATTTACGGCGATAGCGGAACGCTGGAGTTAGACGGGCCCAGGTAACCCTATCGAGGTGCAACGATGTCACGACTGCTTTCAGATGGAAAGCTAAACCATTCGACGAACACCATACATCCACGATATCACGAAACGTTCGCCGTTTTCACGACGCAACGTAGTATAAGGAAACGGCAATCGGTGTTAATTAAACGTTATATGCGAAAATCTGAGGGACACTGTTAATTAACTCCTTCGAAAATATCAACTTCTTGGAGAGACACAGGATAGCTCTTATGCAGCAATTTGCATGCAATTTTCTAATCACTTAATGAATGCTTTTCAATGTATTTTGATAGCTTGATGGAATGAAATATTTTGTCGTAATTAATTAGAAAGTAGATGAATGTGACATTCATTTTTTTATTTTAATTATGACTGATTTTGATGCCATTAAAGTGTCATTAAATAGGACTTTTGACATATAAATTTAACCCTCGGACGGCGGACCATGGAGAGAACCCAAATTATAATTCAATTTTATATTGTCCGTATTATTTTAATTTTCTTAATTTTACTATCCTCAATTTAATATCCTCATATACGTTTTGTAAATGTGAGTCACGATTGACCCAAGCTCTACTGTTCAAGAGTTAAAGTTGAAGTTTCAAGAAAATAGCCACATTTTCATTAATGTTCCTAATATAAAATGAACAAACGCCTTTCCATTCTTGACACTCTATTAAAATTCATTATAAAATTCTAACTAATAAAATGTTTTTCTGACGTTTCTAACAATATCGTTGCAACATTAGTTAATTCGTAGGTATCATAATTACCTCGTAATACTATTGGAACCACTATCGATACGCAATCATTACGCTTTCTAGATAGCATCCAACAGCAATAATCGAACGATCGATTACCGATCAATTTCAATACAGGCTTCAGGTTACCGTTCTTATGGTTAAATATACACCTCGATAATTGGAAATTTATTATATTATCCATAAATCTTAAGGTTTTAAATCTTGTAAGATATAATCAATAGCAAAATCATGGTGCTAACGTATGCGTGTAATTTATGCAATTTATAGCAGTGCAACATATTCATTTATCAAACTATTATTGAAACGAGCTGCTTGTTGGAAAGCTATTCCACTCAAAATAACATAGTAAAATTGAATTGTATATCCATCGTTAAATGCAGAAATTCCAAACCAATTAATTTTATATTAATTATTTTTGAAACAACTAAAGCGACTTCGAGATAGGTTAAATCCAGCTGCGTATCTCGTTAATAATTTCCAATTACTAATTCGAGATCATTGTCCGCACGCGATATCTTGAACGAGCTTCTTGCGGGGTTGTTACGGACGAATAGCTTGGCAATCTGCATGCAGTTGCCCGTTTCGTAATTGCACGCGTGCACTTGTGAGCCAAGACGCTTAACCGAAAGTGCAACGTCTAATTTTCCAGTTAACTAACCAATGCAAACTTCGGCTTTGCCGTCGGCCTTCTGTTTGCTTAACAATTATGTCGAGAGAGGGCAGGGTCAATTGTTGGATTAATTACGAATAACGTAATGGTAGTTTAGCAAATAGAGTAAGTAACACGAGACATGTAATATAAGATCCAATCTGCATGAGATTGACACTCTTACAACAATTAAAAACAAAAAATTATATAATTTTCCTATAGTAAAGCTGTAGTGTTTTAATTAAAAATTAATGAAGAGAGATTTTCATAATTTGAAAATATTATAGGGGTGTCTGGGTGCCTGAATATTTGGATTGGAAATTTCTTTCAAGTTCAAGGAAGACCCTGAAAGTTTTTCCAGCGCATAAAGTTCGGGTACCCGTAATTTCGGAAATCGACTACCAGCTCAGGACCCGAAATTACAGGTACCCAAATTTTATATACTAAACAAACTTTCAGAATTTTGCCTGACCCAATCCAAGGTTTGAATTTTTTAGCACCCACACATCCCTAAAATATCGTATTCCAAATTATTTAATTATCATAAATAATTTAGAAAATCCTTAATTAACCGTTTGACTCCCAAGCAGCGCGGTCGCGCTGTTTAGATTTTATGTCTAAAAGACCCAATATTGGGTTTATAACACCGCTATTGTGCTGTTCAGTACTTTTCGACAATGTTTTTTTCTTTGACCCCTGGGACTCAAACGGTTAAATTAATCCAAACTATCAACTATTATTCTCAAACTGCAATCATTATAGAACCTGTTTACTCGAAGGAATATTATCAGAAACAATAATTGCCTATTAATTCCCTGGATATTAAAGAATCATTTAAAATCAATAAAATCGTAAGACATCAAACGAATGTAAACACCTCAACACAATTAATTACGCTATCTAACCTTCTGAACAGAATGATCGAGGAAGCAAATAACATGGCTGCTGACTGCACATTTTTATCACAGCCTACTTTGTTTTATAGTACAAGATACGTCGTTTCAGTCTGCCTATCCATATACCATTTAACGTACAGAGAAACTGAAACAGAATCGTCAAATAGCAGATACTTAAGTATACCACACTGCCCATTTCACGGTACTTCGCCACGCCAGTCCTTTCGTTTATCACAATTTAATTAAATTCACGCCAACGCTTACGGGCTTGATCCAAAGTGCAACGTTTAATTTTCCAGTCAACCAACCAGTGTAAACTTGGACTCGTTACTCAAGCAAGATCATTGGGCGGTCTCCAATATTTGTCGAGCAATCGTGTTGCACTGCGCTAAGCAAAAGCGTAGCTGAGTTGGAACATTAATTTCAGTTTCAGTCGCTCAAATTTCGATTCTGTCAAAAAGGTAACGCTGTTTTGGTACCGCCGGATTCTACACGAAGATTAACAGATTCTGAGTAGAATTAGTATTTTCTCTCGCAATTAAGTTTCATAAAATTTTTTGATTTTGTTTTAGAGCTCAAGAATCTATGAATAATTAAATTTACTTTTTCTATAATTGATAGAGCTAAAGTAGGAATTTAATTTGAACTTCAAATTGGGTACGATTATATCAGTCGCTACAAGTTCTATCGAGAAAAAGAAATAATTTTCAGCGAATTTATCGAGTCCAACAAGTAAAATTTGCTGTACAGACTCGATCACCGTTGATAAAATACGCTTCGAAACGCAGCCGATATGTGAAAAGCTTTTCACGGAGGAAAGAAGATTATTTGAATACGTGCACCATTGACGAGATACCAATATTCAGAGAAATATACGGCATTCTTTGAAATGCAAGCTTCAACTGAAATATCACGATTCAATGAATTTTGCTCTTTTTTTCTAACGACCTCTTTCGATTTGATTTTTTTAGTATCAATTTCAGCATTTGTCAATGTTCAGTGTTCACTATTACAAAGTTCACGGGTTTCTAGTTAAAAATGTTTAAAAACAATATTCCTTTAATTTTTGTACATGTACAGTATCGAGCATGGTAGGTTAAGAAATTTAATTATCAAGATGTTGATCGTTACTTTCTCTGATTTATAAAATATTTTCCCTCTCGCAAAAGATGACTCATTCTTAGAAAAGATGAAGTCGTCGATGAATATCTTCAATTCTGGTGAAACGTCTGCTGAATAAGACCAATGGATAGAAACCCGACAGCGCTTAATCAGCCGAATAAATCCAACGTGATAAAACTTTCCAACTTAAATGTGAAATTGTGCTTTTCATCGTTTTAAAAATGTAGGTTCTTGCACTGCAGAATGTGCTTTGTCATTCAGATAAAAATCACCGAGTTTAAAATGCTGAAACGAATAACTGCATACCATATCGTTTGCAGTTCTTTCATCAAGAATACAACAAATTGATTCTTTCGCTTCTTTGGCAACTTTTCCTACTTGAAATTGATAGAAAATACAGTATTCAATGTGCACGTTATCTATTACCATTTTCAAACTTTAATGACCGCGATCATGTATTCGTGGTTTCAATACTTCATCTTTTGCCACCTCATACTAATTACATTTTGAAACTTAGTAATTTTGCAACTTACATTAAATGAAATTCTCTGTGCATGAAACACAAGATTGAAAATTTGCTATATTAAGAAAAGCTCAAATAATTTTCCAAAATGGGCCCAAATTTGATTTTTGTTAATCTCTAACTATTATCACTCGTAAGAATTCAAAAACGTATTTTATAATCAAATATTAAATAATTATGTAACGAGGGTTAGTTAAGATTGAATATCCAAGGTTTGAGTATTAAAAGTGGTAGAATGCACACGTTAAATGGGAAACTACAGCTTTCGATTCGCAGAGAATCGAAAGAGGAAGTCGTGAAAAATTTATTTCGCCACCTAATAATATATTGTAATGGCATTCAGCTTGATCCTGTTTCGGCGGACGATCGGGTTCGATCGCGTCCGTGGCTACGGTGCATTTTAATCGAATTCACGGCTGGCACGGTGTTGCTCGTATCAGGCTTAGCGAATTACAAAGGTAAACCATACGCGCTCTTTCTTGTCTGCCGTTACATCTCACAGGGTCCGGCCCCCTCTCGACGAAGGGCTTCGTAGGGCATTACTCTGGTAAGCCTGACTTGGCAAGCAGATCCCGCGGGTTACAGTTAATTGGCTTCGGTGCATTCGCGCGGGAACGTGTGCACCTATCTTCGGTGCAAGCGCATCCATATTGTCATATCTTTAAGAACTTGAAAAATTCTTCTAGAAAAACGTACAAATTATCGCCCTTTCTGTTAAATTAACCCTCGGTTGGCAATGTTCTTTTTCATTAACGCGACCGTCAAACTCGCGTGCCTGATTTTATATTGTTCTAGGCTTTAAAAAATACTTTTAATTTAACGTACAAGTAACATTTAAATGAAATGTTTTAACCTTCTTGCAATAAAAATAAAACCTCGAAGACAAGTTCTGGAAAATGAAAATTTCGCCTGGAACTCAATGATCCAGTATGTGGGCGGAGGATTAAGTATTTATTTTTAACGAAATTAAATTCCTATTCTATTTTATAAAGGTCCTGAGATTTTATAGTATTCTAACTATCAACATCATCGTTGATATTACCGATTCAATTCGTCAATCGCATTTAATTAATTAATTACCTGCTTGGCAAATCAAAGTGGCAATTTTCTGACTCGCGATTATTACACGCTTGTCACGGCTTATCCTTCGCTCGAGATTACGGTGAATGCACCAGCCGAGCAGACAGGACACGGATCTTACCTTAAGGAGGCGTTAACACGCGCGGCTGTCGAACAAATGCCATGGAACACGCGTTCGAACAGTGTACGTGTACGTAGAAAGTGATCGGGCCTGCTAGGAGGTACGAGAGATCATGAGAAAATGATTGCTCCCTTTCGTGTAACATGCTGCAAAATCTAGCCAATCGTGACCCGACGTCACGAATCGAAGATAGTATATGTAAGGTCGTTTTAGAAGGGTTTCCATTTACGTTTTTATATTTATTCTCCTTACATAGTTAAAATTAATGAATTTTTCTAAATTAAATTTCATTCTCCACGACTTGCCTTCGAAGTTTTATTTTTATTGCAAAATTGGTTAAACATTTCGCCTAACTGACACTTGTACATTAAATCAGAGACTTCAATAAGTATGTCAGAATTTTTGCAGATCTTTTTAGAGCTTAGAACGATAAAAAATTAAACTCACGAATAAAAGACCCATACCCCCCGACGAAGGGTTAATTACCATCAGTTTTATTAAAAAATCATTAGCTATTCTTCGGTGTAAAGGAATGATTGTTACGTTTAGACAAATAATTGATCATTTTCTTCCGACACGATGCATTCGATCAGGACGAATGGCACGTTCTACTCGAGCTATGTCGGGTTCATTCTCCTTCGATGGACAAATAAAGGATGAAAGGGAGACGCGTGACGCCGGTAACTCGTTCGACACGAAGAGGTCGCGCGTCCTGCGGCGAGACTATCATTAACACGAACCGAACCTTTGAGCGTGTAATTTATACCGTTTAATGTACAAGATGGACTATTAACAGTTTGACTATCTTGGAAACTTTTACAGTTAAAGGAACGCAAATGCAATAAACGATACTCTGCCTTTCATGACTGGGCCATAATTATGATTACGTATCGTCCATAGTATTTTAATAAAATCAATAATAGTTCTTAAATTATAAGATAAAGTTTTATAGAAATAATATTTAATAATAATAATTTATTAAATAAAATTTCTTTTAAGGAGGAAGACTTTTTTCACCTATGCTGTTATTGTCGTGGAATTAAGTAAAGTTAATTAATGAGCTGTAAGTTGAATTTCTAAAAGCAACAATAACAATGGCTAAACAAATCAACTCTGTTCGAGTATAAACAGCGTAACATTTATCTGCTCGAATAGAATAAACAGCTCGCGAACCTTCCAAGATGAATAAGTGGTTACGCCGGTGCACGAACGCTGTTGTATTGATCACTTGGATAGAAACTGGGTTAACATGGCCTGTCCACCCTCTTCTATCCTCTTACCATCCCACTTACCACCAATCCGCCCATTTCGCAATACAAATCCAAGTAACTACGCTCGACGCCGCGCCGTGACTGCGAATCGGAACTTATCCGTTAAACACATTACGACCGACTAGGGTTTCGATAGGATAAACCTATCCTAAACGTAATCATTTTCTCGTTAACTTCCCGTCAATCGATTACTCGTACAAAGATCTTGATATTAATGCGAGAATGAGATCGTGAACTCGTGACGTTTTCGGTTAATCTACTGAATTCTAATAAGGTTTCGACCTTATGGAAGAGAAAAGGTCAAATGTTCCTAAATTTATTTTAGTATTAGATACTTTAGAATTTTCTTTTAGGAAAAAAAATGTAAATACAGATTGTTTAGGTCTTGAAAAAATAGATTAGAAATGATTATATAATGATTAAATGAGTAAAAACTTATGTGGAGTAATAGAAAAATTGATAAAATATAAAATTTAAATATTAATAAAGTGCTTCGGCATTAAAATTAGGAAAAGAAATGGGGTTAATCATTTTGGGATGTGAACGACTCAATTGTGAGAAAGAAAAAAGATACTATGGATTAACGGGTACCCGAAAGTTTATTCAACATATCCTGAAAAGAATTCGAATCCTGAAATCAGGGTACCCGAACAAAATGTGCTGGATAAGCTTTCGAGATTCTACCCGAACCCGAAAACATTTCCGACCTGAATTTTCGGGTACTCGCACACCTCTAAAAAATACCTATTTAAAAGAGATTTCGAGATGCCTTAAACTATCATTAAAC